>NC_092707.1:214475603-215223654 GCF_047496885.1 Scyliorhinus torazame
TTGCCCCCCCCCCCCCCGTGTCTGGTTGCCCCCCCCCCCCCCCGTGTCTGGTTGCCCCCCCCCCCCCGTGTCTGGTTGCCCCCCCCCCCCGTGTCTGGTTGCCCCCCCCCCCCCGTGTCTGGTTGCCCCCCCCCCCCCGTGTCTGGTTGCCCCCCCCCCCCGTGTCTGGCTGCCCCCCCCCCGTGTCTGGTTGCCCCCCCCCGTGTCTGGTTGCCCCCCCCCCATGTCTGGTTGCCCCCCCCCCCCCGTGTCTGGCTGCCCCCCCCCCCCCCATCGTGTCTGGTTGCCCCCCCCCTCGTGTCTGGCTGCCCCCCCCCCCTGTGTCTGGTCGCCCTCCCCAGTGTCTGGTTGCCCCTCGCGCCCCCCCCCCCCCGTGTCTGGTTGCCCCCCCGTGTCTGGTTGCCCCCCCACCCGTGTTTGGTTGCCCCCCCGTGTCTGGTTGCCCCCCCCCCCCCGTGTCTGGTTGCCCCCCCCCGTGTCTGGTTGCCCCCCCCCCCCCCGTGTCTGGTTGCCCCCCCCCCCCCGTGTCTGGTTGCCCCCCCCCGTGTCTGGCTGCGCCCCCCCCCCCCCCCGTGTCTGGTCGCCCCCCCCCCCAGTGTCTTGTTGCCCCCCGCCCCCCCCCCCTTGTCTGGTTGCCCCCCCCCCCCCCCCCCCCCGAGTCTGCTTGCCCCCCCCCAGTCAAGGGAATACGGCATGCTTGCCTTCACTGGCCGGGGTATTGAGTATAAAAATTGGCAAGTCATGTTGCAGCTATATAGAACAGTTAGGCTCCGTTGGAGTATAGTGTTCAATTCTGGTCGCCACACTACCAGAAGGATGTGGAGGCATTAGAGAGGGTGCAGAAGAGATTTACCAGAATGTTGCCTGGTATGGAGGGCATTAGCTATGAGGAGCGGTTGAATAAACTCTGTTTGTTCTCACCGCAACGAAGGAGGTTGAGGGGCGACCTGATAAAGGTCAACAAAATTATGAGGGGCATAGACAGAGTGGATAGTCAGAGGCTTTTCCCCAGGGTAGAGGGGTCAATTACTAGGGGGCATAGGTTTAAGGTGAGAGGAGCAAGGTTTAGAGGAGAAGGTCGAGGGAAGTTTTTTACGCAGAGGGTAGAGGGTGCCTGGAACTTGCTGCCGGAGGAGGCGGTGAAGCAGGGACGATAGTGACGTTTAAGGGGCACCTTGACAAATAAATGAATAGGATGGGAATAGAGGGATACGGACCCAGGAAGTGTAGAAGATTTTAGTTCAGATGGGCAGCATGATCGGCGCAGGCTTGGAGGGCTGAAGGGCCTGTTCCTGTGCTGTACTGTTCTTTGTTCTGAGAGAAGAAATTCCTCTTCATCTCCACCTTCAATGGGAGACCCCTTATTTTGAAACCATGAGGGAAAACATCTGCTCCGCATCCACCCCGTCAAACTCCCATCAGTATTACATACGTTTCCATAAAATCACCCCCCATTCTTCTAAACTCCAAACAGTATGGGCACCACCTGCTCGGTTTTTTCTCATAAGACAGCCTTCTTCATTCAGGAATCTGTATAGTGCCAATCAGTATTTCCCATTTAGAGTGGAGACAGGACATAAGACCATAGAATCATAGAATCTACAGCGCAGATGGAGGCCATGAGACATAAGAGCAGAATTGGGCCATTCGGCCCATCGAGTCTGCTCCGCCATTCAATCATGGCGGATATGTTTCTCATCCCCATTCTCCTGCCTTCTCCCCATAACCCCTGATGCCCCTATCAATCTAAAAGAACACCAACACGAAGGATGAGGCTGCCTTTGCAGTACCTGCTGTTATTGATTTTGTTCCACAAGGTTAAGCCAACACACAGACTAGGCCGTACAGACTGGGTGTGAGAAATGAACCTTCCTGAACAGTGTTATTACATATAAAGGCTGTCTGAATGCACTTCAATTTCATTATATCTGTAATCATTAGGTACCTATTTGTGTTGTAGTCTTTGTATACTACGAACTTTAACCTTGCTGTGCTGAGCAACCTGCATTTTGCATCCAGGTTAGCCTTGTGTAATGGAATGAGAGGCAGCATCGAAACTGTTTTGTGGCCCTTGTTAACTATTGGCTGTGTCTTCCCTTAGGTGCCAGTTTGGTGCAAATCGTACACAATTATGCCAGTCTCTCAAGGAAAGCTCGAGGTATGTACAGAACGTCGAATGGACAATGCATGTACCCAGAGATAATCAAGTGCTCTCGCTGTACAGAACTGAGTGTAGCAACAGAAACATTTTGATAATTGATAGAAAAACTGGGTGTCATTGGTAACAAGCTGAGTGCCTAGAACTGGCCGATAGCTTAAAATCTCAGCTGGATAGGTCCACGCCCAGTTTATTAGAGACTTTCATCAGGCTCTACTCAAAAGGGAAAATTGACCCCAGATGCCAATGTATAATCACTGCACAGCCAACCACATCCCTTTCACTCCCCACCGGGTAAAGTATTAAAGTATATGTTGGATCTGGGAGTGACAGGACTGGGCTGGAACTGGACTGGATCCTATCCTGTAAGGAGTGAATATGTGGGTGCTCTGTCAGAGTGCAACCAGTGAGTGGAGCTCCACCCCAGCAGGAAGGCTGGAGATGCACTTCTGAAAACACTGAATGCACTGCCCAAAGGGGTTGAAACAGATTGAATAATAAATTCATGAAGAAGAAATAATTGTGGGATGGGGCAGGTTAGTGGGTAGCTCTCGAACAGCTGACAAAGGCCTCTGTGCTCTATAATTCAATGAAGTCCCAATGCCATCATATTTATAAATGTGTTTTTTCCCTCATTACAGAATTTCCCAGCCAGCTGGATGATCTGTCACCAACCTTGCTGAAGAAGGACTACAAAGACTTGGAGTTAATGAATACGTATGTAGCCAGAATTTCCTGACTGCTGCTGCTCAACATTCAAATAATGCTATTTCTCCATTGGGATCCTGCTCTAGAATGTGAGGGGATGGTGGGGGGGTTGCAGAATATGCTCAGCTCCAATATTCTAGAGTTAAAGCAGGGGAGTCAGCCTCACATACAAATCTCTTGCCTCTCATGAATCATAGAATCTCTGGAGTGCAGAATAAGGTCATTCGGCCCATCAAGTCTGCACCGACCCTCTAAAAGAGCACCCTACCTCAGCCCATTCCCTGCCATAACTCCACAACCCCACCTAACCTGTACATCCCTGGACACTAAGGGGCAATTTTATCAAGGTCAATCCACCTAACCTACACATCTTTGAACTGTGGGAGGCATCCAGAAGAAACCACGCAGCAACAGGGAAAAAGTGCAAATTCTGTAGAGACAGTCACCCAAGCCGGAATTGAACCCGGGTGCCTGGCGCTGTGAGGCAGCAGTGCTAACCACTGAACCACCATATCGCCGTTGGTGTTGAACACACCTAGTTTGACTTTGGAGTCTTGAATATCCAATTAGTCCTTAGTGTACTGAAAGTACTCCATGAATTGATCCTTGCAGCATACTGGAGGCACAGGGCATTGGTGAGACTGCACCTGGAGCACTTTGCACAGTTTTGCTCTCCTCACTTAAGGAGTGATATACTTACATTAGAGGCACATCAAGGAAAGTTCGCTAGGCAGATTCCTGGAATGAAAAGGTTGCCTTATGAGGAAAGATTGAGCAGGGTTAGATCTATTTTCTTGGAGTTTAGAAGAATGAGAAGTGATCTTTATTGAAGCGTATATGATCCCGAGGGGATTTGACGGGGTGGATGCTGAGAACATGTTTCCTCTTGTGGGGGAATCTAGAACTAGGGGGAACTGTTTAAAAATCAGGGTGTCCTATTTAAGATGGAGATAAGCAGGAATTTCTTCTCTAAAGAGTATTGTTAGTCTTTGGAATTCTCTTTCACAGAGAGCAGTGGAGGCTGGGCCATTGAACATATTCGAGGACAAGTTAGAAAGATTTTTGATCGCCAAGAGTTATGGGAGGCGGTTAAAGAGAAGTTAAGGTCACAATCATCAGCCATGATCATCTTCAATGGCGGAGCAGGCTTGAGTGGCTGAATGACCTCTTCCTGCTCCTGTTTCTTTTGAGTTTTTGGAGATGTCTCTGCTCCATTAGGTGGATGTAAGAGGTGCCATGAAATAAAATCGGGGGGTGAGGGGAGATTAGGGTTATCCCAGTGTCCTGCAGGCAATAGCTATCCCTCAGGTAAAAAGGTTGTCACCTGATCATTATTATATTCCTATTGATGGGAGTTTGCTGTGCACAAATTGGCTGCTACACGTCCTGTAGAACAGCAATGACTATACTATAAAAGTACTTAATTGACTGAAGGGTGCTTTGGTATGAATACAACTGTGTCCTTAATTGGTGTTGCGAAGGTGAGCTGCTGCTTGTTTTAGTTTTGGCAATTGAGCTCTTTCCTGATCGGGGTCTAAACTGGTTCCTATCAGATTCAATGCTCCTTTGAACATCTCCCACTGCTCAGGTCCTATTTTCTCCATTTACAGATTTGCCCAGTTTATTCTAAACAGTCTCTGTCTCATTGCCCTTGTCTAAATTAATAATCCATGCAGCTAGTTTTTGTTTCCCCCTCGTCCCTTTTAAACACTTCGTTGAACTCAATCACATTGCGTTTTTAGACTCGAAGGCTATCAATTAAGCCTTCACTCGCTCTAATATGGCATTTGTTAGTTCTAGAACAGCGCTTTCCAAGCTTTTCCTATAATCCCATTTTAATACTTTCCACTTGGTGCAGAATGAAAATTGACAGGGATGGGGCATTCAAATGGCAGGGGTACAGGCACAGAAAAAAAAGCTCAGATACCTACCTGTTAGTGGCTGCAATGGGCCTGAGAGATCATTAGACTACGCACATCGACACAAAGTATTATGTGTGCACTTTCAAAGGGCCTCCGAGTCGATTTCCAGACTTGTCACATCTGAGTCCTCGCAGCACAGCCATCATTGCTGCCTCGGAGCTCACAACCCCAATTGCTCATCCTGAATCTCCACTGGCTTTTGGCCCAGGTCTCCGGATTGTTGGAGACTGGACGTATGACTACAAGAGGCATAGGATGATCCACGGGGAGTGTGGAGACTGAGAATGGGGACTGGAGAGATGATGGATACTCGCGGGGTTGAGGTTTGGGTAGAGAGAGCGAGAGGGAGGACGCTGTTGCGGGCGAAGGAGGTAGAGTCTTGACCTGCTCAGTAACCTCGCAGCACTTGTTTGAGTTGATTAGTTCAGCTGGGCAGCAGGTGTAGGGAAACGGTGGGAGTGAGTATATAGGTATCAGTGTGGGATCACTGCTGCCCACAGTTTGCATCAACCCGTTAGGGGCTGGTTTAGCACACTGGGCTAAATAGTTGGCTTTTCACAGTAACTTCATTGAAGCCTACTTGTGACAATAAGCGATTTTCATTTAGGCTTTGGAATCAAAAACATAATTTTAAAATGTGTGTATTACACAAAACTAGGGGTGTTGATGGGCTAGTCCATGGTCGCCATCGTATCTGAGGGCCATAGGCTGCTCTCCCCTTTTGAGAGAGAGCTGAATAGTGGTGATTTAACCTGAGGATCAGCACACCTCGGACGAGGGGCAAGGTTGAGAACCTCAACCGGTACAGGAATTGAACCTGCGCTGTTGGCGTTGCTCCCCATCACCAACCAGCTGTCCAGCCAACTGAGCTAACCAAACCCCACATTGAGGAAGACAACCAATTACGGAAGGACATGAATCATTTTTTAAAAATGTAAAGTGCCCAATTCTTTTTTTTTCCCACTTAGGGGCAATTTAGCATGGCCAATCCATCTATCCTGCACATCTTTGGGTTGTGAAGGTGAGACCAATGTAGACATCGGGAGAATGTGTAAATTCCACACGGACAGTGACCCGGGGCTGGGATTGAACCCGAGTCCTTGTCGCCATGAGGCAGCAGTGCTAACCACTGCGCCACCATGCAGCCCCCGAACGTTAATAAATTTGAAGAATGGAAAAATAATTGGCGAATGAAGTTGAACACCGAGAAATGTGAGGTAATATATTTTGGTGGGAAGAATAGGGACGGTCACTTAATACTTAGCTGAGAATTTAGGTGAGGTAAATGAACAGAGGGGTCTCAGAATAAAAATACATCAATCACTAAAAGTTGGGCCACAGGTTAAAAGTCAAACCCAG
This sequence comes from Scyliorhinus torazame, assembly GCF_047496885.1. Taxonomy (NCBI): domain Eukaryota; kingdom Metazoa; phylum Chordata; class Chondrichthyes; order Carcharhiniformes; family Scyliorhinidae; genus Scyliorhinus; species Scyliorhinus torazame. The sequence continues at coordinate 214,481,751 of NC_092707.1, forward strand.
AGCTAGGTTTCATTTCTAGAGAGATCGAATTGAAAAATAGGGAAGTTAGGCTAAACCTGCATTAAATCCTGGATAGATCGCATTTAGAGCACAGCATGCAGTTCCAGCCACAGAATTATTAAAAAGATATAGAGGCACTGGCGAGAGTGCAGGGAAGATTTACAGGGATGATACCAGAAATGTCCCTGTAAACGTCATCAGGAAAGGAGTGAAGAACGGAGGTTGAGGGGTGACCTAATAGCAGTATTTGAAATTTGGAAAGATTGTGATAGAATGGATACACAGAGAATGTTTCCTCATGTGGGGAAAAGCATCACTAATGGCCGTCAGCATGAGACAGTCACCAAGAGATACAAGAGGGAATTCAGAAGAAACTTTGTTACCCAGAGAATGGTGAGAATGTGGAACCCGGTACCACAGGGAGTGGTTGAAGTGAATAGTATAGATATAAAGGGAAACTATACAAGAACATGAGGGAGAAGGAAATAGCAGGTGACCATTGTAGATTTAAATGAGGGAAGATGGGAGGAGGCTTGAGTAGGAGCATAAACATCGCTATGGACTGGTTGAGCTGAGTGGCCTGTTTCTGTCTTTTTCATTCTTTCATGGGTCGTGTCTTTGTCTCGACCAGCATTTTTTGCCCATTCCTAATTGCCCTTGAGACGGTGTTGCTGAGTCACCTTCTTGAACTGCTGCAGTCCATGTGGTGTAGGTACACCCACAGTGCTGTTAGGGAGGGTGTTTCAGGATTTTGACCCAGTGACACTGAAGGAACAGCGATATATTTCCAAGTGTGTGGCTTAGAGGTGAACTTGCAGTTGCCATTATTCCCATGTGCCTGCTGCCGTTGTCCATCTAGGTGGTTGAGATTGTGGATTTGGAAGGTGCTTGGATTAGAATTGCTAGGTGCTTGACGCAATGGGCAGAAAGGCCTCACTTTGCGCTTTAAAACTCTGACTTGGTATGGTGAAGGAAATTCGGGAGGTTGTTGCAGTGCATCTTATCTATGGTACATACGGCTGCCGCTTTACATCAGTGATGGATGGAATGCCAATCAAGCGGGCTGCTTTGCCCTGGATGCTGTCGAGCTTCTTGCCCGTTGTTGGAACCGTACTCACCCAGGTAAGCGGAGAGTATTCCAGCACACTCCTGATTTGTATTCTGTGGATGCTTTATAGGCTTTGGGGGAGTCAGGAGGCAAGTTACTTGCAGCAGGATTCCTAGTCTTTGACCTGTTCTTGTAGCCACAATATTTATATGGATGGGTCCAGTTAAGCTTCTTTTCAGTAATGTTGATAGTGGGTAATATCTTTTGAATGTCATGGGGAGATTCTCTCTAATTGGAGATGATCATTGCCTGGAACCTGTGTGGCAAGAATGTTACTTGGTACTTATCAGCCCAAGCCTGAATGTTCTTGCTGTGTAATGACACAGACGGCTTCAGTGACTGAGGAGCCACAAATGTTACTGAAGACTGTGCAATTGTCAGCGACATTCCTGCTTCAGACCTTCTGATACATACCCCATCTAATCCTATATAATCTATATATTCTGTATAATCGATACATCCTACGCAATACCATCCTGACCATCTGACTTGTGATATGATTTTTACAGGACCAATGACGTGGTTCAAAGGCTGCTGTCACTGGAAATGGCAACGCGCGTAAGTCATTCCCCTTTTCAGATTGGGTTTTATTTAAGAAAAATACCAATGCATATCTCAGGCTTTCCAACAACATCTTTTCCTGATCTTGTGGTCAGCTCCTGTTTTATTTCTGCATCAAACCCTCCCTTTCCACTTTTAATGTAATAAAGGATCCCAAGACGTTTCACAGGAGTGTTGTGAAGCATAGTCTGGCACCGAGCCACAATGTAGTGTGATAGCCAAATGCCAAAAGCTTGGTTCGTGATCTAGGTTTGAAAGGACCCTTTGAAGAGCGAGAGAATATCTCAGCTGTACTGCGGGAGGACACCTCAGAGGGCTCGTATAGTGAGGCTATATGGGTAGAGATCAGGAATAAGAAGGGTGCAGTCATAATGTTGGGGGTTTACTACAGGCCACCCAACAGCCAGCAGGAGATAGAGGAGCAGATAGGTAGACAGATTTTGGAAAGGAGTAAAAGCAACAGGGTTGCTTTGATGGGAGACTTTAACTTCCCCAATATTGACTGGGACGGGGCAGAGTTTGTAAGGAGCATCCAGGAGGGCTTCTTAAAACAATATGTAGATAGTCCAACTAGGGAAGGGGCTATACTGGACCTGGTATTCGGGAATGAGACCGGCCAGGTGGTAGAAGTTTCAGTAGGGGAGCATTTCGGGAACAGTGACCACAATTCAGTAAGTTTTAAAGTGCTGGTGGACAAGGATAAAAGTGGTCCTAGGGTGAATGTGCTAAATTGAGGGAAGGCTAATTATAACAATATTAGGCAGGAACTGAAGAACCTAGATTGGGGGCGGATGTTTGAGGGTAAATCAACATCTGGCATGTGGGAGGCTTTCAAATGCCAGTTGAAAGGTATTCAGGACCGGCATGTTCCTGTGCGGAAGAAGGATAATCCAGGGAACTACCAGCCGGTGAGCCTTACGTCAGTGGTAGGGAAATAACTGGAGAGAATTCTTTGAGACAGAATCTACTCCCATTTGGAAGCAAATGGACGTATTAGCGAGAGGCAGCACGGTTTTGTGAAGGGGAGGTCGTGTCTCACTAACTTAATAGAGTTTTTTGAGGAGGTCACAAAGATGATTGATGCAGGTAGGGCAGTGGATGTTGTCTATATGGACTTCAGTAAGACCTTTGACAAGGTCCCTCATGGCAGACTGGTACAAAAGGTGAAGTCACACGGGATCAGGGGTGAGCTGGCAAGATGGATACAGAACTGGCTAGGTCATAGAAGGCAGAGCGTAGCAATGGAAGGATGCTTTTCTGATTGGGGGGCTGTGACTAGTGGTGTTCCGCAGGGATCAATGCTGGGACCTTTGCTGTTCGTAGTATATTTCAATGATTTGGAAGAAAATGTAACTGGTCTGATTATTAAGTTTGCAGACAACACAAAGGTTGGTGGAATTGCGGATAGCGATGAGGACTGTCAGAGGATACAGCAGGATTTAGATCGTTTGGAGACTTGGGCGGAGAGATGGCAGGTGGAGTTTAATCTGGACAAATGTGAGATAATGCATTTTGGAAGGTCTAATGCAGGTAGGGAATACACAGTGAATGGTAGAACCCTCAAGGGTATTGACAGTTAGAGAGATCTAGGTGTACAGGTCTACAGGTCACTGAAAGGGGCAACACAGGTGGAGAAGGTAGTCAAGAAAGCATACGGCATGCTTGCCTTCATTGGCCGGGGCATTGAGTATAAAAATTGGCAAGTCATGTTGCAGCTGTACAGAACCTTAGTTAGGCCACACTATGAGTATAGTGTTCAATTCTGGTCGCCACACTACCAGAAGGATGTGGAGGCTTTAGAGAGGGTGCAGAAGGGATTTACCAGGATGTTGCCTGGTATGGAGGGCATTAGCTATGAGGAGCGATTGAATAAACTCGGTTTGTTCTCACTGGAACGACGGAGGTTGAGGGGTGACCTGACAGAGGTCTACAAAATAATGAGAGGCATAGAGAAAGTGGATAGTCAGAGGCTTTTCCCCGGGGTAGAGGGGTCAATTACTAGGGGGCATAGGTTTAAGGTGAGAGGGGCAAGGTTTAGAGGAGATGTGTGAGGCAAGTTTTTTACGCAGAGCGTAGTGGGTGCCTGGAACTCGCTGCCGGAGGAGGTGGTGGAAGCAGGGACGATAGGGACATTTAAGGGGCATCTTGACAAATACATGAATAGGATGGGAATAGAGGGATACGGACGCCGGAAGTGCAGAAGATTTTAGTTTAGACTGGCGGCATGGTCGGCACGGGCTTGGAGGGCCGAAGGGCCTGTTCCTGTGCTGTACATTTCTTTGTTCTTTGTTTGTTTAATAAAACAGAAAATGTGGGAAATACTCAGCTGTTCAGGCAGTGCCTGTTGAGAGAATTCAGGCCTGTGACCCTTCTTCAGAACATGAAGAGGGAGAACCATTCATGATACCACTGGCTAAAATGGGGACCAGAGAAAGAAGTCACAGCTCAATGCTGTTGTTCAAGCGGGTCGCGGCTCCACGCAGCCCGCCGGGGGGGTCGCGGCTCCACGCAGCCCGCCGGGGGGGTCGCGGCTCCACGCAGCCCGCCGGGGGGGTCGCGGCTCCACGCAGCCCGCCGGGGGGGTCGCGGCTCCACGCAGCCCGCCGGGGGGGTCGCGGCTCCACGCAGCCCGCCGGGGGGGTCGCGGCTCCACGCAGCCCGCCGGGGGGGTCGCGGCTCCACGCAGCCCGCCGGGGGGGTCGCGGCTCCACGCAGCCCGCCGGGGGGGTCGCGGCTCCACGCAGCCCGCCGGGGGGGTCGCGGCTCCACGCAGCCCGCCGGGCCCAAGATTTGCCATTTTCTGCAATTGGAGTGAAGCACTGACAAGTGGCAGAGATGTGAAGCTGGGACATGCAGTCAGACAGAGGATGGAAAGGTCAGGCTGTGGTGATCTCGTGGACCAGCTGAGAGAAACCCCCTTTTCTGTAACTATTCACTACCAAATCCAGGTTTTCAATAACCTTGTGTGGAACTTTGGAACGGGGAAGTCTCTCATCCTGTTCAGTTAGGATTGATCTTCGTGTTTGTATTGAACTGACCTTAGTGAATGACTCCCTTTCAGAAAGAGAAGCTGAAACTGAAAACTAGCCAGCTCGTAGAGAAGGTGCAGAGGAGTCCCAGTGACGTTGGCTCCACAGAAGTACAAAGTGAGTTTGCTTTTCCCCTGTTAAAATTACACATTTCCCTATAATCTTTATTTACTGGCTTAAGCATTTGCATTAATATTTTTTTAAAACATGAGATGTTTTGTAGCAGAATTGACAGGTGGACAGAGACCAGGGCCGAAATTCTCCCGAAACGGCGCAATGTCCGCCGACTGGCGCCCAAAACGGCGCCAATCAGACGGGCATCGCGCCGCCCCAAAGGTGCGGAATGCTTCGCATCTTTGGGGGCCGAGCCCCAACATTGAGGGGCTAGGCCGATGCCGGAGGAATTTCCGCCCCGCCAGCTGGCGGAAACGGCCTTTGTTGGCCCGCCAGCTGGCGCGGAAATGACATCCCCGGACGCCGCATGCGCGGGAGTGTCAGCGGCCGTTGACAGTTTCACACGCATGCGCAGTGGAGCGAGTCTCTTCCGCCTCCGCCATGGTGGAGACCGTGGCGGAGGCGGAAGGGAAAGAGTGCCCCCACAGCACAGGCCCGCCCGCGGATCGGTGGGCCCCGATCGCGGGCCAGGCCACCGTGGGGGCACCCCCTCGGGGCCAGATCGCCCCGCGCCCCCCCCAGGACCCCGGAGCCCGCCTGCGCCGCCTTGTCCCGCCGTTCAAAAGGTGGTTTAATCCACGCTGTCGGGACAGGCAGTTTATCGGCGGGACTTCGGCCCATCCGGGCCGGAGAATCGAGCGGGGGGGCCCGCCAACCGGCGCGGTGCCGGAGACTTCGGCAACCGGCGGGGGCGGGATTCACGCCAGCCCCCGGCGATTCTCCGACCCAGCGGGGGGTCGGAGAATGACGCCCCAGATTCCTCCACATCCTGATGATCGGAATGACTAAACTGTTCCACCTTCCACCCCCATCCCTGCACACATGTCTACAGGGAGAGGAGAACAAAGGGAAAACCCAGCAACAAGTAGGGAACAAATACTCCAGGCGTTAATTTCTGTCCACCCTCATTAGACAATCAAAACCTGTCATGAAGATCATGTGTTAGGGCAGCATCTGGCGCAGTGGTTAGCACTGGGACTGCGGTGCTGAGGACCCGGGTTCGATCCCGGCCCTGGGTCACAGTCCGTGTGGAGTTTGCACATTCTCCCCATGTCTGCGTGGGTTTCACCCTCACAACCCAAGGATGTGCTGGTCAGGTGGATTGGCCACGCTAAATTGCCCCATAATTGGAAAAGAAAAATAATTGGCTATTCTAAATTTTTTTTTTTTAAATAAAGATCCTGTGTTCTCTGTAAAGACACAAAGCTTCTATGTGATGTGATCTGTGCTCCAGTCTAGAACAATTCCAGCTCCCTTGTGAAGGTGTACAGAGAGCTGGTAACACATTGCAGAGACTCGCTAGTACCTGGGGAAAGGAAGAATAGCCCAACACCCAATCATTTCCAACTCTTAAACAGTTTAAACACATGTCCTTGGTCCTCCCCAATCTATTACACTGCAATCAATGGGAGTATGAGTCTGCTGTTTATTTTATAGACCTCAATTGGGTCACGTTGATGCTTTGTGCTGCTCTAAAGTAAATAGATAAAGGCCTTTGAGCCTGTCAGAGTAGCTGAGGTTGTTTAAGCTTGGAATCATTCTTGCCGCCCTCTGGATGTTTTGCAAGATCACTGTATCACTCCAGACTTGGACAGAGTCTAGATGTACTCTGACCCAGGGACCTGTGTAGTGTCCAAATATTGTCCTTTGGTTTCTAGCACCATTGACTCTGCCATTTACACCACAGAAGGAGGCTATTTGGCCCATTGTGTTGATGCCAGTTTTGTGTGAAGCATCCAGTCATTTCCCAGCTCTGGCCCCATATTGCAATTGTATTTTGTTCAAGCCCCCACCCAATTTCATTGTGAAATCATTCATTACCTCCTGTTTCAACACCATCAGGGGCAGCTGAATTTCAGCTCATTGCCACTCGGTGCATTTGAAAATTAAGTTCGTTCTCGCTGTGAGGGCCTCTTCAAACGCACTTCCTAAACCTGCTACTTCCAACACCTAGAAGAGATAGGGCAACGGGTGCAGAGAAAGCAAAAAGGGGACATGAAAGGCAGGTAAAATAAAGGAAAATTCTAAATTGTTTTACAAGAACATTAAGGGTAAAAGGATAAGTAGGGAAAGAGTAGTCAGTCTAATGGTGGGGAAACTATTGGTAGCAATTCTGAGAGGCATAATTAATCTGCACTTGGAGACAGTAAGAAGGTCTTATCTCCACATCATGCACTTGGAGAGGCAGCGATTAATCAAGAACAGTCAGCATGGTTTTGTTGAGGGGAGATCATGTCTGACCAACAATTGAATTTTTCAAAGAGGTGACCGGGTGTGTCGATGAGGGAATCGCATGTGCATAGTCTACTTGGACTTCAGCAAGGCTTTTGATAAGGTCCCACATGGGAGACTGATGGCCAAGGTAAGAGCCCAGGGGATCCAAGGAAATTTGGCAAATTGGATCCAACATTGGCTGAGTGGCTGGAAGTGATGATCGAGGGATGTTTTACTGACAGGAAGCCCATGTCCAGTGGGGTACCGCAGGGGTCAATGTTGGGCCCTTGCTTTTTGTGGTTTATATAAATGATTTAGATATGAATGTAAGAGGGTTGATCAGTAAATTTGAAGATGATCTGAAAATTGATGGGTAGTCAATGGTAGTGAGAAGGATAGCGTTAGATTACAGGAGGATGTAGATGGGCTGGTCAGATTGACTGATCAGTGGCAAATGGAATTCAGTCCGGATAAGTGTGAGGTGATGCACTTTGGCAGGACAAACACAGCAAGGGAATACATGATAAACGGCAGGATCCTGGGAAGCACCGAGGATCAGAGGGACCTTGGTGTGCTTGTACACCGGTCCCTTAAAGTAGCAGAGCAGGTGGATACAGTGGTTAAGAAGGCAGATGGTATTCTTGCCTTTATTAGCTGAGGCATAAGGGAGGTTATGCTGGAACTGTATAAAACATTAGTTAGGCCACAATTAGAGTATTGTGTGCACTGGAAAGGATGCAGAGGAGATTTACCAGGATACTGCCTGGGTTGGAGAAGATTATGAAGAGAGCTTGAATAGACTTGGATTGTTTTCCTTGGAGCAGAGGAGACTGAGTGGGGACATGGTTGAGATGTATAAAATTATGAAGGGCATAGATAGAGCAGACAGGAACAAACTTTTCCCCTTGGTGGAGGGATCAATGACCGGGGGGTAATGATTTAACAAAAGGGACAGGAGAGGGGATGAGGCAAAACCTTTTCAGCCAAAACCTTTGGGCAGCATGGTAGCACAAGTGCTACCAGGGTCCCAGGTTCGATTCCCTGCTGGGTCACTGTCCGTGCAGAGTCTGCACATTCTCCCCGTGTCTGCGTGGGTTTCACGCTCCCACCCCAAAGATGTGCAAGGTAGGTGCATTAGACATGCTAAATTGCCCCTTAATTGGAAAAAATAAATTGGGTACACTAATTTTTTTTAAAAACAACAGCTTCAAGCTCTCCTCCAAGTCACTCACTATCCTGACATAGACATATTTCACCAACCCTTCATTTTTGCTGGAAACTCCTGGCCTAACACTGCTCCCTCCCCAGCGTCGCCCTTTCCCATTCTAGTTGACATCTACAATCTTTCCTCTAACTTTCCATTCTTTCTTTCCCATAGTTACAAACACTGACAGTTCTGACGGTCTCTCAAATGACTCCTTATCACCTTCCACGGAATTTGTGTAAAACATTTCGAATTTGGTCAATATTTCCCAGCACACATTCAACAGGTGTCAACAAGTTCAGCTCCTTTAACTGGGAATTAATCCTGGGTTCAAGTCAATCCTTTAGTTTCCTTAATCTTGATATTGAAAAGGCCAAAAACTCTTCAATTCCTCTTCAAGCAGGTTAGCAGGATTGAACAACTTGCTATAACTCATTCTTTGAACCCGAGTTGAACACACCACAGAGAAGGGTGTTGATATAGAAGTTTACATCACTAACTTCAAGAGTTCTATCAAATACTATACATGAAAGTGGTGGCGTTGGGTTTGGGGTGACTGATCGGTCACAGGCCTGAACATGAAGCTGTTGCCTGGCATTCGAGTTTTTCAGCTGAAGTCTTCGCAGTGTTTGTTTGGTGTCTCCATTTACTGAAGTAAGCTTCCAGAGGGTATCTTCAGTGAATGTTTTCTAAATGTTCTGTAGCTCTTTAGCCTAGGAACATCAATTAAGGTTTGAGGTGCGAGGTGGAAAGTTTAGGGGAGATGTGCGAGGGATGTTTTTTTACACAGAGGGTAGTGGGTGTCTGGATCTCGGTGCTGGAGGAGGTGGTGGAAGCAGATACGAAAGTGACGTTTAAGGGGCGTCTTGACAAATACATGAATAAAATGGGAATAGAAGGATACGGACCCTGGAGTGTAGAAGGTTTTAGATTGGCAGCATGGTTGACGCAGGCTTGGACGGCCGAAGGGCCTGTTCCTGTGCTGAACTTTTCTTTCTTCTTTGAAGCCAGGGGCAAATCGTCAGAAAATAAGAGATGTGAAACAGAGAAACATCCTTAAAGAACAAATTATTTTCCTGCTCCTACTCAATTACCTCTGCCCTCCACAGAATCACAGAACTGTTACAGCATGGAAGGAGGCCATTCGGCCCATCTTGTCTGCACTAATTCCCTGAATGAGCAATTAAATAGTGCCATTCTCCATCTAACCCTATGCATTCATCCTTTTCAGATAATAATCTAATTCCCTTTGGATAGTTTAGATTGAACCTCCCCTACATTCAGGCAGCGCATTCCACACCCCAGCCACTTGCTGCGTAAAGCCATTTTTCCCTCATGTCAAGTTTGCTTTTTTAGCTAAATTAAATCTGTGCCCTTTCATTCACGATCCGTTAACAAGTGGGAACAGTTTTATTTATGTACTCTGATCCGACCCCTCATCATTTTAGATATCTCAATCAAAAATCCTCTCGGCCTTCTTTTCTCCAAGGAAAACAGTCCTAACTTTTCCAATCCTTCTTCATTGCTAAAGTTCCTCATTCCTGGAACCAGGGGCTGGTTTAGCACAGTGGGCTAAACAGCTGGCTTGTAAAGCAGACCAAGGCCAGCAGCGGGGGTTCAATTCCCGTACCGGCCTCCCAGGTTCCGGAATGTGGCGACTAGGGGCTTTTAGCAGTAACTTCATTTGAAGCCTACTTCTGACAATAAGCGATTTTCATTTCATTCTCATCAATCTTTTCTGCACCCAGGAACCAGTTATATTGCCATGCTGTACTGCAAATCTACTCGGCCATTTAACCATCTACAAGCAACAGCACAGAAATAGTGTAGATTTCTCCAGAACTTCTATACCATCACCCATTAGACTGATTCATCTCTGTGTGTCTTATCTCATCGTATGAAGTCAACTCCACTGGAAAAGTGAATTTAATACAGGATCAGCCTACTGACCTCCATGAAGGGATACATCATTGGACTTTGATTCTGAACTCTAGACCCACCTGTAACAAGTTTTATGTGGTATATACACTAAATCCCTTTTTCCTCTATCCCTCTTTTATTGTATGAGTGCACAGGGAGCAACGTGGCAACCCTCCTATGTTTTGAGTGTGTGCAAATAAACTAACCCTTTGAGTTCATCCTATCTCGGGTTTGGCGTGGGGTTATTAATAGAAAATTGGCTCACATCAAAACTGAGGGAAGCAAATCAAAACACCTTTCTGTTTATGGATGAATGGCAAAAGGAGAAATCAGTGCTGTTTAAATTAAATCCTCTCCTGTCCGTAATAGTATCATCCGCATATTGTGAAATTGTGCACTGTACACCAAAGTTCGATATCATTAATATGTATCAGGAAAAGCAAGGGTCCCAACACTGACTCCTGGGTAAACTCCACTGCTCTATTTCCTGTCACTCCGCCAACTCTTTATCCATGTTTCCACTGTCTCTTTTAATCCACGAGTGATAACTTTGCTCCCAGGGCTGTTGTGCGGCACTGTATCAAGCCTTTTGGAAGTCCATGTAGACCCCATCAATAGCATTGCTCCCATCAGCCCCCGATGTTACCTGTTCAAAAGACTGCAGCAAATTAAACAGGATTTTCACTGAAGAAATCAATGCTGGCTTGGATTTATTTTTGCCCCCCCTGTTTATCACAAGCTACTCCATGGAGACATCATCTGAAAGCACAGTGTTTTCACATGTACCATGACAACATACACCTCTCTCTACTCCTCCATTGTTGCTAAATCATTAGACTGGATCCTTTACAATGTGTGCAAGTGAGTGCAAAGAGAATGATGGGAGCTCTCTGATTCTTGAAATGGTTCTGTCTGGAGGTGCAGACTAGTATGTGTCAAATGATTGCAGTGTAATAGTCTCTCACTCTCACTCTCTCTCTCTCTCCTCAGTTGCCATCTTAACAGCAAAAATCCGGAATTACCAAGAGCACCTGCAGGTACACAGGAAGGTGAGTGTCATAGAATGCAAGGACAGCCCACATATTGATTTTAACACTGTGCTGGGACAGTGAGCAACTGAGACACACCTCTGAGATCTCTCCAAGTCACAATTCCAAGTCCAGCTGCACTCCATGCCCTGTGCCCTCGCCCCCCTGTATAAACAGAGGGGCTGGGAGAGGGGGACATTATTGAGAGGTGCAGTGCTGAGCTGCAGAAAAGGAGGATTTCTTGAAAAGATGTGGTGTAAATGGAGACAGGATTGAGTCACAGCATGTCCCAATGTTCAATCACATGCCATGGTGATGGAGCAAGCCTGCAGGAAATAGTTGATCCACAAATTGAAACCTGCATCTGTCAATAAAAGGGACAAAATTGCAAAATGTAATGAAGTAACAAAGAGGAACTGAAAATGGACTAATAGTTTAACTGGCTACTGTTAAATCCTCCTTTTCTGAGCTGGTCAGTGCTTTTAGTTCAGTGATTTGCTGGACCTGTGCCCAGTGATGTGTACAAGTGTTTGCTCAATGGGTAGGTTTGCTCTTGATCAAACTGAGTCACAACAGGTGGGAAACAGCCCAACTTTGATTCCTCTACAGGTCATCCTCTCATCTGAGTAGAGGACTAATAATGAGCCAGGAACTCGAGCATTGATCCCTGTCCATTGACTATTGCTGGATAATGGATATGTGGGTATTTTGTGAAGCCAGCTCCTCTGGAACTCAACTTTAGAATCTACAGTGCAGAAGGAGGCCATTCGGCCCAGTGAGTCTGCACCAGCTTCTGGAAAGGGCAGCCCACTTAAACCCACACCTCCACCCTATCCCTGTAACCCAGTAACCCCACCTAACCTTTTGAACAAGGGCAATTGATCACGGCCAGTCCACCAAATGCATATCTTTGGACTATGGGAGGAAACCTGAGCACCCAGAGGAAATCCTGAATGAGCCTGGAACATCGTCGCCCTGCAGCGAGCCTGTGGCATGTTAGCCCTGCCTCTGAGACCAGGGCACGGTTACTCTCTAAAGCATTGAGCTTCAATCCAGATTGTGTTAGAATCTGAATGTAGGACTCAAACTCTCAACTCTCTGATTTGAGGGGGGAGAGCTCGCATTAAACCAGGGCTGACGACAGTAGCTGGTTAAATTATTAGTCCAGTTTCAGTTCCTCTTTGTTACTTCATTACATTTTGCAATTTTGTCCCTTTTATTGACAGATGCAGGTTTCAATTTGTGGATCAACTATTTCCTGCAGGCTTGCTCCATCGCCATGGCATGTGATTGAACATTGGGACATGCTGTGACTCAATCCTGCCTCCATTTACACCACATCTTTTCAAGAAATCCTCCTTTTCTGCCAATTTCCCTCTCCTTTCCAAGGAGGAATTGGATCCTTGCTGCCACCTGATTCTGTAGGTGCCATTGACACTCGCGCTTGTCAGTCTGACATCTGCTTTTCATTTGCGAATATGAGCGATGGTGATATTTGACAGTGGCAGGGATCACAGTTGAACGTGACTTTGCATGTTATCTCCAACAAGACTGTCAGGCCACCATAGTGTTAAATGGAATTTTACAACACAAAACCTGGCCAATCGGACCTCCTTGTCCATACTGGTGTTTATGTTCCACAAGAGCCTAGTCACCCCCTTCTCTTATCAGTAAATCCTCACTCTGACCTATAATCATTCCACAATTCTGTGATTTAGTGCCCTTAAATTCTTTATCTCTTCATCTAGGTTCCCCTTGAACTTTTGCTATTGCCTCAACTGCTTCAGGTGGTTGTGGCTTCCACATGAGTTTTAATGCATTGTATACAGGAATCCTGTCTGATAGTTCCTCTTAGTCGGGGTCAGTTCTGGTCCAGCTGTTTGAACATGAAACCCATCACATTCTTCTCAGCACAGCAAGGGCTTACTGTATACTCTTCACTTAAATTTGCAGCATGTCTGTGTTGGCTTGTGGAATCATCCCGTTCAGATACTTGAGCACAAAATCTAAACTGACAATCCAGGGCAAAGGCAGCACAGTGGTTAGCACAGTTGCTTCACAGTTCCAAGGTCCCAGGTTCGATTCCCGGCTTGGGTCACTGTCTGTGTGGAGTCTGCACGTTCTCCCCTTGTCTGCGTGGGTTTCCTCCGGGTGCTCCGGTTTCCTCCCACAGTCCAAAGATGTGCAGGATGGGTGGATTGGCCATGCTAAATTGCCCTTAGTGTCCAAAAAGGCTAGGTAGGGTTACTGGGTTACGGGGATTAGGAGGAGGTGTGGTTAGGTAGGGTGATCTTTCCAAGGGCCGGTGCAGTCTCAATGGGCCGAATGGCCTCCTGCACTGTAAACTCTATGATTCTATGAATCAACGTTGTTGATCATTATTTTTTGCTGTTTGTGGCGGCTTCCTGCGTGTGAAGAGCTTGCTGCGTTTCCTACATAACAACATTGACTCAGCTTCAAAGTTTATTTTGAGATGCTTTGAGAGATCCTATAGCCCTGAAAGACGTTGTATAAACAAATGTCTGTTGTCCTATCACAAGCTTGCGGGGATGTGTTGGGTTCTCCGCATGGCCCCCGACAGATTCTGTGCTTTCTATTCTCATTAGGCCCATGGGAGACAATGGGGACTTGCGGTAGGGTGGGATTCATTTTACAATTTACCTCCTTGGGATCTGCGGAAAGTCAAAGCAAAGGCTGATGTAAATGAGGCATGCAATTCCATCAGATCCAGTGAACAGTTTCAAGTAGTTGAACAACCATCACGGACTCAGTTACACACGGCTGTTCATGGTCTTTAGTTTCCCACTCAGTCTAATCATACTCGTTCTCAGTCTCCATACTCTATAATGTTTCTCTTTTCAAAACTTAAAATAAGTTTAAATATTTTATTGACTGTTTCAGAAAGTTTACAGCAGACCGTTCCACATTCAAACCTCACACTGAAGTACCTTTAACTAAAAGGTTCTCGTAGAAAAATAGAAGCAGATTGAGGCAGTTCGGCCCTTCGAATCTGCTCCGCTATCCATTGTGATCATGGCTGATCATCAAGTTCAATACCCTGATCCCGCTCTCCTCCCTCTTTAGCCCTAAGAGCTATATTTAATTCCTTCCAGAAACGCAAGGTTTTGACCTCAACTACTTTCTGTGGTAGTGAATTCCACAGATTCACCACTCTCTGGGTGAAGAAATTTCTCCTCAGTCCTAAAAGGTTTACCCCTTATCCTCAAACTATGACCCCTAGTTCTGGACTCCCCCACCATCGGGAATATTCTTTCTGAATGTACCCTGTCTAATCCTGTTCGAATTATATAAGTTTCTATGAGATCCTCTCTCACTCTTCTCAACTCCGATGAATATAATCCTAACCGATTTAGTTTCTCCTCGTATGACAGTCCCACCATCTCCGGAATCAGCCTTTTAAACCTTCGCTGTACTACCTCCATTGCAAGAACATCCTTCCTCAGACAAGGGCACCACAACTGCACACAATACTCAAGGTGTGTCCTCACCAATGCCCTATACAATTGCAGTAAAACATCTCTATTCCTATATTCAAATCCTCTCACTGTAAGGCCAAAATACCATTTGCCTTCTTTACTGCCTGCTGTACCTGCGCGATTACTTTCAGCGACTGATGCACAAGGACACTAAGGTCTCGCTGAGTATCCACCTCTCTCAATTTACACCCATTCAAATAATAATCTGCCTTCCTATTTTTGGTACCGAAGCAAAACTTCACATTTATCCACATTATACTGCATTTTCCATGCATGTACCCACTCACTCATCCTGTCCAAATCCAGCTGAAGCATCTCTGCAGCCTCCTCACAGCTCACCCTCCCACTCAACTTTGTATCTTCTCCAAATTTGGAGATAATACATTTCGTTCCCTCGTCCAAATCATTAAATATAATGTGAACAGTTCGGGTCCTAGCAAGGATCCCTGCTGTACCCCACTTTGTGGCACCAGTGACTGTCTGCCAGTCAGAAAAAGACCCATTTAAGAGAGGGCATGAACAATCTTTGGCGGGTAGGATCAAGGAAAACCCCAAGGCCTTTTACACATATGTGAGAAATATGAGAATGACTAGAGCGAGGGTAGGTCCGATCAAGGACAGTAGCGGGAGATTGTGTATTGAGTCTGAAGAGATAGGAGAGGTCTTGAATGAGTATTTTTCTTCTGTATTTACAAATGAGAGGGGCGATATTGTTGGAGAGGACAGTGTGAAACAGATTGGTAAGCTCGAGGAAATACTTGTCAGGCAGGGAGATGTGTTGGGCATTTTGAAAAACTTGAGGATAGACAAGTCCCCCGGGCCTGACTGGATATATCCAAGGATTCTATGGGAAGCAAGAGATGAAATTGCAGAGCCGTTGGCAATGATCTTTTCGTCCTCATTGTCAACAGGGGTGGTACCAGGGGATTGGAAAGTGGCGAATGTCGTGCCCCTGTTCAAAAAAGGAACTAGGGATAACCCTGGGAATTACAGGCCAGTTAGTCTTACTTCGGTGGTAGGCAAAGTAATGGAAAGGGTACTGAAGGATAGGATTTCTGAGCATCTGGAAAGACACTGCTTGATTAGGGATAGTCAGCACGGATTTGTGAGGGGTAGGTCTTGCCTTACAAATCTTATTGAATTCTTTGAGGAGGTGACCAAGCATGTGGATGAAGGTAAAGCAGTGGATGTAGTGTACATGGATTTTAGTAAGGCATTTGATAAAGTTCCCCATGGTAGGCTTATGCAGAAAGTAAGGAGGCATGGGATAGTGGGAAATTTGGCCAGTTGGATAACGAACTGGCTAACCGATAGAAGTCAGAGAGTGGTGGTGGATGGCAAATATTCAGCCTGGATCCCAGTTACCAGTGACGTACCGCAGGGATCAGTTCTGGGTCCTCTGCTGTTTGTGATTTTCATTAATGACTTGGATGAGGGAGTTGAAGGGTGGGTCAGTAAATTTGCAGACGATACGAAGATTGGTGGAGTTGTGGATAGTAAGGAGGGCTGTTGTCGGCTGCAAAGAGACATAGATAGGATGCAGAGCTGGGCTGAGAAGTGGCAGATGGAGTTTAACCCTGAAAAGTGTGAGGTTGTCCATTTTGGAAGGACAAATATGAATGCGGAATATAGGGTTAACGGTAGAGTTCTTGGCAATGTGGAGGAGCAGAGAGATCTTGGGGTCTATGTTCATACATCTTTGAAAGTTGCCACTCAAGTGGATATAGCTGTGAAGAAGGCCTATGGTGTGCTCGCGTTCATTAACAGAGGGATTGAATTTAAGAGCCGTGAGGTGATGATGCAGCTGTACAAAACTTTGGTAAGGCCACATTTGGAGTACTGTGTACAGTTCTGGTCGCCTCATTTTAGGAAGGATGTGGAAGCTCTGGAAGAGGTGCAAAGAAGATTTACCAGGATGTTGCCTGGAATGGAGAGTAGGTCTTACGAGGAAAGGTTGAGGGTGCTAGGCCTTTTCTCATTAGAGCGGAGAAGGATGAGGGGCGACTTGATAGAGGTTTATAAGATGATCAGGGGAATAGATAGAGTAGACAGTCAGAGACTTTTTCCCCGGGTGGAACACACCATTACAAGGGGACATAAATTTAAGGTGAAAGGTGGAAGATATAGGAGGGATATCAGAGGTAGGTTCTTTACCCAGAGAGTAGTGGGGGCATGGAATGCACTGCCTGTGGAAGTAGTTGAGTCGGAAACATTAGGGACCTTCAAGCAGCTATTGGATAGGTACATGGATGACGGTAAAATGATATCGTGTAGATTTATTTGTTCTTAAGGGCAGCACGGTAGCATAGTGGATAGCGCAATTGCTTCACAGCTCCATGGTCCCAGGTTCGATTCCGGCTTGGGTCATTGTCTGTGCGGAGTCTGCACGTCCTCCCCGTGTCTGCGTGGGTTTCCTCCGGGTGCTCCGGTTTCCTCCCACAGTCCAAAGATGTGCGGGTTAGGTGAATTGGCCAATGATAAATTGCCCTTAATGTCCAAATTGCCCTTGGTGTTGGGTGGAGGTGTTGAGTTTGGGTATGGTGCTCTTTCCAAGAGCCGGTGCAGACTCAAAGGGCCGAATGGCCTCCTTCTGCACTGTAAATTCTATGATTAATCTAGGACAAAGGTTCGGCACAACATCGTGGGCCGAAGGGCCTGTTCTGTGCTGTATTTTCTATGTTCTATGTTCTATTCCAACATTTGCTTCTTTTTGCTAACCAGCTTTCTGTCCAGCTCTAGAGACTACCCATAATCCCATGCGCTTTAACTTTACATATCAATCTGCTAGGGGCTGGTTTAGCACAGGACTAAATCGCTGGTTTTGAAAGCAGAAAGGCAGGCCAGCAGCACGGTTCAATTCCCGTACCAGCCTCTCTGAACAGGCGCCGGAATGTGGCGACTCGGGGCTTTTCACAGTAACTTCATTTGAAGCCTACTTGTGACAATAAGCGATTTTCATTTCATTATGTGAGACCTTGTCAAAAGCCTTCTGAAAGCCTAAATAAACCACATCCACCAGTTCTCCCTGGCCAACTCTACTAGTTACATCGTCATAGAATTATAATAGATTTAGAACATAGAATACTACAGCGCAGTACAGGCCCTTTGGCCCTCGATGTTGCGCCGACCTGTGAAACCACTCTAAAGCCCATCTACACTATTCCCTTATCGTCCATATGTCTATCCAATGACCATTTGAATGTCCGTAGTGTTGGCGAGTCAACTACTGTTGCAGGCAGGGCATTCCACACCCTTACTACTGAGTAAAGAACCTACCTCTGACATCTGTCTTATATCTATCTCCCCTCAATTTAAAGGTATGTTCCCTCATGCTAGACATCACCATCCGAGGAAAAAGGCTCTCACTGTCCACCCTATCCAATCCTCTGATCATCTTGTATGCCTCAATTAAGTCACCTCTTTACCTTCTTCTCTCTAACGAAATCAGCCTCAAGTCCCTCAGCCTTTCCTCATAAGATCTTCCCTCCATACCAGGCAACATTCTGGTAAATCTCCTCTGCACCCTTTCCAATGCTTCCACATCCTTCCTATAATGCGGCGACCAGAATTGCACGCAATACTCCAAATGCATCCGCACCAGAGTTTTGTATAGCTGCAACATGACCTCATGGCTCCTAAACTCAACCCCTCTACCAATAAAAGCTAACACACCGTACGCCTTCTTAAC
Source organism: Scyliorhinus torazame (assembly GCF_047496885.1). Lineage (NCBI taxonomy): Eukaryota > Metazoa > Chordata > Chondrichthyes > Carcharhiniformes > Scyliorhinidae > Scyliorhinus > Scyliorhinus torazame. Next base: position 214,500,174 of record NC_092707.1, read on the forward strand.
AACCCTCTCAACCTGGGTGGCAACTTTCAGGGATCTATGTACATGGACACCGAGATCTCTATGCTCATCCACACTGCCAAGAATCTTACCATTAGCCCAGTACTCAGTCTTCCTGTTACTCCTTCCAAAATGAATCACCTCATACTTTTCTGCATTAAACTCCATTTGCCACCTCTCAGCCCAGCGCTGCAGTTTATCTATGTCCCTCTGTAACTTGTAACATCCTTCCGCACTGTCCACAACTCCACCGACTTTAGTGTCATCTGCAAATTTACTCACTCTGCGCCCCTCCTCCAGGTCATTTATAAAAATGACAAACAGCAGTGGCCCCAAAACAGATCCTTGTGGTACACCACGAGTAACTGGACTCCAGTCTGAACATTTCCCATCAACCACCACCCTTTGTCTTCTTCCAGCTAGCCAATTTCTGATCCAAACGGGGCAGCACGGCAGCCTTGTGGATAGCACAACTGCTTCACAGCTCCAGGGTCCCAGGTTCGATTCCGGCTTGGGTCACTATCTGTGCGGAGTCTTCACATCCTCCCCGTGTGTGCGTGGGTTTCCTCCGGGTGCTCCTGTTTCCTCCCACAGTCCAAAGATGTGCAGGTTAGGTGGGTTGGCCATGATAAATTGCCCTTAGTGCCAAAATTGCCCTTAGTGTTGGGTGGGGTTACTGGGTTATGGGGATAGGGTGGAGGTGTTGACCTTGGGTAGGGTGCTCTTTCCAAGAGCCGGTGCAGACTCGATGGGCCAAATGGCCTCCTGCACTGTAAATTCTATGAAATTCTATGAAATCACCCTGAATCCCATGCCTCCGTATTTTCTGCAGTAGTCTACCGTGGGGAACCTTATCAAACGCTTTACTGAAATCCATATACACCACATCAACTGCTTTACCCTGATCCACCTGTTTGGTCACCTTCTCAAAGAACTCAATAAGGTTTGTGAGGCACGACCTACCCTTCACAAAACCGTGTTGACTATCTCTAATCAAATTATTCCTTTCCAGATGATTATACATCCTATCTCTTATAAACCTTTCCAAGATTTTGCCCACAACAGAAGTAAGGCTCACTGGTCTATAGTTACCGGGGTTATCTCTACTCACATTCTTGAACAAGGGGACAACATTTACTATCCTCCAGTCTTCTGGCACTATTCCTGTAGACAAAGATGACTTGGAGATCAAGGCCAAAGGCTCAGCAATCTCCTCCCTAGCTTCCAAGAGAATCCTAGGATAAATCCCATCCGGCCCAGGTGACTTATCTATTTTCACACTTTCCAGAATTGCTAACACCTCCTCCTTATGAACCTCAAGCCCTTCTAGTCCAGTAGTCTGAATCTCAGTATTCTCCTCGACAACATTGTCTTTTCATTTAGCTCCTCTCCTATCTCCTCGGACTCCAAGCACAACTTCCCACTACTGTCCTTGACTGGCCCTACTCTTACCCTAGACATTCTTTTATTCCTGACATATCTATAGAAAGCTTTAGGGTTATCCTTGATCCTACCTGCCAAAGACTTCTCATGTCCACTCCTGGCTCTTCTTAGCTCTCTCTTTAGGTCCTTCCTAGCTAACTTGTAACTCTCGAGCGCCCTAACTGAACCTTCATGTCTCATCTTTACATAAGTCTCCTTCTTCCTCTTGACAAGTGTTTCGACTGCTTTAGTAAACCACGGTTTCCTCACTCGACCACTTCCTCACTGCCTGACAGGTACATACTTATCAAGGACACGCAGTAGCTGTTCCTTGAACAAGCCCCACATTTCCATTGTGCCCATTCCCTGCAGTTTTCCTCTCCATCCGATGTATCCTAAGTCTTGCCTCATCGCATCATAATTGCCTTTCCCCCAGCTATAACTCTTGCCCTGCGGTATATACCTATCCATTTCCATCACTAAAGTAAACGTAATCGAATTGTGGTCACTATCACCAAAGTGCTCACCTACCTCCAAATCTAACACCTGTCCTGGTTCATTACCCAGTACCAAATCCAATATGGCCTCGCCTCTCGTTGGCCTATCTACATACTGTGTCAGGAAACCCTCCTGCACATATTGGACAAAAACGGACCCATCTAATGTACTCTAACTATAGCGTTTCCAGTCAATATTTGGAAAGTTAAAGTCCCCCATAACAACTACCCTGTTGCTTTCGCTCCTATCCAGAATCATCTTTGCAATCCTCTCCTCTACATCTCTGGAACTTTTCGGAGGCCTATAGAAAACCCCTAACAGGGTGACCTCTCCTTTCCTGTTTCTAACCTCAGCCCATACTACCTTAGTAGACGAGTCCTCATCAAACGTCCTTTCTGCCACCGTAATACTGTCCTTGACTAACAATGCCAATCCTCCCCCTCTTTTCCCACCTTCCCTGAGCTTACTGTATCTAAATCCCAGCACCTGCAACAACCATTCCTGTCCCTGCTCTATCCATGTCTCTGAAATGGCCACAACATCGAAGTCCCAGGTACCAACCCATGCTGCAAGTTCACCCACCTTATTCCGGATGCTCCTGGCATTGAAGAAGACACACTTTAAACCACCTTCCTGCCTGCCGGTACACTCCTGCAACTTTGAAACCCTACTCATGACCTCACTACTCTCAACCTCCTGTATACTGGAGCTACAATTCAGGTTCCCAAGCCCCTGCTGAACTAGTTTAAACCCTCCCGAAGAGCATTAGCAAATTTCCCCCCCAGAATATTGGTACCCCTCTGGTCCAGGTGTAGACCATCCCGTTTGTAGAGGTCCGACCGACCCCAGAATGAGCCCCAGTTATCCAGAAATCTGAAACCCTCCCTCCTGCACCATCCCTGTAGCCACGTGTTCAACTCCTCTCTCTCCCTATTCCTGGTCTCGCTATCACGTGGCACGGGTAACAACCCTGAGATAACTCTGTTTGTCCTAGATCTAAGATTCCACCCTAGCTCCCTGAATTCCTGCCTTACATCCCCATCCCTTTTCCTACCTATGCCGTTGTTACCTATGTGGACCACGACTTGGGGCTGCTCCCCCTCCCCCTTAAGGATCCCGAAAACACGATACGAGACATCACGCACCCTGGCACCTGGGAGGCAACACACCAACCGTGAGTCTCTCTCGTTCCCACAGAATCTCCTATCTATCCCCCTAACTGGAGTCTCCAATGACTAATGCTCTACTCCTCTCCCCCCTTCCCTTCTGAGCAACAGGGACAGACTCTGTGCCAGAGACCTGTACCCCATGGCTTAACCCTGGTAAGTCCCCCCCCCCCCCCCCCAAACAGTATCCAAAACGGTATACTTGTTACCAAGGGGAACGGCCACAGGGGATCCCTGTACTGACTGCTTCCTCCCAGCCCCTCTCACCGTCACCCATCTATCTTTATTCTTCGGAGTAACTACATCCCTGAAGCTCCTATCTATGACCAACTCTGCCTCCCGAATGATCCGAAGTTCATCCAACTCCAGCTCCAGTTCCCTAACGCGGTTTCTGAGGAGCTGGAGATGGGTGCACTTCCCACAGATGAAATCAGCAGGGACACTGACGGCGTCCCTCACCTCAAACATTCTGCAGGAGGAACATTGCACTACCTTCCCTGTCATCCCCTCTCGATTAAAAAAAAAAGAAAGAAAGAGCTTGCCTGTTATTCACTCCCCTTCTCAGCAAGCACTCACTCAGCAACCTCTGTGCCCCGCACGATAACACCTGACAAGCATGATTTTCATTTTGTAAATCCATGCTGACTATGCCTGATTATACCATTGCTTTCCAAATGCTGTGCTATGAAATCCTTGATAATTGATTCCAGCAACTTCCCTACTACCGACATTAGGCTCACTGATCTATTGTTCCCTGTTTTCTCTCTACCTCCCTTTTTGAAAAGCGGGGTTACATTCGCTATCCTCCAGTCTGTGGGAACCATTCCGGAGTCCAAAGAATTTTGGAAAATGACCACCAATGGATCTACTATTTCTAGGGCCCCTTACTTAAGTACTCTGGGATGAGGATTATCAGGCCCTGAAGATTTGCCCGCATTCAATCCCATTAATTTCCCCAAACCATTTCTTTACTAATATTAATTTCCTTCAGCTCCTCACTAAAACCTGTTTCCCAGAACTTCCAGTACATTATTCATGTCTTCCTTTGTGAAGACAGAAGCAAAGGACGAATTTAGCTCCTCAACTATTTCTTTGTTCCCTGTTATGAATTCCCCTGTTTCTGACTGTAAAGGGCCTACATTAGTTTTTATCAATCTTTACATACCTATAGAAACTTTTAGTCAGTTTTTATGTTCCCCGCTCATTTACTTTCAAATTGTATTTTCCGCTTCTGAATCAATCCCTTGGTCTGCCTTTGCTGAATTTTAAACTTCCCATCCTCAGGTCAACTGCTTTTTCTAGCGAACTTGTACGCCTCTTCTTTGAATCTGCTACTATCTCTTATTTCCCTTGTAAGACATTCATTCTTCTAGTGGTTATCTTAATCTATGTCTTTTATTGTCACCAATGAGTGAAAATAATCTTCGGATTAGCATGGAGGCTTTACTCTGTATCTAACCCCATGCTGGACCTGTCCTGGGAGTGTTTGATGGGAACAGTGTAGAGGGAGCTTAACTCTGTATCTAACCACATGCTGTACCTGTCCTGGGTGTGTTTAATGGGAACAGTGTAGAGGGAGCTTTACTCTGTATCTAACCCCGTGCTGTACCTGTCCTGGGTGTGTTTAATGGGAACAGTGTAGAGGGAGCTTTACTCTGTATCTAACCCCATGCTGAACCTGTCCTGGGAGTGTTTGATGGGAACAGTGTAGAGGGAGCTTTACTCTGTATCTAACCACATGCTGTACCTGTCCTGGGTGTGTTTAATGGGAACAGTGTAGAGGGAGCTTTACTCTGTATCTAACCCCATGCTGGACCTGTCCTGGGAGTGTTTAATGGGAACAGTGTAGAGGGAGCTTTACTCTGTATCTAACCCGTGCTGTACCTATCCTGGGTGTGTTTGATGGGAACAGTGTAGAGGGAGCTTTACTCTGTATCTAACCCCATGCTGTACCTGTCCTGGGTGTGTTTGATGGGAACAGTGTAGAGGGAGCTTTACTCTGTATCTAACCACATGCTGTACCTGTCCTGGGTGTGTTTAATGGGAACAGTGTAGAGGGAGCTTTACTCTGTATCTAACCCCATGCTGGACCTGTCCTGGGAGTGTTTAATGGGAACAGTGTAGAGGGAGCTTTACTCTGTATCTAACCCCGTGCTGTACCTATCCTGGGTGTGTTTGATGGGAACAGTGTAGAGGGAGCTTTACTCTGTATCTAACCCCATGCTGTACCTGTCCTGGGTGTGTTTGATGGGAACAGTGTAGAGGGAGCTTTACTCTGTATCTAACCACATGCTGTACCTGTCCTGGGTGTGTTTAATGGGAACAGTGTAGAGGGAGCTTTACTCTATCTAACCCCATGCTGGACCTGTCCTGGGAGTGTTTAATGGGAACAGTGTAGAGGGAGCTTTACTCTGTATCTAACCCCGTGCTGTACCTATCCTGGGTGTGTTTGATGGGAACAGTGTAGAGGGAGCTTTACTCTGTATCTAACCCCATGCTGTACCTGTCTTGGGAGTGTTTCATGGGGACAGTGTAGAGGGAGCTTTACTCTGTATCTAACCCCATGCTGTACCTATCCTGGGTGTGTTTAATGGGAACAGTGTAGAGGGAGCTTGCCTCTGTATCTAACCCGGTCTGGACCTGTCCTGGGAGTGTTTGATGGGGACAGTGTAGAGGGAGATTTACTCTGTATTTAACCCATACTGTACCTGTCCTGGGAGTGTTTGATGGGGACAGTGTAGAGGGAGCTTTACTCTGTATCTAACCCCATGCTGGACCTGTTCTGGGAGTGTTTGATGGGGACAGTGTAGAGGGAGCTTTACTCTGTATCTAATCCCATGCTGGACCTGGCCTGGGAGTTTTGATGGGGACAGCGTAGAGGGAGATTTCTACAAGAGAAGTGCTGAAGAATTGTAAAGATTGTGTCAACCTGGAGGAACCTTGGGATTGAAGAGGCTCTTTGGCCTGTGCTAACTTCAATGGAAGTTTCATATTCTTTCCTTTCATCCTTTTTAATATTTTTCTTTGTGCTGATCTAAAATTTGTGATTGATTGGGTGAAACCCATTATTTATGTATTCTAACAATTCTTTTAATGATAAAGCCGTAACATCCCATCACACACTGGCCAAAGCAAAAAGGGACAGGCCTGTATTTTGTGATTGGTTTGTATTTTCACTCCCACTCAGCAATCAAATGATCCTTGATTTCCTTCTGACCCAGATACACAACCATGGATCCGATATGATGTGATTCACTGGGCTGTCTGTTGTTACATGCAGCACATATCTCTTTTTTTTTAAATAAATTTAGAGTACCCAATTCATTTTTCCAATTAAGGGGCAATTTAGTGTGGCCAATCCATCTATCCTGCACATCTTTGGGTTGTGGGGCGAAACCCACGCAAACACGGGGAGAATGTGCAAATTCCACACGGACAGTGACCCAGATCCAGGATCGAACCTGGGACCTCGGCGCCGTGAGACTGCAGGGCTAACCCACTGCGCCACCGTGCTGCCCTCATTCAGCACATATTTCTAAGATACTTAGACATGTTTATTCTTAAACAGGATAAGACGCACAAACGTTACATGCTAATGGCAATCGACAGGCGGAAGAAGCTGTTGAAGTATCTCCGACGAACGCGCTACAACGTGTTTGAGAATGTTTGTACCCAGCTGGGCATTCAGTACACCTTCCCTCCAGAGTATTACAGGAAGGTGACACAGCGGTGGGCTGCCAAGAAAGCTTTCTGCATAAGGGTAAGAAGATCAATCAGCTGATTTCAGCATGACTGCTCAACAGGTTGGAGTTGGGTAAATATTAAATAAAATCTGGGGAGCTGCAATTAGCTTCAGCTCCTTGGATAAGGAAGGGAAAAATTAGTCCGGGAGCCCCTCCTCTGATCCCCATCCATGTGTGGATGTTAGTTGTGGGTGGAATCAGACTGTGTTGTGATGATGTTGTGCTAGAAAAACTCGTCAGTGACCACTGGCTGAACTAACACACTGGGTCTCGGGATGGTCAGTTCCCAAAGGACAATCTCAGCATCAGTTGACGCTATGATGAGGAACCTGAACAGATATCAATAGCTGTGCAGTATTGGTACTTTACACAGCTTTCAGGCCGAACCTAGTTTTACAATTCAATGGCATGATCTCTAAAACCTTTCTATAGAATTCCTGCGATGCAGAAGGAGACCGTTCAGTATATTGAGTCTGCACCAACCCTCTGAAAGAGCACCTTACCTAGACCCATTCTTCCGCCCTATCCCCGTAAGCCCACCTAACCTGCACATTTTTGGACAGTGGGCAGAAGCTGGAGCACTGGGAGTAATCCAGAGAGCCCTGCTTTAAAGCTGGTCTAAAACTCATCTTCATCCAACCCAAAGAGCAACTTTTAGTTCATTATTAAATTGAAGAAAGGCTAGATAGACTTTGGATAGATACTAATCCTTAATTTCCCTCAGTCACAAAACTCCCATTTAAGCACTCTACTGCAGCCCAAAGTCAGCACTCGAGTGCAAAAGAAAATTTGATAACAAGGGCTGCAAGATAACAAGATAGGGCTTTAAGTTAATAGTTGGGTTCAGGGCTCAAGTGAGGGAAAATTTACATTTCAGAATGATAGGGAGAAAGGAAAAGGAGGTGGGGTATATTAATAAAGGATGAAATTAGGACAGCATTGAGAAATGTTCTTGGTTCAGAAAATAAAGATGTAGAATCAATTTGGGTGACGATAAGCAATAGCAAATAAAATAAGTCACTGGTGGAAATAATCAAGAGCCCACCGTAATAGTACACTGTAGGTTAAGAGATGAAATAAATTATGAAATAATACAACCGTGAGGGATAGGAGTTGCAAGAATTTGGGCAATTTGAAATCTTCATCTTAACTGGGTGAATCAAATGGCCAAAGAACAAAGAACAAAGAAATGTACAGCACAGGAACAGGCCCTTCGGCCCTCCAAGCCCGCGCCGACCATACTGCCCGACTAAACTACAATCTTCAAAGGTAGCCTTGAGAAAAAGTTCAGAGTGTATTCGGACTGGTTTCTTAGAATAATATGTTGTAGAATGAACCAGGGAACAGCTCTTTTGAGCTTGTAATATGTATTAATGAATGTTCTTAAGATAAATGATTCTCTGGGGAAGAGTGATCATAGCACAGAATTTCATGTTGTTTGAGACTGAGAAACTTGAGTCTTTAACCATTGTCTTAAATGTAAAGAAAATTATAAAAGTATGAAGACAGATTGGGCTAAAATGGACTGGGAAAATAGATTGAAAGATAAGAGTTGGTAAGTAGTGGCAGATATTTCGAAGATATTTCTTAATGGAATATAATCTTTGAGAATTGAAGAAATAGAACATAGAACAGTACAGGCACTTCAGCCCACGATGTTGTGCTGACCATTTTTCCTAATCTAAGGTCAACCTAATCTACACACCTACAATTAACGGCTGTCCATGTGCCTGTCCAAGAGTCGCTTAAATGTCCCTCATAACTCTGACTCTACCACCTCCGCTGGCAGTGCATTCCATGCACCCACCACTCTCTGTGTAAAGAACCTACCTCTGACATCTCCCCTATACCTTCCCTTAATCACCTTAAAATTATGTCCCCTCGTGACAGCCATTTCCGCCCTGGGGAAAAGTCTCTGCAGATCCACTCTATCCATGCCTCTCATCACCTTGTACACCTCTACCAAGTCACCTCTCTGCCTTCTTCGCTCCAGTGAGAAAAGCCCAGCTTCCTCAACCTTTCTTCATAAGACATGCCCTCCAGTCCAGGCAGCATCCTGGTAAATCTCCCCTGCACCCCCTCCAAAGCATCCACATCCTTCCTATAATGAGGCGACCAGAACTGGACACAATATTCCAAGATGTGGAGATGCTGCCGTTGGACTGGGGTGAGATCAGGACGAAGTCTTACAACACCAGGTTAAAGTCCAACAGGTTTGTTTCGATGTCACTAGCTTTCGAGGACCTGAGGAAGGAGCAGTGCTCTGAAAGCTAGTGACATCGAAACAAACCTGTTGGACTTTAACCTGGTGTTGTAAGACTTCTTACAATATTCCAAGTAAGGTCTAACCAGGGATTTATAAAGCTGCAGCAAGACCTCGCGGCTCTTAAACTCAATCCCCCTGTTAATGAAAGCCAACACACCATACCCCTTCTTAACAACCCTATCAACCTGGGTGACAACTTTGAGGGATCTATGTACGTGGACCCCAAGATCCCTCTGTTCCTCCACACTTCCAAGAATCCTGCCTTTAACCCTGTATTCAGCATTCAAATTTGACCTTCCAAAATGAATCACTTCACATTTATCTAGGTTGAACTCCATCTGCCAAATCTCAGCCCAGCTCTGCATCCTGTCAATGTCCTGTTGTAACCTGCAACAGCCCTCAACACTATCTACAACTCCACTAACCTTTGTGTCATCAGCAAATTTACTAACCCACCCTTCCACTTCCTCATCCAAGTTATTTATAAAAACCACAAAGAGCAGAGGTCCCAGAACAGATCCTTGCGGGACACCACTGGTCACCGAACTCCAGGCTGAATACTTTCCATCCACTACCACTCGCTGTTTTCTTTCTGTATTCGGACAGCAAATTTCCCTGTATCCCATGCCCCCTGACTTTCTGAATGAGCCTACCATGGGGAACCTTATCAAATGCCTTACTAAAATCCATATACACCACATCCACTGCGGCCTTCATCAATGTGTCTCGTCACATCCTCAAAGAATTCAATGAGGCCTGTGAGGCATGACCTGCCCCTCACAAATGAATGAAGCTAAATAAATAACAAATGAAGTAAAGAATTATATCAAATTTGAAGAAACATTGCACACTGCTGCAAATCTCAGTGATTGATAGGCCTGAAGACTGGCAAATTCTAGAAACCAGCAAAGAAATACTTGGAGAATATAATGCATGAGTAAACTATCAAGAAATTGAAAAACAGACACTAAAAAAGAGAGGAGCTAATGCAATAATGAGAAACAAGAACATAACAGAGACTTTGAACAGATAATGTAGTATCTGTTTTCATGGTAGAGGACAGTAAAAGCTTCTCATTAATAGTGAAAAAAATCAAGGGGCAAAGGGAAGGAGTCGATCATGATCTCGAGAGAAAAAGTACTGGGCAGACCTATGGGACTGAAGGCTGATGTGTTCCCTGGGCCTGATGGCCTCAGGTCGTAAAGAGGTGGCTGCAAAGATAGTGGGTGTTTTAATCTTCCAAATGTTCCTAAATTCTATAAAAGTCCTAATACATTGGGAAACCACAAATGTACTCCTATTCAAGAAAGGCGGAAGACAGAAAGCAGGAAACAACCAGTTAGCCTCACATCTGTCATTTTAAAAATGCTGAAATCCATTAAGGGAATATTAACAGCATATGAACAGAAGAGTTAGAAAACCATGATACGATCAGGCAGTGTCAACATGGTTTTGTGAAAGGGAAATTGTGTTTGACAAATTTATTGGATGTAATAAGCAGGGTGGGTAAATGGACGTCAGTCCTGCCTTCCTGTGGGTTGAGCAGGTGGGGCCTATACCCATTGGAGTTTAGAATGAGGGGATCTTATTGAAACATGTAAGATTCTGAGGGGACTTGACAGGGTTAATGCTGGAAGGATGTTTCTATTCCTGGGGCAATCTGGAACTGAGGGGCAGAGTTTGAAAGCAGAGGTAGTCCATTTACGATACAGGTGATACATATTTTCAATGAGTTGTGAATCTTTGGAATTCTCTACTCCAGAGGGCAGTGGAGTCTGGGTCATTGAATATATTCATGGCTGAGGGCAAAAATGAACTACAGGGGCATCAAGGATTATGGAGAGCAGGCAGGACGGAAAGTGAGGCCAGGCTCCAATCAGCCATGATCTCAGCATCATCATAGAATCCCTACACGGCAGAAGGAGGCCATTCAGCCCTTAGAGTCTGCACCGACCCTCTGACAGAACATCCTACCTAGGCCCCATCCCCAGCCTTATGCCTGTAGCCCCAACTAACCTTTTGGACACTTTGGGCAATTTTTCATGACTAACCCACCTAACTGGCATGAGATGGCAGAGCAAGCATATGAGGGGGGGGGGGGCTACTCTCTAACAGCCATATGTTGCGTTTTTTTGTTCTTATTGAAATGATCAGGCTATGGGTGAAATTTGTTCATTAGGAGCAGTCTGCAAAGCAAAAAACCCTCTGATTGATAGAAATAAAGAGGAGAGCAGAGCTGCTCCAAGTTGAGAATACAAACGGTGAAAATCATGAAGTTAAAAACTAAATGAATAATAAGAGCAAGGACAGGCTGGGTGTGCACACAATCACACACTCTGTAACTTTCTTTTTCAGGTGTTCCAAGAGGTAAAGAAACTGCGTGCTGCTGAACAGCAGAAGCAGAAAGTAGCAGCTGCAGAGAAAGGCCAGCCTGTCAGTAAGAAAGCGAGTGACGGTACAGCAGTCTGATTAGAAGTTCATGTGGAGCATACACTCATCCCAGCAGTATATGTGTTGTACGCAGTAAATGTCTTTTAAGAGAAGACAATGAAACTTCAGTGTCAGATTAATAAATTTTGTCTATTTAAATCTCCTTTGCACTTTGATTTAAAATTTGTTTGAAGAAAACCTAATCATATTAGTCATCCTGAGATCGGCAAGCTGAAGCCCTCTGTCAATGAACGTATCTGGCCCAATTTCCTCAGATCGATGGAATTGAATAACTCAGTATTACTGACTCCCTGTGACCTGCTGTAGTCTGTCATTCGATTATGAGCTACCATCACTCTAGCACATCCTGTTGCTTTGCCACAGCAATAGAACATCATAAAACCACAGAGATCAAATCAGATTAACAACTTGTTTCAACATTGTTGCCAATTTAATGGAATACTATCCCACCAGCGTCACCAATAATGTTGCTCTTTAGAGTCGCCAATCTGATACTGAGGCTCTTTTTATGATATGATGTTATGTCCCAACAGCGTCGCCAATACTGTGGGTGTTTCTATTTCTCTTACTGAACCACAAGGCTTTCCCGTATATCGGTCAAATGACCACACAACCAGTTAGTCAGTTCAAGTTCAAAAATGGTTTATTTACACACAAGGGTTACTTTGACATGCAAGCACAATATACTACAAGTTAAACTGCACCCATCAACTACAATAACCTATACTTAACTTCAGGGCGACCGGCTCTGTGCAGAGGGATAAGGCCTTTATCTTGATCTCACGAGGCTGGTTTGAAGTGGCTCCGTCTCTGTTGGGCTCATCCGTCAAGCAGCGATCGTTGGTCTTGAACTTGGCTGTCTGGTCATTATGCTGCAGTTGGGCTGGCACAGGCCGGTATCAAAGGAGGCTGGCACAGGCCGGGTCCAAAAGAGACTGAACACATGGCTATGACCCCTTTTATCCCTCTGGGATTTTGCGTTCTTTGGGGTGGTCCTTAATCTTGGACCCAATAATTCGACAGGCTTCGATCACTGCCTTCGATTTTGGCCAATAAAGGGGCGGGTGCCTTGGTGGCTGGAAGGGTCCTTAGCGCCATTGACCATGGCGGTTCGGCTCTCTGAGTAAAGGGTGTGGCGCTGATCAGTCTGTGTCTGTATCGGTTTCTTGAGTGCAGTCCTATTGTTCTGGTGAAATGGGCCATTAAAATGCAAACAAGCGGGGGTTTCGATCAGGTCTAGCTACCTGCATTTCAAATACATAAGCTCTGTATCAGTCTGAGTCCTGGGTTGGTGTAGAAGCCAGGTATTTCGAATACAACTAGTATAGGTAAAAGATAGCAGTTTAAATACTCATTTTAAAAATGAGAATTTTAGTACACATAAATTCAGATCTTCAACATGATACATGAAACAGCATAAAATTCCATTATAGATTATAACAGCACAGTTGCAAAACAATTTGACACTGCTTGTGCTAATTGTCAAGGACAAGGACTGAATACCATAGCAACATGAAGGCACCATTGTCCACAATGCAGATAACAGCTAAGCTCGCTTAAAACCCAGTCTATTGCTGGTAAAGATTAGCAGAATATCACATTCCATGACATGTAGACATGAAACAATTAAAAAGCTGATGTTGCACATTGAAGATGGACGGCTTGCCATCAAATCAAATGTGTTTGAGTCTAACCCAAACCAATTAGGATCATATTGGGGTGTGATTAGATGACTTAAGACAGATATGAAAGTGTATAACTGAAAGGTTTCCCCCCGCCATTTTAGTGTGTTGTCTGTCCTTAATTTCTGTCTTTGTGTTGTGTTGTCTTTCTGTTAGTTTAGTCAGTTTTGTCCTTAATAGTCTTTCTGTTAGTTTAGAGATGTCTTTTGGGGGTTCTGTCAGTCTGTGTCAGTGATGGAGTGTACTTTTGACTTTGAGTTTGAGTTTAGCTGAAGATTAGCTCTCTCTCTCTCTTTTCATGTTTCATTGCCAGACTTTGACCGTTTAAAAGTTACTTTCGAGCTGTCTGCCGAAGTAAAAAAAGATAATGTCTGTAATTCTCTGAAAGCTTCGAATTGTCTACGAATTGCCTTTTAAATGGTTCTCACTCTATCCCAATAGAACAAACCAGTCAGTCCCGTTCTCACTCTATCCCAACAGAATAATCCAGTCAATCCTGTTCTCACTCTATCCCAACAGAACAATCCAGTCATTCCCGTTCTCACTCTATCCCAACAGAACAATCCAGTCAATTCTGTTCTCACACGAACCCAAGAGAATATTCCAGTCAGTCCCGTTCTCACTCTATCCCAATAGAACAATCCAGTCAATCCCGTTCTCACTCTATCCCAAAAGAACAATCCAGTCAATCCTGTTCTCAGTCTATCCCAATGAACAATCCAGTTAGTCCCGTTCTCACTCTATCCCAATAGAACAATCCAGTCAGTCCCGTTCACACTCTATCCCAATAGAACAATCCAGTCATTCCCGTTCTCACTCTATCCCAATACAACAATCCAGTCAGTCCCGTTCTCACTCTATCCCAACAGAACAATCCAGTCATTCCCGTTCTCACTCTATCCCAATAGAACAATCCAGTCAGTCCCGTTCTCACTCTATCCCAATAGAACAATCCAGTCATTCCCGTTCTCACTCTATCCCAATACAACAATCCAGTCAGTCCCGTTCTCACTCTATCCCAATAGAACAATCCAGTGAGTCCCGTTCTCACTCTATCCCAAAAGAACAATCCAGTCAATCCCGTTCTCACTCTATCCCAATAGAACAATCCAGTAAATCCTGTTCTCACTCTATCCCAATAGAACAATCCAGTTAGTCCCGTTCTCACTCTATCCCAATAGAACAATCCAGTTAGTCCCGTTCTCACTCTATCCCAATAGAACAATCCAGTGAGTCCCGTTCTCACTCTATCCCAAAAGAACAATCCAGTCAATCCCGTTCTCACTCTATCCCAATAGAACAATCCAGCAAATCCTGTTCTCACTCTATCCCAATAGAACAATCCAGTTAGTCCCGTTCTCACTCTATTCCAACAGAACAATCCAGTCAGTCCCGTTCTCACTCTATCCCAAAAGAACAATCCAGTCAATCCTGATCTCACTCTATCCCAAAAGAACAATCCACTCATTCCCGTTCTCACTCTATCCCAATAGAACAATCCAGTCATTCCCATTCTAACTCTATCCCTAATGAACAATCCAGTCAATCCCGTTCTCACTCTATCCCAATAGAAGAATCCATTCAATCCCGTTCTCACTCTATCCCTAATGAACAATCCAGTCAATCCCGTTTTCACTCTATCCCAATAGAACAATCCAGTCAATCCTGTTCTCACTCTATCCCAAGAGAATATTCCAGTCATTCCCATTCTGACTCTATCCCAATAGAACAATCCAGTTAGTCCCGTTCTCACTCTATCCCAAAAGAACAATCCAGTCATTCCCGTTCTCACTCTATCCCAAAAGAACAATCCAGTCATTCCCGTTCTCACTCTATCCCAATAGAACAATCCAGTCAATCCCGTTCTCACTCTATCCCAATAGAACAATCCAGTCAATCCTGTTCTCACTCTATCCCAAGAGAATATTCCAGTCATTCCCATTCTGACTCTATCCCTAATAGAACAATCCAGTCCTTCCCGTTCTCACTCTATCCCAACAGAACAATCCACTCAGTCCCGTTCTCACTCTATCGCAACAGAACAATCCAGTCAATCCCGTTCTCACTCTATCCCAACAGAACAATCCACTCAGTCCCGTTCTCACTCTATCCCAACAGAACAATCCAGTCAGTCCCGTTCTCACTCTATCACAATAGAACAATCCAGTCAGTCCCGTTCTGACTCTATCCCAATAGAACAATCCAGTCAATCCTGTTCTCACTCTATCCCAAGAGAATATTCCAGTCATTCCCGTTCTCACTCTATCCCAAGAGAATATTCCAGTCAGTCCCGTTCTCACTCTATCCCAATAGAACAATCCAGTCAATCCCGTTCTCACTCTATCCCAATGAAACAATCCAGTCAATCCCGTTCTCACTCTATCCCAATAGAACAATCCAGTCAATCCCGTTCTCACTCTATCCCAAGAGAATATTCCAGTCAGTCCCGTTCTCACTCTATCCCAACAAAACAATCCAGTCAATCCCGTTCTCACTCTATCCCAAGAGAATATTCCAGTTAGTCCCGTTCTCACTCTATCCCAACAAAACAATCCAGTCAATCCTGTTCTCACTCTATCCCAAGAGAATATTCCAGTCAGTCCCGTTCTCACTCTATCCCTAATGAACAATCCAGTCAATCCCGTTCTCAATCTATCCCAACAAAACAATCCAGTCAATTCTGTTCTCACTCTATCCCAAGAGAATATTCCAGTCAGTCCCGTTCTCACTCTATCCCAATAGAACAATCCACTTAGTCCCGTTCTCACTCTATCCCAAAAGAACAATCCAGTCAATCCCGTTCTCACTCTATCCCAATAGAACAATCCAGTCAATCCTGTTCTCACTCTATCCCAATAGAACAATCCTGTCATTCCCGTTCTCACTCTATCCCAATAGAACAATCCAGTCAGTCCTGTTCTCACTCTATTCCAAAGGAACAATCCAGTCAGTTCCGTTCTCACTCTATCCCAATAGAACAATCCAGTCATTCCCGTTCTCACTCTATCCCAATAGAACAATCCAGTCAGTCCTGTTCTCACTCTATTCCAAAGGAACAATCCAGTCAGTTCCGTTCTCACTCTATCCCAATAGAACAATCCAGTCAGTCCCGTTCTCACTCTATCCCAATAGAACAATCCAGTCAATCCCGTTCTCACTCTATCCCTAAAGAACAATCCAGTCAATCCCGTTCTCACTCTATCCCAACAGAACAATCCAGTCATTCCCGTTCTCACTCTATCCCAATAGAACAATCCAGTCAGTCCTGTTCTCACTCTATCCCAATAGAACAATCCAGTCTTTCCCGTTCTCACTCTATCTCAGGAGGATATCCCAGTCAGGCCCGTTCTCACTCTATCCCAATAGAACAATCCAGTTAGTCCCGTTCTCATCTATCCCAAGAGAATATTGCAGTCAGTCCCGTTCTCACTCTATCCCTAATGAACAAACCAGTCAATCCCGTTCTCATTCAATCCCAACAGAACAATCCAGTCAATCTCGTTCTCACTCAATCCCAACAGAACAATCCAGTCAATCCCGTTCTCACTCAATCCCAACAGAACAATGCAGTCAGTCCCGTTCTCACTCTATCCCTAATGAACAATCCAGTCATTCCCGTTCTCACTCTATCCCAATAGAACAATCCAGTCAATCCTGTTCTCACTCGATCCCAAGAGAATATTCCAGTCATTCCCATTCTTACTCTATCCCTAATAGAAAATTCCAGTCATTCCCGTTCTCACTCTATCCCAATAGAACAATCCAGTCAGTCCCGTACTCACTCAATCCCAATAGAACAATCCAGTCAATCCCGTTCTCACTCTATCCCAATAGAACAATCCAGTCAATCCCGTTCTCACTCTATCCCAAGAGAATATTCCAGTCAGTCCCGTTCTCACTCGAGCCCAATAGAACAATCCAGTCATTCCCGTTCTCACTCTATCCCAACAAAACAATCCAGTCAATCCTGTTCTCACTCTATCCCAAGAGAATATTCCAGTCAATCCCGTTCTCACTCTATCCCAATAGAACAATCCAGTCAATCCCGTTCTCACTCTATCCCAATAGAACAATCCAGTCAGTCCTGTTCTCACTCAATCCCAATACAACAATCCAGTCAATCCCGTTCTCACTCTATCCCTAAAGAACAATCCAGTCAGTCCCGTTCTCACTCTATTCCAAAGGAACAATCCAGTCATTCCCGTTCTCACTCTATCCCAATAGAACAATCCAGTCATTCCCGTTCTCACTCTAGCCCAATAGAACAATCCAGTCATTCCCGTTCTCACTCTATCCCAATAGAACAATCCAGTCAATCCTGTTCTCATTCTATCCCAATAGAACAATCCAGTCAGTCCTGTTCTCATTCTATCCCAATAGAACAATCCAGTCAATCCCGTTCTCACTCTATCCCTAAAGAACAATCCAGTCAATCCCGTTCTCACTCTATCCCAATAGAACAATCCAGTCAGTCCTGTTCTCACTCTATTCCAAAGGAACAATCCAGTCAGTTCCGTTCTCACTCTATCCCAATAGAACAATCCAGTCAATCCCGTTCTCACTCTATCCCAATAGAACAATCCAGTCAATCCCGTTCTCACTCTATCCCTAAAGAACAATCCAGTCAATCCCGTTCTCACTCTATCCGAACAGAACAATCCAGTCATTCCCGTTCTCACTCTATCCCAATAGAACAATCCAGTCAGTCCTGTTCTCACTCTATCCCAATAGAACAATCCAGTTAGTCCCGTTCTCACTCTATCCCAATAGAACAATCCAGTCAGTCCTGTTCTCACTCTGTCCCAATAGAACAATCCAGTCAATCCCGTTCTCACTCTATCCCTAAAGAACAATCCAGTCATTCCCGTTCTCACTCTATCCCAACAGAACAATCCAGTCATTCCCGTTCTCACTCTATCCCAACAGAACAATCCAGTCATTCCCGTTCTCACTCTATCCCAATAGAACAATCCAGTCAGTCCTGTTCTCACTCTATCCCAATAGAACAATCCAGTCAGTTCCGTTCTCACTCTATCCCAATAGAACAATCCAGTCATTCCCGTTCTCACTCTATCCCAATAGAACAATCCAGTCATTCCCGTTCTCACTCTATCCCAATAGAACAATCCAGTCAGTCCTGTTCTCACTCTATCCCAATAGAACAATCCAGTCATTCCCGTTCTCACTCTATCCCAATAGAACAATCCAGTCAATCCTGTTCTCACTCTATCCCAATAGAACAATCCAGTCTTTCCCGTTCTCACTCTATCTCAGGAGAATATCCCAGTCAGTCCCGTTCTCACTCTATCCCAATAGAACAATCCAGTTAGTCCCGTTCTCATCTATCCCAAGAGAATATTCCAGTCAGTCCCGTTCTCACTCTATCCCTAATGAACAAACCAGTCAATCCCGTTCTCACTCAATCCCAACAGAACAATCCAGTCAATCCCGTTCTCACTCAATCCCAACAGAACAATCCAGTCAGTCCCGTTCTCACTCTATCCCTAATGAACAATCCAGTCATTCCCGTTCTCACTCTATCCCAATAGAACAATCCAGTCAATCCTGTTCTCACTCTATCCCAAGAGAATATTCCAGTCATTCCCATTCTGACTCTATCCCTAATAGAAAAATTCAGTCATTCCCGTTCTCACTCTATCCCAATAGAACAATCCAGTCAGTCCCGTTCTCACTCGATCCCAATAGAACAATCCAGTCAATCCCGTTCTCACTCTATCCCAATAGAACAATCCAGTCAATCCCGTTCTCACTCGATCCCAATAGAACAATCCAGTCAATCCCGTTCTCACTCTATCCCAATAGAACAATCCAGTCAATCCCGTTCTCACTCTATCCCAAGAGAATATTCCAGTCAGTCCCGTTCTCACTCGAGCCCAATAGAACAATCCAGTCAATCCCGTTCTCACTCTATCCCAACAAAACAATCCAGTCAATCCCGTTCTCACTCTATCCCAATAGAACAATCCAGTCAATCCCGTTCTCACTCTATCCCAACAAAACAATCGAGTCAATTCTGTTCTCACTCTATCCCAATAGAACAATCCAGTCAGTCCCGTTCTCACTCTATCCCAATAGAACAATCCAGTCAATCCCGTTCTCACTCTATCCCAATACAACAATCCAGTCATTCCCGTTCTCACTCTATCCCAATAGAACAATCCAGTCAGTCCCGTTCTCACTCTATCCCAATAGAACAATCCAGTCAGACCTGTTCTCACTCTATCCCAATACGACAATCCAGTCATTCCCGTTCTCATTCTATCCCAATAGAACAATCCAGTCAGTCCCGTTCTCATTCTATCCCAATAGAACAATCCAGTCAGTCCCGTTCTCACTCTATCCCAATTGAACAATCCAGTCAGTCCCGTTCTCACTCTATCCCAAAAGAGCAATCCAGTCATTCCCGTTCTCACTCTATCCCAATAGAACAATCCAGTCAGTCCCGTTCTCATTCTATCCCAATAGAACAATCCAGTCAATCCCATTCTCAATCTATCCCAATAGAACAATCCAGTCATTCCCGTTCTCACTCTATCCCAATAGAACAATCCAGTTAGTCCCGTTCTCATTCTATCCCAATAGAATAATCCAGTCAATCCCATTCTCAATCTATCCCAATAGAACAATCCAGTCATTCCCGTTCTCACTCTATCCCAATAGAACAATCCAGTCATTCCCGTTCTCATTCTATCCCAATAGAACAATCCAGTCAGTCCCGTTCTCACTCTATCCCAATAGAACAATCCAGTCATTCCCGTTCTCACTCTATCCCAATAGAACAATCCAGTCAGTCCCGTTCTCACTCTATCCCAATAGAACAATCCAGTCAGTCCCGTTCTCACTCTATCCCAAGAGAACAATCCAGTCAATCAGTTTCAGCGGGAGCATTGCGGAAGGAGGTTGCTGTGAGGTAAGTCAACCTTTAAAAGCACTTGTCTTTGCAGGGGCAGGCCAGTCGATTTCGGCGTGAGAACAGCTGGTGAGTGGTGAGTCAGTTTCAGCGGGAGCATTGCGGAAGGAGGTTGCTGGGAGGTAAGTCAACCTTTAAAAGCACTTGTCTTTGCAGGGGCAGGCCAGTCGATTTCGGCGGCGTGAGAACAGCTGGTGAGTGGTGAGTCAGTTTCAGCGGGAGCATTGCGGAAGGAGGTTGCTGGGAGGTAAGTCAACCTTTAAAAGCACTTGTCTTTGCAGGGGCAGGCCAGTCGATTTCGGCGGCGTGAGAACAGCTGGTGAGTGGTGAGTCAGTTTCAGCAGGAGCTGAGAATTTTTCTTTTTATTTTATTTTAAATTAGTTTTTTTTTAGGCTGGAACAGGAAGTCGACCTGCGGACGTCTGGGAAGACCCTCCCCAATAAATTCTGGTGGAGAGGAAACCCGAGACACTACACGTGTAGTGTCTCCCACCCGCCCTCCTCCTCTAACCTAATAATAAAACCCATTGGTCTGAGGTAAGTACCATATTTTATTATATTATTATTATTTTTTAGCCAGATCTTGGTAGAAAGTTAGAGGAATGGCAGGGAAGGGAGTGCAATGTTCCTCCTGCAGGATGTTTGAGGTGAGGGATGCAGTTAGTGTCCCTGCTGATTTTACCTGCAGGAAGTGCTGCCATCTCCAGCTCCTCCAAGACCGTGTTAGGGAACTGGAGCTGGAGTTGGAAGAACTTCGGATCATTCGGGAGGCAGAAGGGGGTCATAGATAGCAGCTTCAGGGAATTAGTTACACCAAAGATTGGAGATAGGTGGGTAACTGTAAGAGGGACTGGGAAAAAACAGTCAGTGCAGGGATCCCCTGCGGTCGTACCCCTGAGAAACAAGTATACCGCTTTGGATACTTGTGGGGGGGACGACTTACCAGGGGTAAGCCATGGGGTACGGGCCTCTGGCACGGAGTCTGTCCCTGTTGCTCAGAAGGGAAGGGGGGAGAGGAGCAGAGCATTAGTAATTGGGGACTCTATAGTCAGGGGCACAGATAGGAGATTTTGTGGGAGCGTGAGAGACTCACGTTTGGTATGTTGCCTCCCAGGTGCAAGGGTACGTGGTGTCTCGGATCGTGTTTTCCGGGTCCTTAGGGGGGAGGGGGAGCAGCCCCAAGTCGTGGTCCACATTGGCACCAACGACATAGGTAGGAAAGGGGACAAGGATGTCAGGCAGGCTTTCAGGGAGCTAGGATGGAAGCTCAGAACTAGAACAAACAGAGTTGTTATCTCTGGGTTGTTGCCCGTGCCACGTGATAGTGAGATGAGGAATAAGGAGAGAGAGCATTTAAACACGTGGCTACAGGGATGGTGCAGGCGGGAGGGATTCAGATTTTTGGATAACTGGGGCTCTTTCTGGGGAAGGTGGGACCTCTACAGACAGGATGGTCTACATCTGAACCTGAGGGGCACAAATATCCTGGGGGGGGAGATTTGTTAGTGCTCTTTGGGGGGGTTTAAACTAATGCAGCAGGGGCATGGGAACCTGGATTGTAGTTTTAGGGAAAGGGAGAATGAGAGTATAGAGGTCAGGAGCACAGATTTGACATCGCAGGAGGGGGCCAGTGTTCAGGTAGGTGGTTTGAAGTGTGTCTACTTCAATGCCAGGAGTATACGAAACAAGGTAGGGGAACTGGCAGCGTGGGTTGGTACCTGGGACTTCGATGTTGTGGCCATTTCGGAGACATGGATAGAGCAGGGACAGGAATGGATGTTGCAGGTTCCGGGGTTTAGGTGTTTTAGTAAGCTCAGAGAAGGAGGCAAAAGAGGGGGAGGTGTGGCGCTGCTAGTCAAGAGCAGTATTACGGTGGCGGAGAGGATGCTAGATGGGGACTCTTCTTCCGAGGTAGTATGGGCTGAAGTTAGAAACAGGAAAGGAGAGGTCACCCTGTTGGGAGTTTTTTATAGGTCTCCTAATAGTTCTAGGGATGTAGAGGAAAGGATGGCGAAGATGATTCTGGATATGAGCGAAAGTAACAGGGTAGTTATTATGGGAGACTTTAACTTTCCAAATATTGACTGGAAAAGATATAGTTCGAGTACAATAGATGGGTCGTTTTTTGTACAGTGTGTGCAGGAGGGTTTCCTGAAACAATATGTTGACAGGCCAACAAGAGGCGAGGCCACGTTGGATTTGGTTTTGGGTAATGAACCAGGCCAGGTGTTGGATTTGGAGGTAGGAGAGCACTTTGGTGACAGTGACCACAATTCGGTGACGTTTACGTTAATGATGGAAAGGGATAAGTATACACCGCAGGGCAAGAGTTATAGCTGGGGGAAGGGCAATTATGATGCCATTAGACGTGACTTGGGGGGGATAAGGTGGAGAAGTAGGCTGCAAGTGTTGGGCACACTGGATAAGTGGGGCTTGTTCAAGGATCAGCTACTGCGTGTTCTTGATAAGTATGTACCGG
Organism: Scyliorhinus torazame; assembly: GCF_047496885.1. NCBI lineage: Eukaryota > Metazoa > Chordata > Chondrichthyes > Carcharhiniformes > Scyliorhinidae > Scyliorhinus > Scyliorhinus torazame. The sequence continues at coordinate 214,522,809 of NC_092707.1, forward strand.
TCAGACAGGGAGGAAGGTGTCGAGCGAGGGAACCGTGGTTTACCAAGGAAGTGGAATCTCTTGTTAAGAGGAAGAAGGAGGCCTATGTGAAGATGAAGTGTGAAGTTTCGGTTGGGGCGATGGATAGTTACAAGGTAGCGAGGAAGGATCTAAAGAGAGAGCTAAGACGAGCAAGGAGGGGACATGAGAAGTATTTGGCAGGAAGGATCAAGGAAAACCCAAAAGCTTTCTATAGGTATGTCAGGAATAAGCGAATGACTAGGGAAAGAGTAGGACCAGTCAAGGACAGGGATGGGAAATTGTGTGTGGAGTCTGAAGAGATAGGCGAGATACTAAATGAATATTTTTCGTCAGTATTCACTCAGGAAAAAGATAATGTTGTGGATGAGAATGCTGAGCCCCAGGCTAATAGAATAGATGGCATTGAGGTACGTAGGGAAGAGGTGTTGGCAATTCTGGACAGGCTGAAAATAGATAAGTCCCCGGGACCTGATGGGATTTATCCTAGGATTCTATGGGAGGCCAGGGAAGAGATTGCTGGACCTTTGGCTTTGATTTTTATGTCATCATTGGCTACAGGAATAGTGCCAGAGGACTGGAGGACAGCAAATGTGGTCCCTTTGTTCAAAAAGGGGAGCAGAAACAACCCCGGCAACTATAGGCCAGTGAGCCTCACGTCTGTAGTGGGTAAAGTCTTGGAGGGGATTATAAGAGACAAGATTTATAATCATCTAGATAGGAATAATATGATCAGGGATAGTCAGCATGGCTTTGTGAAGGGTAGGTCATGCCTCACAAACCTTATTGAGTTCTTTGAGAAGGTGACTGAACAGGTAGACGAGGGTAGAGCAGTTGATGTGGTGTATATGGATTTCAGCAAAGCGTTTGATAAGGTTCCCCACGGTAGGCTATTGCAAAAAATACGGAGGCTGGGGATTGAGGGTGATTTAGAGATGTGGATCAGAAATTGGCTAGCTGAAAGAAGACAGAGGGTGGTGGTTGATGGGAAATGTTCAGAATGGAGTACAGTCACAAGTGGAGTACCACAAGGATCTGTTCTGGGGCCGTTGCTGTTTGTCATTTTTATCAATGACCTAGAGGAAGGCGCAGAAGGGTGGGTGAGTAAATTTGCAGACGATACTAAAGTCGGTGGTGTTGTCGATAGTGTGGAAGGATGTAGCAGATTACAGAGGGATATAGATAAGCTGCAGAGCTGGGCCGAGAGGTGGCAAATGGAGTTTAATGTAGAGAAGTGTGAGGTGATTCACTTTGGAAGGAATAACAGGAATGCGGAATATTTGGCTAATGGTAAAGTTCTTGAAAGTGTGGATGAGCAGAGGGATCTAGGTGTCCATGTACATAGATCCCTGAAAGTTGCCACCCAGGTTGATAGGGTTGTGAAGAAGGCCTATGGAGTGTTGGCCTTTATTGGTAGAGGGATTGAGTTCCGGAGTCGGGAGGTCATGTTGCAGCTGTACAGAACTCTGGTACGGCCGCATTTGGAGTATTGCGTACAGTTCTGGTCACCGCATTATAGGAAGGACGTGGAGGCTTTGGAGCGGGTGCAGAGGAGATTTACCAGGATGTTGCCTGGTATGGAGGGAAAATCTTATGAGGAAAGGCTGACGGACTTGAGGTTGTTTTCGTTGGAGAGAAGAAGGTTAAGAGGAGACTTAATAGAGGCATACAAAATGATCAGGGGGTTGGATAGGGTGGACAGTGAGAGCCTTCTCCCGCGGATGGATATGGCTGGCACGAGGGGACATAACTTTAAACTGAGGGGTAATAGATATAGGACAGAGGTCAGAGGTAGGTTCTTTACGCAAAGAGTAGTGAGGCCGTGGAATGCCCTACCTGCTACAGTAGTGAACTCGCCAACATTGAGGGCATTTAAAAGTTTATTGGATAAACATATGGATGATAATGGCATAGTGTAGGTTAGATGGCTTTTGTTTCGGTGCAACATCGTGGGCCGAAGGGCCTGTACTGCGCTGTATTGTTCTATGTTCTATGAGACAGACAGAGAGAGAGAGTGAGACAGAGACGAGGCAGGGAGAGAGAGACAAAGACGAGTCAGAGAGAGAGAAAGACAGAGACAGGGACGGGACAGAGAGAGACAGAGAGAGAGAGAGGGAGACAGAGATCGAAACAGAGAGAGACAGAGACAGACTGAGAGAGAGACAGAGAGAGAGTCAGGGAGACAGAGAGGGAGAAATGGACAGAGAGAGACAGAGAGAGAGACAGGGAGGCAGAGAGAGACAGAGAGAGAGAGACAGAGAGAGAGACAGAGAGAGACAGAGAGAGAGAGGGACAGAGTGAGAGACACAAGGAGACAGAGAGAGATGGGGACAGAGAGAGAGAGAGAGAGAGAGAGACAGGGAGACAGAGAGAGACAGAGATAGAGACAGTGAGAGAGCCGGAGAGAGAGAGAGACAGACACAGAGAGAGAGAGAGATAGAGACAGATAGAGAGAGACAGAGAGAGAGACTGCGCTGTATTGTTCTATGTTCTATGTTTTATGTTCTCACTCTATCCCTAATAGAACAATCCAGTCATTCCCGTTCTCACTCTATCCCAATAGAACAATCCAGTAAGTCCCGTTCTCACTCTATCCCTAATGAACAATCCAGTCATTCCCGTTCTCACTCTATCCCAATCGAACAATCCAGTTAGTCCCGTTCTCACTCTATCCCAATCGAACAATCCAGTAAGTCCCGTTCTCACTCTATCCCTAATGAACAATCCAGTCATTCCCGTTCTCACTCTATCCCAATCGAACAATCCAGTCAGTCCCGTTCTCATTCTATCCCAATAGAACAATCCAGTTAGTCCCGTTCTCATTCTATCCCAATAGAACAATCCAGTTAGTCCCGTTCTCACTCTATCCCAATAGAACAATCCAGTCAGTCCCGTTCTCACTCTATCCCAATACAACAATCCAGTTAGTCCCGTTCTCATTCTATCCCAATAGAACAATCCAGTTAGTCCCGTTCTCACTCTATCCCAATAGAACAATCCAGTCATTCCCGTTCTCACTCTATCCCAATAGAAGAATCCAGTCAGTCCCGTTCTCACTCGATCCCAATAGAACAATCCAGTCAGTCCCGTTCTCACTCGATCCCAATAGAACAATCCAGTCAGTCCCGTTCTCACTCTATCCCTAATGAACAATCCAGTCAATCCTGTTCTCACTCTATCCCAAGAGAATATTCCAGACATTCACGTTCTGACTCTATCCCTCATAGAACAATCCAGTCATTCCCGTTCTCACTCTATCCCTATACAACAATCCAGTTTGTCCCGTTCTCACTCTATCCCAATAGAACAATCCAGTCAGTCCTGTTCTCACTCGATCCCAATACAACAATCCAGTTTGTCCCGTTCTCACTCTATCCTAATAGAACAATCCAGTCATTCCCGTTCTCACTCTATCCCAATAGAACAATCCAGTTTGTCCCGTTCTCACTCTATCCCAATACAACAATCCTGTGAGTCCCGTTCTCACTCTATCCCAATAGAACAATCCAGTCATTCCCGTTCTCACTCTATCCCAATAGAACAATCCAGTCAATCCCATTCTCACTCTATCCCAATACAACAATCCAGTCAATCCCGTTCTCACTCTATCCCAATAGAATAAACCAGTTAGTCCCGTTCTCACTCTATCCCAATAGAACAATCCAGGCAGTCCCGTTCTCACTCTATCCCAATACAACAATCCAGTCAGTCCCGTTCTCACTCTATCCCAATAGAACAATCCAGTCATTCCCGTTCTCACTCTATCCCAATAGAACAATCCAGTCATTCCCGTTCTCACTCTATCCCAATAGAACAATCCAGTCAATCCCATTCTCACTCTATCCCAATACAACAATCCAGTCAGTCCCGTTCTCACTCTATCCCAATAGAACAATCCAGTTAGTCCCGTTCTCACTCTATCCCAATAGAACAATCCAGTCAGTCCTGTTCTCACTCTATCCCAATAGAACAATCCAGTCAATCCCATTCTCACTCTATCCCAATAGAACAATCCAGTCAATCCCATTCTCACTCTATCCCAATACAACAATCCAGTCAATCCCGTTCTCACTCTATCCCTATACAACAATCCAGTCAGTCCCGTTCTCACTCTATCCCAATAGAACAATCCAGTCAGTCCCGTTCTCACCCTATCCCAATAGAACAATCCAGTCATTCCCGTTCTCACTCTATCCCAATAGAACAATCCAGTCAATCCCGTTCTCACTCTATCCCTATACAACAATCCAGTCAGTCCCGTTCTCACTCTATCCCAATAGAACAATCCAGTCAGTCCCGTTCTCACCCTATCCCAATAGAACAATCCAGTCATTCCCGTTCTCACCCTATCCCAATACAACAATCCAGTCAATCCCGTTCTCACTCTATCCCTATACAACAATCCAGTCAGTCCCGTTCTCACTCTATCCCAATACAACAATCCAGTCAGTCCCGTTCTCACTCTATCCCAATAGAACAATCCAGTCAATCCCGTTCTCACTCTATCCCAATACAACAATCCAGTCAATCCCGTTCTCACTCTATCCCAATAGAACAATCCAGTCAGTCCCGTTCTCACCCTATCCCAATAGAACAATCCAGTCAGTCCCGTTCTCACCCTATCCCAATAGAACAATCCAGTTTGTCCCGTTCTCACTCCATCCCAATAGAACAATCCAGTTAGTCCCGTTCTCACTCTATCCCAATAGAACAATCCAGTCAGTCCCGTTCTCACTCTATCCCAATACAACAATCCAGTCAGTCCCGTTCTCACTCTATCCCAATAGAACAATCCAGTCAGTCCCGTTCTCACTCTATCCCTAATGAACAATCCAGTCAATCCTGTTCTCCCTCTATCCCAAGAGATTATTCCAGACATTCACGTTCTGACTCCATCCCTAATAGAACAATCCAGTCATTCCCGTTCTCACTCTATCCCAATAGAACAATCCAGTCATTCCCGTTCTCACTCTATCCCAATAGAACAATCCAGTCAATCCCGTTCTCACTCTATCCCAATACAACAATCCAGTCATTCCCGTTCTCACTCTATCCCAATAGAACAATCCAGTCATTCCCGTTCTCACTCTATCCCAATAGAACAATCCAGTCATTCCCGTTCTCACTCTATCCCAATAGAACAATCCAATCAGTCCCGTTCTCACTCTATCCCAATAGAACAATCCAGTCATTCCCGTTCTCACTCTATCCCAATAGAACAATCCAGTCAGTCCCGTTCTCACTCTATCCCAATAGAACAATCCAGTCATTCCCGTTCTCATTCTATCCCAATAGAACAATCCAGTCAGTCCCGTTCTCACTCTATCCCAATACAACAATCCAGTCAGTCCCGTTCTCACTCTATCCCAATAGAACAATACAGTCATTCCCATTCTCACCCTATCCCAACAGAACAATCCAGTCAATTCCGTTCTCACTCTATCCCAATAAAACAATCCAGTCAATCCCGTTCTCACTCTATCCCAATAGAACAATCCAGTCAGTCCCGTTCTCACTCTGTCCCAATAGAACAATCCAGTCAGTCCCGTTCTCACTCTATCCCAAATGAACAATCCAGTCAGTCCCGTTCTCACTCTATCCCAAATGAACAATCCAGTCAATCCCGTTCTCACTCTATCCCAATAGAACAGTCCAGTCAGTCCCGTTCTCACTCTATCCCAAATGAACAATCCAGTCAGTCCCGTTCTCACTCTATCCCAATAGAACAATCCAGTCAGTCCCGTTCTCACTCTATCCCAATAGAACAATCCAGTCATTCCCGTTCTCACTCTATCCCAACAGAACAATCCAGTCATTCCCGTTCTCACTCTATCCCAACAGAACAATCCAGTCAATCCCGTTCTCACTCTATCCCAAATGAACAATCCAGTCAGTCCCGTTCTCACTCTATCCCAATAGAACAATCCAGTCAGTCCCGTTCTCACTCTATCCCAATAGAACAATCCAGTCATTCCCGTTCTCACTCTATCCCAACAGAACAATCCAGTCAATCCCGTTCTCACTCTATCCCAACAGAACAATCCAGTTAGTCCCGTTCTCACTCTATCCCAACAGAACAATCCAGTCAATTCCGTTCTCACTCTATCCCAATAAAACAATCCAGTCAATCCCGTTCTCACTCTATCCCAATACAACAATCCAGTCAGTCCCGTTCTCACTCTATCCCAATAGACCAATCCAGTTAGTCCCGTTCTCACTCTATCCCAATAGAACAATCCAGTCATTCCTGTTCTCACTCTATCCCAATAGAACAATCCAGTTAGTCCCGTTCTCACTCTATCCCAACAGAACAATCCAGTCAGTCCCGTTCTCACTCTATCCCAATAGAACAATCCAATCAGTCCCGTTCTCACTCTATCCCAACAGAACAATCCAGTCAATTCCGTTCTCACTCTATCCCAATAAAACAATCCAGTCAATCCCGTTCTCACTCTATCCCAACAGAACAATCCAGTCAATCCCGTTCTCACTCTATCCCAACAGAACAATCCAGTCAGTCCCGTTCTCACTCTATCCCAACAGAACAATCCAGTCAGTCCCGTTCTCACTCTATCCCAAATGAACAATCCAGTCAGTCCCGTTCTCACTCTATCCCAAATGAACAATCCAGTCAGTCCCGTTCTCACTCTATCCCAATAGAACAATCCAGTCATTCCCGTTCTCACTCTATCCCAATAGAACAATCCAGTCAGTCCTGTTCTCACTCTATCCCTATACAACAATCCAGTCATTCCCGTTCTCACTCTATCCCAATAGAACAATCCAGTCAGTCCCGTTCTCACTCTATCCCAATAGAACAATCCAGTCAGTCCCGTTCTCACTCTATCCCAATAGAACAATCCAGTCAGTCCCGTTCTCACTCTATCCCAATAGAACAATCCAGTCAGACCCGTTCTCACTCTATCCCAATAGAACAATCCAGTCAGTCCCGTTCTCACTCTATCCCAATAGAACAATCCAATCAGTCCCGTTCTCATTCTATCCCAATAGAACAATCCAGTCATTCCCTTTCTCACTCTATCCCAATAGAACAATCCAGTCAGTCCCGTTCTCATTCTATCCCAATAGAACAATCCAGTCATTCCCGTTCTCACTCTATCCCAATAGAACAATCCAGTCAGTCCCGTTCTCACTCTATCCCAATAGAATAAAGCAGTCAGTCCCGTTCTCACTCTATCCCAACAGAACAATCCAGTCATTCCCGTTCTCACTCTATCCCAACAGAACAATCCAGTCATTCCCGTTCTCACTCTATCCCAACAGAATAATCCAGTCAGTCCCGTTCTCATTCTATCCCAATAGAACAATTCAGTCAGTCCCGTTCTCACTCTATCCCAATAGAACAATCCAGTCATTCCCGTTCTCATTCGATCCCAATAGAACAATCCAGTCAGTCCTGTTCTCACTCTATCCCAATAGAACAATCCAGTCATTCCCGTTCTCACTCTATCCCAATAGAACAATCCAGTCATTCCCGTTCTCACTCTATCCCAATAGAACAATCCAGTCAGTCCTGTTCTCACTCTATCCCAATAGAACAATCCAGTCATTCCCGTTCTCACTCTATCCCAATAGAACAATTCAGTCAGTCCCGTTCTCATTCTATCCCAATAGAACAATCCAGTCAGTCCCGTTCTCACTCTATCCCTAATGAACAATCCAGTCAGTCCTGTTCTCACTCTATCCCAATAGAACAATCCAGTCATTCCCGTTCTCACTCTATCCCAATAGAACAATCCAGTCAGTCCCGTTCTCACTCTATCCCAATAGAACAATCCAGTCAGACCCGTTCTCACTCTATCCCAATAGAACAATCCAGTCAATCCCATTCTCACTCTATCCCAATAGAACAATCCAGTCATTCCCGTTCTCACTCTATCCCAATAGAACAATCCAGTCATTCCCGTTCTCACTCTATCCCAATAGAACAATCCAGTCAGTCCCGTTCTCACTCTATCCCAATAGAACAATCCAGTCAGTCCCGTTCTCACTCTATCCCAATAGAACAATCCAGTCAGTCCCGTTCTCATTCTATCCCAATAGAACAATCCAGTCAGACCCGTTCTCACTCTATCCCAATAGAACAATCCAGTCAGTCCCGTTCTCACTCTATCCCAATAGAACAATCCAGTCAGTCCCGTTCTCATTCTATCCCTAATGAACAATCCAGTCAGACCCGTTCTCACTCTATCCCAATAGAACAATCCAGTCAGTCCCGTTCTCACTCTATCCCAATAGAACAATCCAGTCAGTCCCATTCTCATTCTATCCCAATAGAACAATCCAGTCAGACCCGTTCTCACTCTATCCCAATAGAACAATCCAGTCAGTCCCGTTCTCATTCTATCCCAATAGAACAATCCAGTTAGTCCCGTTCTCACTCTATCCCAATAGAACAATCCAGTCAGTCCCGTTCTCACTCTATCCCAATAGAACAATCCAGTCATTCCCGTTCTCACTCTATCCCAATAGAACAATCCAGTCAGTCCCATTCTCATTCTATCCCAATAGAACAATCCAGTCAGACCCGTTCTCACTCTATCCCAATAGAACAATCCAGTCAGTCCCGTTCTCATTCTATCCCAATAGAACAATCCAGTTAGTCCCGTTCTCACTCTATCCCAATAGAACAATCCAGTCAGTCCCGTTCTCACTCTATCCCTAATGAACAATCCAGTCAGTCCCGTTCTCACTCTATCCCAATAGAACAATCCAGTTAGTCCCGTTCTCACTCTATCCCAATAGAACAATCCAGTCAGTCCCGTTCTCACTCTATCCCAATAGAACAATCCAGTCAGTCCCGTTCTCACTCTATCCCAATAGAACAATCCAGTCAGTCCCGTTCTCACTCTATCCCTAATGAACAATCCAGTCAGTCCCGTTCTCACTCTATCCCAATAGAACAATCCAGTCAGTCCCGTTCTCACTCTATCCCAATAGAACAATCCAGTCAGTCCCGTTCTCACTCTATCCCAATGGAACAATCCAGTCATTCCAGTTCTCACTCTATCCCTAATGAACAATCCAGTTAGTCCCGTTCTCACTCTATCCCAATAGAACAATCCAGTCATTCCCGTTCTCACTCTATCCCAATAGAACAATCCAGTCAGTCCCGTTCTCACTCTATCCCAATAGAACAATCCAGTCAGTCCCGTTCTCACTCTATCCCAATAGAACAATCCAGTCAGTCCCGTTCTCACTCTATACCAACAGAACAATCCAGTCAGTCCCGTTCTCATTCTATCCCAATAGAACAATCCAGTCAGTCCCGTTCTCATTCTATCCCAATAGAACAATCCAGTCATTCCCGTTCTCACTCTATCCCAATAGAACAATCCAGTCATTCCCGTTCTCACTCTATCCCAATAGAACAATCCAGTCAGTCCCGTTCTCATTCTATCCCAATAGAACAATCCAGTCAGTCCCGTTCTCATTCTATCCCAATCGAACAATCCAGTCATTCCCGTTCTCACTCTATCCCAATAGAACAATCCAGTCAGTCCCGTTCTCACTCTATCCCAATAGAATAAAGCAGTCAGTCCCGTTCTCACTCTATCCCAACAGAACAATCCAGTCATTCCCGTTCTCACTCTATCCCAACAGAACAATCCAGTCAATCCCGTTCTCACTCTATCCCAATAGAACAATCCAGTCAGTCCCGTTCTCACTCTATCCCAATAGAATAAAGCAGTCAGTCCCGTTCTCACTCTATCCCAACAGAACAATCCAGTCATTCCCGTTCTCACTCTATCCCAACAGAACAATCCAGTCAGTCCCGTTCTCACTCTATCCCAATAGAATAAACCAGTCAGTCCCGTTCTCACTCTATCCCAACAGAACAATCCAGTCATTCCCGTTCTCACTCTATCCCAACAGAATAATCCAGTCAGTCCCGTTCTCATTCTATCCCAATAGAACAATTCAGTCAGTCCCGTTCTCATTCTATCCCAATAGAACAATCCAGTCAGTCCCGTTCTCATTCTATCCCAATAGAACAATCCAGTCATTCCCGTTCTCACTCTATCCCAATAGAACAATCCAGTCATTCCCGTTCTCACTCTATCCCAATAGAACAATCCAGTCAGTCCCGTTCTCATTCTATCCCAATAGAACAATCCAGTCAGTCCCGTTCTCACTCTATCCCAATAGAACAATCCAGTCATTCCCGTTCTCACTCTATCCCAATAAAACAATCCAGTCAGCCCCGTTCTCACTCTATCCCTAATGAACAATCCAGTCAATCCTGTTCTCACTCTATCCCAAGAGAATATTCCAGTCAGTCCCGTTCTCACTCTATCCCAATAGAACAATCAATCAGTCCCGTTCTCACTCTATCCCAAGAGAATATTCCAGTCAGTCCCGTTCTCACTCTATCCCTAATGAACAATCCAGTCATTCCCGTTCTCACTCGATCCCAATAGAACAATCCAGTTAGTCCCGTTCTCACTCTATCCCAATAGAACAATCCAGTCAGTCCCGTTCTCACTCTATCCCAATAGAACAATCCAGTCAGTCCCGTTCTCACTCTATCCCAATAGAACAATCCAGTCAGTCCCGTTCTCACTCTATCCCAATAGAACAATCCAGTCAATCCCGTTCTCACTCTATCCCAAGAGAATATTCCAGTCATTCCCATTCTGACTCTATCCCTAATAGAAAAATCCAGTCATTCCCGTTCTCACTCTATCCCAATAGAACAATCCAGTCAATCCCGTTCTGACTCTATCCCAATAGAACAATCCAGTCAGTCCCGTTCTCACTCTATCCCAATAGAACAATCCAGTCAGTCCCGTTCTCACTCTATCCCAAGAGAATATTCCAGTCAGTCCCGTTCTCACTCTATCCCAATAGAACAATCCAGTCAATCCCGTTCTCACTCTATCCCAATAGAACATAGAACATAGAACGATACAGCGCAGTACAGGCCCTTCGGCCCACGATGTTGCACCGAAACAAAAGCCATCCAACCTACACTATGCCATTATCATCCATATGTTTATCCAATAAACTTTTAAATGCCCTCAATGTTGGCGAGTTCACCACTGTAGCAGGTAGGGCATTCCACGGCCTCACTACTCTTTGCGTAAAGAACCTACCTCTGACCTCTGTCCTATATCTATTACCCCTCAGTTTAAAGTTATGTCCCCTCGTGCCAGCCATATCCATCCGCGGGAGAAGGCTCTCACTGTCCACCCTATCCAACCCCCTGATCATTTTGTATGCCTCTATTAAGTCTCCTCTTAACCTTCTTCTCTCCAACGAAAACAACCTCAAGTCCATCAGCCTTTCCTCATAAGATTTTCCCTCCATACCAGGCAACATCCTGGTAAATCTCCTCTGCACCCGCTCCAAAGCTTCCACGTCCTTCCTATAATGCGGTGACCAGAACTGTACGCAATACTCCAAATGCGGCCGTACCAGAGTTTTGTACAGCTGCAACATGACCTCCCGACTCCGGAACTCAATCCCTCTACCAATAAAGGCCAACACTCCATAGGCCTTCTTCACAACCCTATCAACCTGGGTGGCAACTTTCAGGGATCTATGTACATGGACACCTAGATCCCTCTGCTCATCCACACTTTCAAGAACTTTACCATTAGCCAAATATTCTGCATTCCTGTTATTCCTTCCAAAGTGAATCACCTCACACTTCTCTACATTAAACTCCATTTGCCACCTCTCGGCCCAGCTCTGCAGCTTATCTATATCCCTCTGTAATCTGCTACATCCTTCCACACTATCGACAACACCACCGACTTTAGTAACGTCTGCAAATTTACTCACCCACCCTTCTGCGCCTTCCTCTAGGTCATTGATAAAAATGACAAACAGCAACGGCCCCAGAACAGATCCTTGTGGTACTCCACTTGTGACTGTACTCCATTCTGAACATTTCCCATCAACCACCACCCTCTGTCTTCTTTCAGCTAGCCAATTTCTGATCCACATCTCTAAATCACCCTCAATCCCCACCCTCCGTATTTTTTGCAATAGCCTACCGTGGGGAACCTTATCAAACGCTTTGCTGAAATCCATATACACCACATCAACTGCTCTACCCTCGTCTACCTGTTCAGTCACCTTCTCAAAGAACTCAATAAGGTTTGTGAGGCGTGACCTACCCTTCACAAAGCCATGCTGACTATCCCTGATCATATTATTCCTATCTAGATGATTATAAATCTTGTCTCTTATAATCCCCTCCAAGACTTTACCCACTACAGACGTGAGGCTCACCGGCCTATAGTTGCCGGGGTTGTCTCTGCTCCCCTTTTTGAACAAAAGGACCACATTTGCTGTCCTCCAGTCCTCTGGCACTATTCCTGTAGCCAATGATGACATAAAAATCAAAGCCAAAGTTCCAGCAATCTCTTCCCTGGCGTCCCATAGAATCCTAGGATAAATCCCATCAGGTCCCGGGGACTTATCTATTTTCAGCCTGTCCAGAATTGCCAACACCTCTTCCCTACGTACCTCAATGCCATCTATTCTATTAGCCTGGGGCTCAGCATTCTCATCCACAACATTATCTTTTTCCTGAGTGAATACTGACGAAAAATATTCATTTAGTATCTCGCCTATCTCTTCAGACTCCACACACAATTTCCCATCCCTGTCCTTGACTGGTCCTACTCTTTCCCTAGTCATTCGCTTATTCCTGACATACCTATAGAAAGCTTTTGGGTTTTCCTTGATCCTTCCTGCCAAATACTTCTCATGTCCCCTCCTTGCTCGTCTTAGCTCTCTCTTTAGATCCTTCCTCGCTACCTTGTAACTATCCATCGCCCCAACCGAAACTTCACACTTCATCTTCACATAGGCCTCCTTCTTCCTCTTAACAAGAGATTCCACTTCCTTGGTAAACCACGGTTCCCTCGCTCGACGCCTTCCTCCCTGTCTGACCGGTACATACTTATCAAGAACACGCAGTAGCTGATCCTTGAACAAGCCCCACTTATCCAGTGTGCCCAACACTTGCAGCCTACTTCTCCACCTTATCCCCCCAAGTCACGTCTAATGGCATCATAATTGCCCTTCCCCCAGCTATAACTCTTGCCCTGCGGTGTATACTTATCCCTTTCCATCATTAACGTAAACGTCACCGAATTGTGGTCACTGTCCCCAAAGTGCTCTCCTACCTCCAAATCCAACACCTGGCCTGGTTCATTACCCAAAACCAAATCCAACGTGGCCTCGCCTCTTGTTGGCCTGTCAACATATTGTTTCAGGAAACCCTCCTGCACACACTGTACAAAAAACGACCCATCTATTGTACTCGAACTATATCTTTTCCAGTCAATATTTGGAAAGTTAAAATCTCCCATAATAACTACCCTGTTACTTTCGCTCATATCCAGAATCATCTTCGCCATCCTTTCCTCTACATCCCTAGAACTATTAGGAGGCCTATAAAAAACTCCCAACAGGGTGACCTCTCCTTTCCTGTTTCTAACTTCAGCCCATACTACCTCGGCAGAAGAGTCCCCATCTAGCATCCTCTCCGCCACCGTAATACTGCTCTTGACTAGCAGCGCCACACCTCCCCCTCTTTTGCCTCCTTCTCTGAGCTTACTAAAACACCTAAACCCCGGAACCTGCAACATCCATTCCTGTCCCTGCTCTATCCATGTCTCCGAAATGGCCACAACATCGAAGTCCCAGGTACCAACCCACGCTGCCAGTTCCCCTACCTTGTTTCGTATACTCCTGGCATTGAAGTAGACACACTTCAAACCACCTACCTGAACACTGGCCCCCTCCTGCGACGTCAAATCTGTGCTCCTGACCTCTATACTCTCATTCTCCCTTACCCTAAAACTACAATCCAGGTTCCCATGCCCCTGCTGCATTAGTTTAAACCCCCCCAAAGAGCACTAACAAATCTCCCCCCCAGGATATTTGTGCCCCTCAGGTTCAGATGTAGACCATCCTGTCTGTAGCGGTCCCACCTTCCCCAGAAAGAGCCCCAGTTATCCAAAAATCTGAATCCCTCCCGCCTGCACCATCCCTGTAGCCACGTGTTTAAATGCTCTCTCTCCTTATTCCTCATCTCACTATCACGTGGCACGGGCAACAACCCAGAGATAACAACTCTGTTTGTTCTAGTTCTGAGCTTCCATCCTAGCTCCCTGAAAGCCTGCCTGACATCCTTGTCCCCTTTCCTACCTATGTCGTTGGTGCCAATGTGGACCACGACTTGGGGCTGCTCCCCCTCCCCCCTAAGGACCCGGAAAACACGATCCGAGACACCACGTACCCTTGCACCTGGGAGGCAACATACCAAACGTGAGTCTCTCACGCTCCCACAAAATCTCCTATCTGTGCCCCTGACTATAGAGTCCCCAATTACTAATGCTCTGCTCCTCTCCCCCCTTCCCTTCTGAGCAACAGGGACAGACTCCGTGCCAGAGGCCCGTACCCCATGGCTTACCCCTGGTAAGTCCCCCCCCCACAAGTATCCAAAGCGGTATACTTGTTTCTCAGGGGTACGACCGCAGGGGATCCCTGCACTGACTGTTTTTTCCCAGTCCCTCTTACAGTTACCCACCTATCTCCAATCTTTGGTGTAACTAATTCCCTGAAGCTGCTATCTATGACCCCTTCTGCCTCCCGAATGATCCGAAGTTCTTCCAACTCCAGCTCCAGTTCCCTAACTCGGTCTTGGAGGAGCTGGAGATGGCAGCCCTTCCTGCAGGTAAAATCAGCAGGGACACTAACTGCATCCCTCACCTCAAACATCCTGCAGGAGGAACATTGCACTCCCTTCCCTGCCATTCCTCCAACCTTCTACCAAGATCTGGCTAAAAAATAATAACAATATAATAAAATATGGTACTTACCTCAGACCAATGGGTTTTATTATTAGGTTAGAGGAGGACGGCGGGTGGGAGACACTACACGTGTAGTGCCTCGGGTTTCCTCTCCACCAGAATTTATTGGGGAGGGTCTTCCCAGACGTCCGCGGGTCGACTTCCTGTTACCGCCTAAAAAACTAATTTAAAATTAAAAAAAAGAAAAATTCTCAGCTCCTGCTGAAATTGACTAACCAGCCAGCTGTTCTCACGCCGCCGAAATCGACTGGCCTGCCCCTGCAAAGACAAGTGCTTTTAAAGGTTGACTTACCTCCCAGCAACCTCCTTCCGCAATGCTCCCGCTGAAACTGACTCACCACTCACCAGCTGTTCTCACGCCGCCGAAATCGACTGGCCTGCCCCTGCAAAGACAAGTGCTTTTAAAGGTTGACTTACCTCCCAGCAACCTCCTTCCGCAATGCTCCCGCTGAAACTGACTCACCACTCACCAGCTGTTCTCACGCCGCCGAAATCGACTGGCCTGCCCCTGCAAAGACAAGTGCTTTTAAAGGTTGACTTACCTCCCAGCAACCTCCTTCCGCAATGCTCCCGCTGAAACTGACTCACCACTCACCAGCTGTTCTCACGCCGCCGAAATCGACTGGCCTGCCCCTGCAAAGACAAGTGCTTTTAAAGGTTGACTTACCTCCCAGCAACCTCCTTCCGCAATGCTCCCGCTGAAACTGACTCACCACTCACCAGCTGTTCTCACGCCGCCGAAATCGACTGGCCTGCCCCTGCAAAGACAAGTGCTTTTAAAGGTTGACTTACCTCCCAGCAACCTCCTTCCGCAATGCTCCCGCTGAAACTGACTCACCACTCACCAGCTGTTCTCACGCCGCCGAAATCGACTGGCCTGCCCCTGCAAAGACAAGTGCTTTTAAAGGTTGACTTACCTCCCAGCAACCTCCTTCCGCAATGCTCCCGCTGAAACTGACTCACCACTCACCAGCTGTTCTCACGCCGCCGAAATCGACTGGCCTGCCCCTGCAAAGACAAGTGCTTTTAAAGGTTGACTTACCTCCCAGCAACCTCCTTCCGCAATGCTCCCGCTGAAACTGACTCACCACTCACCAGCTGTTCTCACGCCGCCGAAATCGACTGGCCTGCCCCTGCAAAGACAAGTGCTTTTAAAGGTTGACTTACCTCCCAGCAACCTCCTTCCGCAATGCTCCCGCTGAAACTGACTCACCACTCACCAGCTGTTCTCACGCCGCCGAAATCGACTGTTCTCACGCCGCCAAAATCGACTGTTCTCACGCCGCCGAAATCGACAATCCAGTCATTCCCATTCTGACTCTATCCCTAATAGAAAAATCCAGTCATTCCCGTTCTCACTCTATCCCAAGAGAATATTCCAGTCATTCCCATTCTGACTCTATCCCTAATAGAAAAATCCAGTCATTCCCGTTCTCACTCTATCCCAATAGAACAATCCAGTCAGTCCCGTTCTCACTATATCCCAATACAACAATCCAGTTTGTCCCGTTCTCACTCTATCCCAATGGAACAATCCAGTCAATCCCGTTCTCACTATATCCCAATAGAACAATCCAGTCAATCCCGTTCTCACTCTATCCCAATGGAACAATCCAGTCAATCCCGTTCTCACTCTATCCCTAGAGAATATTCCAGTCATTCCCATTCTGACTCTATCCCTAATAGAAAAATCCAGTCATTCCCGTTCTCACTCTATCCCAATAGAACAATCCAGTCAGTCCCGTTCTCACTCTATCCCAATAGAACAATCCAGTCAGTCCCGTTCTCACTATATCCCAATAGAACAATCCAGTCA
Source organism: Scyliorhinus torazame (assembly GCF_047496885.1). Lineage (NCBI taxonomy): Eukaryota > Metazoa > Chordata > Chondrichthyes > Carcharhiniformes > Scyliorhinidae > Scyliorhinus > Scyliorhinus torazame. Next base: position 214,539,498 of record NC_092707.1, read on the forward strand.
GTCCCGTTCTCACTCTATCCCAATAGAACAATCCAGTCAGTCCCGTTCTCACTATATCCCAATAGAACAATCCAGTCAGTCCCGTTCTCACTCTATCCCAATAGAACAATCCAGTCAGTCCCGTTCTCACTCTATCCCAAGAGAATATTCCAGTCAGTCCCGTTCTCACTCTATCCCAACAAAACAATCCAGTCAATCCTGTTCTCACTCTATCCCAAGAGAATATTCCAGTTAGTCCCGTTCTCACTCTGTCCCAACAAAACAATCCAGTCAATCCTGTTCTCACTCTATCCCAAGAGAATATTCCAGTTAGTCCCGTTCTCACTCTATCCCAAGAGAATATTCCAGTCAGTCCCGTTCTCACTCTATCCCAACAGAACAATCCAGTCAATCCCGTTCTCACTCTATCCCTAATGAACAATCCAGTCAATCCCGTTCTCAACCTATCCCAACAAAACAATCCAGTCAATCCTGTTCTCACTCTATCCCAAGAGAATATCCCAGTCATTCCCGTTCTCACTCTATCCCAAGAGAATATCCCAGTCAGTCCCGTTCTCACTCGATCCCAATAGAAGAATCCAGTCAATCCCATTCTCACTCTATTCCAATAGAACAATCCAGTCATTCCCGTTCTCACTCTATCCCAATAGAACAATCCAGTCATTCCCGTTCTCACTCTATCCCTAATGAACAATCCAGTTAGTCCCGTTCTCACTCTATCCCAAAAGAACAATCCAGTCATTCCCGTTCTCACTCTATCCCAATAGAACAATCCAGTCAGTCCCGTTCTCACTCTATCCCAATAAAACAATCCAGTCAATCCTGTTCTCACTCTATCCCAATAGAACAATCCAGTCATTCCCGTTCTCACTCTATCCCAATAGAACAATCCAATCATTCCCGTTCTCACTCTATCCCAACAGAACAATCCAGTCAATTCCGTTCTCACTCTATCCCAACAGAACAATCCAGTCAATCCCATTCTCACTCTATCCCAATAGAATAAACCAGTCAATCCCGTTCTCACTCTATCCCAATAGAACAATCCAGTCATTCCCGTTCTCACTCTATCCCTAATGAACAATCCAGTTAGTCCCGTTCTCACTCTATCCCAAAAGAACAATCCAGTCATTCCCGTTCTCACTCTATCCCAATAGAACAATCCAGTCAGTCCCGTTCTCACTCTATCCCAATAAAACAATCCAGTCAATCCTGTTCTCACTCTATCCCAATAGAACAATCCAGTCATTCCCGTTCTCACTCTATCCCAATAGAACAATCCAATCATTCCCGTTCTCACTCTATCCCAACAGAACAATCCAGTCAATTCCGTTCTCACTCTATCCCAACAGAACAATCCAGTCAATCCCATTCTCACTCTATCCCAATAGAATAAACCAGTCAATCCCGTTCTCACTCTATCCCAATAGAACAATCCAGTCAGTCCCGTTCTCACTCTATCCCAATAAAACAATCCAGTCAATCCTGTTCTCACTCTATCCCAATAGAACAATCCAGTCATTCCCGTTCTCACTCTATCCCAATAGAACAATCCAATCATTCCCGTTCTCACTCTATCCCAACAGAACAATCCAGTCAATTCCGTTCTCACTCTATCCCAACAGAACAATCCAGTCAATCCCATTCTCACTCTATCCCAATAGAATAAACCAGTCAATCCCGTTCTCACTCTATCCCAATAGAACAATCCAGTCAATCCCGTTCTCACTCTATCCCAATAGAACAATCCAGTCAATCCTGTTCTCACTCTATCACAACAGAACAATCCAGTCAGTCCCGTTCTCACTCTATCCCAATAGAATAAACCAGTCAATCCCGTTCTCATTCTATCCCAATAGAACAATCCAGTCAATCCCGTTCTCACTCTATCCCAAGAGAATATCCCAGTCAGTCCCGTTCTCACTCTATTCCAATAGAACAATCCAGTCATTCCCGTTCTCACTCTATCCCAATAGAACAATCCAGTCATTCCCGTTCTCACTCTATCCCTAATGAAAAATCCAGTTAGTCCCGTTCTCACTCTATCCCAAAAGAACAATCCAGTCATTCCCGTTCTCACTCTATCACAACAGAACAATCCAGTCAGTCCCGTTCTCACTCTATCCCAATAGAATAAACCAGTCAATCCCGTTCTCATTCTATCCCAATAGAACAATCCAGTCAATCCTGTTCTCACTCTATCCCAATAGAACAATCCAGTCAGTCCCGTTCTCACTCTGTCCCAATAGAACAATCCAGTTATTCCCGTTCTCACTCCATCCCAATTGAACAATCAATCAATCCCGTTCTCACTCGATCCCAATAAAACAATCCAGTTAGTCCCGTTCTCATTCTATCCCAATAGAACAATCCAGTCAGTCCCGTTCTCACTCAATCCAAGAGAATATTCCAGTCAGTCCCGTTCTCACTCTATTCCAATAGAACAATCCAGTTAGTCCCGTTCTCACTCTATCCCAATAGAACAATCCAGTCAGTCCCGTTCTCACTCGATCCCAATAAAACAATCCAGTTAGTCCCGTTCTCACTCTATCCCAATAGAACAATCCAGTCAGTCCCGTTCTCACTCAATCCAAGAGAATATTCCAGTCAGTCCCGTTCTCACTCTATTCCAATAGAACAATCCAGTTAGTCCCGTTCTCACTCTATCCCAATAGAACAATCCAGTCAGTCCTGTTCTCACTCTATCCCAATAGAACAATCCAGTCAGACCCGTACTCACTCTATCCCAATAGAACAATCCAGTCAATCCCGTTCTCACTCTATCCCAAGAGAACAATCCAGTCAGTCCCGTTCTCACCCTATCCCAATAGAACAATCCAGTCAGTCCCGTTCTCACTCTATCCCAATAGAACAATCCAGTCAATCCCGTTCTCACTCTATCCCAATACAACAATCCAGTCAGTCCCGTTCTCACTCTATCCCAATACAACAATCCAGTTAGTCCCGTTCTCACTCTATCCCAAGAGAACAATCCAGACAGTCCCGTTCTCACTCAATCCATATAGAACAATCCAGTCATTCCCGTTCTCACTCTATCCCTATACAACAATCCAGTCAATCCCATTCTCACTCTATCCCAATAGAACAATCCAGTCATTCCCGTTCTCACTCTATCCCAATAGAACAATCCAGTCAATCCCATTCTCACTCTATCCCAATCGAACAATTCAGTCATTCAAGTCCTCAATCTATCCCAACAGAACAATCCAGTCATTCCCGTTCTCACTCGATCCCAAATGAACAATCCAGTCAGTCCTGTTCTCATTACATCCCAACAGAACATTCCAGTCATTCCCGTTCTCACTCTATCCCAAATGAACAATCCAGTCAGTCCTGTTCTCATTCTATCCCAATAGAACAATCCAGTCATTCCCGTTCTCACTCTATCCCAATAGAACAATCCAGTCAGTCCCGTTCTCACTCTATCCCAATAGAACAATCCAGTCAGTCCTGTTCTCCCTCTATCCCAATAGAACAATCCAGTCATTCCCGTTCTCACTCTATCCCAATAGAACAATCCAGTCATTCCCGTTCTCACTCTATCCCAATAGAACAATCCAGTCAGTCCCGTTCTCACTCTATCCCAATAGAACAATCCAGTCAGTCCCGTTCTCACTCTGTCCCAATAGAACAATCCAGTCATTCCCGTTCTCATTCTATCCCAATAGAACAATCCAGTCAGTCCCGTTCTCACTCTATCCCAATAGAACAATCCAGTCAGTCCCGTTCTCACTCTGTCCCAATAGAACAATCTAGTCAGTCCTGTCCTCATTCTGTCCCAATAGAACAATCCATTCATTCCCGTTCTCACTCTATCCCAATAGAACAATCCAGTCATTCCCGTTCTCAATCTATCCCAATAGAACAATCCAGTCATTCCCGTTCTCACTCTATCCCAATAGAACAATCCAGTCAGTCCCGTTCTCACTCTATCCCAATAGAACAATCCAGTCAGTCCTGTTCTCCCTCTATCCCAATAGAACAATCCAGTCATTCCCGTTCTCACTCTATCCCAATAGAACAATCCAGTCATTCCCGTTCTCACTCTATCCCAATAGAACAATCCAGTCAGTCCCGTTCTCACTCAATCCCAATAGAACAATCCAGTCAATCCCGTTCTCACTCTATCCCAATAGAACAATCCAGTCAATCCCGTTCTCACTCTATCCCAATACAACAATCCAGTCAATCCCGTTCTCACTCTATCACAATAGAACAATCCAGTCAGTCCCGTTCTCACTCTATCCCAATAGAACAATCCAGTCAATCCCATTCTCACTCTATCCCAATAGAACAATCCAGTCATTCAAGTCCTCAATGTATCCCAACAGAACAATCCAGTCATTCCCGTTCTCACTCTATCCCAAATGAACAATCCAGTCAGTCCCGTTCTCATTCTATCCCAATAGGACAATCCAGTCATTCCCGTTCTCACTCTATCCCAATAGAACAATCCAGTCAGTCCTGTTCCCACTCTGTCCCAATAGAACAATCCAGTCATTCCCGTTCTCACTCTATCCCAATAGAACAATCCAGTCAGTCCTGTTCCCACTCTGTCCCAATAGAACAATCCAGTCATTCCCGTTCTCACTCTATCCCAATTGAACAATCAATCAATCCCGTTCTCACTCGATCCCAATAAAACAATCCAGTTAGTCCCGTTCTCATTCTATCCCAATAGAACAATCCAGTCAGTCCCGTTCTCACTCTGTCCCAATAGAACAATCCAGTTACTCCCGTTCTCACTCTATCCCAATTGAACAATCAATCAATCCCGTTCTCACTCGATTCCAATTAAACAATCCAGTTAGTCCCGTTCTCATTCTATCCCAATAGAACAATCCAGTCAGTCCCGTTCTCACTCGATCCCAATAAAACAATCCAGTTAGTCCCGTTCTCACTCTATCCCAATAGAACAATCCAGTCAGTCCCGTTCTCACTCAATCCAAGAGAATATTCCAGTCAGTCCCGTTCTCACTCTATTCCAATAGAACAATCCAGTTAGTCCAGTTCTCACTCTATCCCAATAGAACAATCCAGTCAGACCCGTACTCACTCTATCCCAATAGAACAATCCACTCAGTCCCGTTCTCACTCTATCCCAATAGAACAATCCAGTCAGTCCCGTTCTCACTCTATCCCAATAGAACAATCCAGTCAGTCCCGTTCTCACTCTATCCCAATAGAACAATCCAGTCAATCCCGTTCTCACTCTATCCCAAGAGAACAATCCAGTCAATCCCGTTCTCACTCTATCCCAATAGAACAATCCAGTCAGTCCCGTTCTCACTCTATCCCAATAGAACAATCCAGTCAGTCCCGTTCTCACTCTATCCCAATAGAACAATCCACTCAGTCCCGTTCTCACTCTATCCCAATAGAACAATCCAGTCAGTCCCGTTCTCACTCTATCCCAATAGAACAATCCAGTCAGTCCCGTTCTCACTCTATCCCAATAGAACAATCCAGTCAATCACGTTCTCACTCTATCCCAGGAGAACAATCCAGTCAATCCCGTTCTCACTCTATCCCAATAGAACAATCCAGTCAGTCCCGTTCTCACTCTATCCCAATAGAACAATCCAGTCAGTCCCGTTCTCACTCTATCCCAATAGAACAATCCAGTCAATCCCGTTCTCACTCTATCCCAAGAGAACAATCCAGTCATTCCCGTTCTCACTCTATCCCAATAGAACAATCCAGTTAGTCCCGTTCTCACTCTATCCCAATAGAACAATCCAGTCAGTCCCGTTCTCACTCTATCACAATAGAACAATCCAGTCAATCCCATTCTCACTCTATCCCAATAGAACAATCCAGTCATTCCCGTTCTCACTCTATCCCAATAGAACAATCCAGTCAATCCCATTCTCACTCTATCCCAATAGAACAATTCAGTCATTCAAGTCCTCAATCTATCCCAACAGAACAATCCAGTCATTCCCGTTCTCACTCGATCCCAAATGAACAATCCAGTCTGTCCTGTTCTCATTCTATCCCAACAGAACAATCCAGTCATTCCCGTTCTCACTCTATCCCAAATGAACAATCCAGTCAGTCCTGTTCTCATTCTATCCCAATAGAACAATCCAGTCATTCCCGTTCTCACTCTATCCCAATAGAACAATCCAGTCAGTCCCGTTCTCACTCTATCCCAATAGAACAATCCAGTCAGTCCTGTTCTCCCTCTATCCCAATAGAACAATCCAGTCAGTCCCGTTCTCACTCTGTCCCAATAGAACAATCTAGTCAGTCCTGTCCTCATTCTATCCCAATAGAACAATCCAGTCATTCCCGTTCTCAATCTATCCCAATAGAACAATCCAGTCAATCCCGTTCTCACTCTATCCCATTAGAAGAATCCAGTTAGTCCCGTTCTCACTCTATCCCAATAGAACAATCCAGTCAATCCCTTTCTCACTCTATCCCAATAGAACAATCCAGTCAGTCCCGTTCTCACTCTGTCCCAATAGAACAATCCAGTCAATCCCGTTCTCACTCTATCCCAATAGAACAATCCAGTCATTCCAGTTCTCACTCTATCCCAATAGAACAATCCAGTCAATCCCGTTCTCACTCTATCCCATTAGAAGAATCCAGTTAGTCCCGTTCTCACTCTATCCCAATACAACAATCCAGTCAGTCCCGTTCTCACTCTATCCCAACAGAACAATCCAGTCATTCCCGTTCTCACTCTATCCCAATAGAACAATCCAGTCAATCCCGTTCTCACTCTATCCCAATAGAACAATCCAGTCAGTCCCGTTCTCACTCTATCCCAATAGAACAATCAATCAATCCTGTTCTCACTCTATCCCAATAGAACAATCCAGTCAGTCCCGTTCTCAATCTATCCCAACAGAACAATCCAGTCATTCCTGTTCTCACTCTATCCCAATAGAACAATCAATCAATCCCGTTCTCACTCGATCCCAATAAAACAATCCAGTTAGTCCCGTTCTCATTCTATCCCAATAGAACAATCCAGTCAGTCCCGTTCCCACTCTATCCCAATAGAATAATTCAGTCAGTCCCGTTCTCACTCTATCCCAATAGAACAATCCAGTTAGTCCCGTTCTCACTCTATCCCAATAGAACAATCCAGTTAGTCCCGTTCTCACTCTATCCCAATAGAACAATCCAGTCAGTCCCGTACTCACTCTATCCCAATAGAACAATCAATCAATCCCGTTCTCACTCGATCCCAATAAAACAATCCAGTTAGTCCCGTTCTCATTCTATCCCAATAGAACAATCCAGTCAGTCCCGTTCCCACTCTATCCCAATAGAATAATTCAGTCAGTCCCGTTCTCACTCTATCCCAATAGAACAATCCAGTTAGTCCCGTTCTCACTCTATCCCAATAGAACAATCCAGTTAGTCCCGTTCTCACTCTATCCCAATAGAACAATCCAGTTAGTCCCGTTCTCACTCGATCCCAAATGAAGAATCCAGTCAGTCCTGTCCTCATTCTATCCCAATAGAACAATCCAGTCAGTCCCGTTCTCACTCTATCCCAATAGAACAATCCAGTCGGTCCTGTTCTCAGTCTATCCCAATAGAACAATCCAGTCAGTCCTGTTCTCACTCTCTCCCAATAGAACAATCCAGTTAGTCCCGTTCTCACTCTATCCCTATACAACAATCCAGTCATTCCCGTTCTCACTCTATCCCAATAGAACAATCCAGTCATTCCCGTTCTCACTCTATCCCAATAGAACAATCCAGTCAATCCTGTTCTCATTCTATCCCAATAGACCAATCCAGTCATTCCCATTCTCACTCTATCCCAACAGAACAATCCAGTCAGTCCTGTTCTCACTCTATCCCAATAGAACAATCCAGTCAATCCCGTTCTCACTCTATCCCTAAAGAGCAATCCAGTCATTCCCGTTCTCACTCTATCCCAATAGAACAATCCAGTCAGTCCCGTTCTCACTCTATCCCAACAGAACAATCAATCAGTCCCGTTCTCACTCGATCCCAATAAAACAATCCAGTTAGTCCCGTTCTCATTCTATCCCAATAGAACAATCCAGTCAGTCCCGTTCTCACTCTATCCCAATAGAACAATCAATCAATCCCGCTCTCACTCTATCCCAATAGAACAATCCAGTCAGTCCCGTTCTCACTCTATCCCAACAGAACAATCCAGTCATTCCCGTTCTCACTCTATCCCAACAGAACAATTCAGTCATTCCCGTTCTCACTCTATCCCAATAGAACCATCCAGTCAGTCCCGTTCTCACTCTATCGCAATTGAACAATCCAGTCAGTCCCGTTCTCACTCTATCCCAATAGAACAATCCAGTCAGTCCCGTTCTCACTCTATCCCAACAGAACAATCCAGTCATTCCCGTTCTCACTCTATACCAATAGAACCATCCAGTCAGTCCCGTTCTCACTCTATCCCAATAGAACAATCCAGTCAGTCCCGTTCTCACTCTATCCCAATAGAACAATCCAGTCAGTCCCGTTCTCACTCTATCCCAATAGAACAATCCAGTTAGTCCCGTTCTCACTCTATCCCTATACAACAATCCAGTCATTCCCGTTCTCACTCTATCCCAATAGAACAATCCAGTCATTCCCGTTCTCACTCTATCCCAATAGAACAATCCAGTCATTCCCATTCTCGCTCTATCCCAACAGAACAATCCAGTCAGTCCTGTTCTCACTCTATCCCAATAGACCAATCAAGTCATTCCCATTCTCGCTCTATCCCAACAGAACAATCCAGTCAGTCCTGTTCTCACTCTATCCCAATAGAACAATCCAGTCAATCCCGTTCTCACTCTATCCCAATAGACAAATCCAGTCATTCCCGTTCTCACTCTATCCCAATAGAACAATCCAGTCATTCCCGTTCTCACTCTATCACAATAGAACAATCCAGTCAGTCCAGTTCTCACTCTATCCCAATAGAACAATCAATCAATCCCGTTCTCACTCTATCCCAATAGAACAATCCAGTCAGTCCCGTTCTCACTCTATCCCAATAGAACAATCCAGTTAGTCCCGTTCTCACTCTATCCGAACAGAACAATCCAGTCATTCCCGTTCTCACTCTATCCCAATAGAACAATCCAGTCAGTCCCGTTCTCACTCTATCCCAATAGAACAATCCAGTCAGTCCCGTTCTCACTCTATCCCAATAGAACAATCCAGTCATTCCCGTTCTCACTCTATCCCAATAGAACAATCCAGTCAGTCCCGTTCTCACTCTATCCCAATAGAACAATCCAGTCAGTCCCGTTCTCACTCTATCCCAATAGAACAATCCAGTCAGTCCCGTTCTCACTCTATACCAACAGAACAATCCAGTCAGTCCCGTTCTCATTCTATCCCAATAGAACAATCCAGTCAGTCCCGTTCTCATTCTATCCCAATAGAACAATCCAGTCATTCCCGTTCTCACTCTATCCCAATAGAACAATCCAGTCATTCCCGTTCTCACTCTATCCCAATAGAACAATCCAGTCAGTCCCGTTCTCATTCTATCCCAATAGAACAATCCAGTCAGTCCCGTTCTCATTCTATCCCAATCGAACAATCCAGTCATTCCCGTTCTCACTCTATCCCAATAGAACAATCCAGTCAGTCCCGTTCTCACTCTATCCCAATAGAATAAAGCAGTCAGTCCCGTTCTCACTCTATCCCAACAGAACAATCCAGTCATTCCCGTTCTCACTCTATCCCAACAGAACAATCCAGTCAATCCCGTTCTCACTCTATCCCAATAGAACAATCCAGTCAGTCCCGTTCTCACTCTATCCCAATAGAATAAAGCAGTCAGTCCCGTTCTCACTCTATCCCAACAGAACAATCCAGTCATTCCCGTTCTCACTCTATCCCAACAGAACAATCCAGTCAGTCCCGTTCTCACTCTATCCCAATAGAATAAACCAGTCAGTCCCGTTCTCACTCTATCCCAACAGAACAATCCAGTCATTCCCGTTCTCACTCTATCCCAACAGAATAATCCAGTCAGTCCCGTTCTCATTCTATCCCAATAGAACAATTCAGTCAGTCCCGTTCTCATTCTATCCCAATAGAACAATCCAGTCAGTCCCGTTCTCATTCTATCCCAATAGAACAATCCAGTCATTCCCGTTCTCACTCTATCCCAATAGAACAATCCAGTCATTCCCGTTCTCACTCTATCCCAATAGAACAATCCAGTCAGTCCCGTTCTCATTCTATCCCAATAGAACAATCCAGTCAGTCCCGTTCTCACTCTATCCCAATAGAACAATCCAGTCATTCCCGTTCTCACTCTATCCCAATAAAACAATCCAGTCAGCCCCGTTCTCACTCTATCCCTAATGAACAATCCAGTCAATCCTGTTCTCACTCTATCCCAAGAGAATATTCCAGTCAGTCCCGTTCTCACTCTATCCCAATAGAACAATCAATCAGTCCCGTTCTCACTCTATCCCAAGAGAATATTCCAGTCAGTCCCGTTCTCACTCTATCCCTAATGAACAATCCAGTCATTCCCGTTCTCACTCGATCCCAATAGAACAATCCAGTTAGTCCCGTTCTCACTCTATCCCAATAGAACAATCCAGTCAGTCCCGTTCTCACTCTATCCCAATAGAACAATCCAGTCAGTCCCGTTCTCACTCTATCCCAATAGAACAATCCAGTCAGTCCCGTTCTCACTCTATCCCAATAGAACAATCCAGTCAATCCCGTTCTCACTCTATCCCAAGAGAATATTCCAGTCATTCCCATTCTGACTCTATCCCTAATAGAAAAATCCAGTCATTCCCGTTCTCACTCTATCCCAATAGAACAATCCAGTCAATCCCGTTCTGACTCTATCCCAATAGAACAATCCAGTCAGTCCCGTTCTCACTCTATCCCAATAGAACAATCCAGTCAGTCCCGTTCTCACTCTATCCCAAGAGAATATTCCAGTCAGTCCCGTTCTCACTCTATCCCAATAGAACAATCCAGTCAATCCCGTTCTCACTCTATCCCAATAGAACATAGAACATAGAACGATACAGCGCAGTACAGGCCCTTCGGCCCACGATGTTGCACCGAAACAAAAGCCATCCAACCTACACTATGCCATTATCATCCATATGTTTATCCAATAAACTTTTAAATGCCCTCAATGTTGGCGAGTTCACCACTGTAGCAGGTAGGGCATTCCACGGCCTCACTACTCTTTGCGTAAAGAACCTACCTCTGACCTCTGTCCTATATCTATTACCCCTCAGTTTAAAGTTATGTCCCCTCGTGCCAGCCATATCCATCCGCGGGAGAAGGCTCTCACTGTCCACCCTATCCAACCCCCTGATCATTTTGTATGCCTCTATTAAGTCTCCTCTTAACCTTCTTCTCTCCAACGAAAACAACCTCAAGTCCATCAGCCTTTCCTCATAAGATTTTCCCTCCATACCAGGCAACATCCTGGTAAATCTCCTCTGCACCCGCTCCAAAGCTTCCACGTCCTTCCTATAATGCGGTGACCAGAACTGTACGCAATACTCCAAATGCGGCCGTACCAGAGTTTTGTACAGCTGCAACATGACCTCCCGACTCCGGAACTCAATCCCTCTACCAATAAAGGCCAACACTCCATAGGCCTTCTTCACAACCCTATCAACCTGGGTGGCAACTTTCAGGGATCTATGTACATGGACACCTAGATCCCTCTGCTCATCCACACTTTCAAGAACTTTACCATTAGCCAAATATTCTGCATTCCTGTTATTCCTTCCAAAGTGAATCACCTCACACTTCTCTACATTAAACTCCATTTGCCACCTCTCGGCCCAGCTCTGCAGCTTATCTATATCCCTCTGTAATCTGCTACATCCTTCCACACTATCGACAACACCACCGACTTTAGTAACGTCTGCAAATTTACTCACCCACCCTTCTGCGCCTTCCTCTAGGTCATTGATAAAAATGACAAACAGCAACGGCCCCAGAACAGATCCTTGTGGTACTCCACTTGTGACTGTACTCCATTCTGAACATTTCCCATCAACCACCACCCTCTGTCTTCTTTCAGCTAGCCAATTTCTGATCCACATCTCTAAATCACCCTCAATCCCCACCCTCCGTATTTTTTGCAATAGCCTACCGTGGGGAACCTTATCAAACGCTTTGCTGAAATCCATATACACCACATCAACTGCTCTACCCTCGTCTACCTGTTCAGTCACCTTCTCAAAGAACTCAATAAGGTTTGTGAGGCGTGACCTACCCTTCACAAAGCCATGCTGACTATCCCTGATCATATTATTCCTATCTAGATGATTATAAATCTTGTCTCTTATAATCCCCTCCAAGACTTTACCCACTACAGACGTGAGGCTCACCGGCCTATAGTTGCCGGGGTTGTCTCTGCTCCCCTTTTTGAACAAAAGGACCACATTTGCTGTCCTCCAGTCCTCTGGCACTATTCCTGTAGCCAATGATGACATAAAAATCAAAGCCAAAGTTCCAGCAATCTCTTCCCTGGCGTCCCATAGAATCCTAGGATAAATCCCATCAGGTCCCGGGGACTTATCTATTTTCAGCCTGTCCAGAATTGCCAACACCTCTTCCCTACGTACCTCAATGCCATCTATTCTATTAGCCTGGGGCTCAGCATTCTCATCCACAACATTATCTTTTTCCTGAGTGAATACTGACGAAAAATATTCATTTAGTATCTCGCCTATCTCTTCAGACTCCACACACAATTTCCCATCCCTGTCCTTGACTGGTCCTACTCTTTCCCTAGTCATTCGCTTATTCCTGACATACCTATAGAAAGCTTTTGGGTTTTCCTTGATCCTTCCTGCCAAATACTTCTCATGTCCCCTCCTTGCTCGTCTTAGCTCTCTCTTTAGATCCTTCCTCGCTACCTTGTAACTATCCATCGCCCCAACCGAAACTTCACACTTCATCTTCACATAGGCCTCCTTCTTCCTCTTAACAAGAGATTCCACTTCCTTGGTAAACCACGGTTCCCTCGCTCGACGCCTTCCTCCCTGTCTGACCGGTACATACTTATCAAGAACACGCAGTAGCTGATCCTTGAACAAGCCCCACTTATCCAGTGTGCCCAACACTTGCAGCCTACTTCTCCACCTTATCCCCCCAAGTCACGTCTAATGGCATCATAATTGCCCTTCCCCCAGCTATAACTCTTGCCCTGCGGTGTATACTTATCCCTTTCCATCATTAACGTAAACGTCACCGAATTGTGGTCACTGTCCCCAAAGTGCTCTCCTACCTCCAAATCCAACACCTGGCCTGGTTCATTACCCAAAACCAAATCCAACGTGGCCTCGCCTCTTGTTGGCCTGTCAACATATTGTTTCAGGAAACCCTCCTGCACACACTGTACAAAAAACGACCCATCTATTGTACTCGAACTATATCTTTTCCAGTCAATATTTGGAAAGTTAAAATCTCCCATAATAACTACCCTGTTACTTTCGCTCATATCCAGAATCATCTTCGCCATCCTTTCCTCTACATCCCTAGAACTATTAGGAGGCCTATAAAAAACTCCCAACAGGGTGACCTCTCCTTTCCTGTTTCTAACTTCAGCCCATACTACCTCGGCAGAAGAGTCCCCATCTAGCATCCTCTCCGCCACCGTAATACTGCTCTTGACTAGCAGCGCCACACCTCCCCCTCTTTTGCCTCCTTCTCTGAGCTTACTAAAACACCTAAACCCCGGAACCTGCAACATCCATTCCTGTCCCTGCTCTATCCATGTCTCCGAAATGGCCACAACATCGAAGTCCCAGGTACCAACCCACGCTGCCAGTTCCCCTACCTTGTTTCGTATACTCCTGGCATTGAAGTAGACACACTTCAAACCACCTACCTGAACACTGGCCCCCTCCTGCGACGTCAAATCTGTGCTCCTGACCTCTATACTCTCATTCTCCCTTACCCTAAAACTACAATCCAGGTTCCCATGCCCCTGCTGCATTAGTTTAAACCCCCCCAAAGAGCACTAACAAATCTCCCCCCCAGGATATTTGTGCCCCTCAGGTTCAGATGTAGACCATCCTGTCTGTAGCGGTCCCACCTTCCCCAGAAAGAGCCCCAGTTATCCAAAAATCTGAATCCCTCCCGCCTGCACCATCCCTGTAGCCACGTGTTTAAATGCTCTCTCTCCTTATTCCTCATCTCACTATCACGTGGCACGGGCAACAACCCAGAGATAACAACTCTGTTTGTTCTAGTTCTGAGCTTCCATCCTAGCTCCCTGAAAGCCTGCCTGACATCCTTGTCCCCTTTCCTACCTATGTCGTTGGTGCCAATGTGGACCACGACTTGGGGCTGCTCCCCCTCCCCCCTAAGGACCCGGAAAACACGATCCGAGACACCACGTACCCTTGCACCTGGGAGGCAACATACCAAACGTGAGTCTCTCACGCTCCCACAAAATCTCCTATCTGTGCCCCTGACTATAGAGTCCCCAATTACTAATGCTCTGCTCCTCTCCCCCCTTCCCTTCTGAGCAACAGGGACAGACTCCGTGCCAGAGGCCCGTACCCCATGGCTTACCCCTGGTAAGTCCCCCCCCCACAAGTATCCAAAGCGGTATACTTGTTTCTCAGGGGTACGACCGCAGGGGATCCCTGCACTGACTGTTTTTTCCCAGTCCCTCTTACAGTTACCCACCTATCTCCAATCTTTGGTGTAACTAATTCCCTGAAGCTGCTATCTATGACCCCTTCTGCCTCCCGAATGATCCGAAGTTCTTCCAACTCCAGCTCCAGTTCCCTAACTCGGTCTTGGAGGAGCTGGAGATGGCAGCCCTTCCTGCAGGTAAAATCAGCAGGGACACTAACTGCATCCCTCACCTCAAACATCCTGCAGGAGGAACATTGCACTCCCTTCCCTGCCATTCCTCCAACCTTCTACCAAGATCTGGCTAAAAAATAATAACAATATAATAAAATATGGTACTTACCTCAGACCAATGGGTTTTATTATTAGGTTAGAGGAGGACGGCGGGTGGGAGACACTACACGTGTAGTGCCTCGGGTTTCCTCTCCACCAGAATTTATTGGGGAGGGTCTTCCCAGACGTCCGCGGGTCGACTTCCTGTTACCGCCTAAAAAACTAATTTAAAATTAAAAAAAAGAAAAATTCTCAGCTCCTGCTGAAATTGACTAACCAGCCAGCTGTTCTCACGCCGCCGAAATCGACTGGCCTGCCCCTGCAAAGACAAGTGCTTTTAAAGGTTGACTTACCTCCCAGCAACCTCCTTCCGCAATGCTCCCGCTGAAACTGACTCACCACTCACCAGCTGTTCTCACGCCGCCGAAATCGACTGGCCTGCCCCTGCAAAGACAAGTGCTTTTAAAGGTTGACTTACCTCCCAGCAACCTCCTTCCGCAATGCTCCCGCTGAAACTGACTCACCACTCACCAGCTGTTCTCACGCCGCCGAAATCGACTGGCCTGCCCCTGCAAAGACAAGTGCTTTTAAAGGTTGACTTACCTCCCAGCAACCTCCTTCCGCAATGCTCCCGCTGAAACTGACTCACCACTCACCAGCTGTTCTCACGCCGCCGAAATCGACTGGCCTGCCCCTGCAAAGACAAGTGCTTTTAAAGGTTGACTTACCTCCCAGCAACCTCCTTCCGCAATGCTCCCGCTGAAACTGACTCACCACTCACCAGCTGTTCTCACGCCGCCGAAATCGACTGGCCTGCCCCTGCAAAGACAAGTGCTTTTAAAGGTTGACTTACCTCCCAGCAACCTCCTTCCGCAATGCTCCCGCTGAAACTGACTCACCACTCACCAGCTGTTCTCACGCCGCCGAAATCGACTGGCCTGCCCCTGCAAAGACAAGTGCTTTTAAAGGTTGACTTACCTCCCAGCAACCTCCTTCCGCAATGCTCCCGCTGAAACTGACTCACCACTCACCAGCTGTTCTCACGCCGCCGAAATCGACTGGCCTGCCCCTGCAAAGACAAGTGCTTTTAAAGGTTGACTTACCTCCCAGCAACCTCCTTCCGCAATGCTCCCGCTGAAACTGACTCACCACTCACCAGCTGTTCTCACGCCGCCGAAATCGACTGGCCTGCCCCTGCAAAGACAAGTGCTTTTAAAGGTTGACTTACCTCCCAGCAACCTCCTTCCGCAATGCTCCCGCTGAAACTGACTCACCACTCACCAGCTGTTCTCACGCCGCCGAAATCGACTGTTCTCACGCCGCCAAAATCGACTGTTCTCACGCCGCCGAAATCGACAATCCAGTCATTCCCATTCTGACTCTATCCCTAATAGAAAAATCCAGTCATTCCCGTTCTCACTCTATCCCAAGAGAATATTCCAGTCATTCCCATTCTGACTCTATCCCTAATAGAAAAATCCAGTCATTCCCGTTCTCACTCTATCCCAATAGAACAATCCAGTCAGTCCCGTTCTCACTATATCCCAATACAACAATCCAGTTTGTCCCGTTCTCACTCTATCCCAATGGAACAATCCAGTCAATCCCGTTCTCACTATATCCCAATAGAACAATCCAGTCAATCCCGTTCTCACTCTATCCCAATGGAACAATCCAGTCAATCCCGTTCTCACTCTATCCCTAGAGAATATTCCAGTCATTCCCATTCTGACTCTATCCCTAATAGAAAAATCCAGTCATTCCCGTTCTCACTCTATCCCAATAGAACAATCCAGTCAGTCCCGTTCTCACTCTATCCCAATAGAACAATCCAGTCAGTCCCGTTCTCACTATATCCCAATAGAACAATCCAGTCAGTCCCGTTCTCACTCTATCCCAATAGAACAATCCAGTCAGTCCCGTTCTCACTATATCCCAATAGAACAATCCAGTCAGTCCCGTTCTCACTCTATCCCAATAGAACAATCCAGTCAGTCCCGTTCTCACTCTATCCCAAGAGAATATTCCAGTCAGTCCCGTTCTCACTCTATCCCAACAAAACAATCCAGTCAATCCTGTTCTCACTCTATCCCAAGAGAATATTCCAGTTAGTCCCGTTCTCACTCTGTCCCAACAAAACAATCCAGTCAATCCTGTTCTCACTCTATCCCAAGAGAATATTCCAGTTAGTCCCGTTCTCACTCTATCCCAAGAGAATATTCCAGTCAGTCCCGTTCTCACTCTATCCCAACAGAACAATCCAGTCAATCCCGTTCTCACTCTATCCCTAATGAACAATCCAGTCAATCCCGTTCTCAACCTATCCCAACAAAACAATCCAGTCAATCCTGTTCTCACTCTATCCCAAGAGAATATCCCAGTCATTCCCGTTCTCACTCTATCCCAAGAGAATATCCCAGTCAGTCCCGTTCTCACTCGATCCCAATAGAAGAATCCAGTCAATCCCATTCTCACTCTATTCCAATAGAACAATCCAGTCATTCCCGTTCTCACTCTATCCCAATAGAACAATCCAGTCATTCCCGTTCTCACTCTATCCCTAATGAACAATCCAGTTAGTCCCGTTCTCACTCTATCCCAAAAGAACAATCCAGTCATTCCCGTTCTCACTCTATCCCAATAGAACAATCCAGTCAGTCCCGTTCTCACTCTATCCCAATAAAACAATCCAGTCAATCCTGTTCTCACTCTATCCCAATAGAACAATCCAGTCATTCCCGTTCTCACTCTATCCCAATAGAACAATCCAATCATTCCCGTTCTCACTCTATCCCAACAGAACAATCCAGTCAATTCCGTTCTCACTCTATCCCAACAGAACAATCCAGTCAATCCCATTCTCACTCTATCCCAATAGAATAAACCAGTCAATCCCGTTCTCACTCTATCCCAATAGAACAATCCAGTCATTCCCGTTCTCACTCTATCCCTAATGAACAATCCAGTTAGTCCCGTTCTCACTCTATCCCAAAAGAACAATCCAGTCATTCCCGTTCTCACTCTATCCCAATAGAACAATCCAGTCAGTCCCGTTCTCACTCTATCCCAATAAAACAATCCAGTCAATCCTGTTCTCACTCTATCCCAATAGAACAATCCAGTCATTCCCGTTCTCACTCTATCCCAATAGAACAATCCAATCATTCCCGTTCTCACTCTATCCCAACAGAACAATCCAGTCAATTCCGTTCTCACTCTATCCCAACAGAACAATCCAGTCAATCCCATTCTCACTCTATCCCAATAGAATAAACCAGTCAATCCCGTTCTCACTCTATCCCAATAGAACAATCCAGTCAGTCCCGTTCTCACTCTATCACAATAAAACAATCCAGTCAATCCTGTTCTCACTCTATCCCAATAGAACAATCCAGTCATTCCCGTTCTCACTCTATCCCAATAGAACAATCCAATCATTCCCGTTCTCACTCTATCCCAACAGAACAATCCAGTCAATTCCGTTCTCACTCTATCCCAACAGAACAATCCAGTCAATCCCATTCTCACTCTATCCCAATAGAATAAACCAGTCAATCCCGTTCTCACTCTATCCCAATAGAACAATCCAGTCAATCCCGTTCTCACTCTATCCCAATAGAACAATCCAGTCAATCCTGTTCTCACTCTATCACAACAGAACAATCCAGTCAGTCCCGTTCTCACTCTATCCCAATAGAATAAACCAGTCAATCCCGTTCTCATTCTATCCCAATAGAACAATCCAGTCAATCCCGTTCTCACTCTATCCCAAGAGAATATCCCAGTCAGTCCCGTTCTCACTCTATTCCAATAGAACAATCCAGTCATTCCCGTTCTCACTCTATCCCAATAGAACAATCCAGTCATTCCCGTTCTCACTCTATCCCTAATGAAAAATCCAGTTAGTCCCGTTCTCACTCTATCCCAAAAGAACAATCCAGTCATTCCCGTTCTCACTCTATCACAACAGAACAATCCAGTCAGTCCCGTTCTCACTCTATCCCAATAGAATAAACCAGTCAATCCCGTTCTCATTCTATCCCAATAGAACAATCCAGTCAATCCTGTTCTCACTCTATCCCAATAGAACAATCCAGTCAGTCCCGTTCTCACTCTGTCCCAATAGAACAATCCAGTTATTCCCGTTCTCACTCCATCCCAATTGAACAATCAATCAATCCCGTTCTCACTCGATCCCAATAAAACAATCCAGTTAGTCCCGTTCTCATTCTATCCCAATAGAACAATCCAGTCAGTCCCGTTCTCACTCAATCCAAGAGAATATTCCAGTCAGTCCCGTTCTCACTCTATTCCAATAGAACAATCCAGTTAGTCCCGTTCTCACTCTATCCCAATAGAACAATCCAGTCAGTCCCGTTCTCACTCGATCCCAATAAAACAATCCAGTTAGTCCCGTTCTCACTCTATCCCAATAGAACAATCCAGTCAGTCCCGTTCTCACTCAATCCAAGAGAATATTCCAGTCAGTCCCGTTCTCACTCTATTCCAATAGAACAATCCAGTTAGTCCCGTTCTCACTCTATCCCAATAGAACAATCCAGTCAGTCCTGTTCTCACTCTATCCCAATAGAACAATCCAGTCAGACCCGTACTCACTCTATCCCAATAGAACAATCCAGTCAATCCCGTTCTCACTCTATCCCAAGAGAACAATCCAGTCAGTCCCGTTCTCACCCTATCCCAATAGAACAATCCAGTCAGTCCCGTTCTCACTCTATCCCAATAGAACAATCCAGTCAATCCCGTTCTCACTCTATCCCAATACAACAATCCAGTCAGTCCCGTTCTCACTCTATCCCAATACAACAATCCAGTTAGTCCCGTTCTCACTCTATCCCAAGAGAACAATCCAGACAGTCCCGTTCTCACTCAATCCATATAGAACAATCCAGTCATTCCCGTTCTCACTCTATCCCTATACAACAATCCAGTCAATCCCATTCTCACTCTATCCCAATAGAACAATCCAGTCATTCCCGTTCTCACTCTATCCCAATAGAACAATCCAGTCAATCCCATTCTCACTCTATCCCAATCGAACAATTCAGTCATTCAAGTCCTCAATCTATCCCAACAGAACAATCCAGTCATTCCCGTTCTCACTCGATCCCAAATGAACAATCCAGTCAGTCCTGTTCTCATTACATCCCAACAGAACATTCCAGTCATTCCCGTTCTCACTCTATCCCAAATGAACAATCCAGTCAGTCCTGTTCTCATTCTATCCCAATAGAACAATCCAGTCATTCCCGTTCTCACTCTATCCCAATAGAACAATCCAGTCAGTCCCGTTCTCACTCTATCCCAATAGAACAATCCAGTCAGTCCTGTTCTCCCTCTATCCCAATAGAACAATCCAGTCATTCCCGTTCTCACTCTATCCCAATAGAACAATCCAGTCATTCCCGTTCTCACTCTATCCCAATAGAACAATCCAGTCAGTCCCGTTCTCACTCTATCCCAATAGAACAATCCAGTCAGTCCCGTTCTCACTCTGTCCCAATAGAACAATCCAGTCATTCCCGTTCTCATTCTATCCCAATAGAACAATCCAGTCAGTCCCGTTCTCACTCTATCCCAATAGAACAATCCAGTCAGTCCCGTTCTCACTCTGTCCCAATAGAACAATCTAGTCAGTCCTGTCCTCATTCTGTCCCAATAGAACAATCCATTCATTCCCGTTCTCACTCTATCCCAATAGAACAATCCAGTCATTCCCGTTCTCAATCTATCCCAATAGAACAATCCAGTCATTCCCGTTCTCACTCTATCCCAATAGAACAATCCAGTCAGTCCCGTTCTCACTCTATCCCAATAGAACAATCCAGTCAGTCCTGTTCTCCCTCTATCCCAATAGAACAATCCAGTCATTCCCGTTCTCACTCTATCCCAATAGAACAATCCAGTCATTCCCGTTCTCACTCTATCCCAATAGAACAATCCAGTCAGTCCCGTTCTCACTCAATCCCAATAGAACAATCCAGTCAATCCCGTTCTCACTCTATCCCAATAGAACAATCCAGTCAATCCCGTTCTCACTCTATCCCAATACAACAATCCAGTCAATCCCGTTCTCACTCTATCCCAATAGAACAATCCAGTCAATCCCATTCTCACTCTATCCCAATAGAACAATCCAGTCATTCAAGTCCTCAATGTATCCCAACAGAACAATCCAGTCATTCCCGTTCTCACTCTATCCCAAATGAACAATCCAGTCAGTCCCGTTCTCATTCTATCCCAATAGGACAATCCAGTCATTCCCGTTCTCACTCTATCCCAATAGAACAATCCAGTCAGTCCTGTTCCCACTCTGTCCCAATAGAACAATCCAGTCATTCCCGTTCTCACTCTATCCCAATAGAACAATCCAGTCAGTCCTGTTCCCACTCTGTCCCAATAGAACAATCCAGTCATTCCCGTTCTCACTCTATCCCAATTGAACAATCAATCAATCCCGTTCTCACTCGATCCCAATAAAACAATCCAGTTAGTCCCGTTCTCATTCTATCCCAATAGAACAATCCAGTCAGTCCCGTTCTCACTCTGTCCCAATAGAACAATCCAGTTACTCCCGTTCTCACTCTATCCCAATTGAACAATCAATCAATCCCGTTCTCACTCGATTCCAATTAAACAATCCAGTTAGTCCCGTTCTCATTCTATCCCAATAGAACAATCCAGTCAGTCCCGTTCTCACTCGATCCCAATAAAACAATCCAGTTAGTCCCGTTCTCACTCTATCCCAATAGAACAATCCAGTCAGTCCCGTTCTCACTCAATCCAAGAGAATATTCCAGTCAGTCCCGTTCTCACTCTATTCCAATAGAACAATCCAGTTAGTCCAGTTCTCACTCTATCCCAATAGAACAATCCAGTCAGACCCGTACTCACTCTATCCCAATAGAACAATCCACTCAGTCCCGTTCTCACTCTATCCCAATAGAACAATCCAGTCAGTCCCGTTCTCACTCTATCCCAATAGAACAATCCAGTCAGTCCCGTTCTCACTCTATCCCAATAGAACAATCCAGTCAATCCCGTTCTCACTCTATCCCAAGAGAACAATCCAGTCAATCCCGTTCTCACTCTATCCCAATAGAACAATCCAGTCAGTCCCGTTCTCACTCTATCCCAATAGAACAATCCAGTCAGTCCCGTTCTCACTCTATCCCAATAGAACAATCCACTCAGTCCCGTTCTCACTCTATCCCAATAGAACAATCCAGTCAGTCCCGTTCTCACTCTATCCCAATAGAACAATCCAGTCAGTCCCGTTCTCACTCTATCCCAATAGAACAATCCAGTCAATCACGTTCTCACTCTATCCCAGGAGAACAATCCAGTCAATCCCGTTCTCACTCTATCCCAATAGAACAATCCAGTCAGTCCCGTTCTCACTCTATCCCAATAGAACAATCCAGTCAGTCCCGTTCTCACTCTATCCCAATAGAACAATCCAGTCAATCCCGTTCTCACTCTATCCCAAGAGAACAATCCAGTCATTCCCGTTCTCACTCTATCCCAATAGAACAATCCAGTTAGTCCCGTTCTCACTCTATCCCAATAGAACAATCCAGTCAGTCCCGTTCTCACTCTATCACAATAGAACAATCCAGTCAATTCCATTCTCACTCTATCCCAATAGAACAATCCAGTCATTCCCGTTCTCACTCTATCCCAATAGAACAATCCAGTCAATCCCATTCTCACTCTATCCCAATAGAACAATTCAGTCATTCAAGTCCTCAATCTATCCCAACAGAACAATCCAGTCATTCCCGTTCTCACTCGATCCCAAATGAACAATCCAGTCTGTCCTGTTCTCATTCTATCCCAACAGAACAATCCAGTCATTCCCGTTCTCACTCTATCCCAAATGAACAATCCAGTCAGTCCTGTTCTCATTCTATCCCAATAGAACAATCCAGTCATTCCCGTTCTCACTCTATCCCAATAGAACAATCCAGTCAGTCCCGTTCTCACTCTATCCCAATAGAACAATCCAGTCAGTCCTGTTCTCCCTCTATCCCAATAGAACAATCCAGTCAGTCCCGTTCTCACTCTGTCCCAATAGAACAATCTAGTCAGTCCTGTCCTCATTCTATCCCAATAGAACAATCCAGTCATTCCCGTTCTCAATCTATCCCAATAGAACAATCCAGTCAATCCCGTTCTCACTCTATCCCATTAGAAGAATCCAGTTAGTCCCGTTCTCACTCTATCCCAATAGAACAATCCAGTCAATCCCTTTCTCACTCTATCCCAATAGAACAATCCAGTCAGTCCCGTTCTCACTCTGTCCCAATAGAACAATCCAGTCAATCCCGTTCTCACTCTATCCCAATAGAACAATCCAGTCATTCCAGTTCTCACTCTATCCCAATAGAACAATCCAGTCAATCCCGTTCTCACTCTATCCCATTAGAAGAATCCAGTTAGTCCCGTTCTCACTCTATCCCAATACAACAATCCAGTCAGTCCCGTTCTCACTCTATCCCAACAGAACAATCCAGTCATTCCCGTTCTCACTCTATCCCAATAGAACAATCCAGTCAATCCCGTTCTCACTCTATCCCAATAGAACAATCCAGTCAGTCCCGTTCTCACTCTATCCCAATAGAACAATCAATCAATCCTGTTCTCACTCTATCCCAATAGAACAATCCAGTCAGTCCCGTTCTCAATCTATCCCAACAGAACAATCCAGTCATTCCTGTTCTCACTCTATCCCAATAGAACAATCAATCAATCCCGTTCTCACTCGATCCCAATAAAACAATCCAGTTAGTCCCGTTCTCATTCTATCCCAATAGAACAATCCAGTCAGTCCCGTTCCCACTCTATCCCAATAGAATAATTCAGTCAGTCCCGTTCTCACTCTATCCCAATAGAACAATCCAGTTAGTCCCGTTCTCACTCTATCCCAATAGAACAATCCAGTTAGTCCCGTTCTCACTCTATCCCAATAGAACAATCCAGTCAGTCCCGTACTCACTCTATCCCAATAGAACAATCAATCAATCCCGTTCTCACTCGATCCCAATAAAACAATCCAGTTAGTCCCGTTCTCATTCTATCCCAATAGAACAATCCAGTCAGTCCCGTTCCCACTCTATCCCAATAGAATAATTCAGTCAGTCCCGTTCTCACTCTATCCCAATAGAACAATCCAGTTAGTCCCGTTCTCACTCTATCCCAATAGAACAATCCAGTTAGTCCCGTTCTCACTCTATCCCAATAGAACAATCCAGTTAGTCCCGTTCTCACTCGATCCCAAATGAAGAATCCAGTCAGTCCTGTCCTCATTCTATCCCAATAGAACAATCCAGTCAGTCCCGTTCTCACTCTATCCCAATAGAACAATCCAGTCGGTCCTGTTCTCAGTCTATCCCAATAGAACAATCCAGTCAGTCCTGTTCTCACTCTCTCCCAATAGAACAATCCAGTTAGTCCCGTTCTCACTCTATCCCTATACAACAATCCAGTCATTCCCGTTCTCACTCTATCCCAATAGAACAATCCAGTCATTCCCGTTCTCACTCTATCCCAATAGAACAATCCAGTCAATCCTGTTCTCATTCTATCCCAATAGACCAATCCAGTCATTCCCATTCTCACTCTATCCCAACAGAACAATCCAGTCAGTCCTGTTCTCACTCTATCCCAATAGAACAATCCAGTCAATCCCGTTCTCACTCTATCCCTAAAGAGCAATCCAGTCATTCCCGTTCTCACTCTATCCCAATAGAACAATCCAGTCAGTCCCGTTCTCACTCTATCCCAACAGAACAATCAATCAGTCCCGTTCTCACTCGATCCCAATAAAACAATCCAGTTAGTCCCGTTCTCATTCTATCCCAATAGAACAATCCAGTCAGTCCCGTTCTCACTCTATCCCAATAGAACAATCAATCAATCCCGCTCTCACTCTATCCCAATAGAACAATCCAGTCAGTCCCGTTCTCACTCTATCCCAACAGAACAATCCAGTCATTCCCGTTCTCACTCTATCCCAACAGAACAATTCAGTCATTCCCGTTCTCACTCTATCCCAATAGAACCATCCAGTCAGTCCCGTTCTCACTCTATCGCAATTGAACAATCCAGTCAGTCCCGTTCTCACTCTATCCCAATAGAACAATCCAGTCAGTCCCGTTCTCACTCTATCCCAACAGAACAATCCAGTCATTCCCGTTCTCACTCTATACCAATAGAACCATCCAGTCAGTCCCGTTCTCACTCTATCCCAATAGAACAATCCAGTCAGTCCCGTTCTCACTCTATCCCAATAGAACAATCCAGTCAGTCCCGTTCTCACTCTATCCCAATAGAACAATCCAGTTAGTCCCGTTCTCACTCTATCCCTATACAACAATCCAGTCATTCCCGTTCTCACTCTATCCCAATAGAACAATCCAGTCATTCCCGTTCTCACTCTATCCCAATAGAACAATCCAGTCATTCCCATTCTCGCTCTATCCCAACAGAACAATCCAGTCAGTCCTGTTCTCACTCTATCCCAATAGACCAATCAAGTCATTCCCATTCTCGCTCTATCCCAACAGAACAATCCAGTCAGTCCTGTTCTCACTCTATCCCAATAGAACAATCCAGTCAATCCCGTTCTCACTCTATCCCAATAGACAAATCCAGTCATTCCCGTTCTCACTCTATCCCAATAGAACAATCCAGTCATTCCCGTTCTCACTCTATCACAATAGAACAATCCAGTCAGTCCAGTTCTCACTCTATCCCAATAGAACAATCAATCAATCCCGTTCTCACTCTATCCCAATAGAACAATCCAGTCAGTCCCGTTCTCACTCTATCCCAATAGAACAATCCAGTTAGTCCCGTTCTCACTCTATCCGAACAGAACAATCCAGTCATTCCCGTTCTCACTCTATCCCAATAGAACAATCCAGTCAGTCCCGTTCTCACTCTATCCCAATAGAACAATCCAGTCAGTCCCGTTCTCACTCTATCCCAATAGAACAATCCAGTTAGTCCCGTTCTCACTCTATCCGAACAGAACAATCCAGTCATTCCCGTTCTCACTCTATCCCAATAGAACAATCCAGTCAGTCCCGTTCTCACTCTATACCAATAGAACAATCCAGTCAGTCCCGTTCTCACTCTATCCCAATAGAACAATCCAGTCAGTCCCGTTCTCACTCTATCGCAATTGAACAATCCAGTCAGTCCCGTTCTCACTCTATCCCAATAGAACAATCCAGTCAGTCCCGTTCTCACTCTATCCCAACAGAACAATCCAGTCATTCCCGTTCTCACTCTATACCAATAGAACCATCCAGTCAGTCCCGTTCTCACTCTATCCCAATAGAACAATCCAGTCAGTCCCGTTCTCACTCTATCCCAATAGAACAATCCAGTCAGTCCTGTTCTCACTCTATCCCAATAGAACAATCCAGTTAGTCCCGTTCTCACTCTATCCCAATAGAACAATCCAGTTAGTCCCGTTCTCACTCTATCCCAATAGAACAATCCATTTAGTCCCGTTCTCACTCTATCCCAATAGAACAATCCAGTCAGTCCCGTTCTCACTCTATCCCAATAGAACAATCCAGTCATTCCCGTTCTCACTCTATCCCAATAGAACAATCCAGTCAGTCCCGTTCTCACTCAATCCCAATAGAACAATCCAGTCAATCCCGTTCTCACTCTATCCCAATAGAACAATCCAGTCAGTCCCGTTCTCACTCTATCGCAATTGAACAATCCAGTCAGTCCCGTTCTCACTCTATCCCAATAGAACAATCCAGTCAGTCCCGTTCTCACTCTATCCCAACAGAACAATCCAGTCATTCCCGTTCTCACTCTATACCAATAGAACCATCCAGTCAGTCCCGTTCTCACTCTATCCCAATAGAACAATCCAGTCAGTCCCGTTCTCACTCTATCCCAATAGAACAATCCAGTCAGTCCTGTTCTCACTCTATCCCAATAGAACAATCCAGTTAGTCCCGTTCTCACTCTATCCCAATAGAACAATCCAGTTAGTCCCGTTCTCACTCTATCCCAATAGAACAATCCATTTAGTCCCGTTCTCACTCTATCCCAATAGAACAATCCAGTCAGTCCCGTTCTCACTCTATCCCAATAGAACAATCCAGTCATTCCCGTTCTCACTCTATCCCAATAGAACAATCCAGTCAGTCCCGTTCTCACTCAATCCCAATAGAACAATCCAGTCAATCCCGTTCTCACTCTATCCCAATAGAACAATCCAGTCAATCCCATTCTCACTCTATCCCAATAGAACAATCCAGTCATTCAAGTCCTCAATGTATCCCAACAGAACAATCCAGTCATTCCCGTTCTCACTCTATCCCAAATGAACAATCCAGTCAATCCCGTTCTCACTCTATCCCAATAGAACAATCCAGACATTCCCGTTCTCACTCTATCCCAATAGAACAATCCAGTCAGTCCCGTTCTCACTCTATCCCAATAGAACAATCCAGTCAGACCCGTTCTCACTCTATCCCAATAGAACAATCCAGTCAATCCCATTCTCACTCTATCCCAATAGAACAATCCAGTTATTCCCGTTCTCACTCTATCCCAATAGAACAATCCAGTCAATCCCATTCTCACTCTATCCCAATAGAACAATCCAGTCATTCAAGTCCTCAATCTATCCCAACAGAACAATCCAGTCATTCCCGTTCTCACTCGATCCCAAATGAACAATCCAGTCAGTCCTGTTCTCATTCAAACCCAACAGAACAATCCAGTCATTCCCGTTCTCACTCTATCCCAAATGAACAATCCAGTCAGTCCTGTTCTCATTCTATCCCAATAGAACAATCCAGTCATTCCCGTTCTCACTCTATCCCAATAGAACAATCCAGTCAGTCCCGTTCTCACTCTATCCCAATAGAACAATCCAGTCAGTCCCGTTCTCACTCTATCCCAATAGAACAATCCAGTCATTCCCGTTCTCATTCTATCCCAATAGAACAATCCAGTCAGTCCTGTCCTCATTCTATCCCAATAGAACAATCCAGTCAATCCCGTTCTCACTCTATCCCATTAGAAGAATCCAGTTAGTCCCGTTCTCACTCTATCCCAATAGAACAATCCAGTCAATCCCTTTCTCACTCTATCCCAATAGAACAATCCAGTCAGTCCCGTTCTCACTCTGTCCCAATAGAACAATCCAGTCAGTCCCGTTCTCACTCTATCCCAACAGAACAATCCAGTCAGTCCCGTTCTCACTCTATCCCAATAGAACAATCCAGTCATTCCAGTTCTCACTCTATCCCAATAGAACAATCCAGTTAGTCCCGTTCTCACTCTATCCCAATAGAACAATCCAGTCAATCCCGTTCTCACTCTATCCCATTAGAAGAATCCAGTTAGTCCCGTTCTCACTCTATCCCAATAGAACAATCCAGTCAGTCCCGTTCTCACACTATCCCAATAGAACAATCCAGTCAATCCCGTTCTCACTCTATCCCAATACAACAATCCAGTCAGTCCCGTTCTCACTCTATCCCAATAGAACAATCAATCAATCCCGTTCTCACTCTATCCCAATAGAACAATCCAGTCAGTCCTGTTCTCACTCTATCCCAATAGAACAATCCAGTCAGTCCCGTTCTCACTCTATCCCAATACAACAATCCAGTCAGTCCCGTTCTCACTCTATCCCAATAGAACAATCCAGTCAATCCCGTTCTCACTCTATCCCAATACAACAATCCAGTCAGTCCCGTTCTCACTCTATCCCAATAGAACAATCAATCAATCCCGTTCTCACTCTATCCCAATAGAACAATCCAGTCAGTCCTGTTCTCACTCGATCCCAATAGAACAATCCAGTCAGTCCCGTTCTCACTCTATCCCAACAGAACAATCCAGTCATTCCCGTTCTCACTCTATCCCAATAGAACAATCCAGTCAATCCCGTTCTCACTCTATCCCAATAGAACAATCCAGTCAGTCCCGTTCTCACTCTATCCCAATAGAACAATCAATCAATCCTGTTCTCACTCTATCCCAATAGAACAATCCAGTCAGTCCCGTTCTCAATCTATCCCAACAGAACAATCCAGTCATTCCCGTTCTCACTCTATCCCAATAGAACAATCCAGTCAATCCCGTTCTCACTCTATCCCAATAGAACAATCCAGTCATTCCACTTCTCACTCGATCCCAATAGAACAATCCAGTCAGTCCCGTTCTCACTCAATCCCAACAGAACAATCCAGGCAGTCCCGTTCTCAATCTATCCCAACAGAACAATCCAGTCAATCCCGTTCTCACTCTATCCCAATAGAACAATCAATCAATCCTGTTCTCACTCTATCCCAATAGAACAATCCAGTCAGTCCCGTTCTCAATCTATCCCAACAGAACAATCCAGTCATTCCCGTTCTCACTCTATCCCAAGAGAACAATCCAGTCAGTCCCGTTCTCACTCTATCCCAATAGAACCATCCAGTCAGTCCCGTTCTCACTCTATCCCAATGGAACAATCCAGTTCGTCCCGTTCTCACTCTATCCCAGCAGAACAATCCAGTCATTCCCGTTCTCACTCTATCCCAATAGAACAATCCAGTTAGTCCCGTTCTCACTCTATCCCAACAGAACAATCCAGTCATTCCCGTTCTCACTCTATCCCAATAGAACAATCCAGTCATTCCCGTTCTCACTCTATCCCAATAGAACAATCCAGTTAGTCCCGTTCTCACTCTATCCCAATAGAACAATCCAGTTAGTCCCGTTCTCACTCTATCCCAATAGAACAATCCAGTTAGTCCCGTTCTCACTCTATCCCAAATGAACAATCCAGTCAGTCCTGTTCTCATTCTATCCCAACAGAACAATCCAGTCATTCCCGTTCTCACTCTATCCCAATAGAACAATCCAGTCAGTCCTGTTCTCATTCTATCCCAATAGAACAATCCAGTCATTCCCATTCTCACTCTATCCCAATACAACAATCCAGTCAGTCCCGTTCTCACTCTATCCCAATAGAACAATCCAGCCAGTCCTGTCCTCATTCTATCCCAATAGAACAATACAGTTAGTCCCGTTCTCACTCTATCCCAATAAAACAGTCCAGTCAGTCCCGTTCTCACTCTATCCCAATAGAACAATCCAGTCAGTCCCGTTCTCACTCTATCCCAATAGAACAATCCAGACAGTCCCGTTCTCACTCTATCCCTAAAGAGCAATCCAGTCTTTCCCGTTCTCAATCTATCCCAATATAACAATCCAGTCAGTCCCGTTCTCACTCTATCCCAATAGAACAATCCAGTCATTCCCGTTCTCACTCTATCCCAACAGAACAATCCAGTCATTCCCGTTCTCACTCTATCCCAATAGAACAATCCAGTCAGTCCCGTTCTCACTCTATCCCAATTGAACAATTCCGTCAGTCCCGTTCTCACTCTATCCCAACAGAACAATCCAGTCATTCCCGTTCTCACTCTATACCAATAGAACCATCCAGTCAGTCCCGTTCTCACTCTATCCCAATAGAACAATCCAGTCAGTCCCGTTCTCACTCTATCCCAATAGAACAATCCAGTTAGTCCCGTTCTCACTCTATCCCTAAAGAACAACACAGTCATTCCCGTTCTCACTCGATCCCAATAGAACAATCCAGTCAGTCCCGTTCTCACTCTATACCAATAGAACCATCCAGTCAATCCCGTTCTCACTCTATCCCAATACAACAATCCAGTTTGTCCCGTTCTCACTCTATCCCAAGAGAACAATCCAGTCAGTCCCGTTCTCATTCTATCCCTAATAGAACAATCCAGTCCATCCCGTTCTCACTCTATCCCAATAC
Source organism: Scyliorhinus torazame (assembly GCF_047496885.1). Lineage (NCBI taxonomy): Eukaryota > Metazoa > Chordata > Chondrichthyes > Carcharhiniformes > Scyliorhinidae > Scyliorhinus > Scyliorhinus torazame. The sequence continues at coordinate 214,570,243 of NC_092707.1, forward strand.
AACAATCCAGTTTGTCCCGTTCTCACTCTATCCCAATACAACAGTCCAGTTTGTCCCGTTCTCACTCTATCCCAATAGAACAATCCAGTTAGTCCCGTTCTCACTCTATCCCAATAGAACAATCCAGTCAATCCCGTTCTCACTCTATCCCAATAGAACAATAGAGTCAGTCCCGTTCTCACTCTATCCCGAACGAAGAATCCAGTCAGTCCCGTTCTCACTCTGTCCCAATAGAACAATCCAGTCAATCCCGTTCTCACTCTATCCCAATAGAACAATCCAGTCAGTCCCGTTCTCACTCTATCCCAATAGAACCATCCATTCAGTCCCGTTTTCACTCTATCCCAATAGAACAATCCAGTTAGTCCCGTTCTAACTCTATCCCAATAGAACAATCCAGTCATTCCCGTTCTCACTCTATCCCAATAGAACAATCAATCAATCCCGTTCTCACTCGATCCCAATAAAACCATCCATTCAGTCCCGTTTTTACTCTATCCCAATAGAACAATCCAGTTAGTCCCGTTCTCATTCTATCCCAATAGAACAATCCAGTCATTCCCGTTCTCACTCTATCCCAATAGAACAATCCAGTCAGTCCCGTTCTCACTCTATCCCTATACAACAATCCAGTCATTCAAGTCCTCAATGTATCCCAACAGAACAATCCAGTCATTCCCGTTCTCACTCTATCCCAAATTAACAATCCAGTCAGTCCTGTTCTCACTGTATCCCAATAGAACAATCCAGTCAATCCCATTCTCACTCTATCCCAATAGAACAATCCAGTCATTCAAGTCCTCAATGTATCCCAACAGAACAATCCAGTCATTCCCGTTCTCACTCTATCCCAAATTAACAATCCAGTCAGTCCTGTTCTCACTGTATCCCAATAGAACAATCCAGTCAATCCCGTTCTCACTCTATCCCAATAGAACAATCCAGTCAATCCCATTCTCACTCTATCCCAATAGAACAATCCAGTCATTCAAGTCCTCAATGTATCCCAACAGAACAATCCAGTCATTCCCGTTCTCACTCTATCCCAAATTAACAATCCAGTCAGTCCTGTTCTCACTCTATCCCAATAGAACAATCCAGTCATTCCCGTTCTCACTCTATCCCAATAGAACAATCCAGTCAGTCCTGTTCCCACTCTGTCCCAATAGAACAATCCAGTCATTCCCGTTCTCACTCTATCCCAATTGAACAATCAATCAATCCCGTTCTCACTCGATCCCAATGAAACAATCCAGTTAGTCCCGTTCTATTTCTATCCCAATAGAACAATCAAGTCAGTCCCGTTCTCACTCTATCCCAATAGAACAATCCAGTCAGTCCCGTTCTCACTCTATCCCAATAGAACAATCAATCAATCCCGTTCTCACTCTATCCCAATAGAACAATCCAGTTAGTCCCGTTCTCACTCTATCCCAATAGAACAATCCATTCAGTCCCGTTCTCACTCAATCCCAATAGAACAATCCAGTCAGTCCCGTTCTCACTCTATCCCAAGAGAATATTCCAGTCAGTCCCGTTCTCACTCTATCCCAATAGAACAATCCAATCAGTCCCGTTCTCACTCTATCCCAATAGAACAATCCAGTTAGTCCCGTTCTCACTCTATCCCAACAGAACAATCCAGTCATTCCCGTTCTCACTCTATCCCAATAGAACAATCCAGTCAGTCCCGTTCTCACTCTATCCCAAGAGAACAATCCAGTCAGTCCCGTTCTCACTCTATCCCAATAGAACAATCCAGTCAATCCCATTCTCACTCTATCGCAATTGAACAATTCAGTCAGTCCCGTTCTCACTCTATCCCAACAGAACAATCCAGTCAATCCTGTTCTCACTCTATCCCAATAGAACAATTCAGTCAGTCCCGTTCTCACTCTATCCCAACAGAACAATCCAGTCATTCCCGTTCTCACTCTATACCAATAGAACCATCCAGTCAGTCCCGTTCTCACTCTATCCCAATAGAACAATCCAGTCAGTCCCGTTCTCACTCTATCCCAATAGAACAATCCAGTCAGTCCCGTTCTCACTCTATCCCAATACAACAATCCAGTCAATCCCGTTCTCACACTATCCCAATACAACAATCCAGTTTGTCCCGTTCTCACTCTATCCCAATAGAACAATCCAGTCAGTCCCGTTCTCATTCTATCCCTAATAGAACAATCCAGTCATTCCCGTTCTCACTCTATCCCAATACAACAATCCAGACAATCCCGTTCTCACTCTATCCCAATACAACAATCCAGACAATCCCGTTCTCACTCTATCCCAAATGGAACAATCCAGTTAGTCCTGTTCTCACTCTATCCCAAAAGAACAATCCAGTCAGTCCCGTTCTCACAAAATCCAAATAGAACAATCCAGTCAGTCCCGTTCTCACTCTATCCCTAACGAAGAATCCAGTCAGTCCCGTTCTCACTCTGTCCCAATAGAACAATCCAGTCAATCCCGTTCTCACTCTATCCCAATAGAACAATCCAGTCAGTCCCGTTCTCACTCTATCCCAATAGAACCATCCAGTTAGTCCCGTTCTCACTCTATCCCAGCAGAACAATCCAGTCATTCCCGTTCTCACTCTATCCCAATAGAACAATCCAGTCAATCCCGTTCTCACTCTATCCCAATAGAACAATTCAGTCAGTCCCGTTCTCACTCTATCCCAATAGAACCATCCAGTCAGTCCCGTTCTCACTCTATCCCAATAGAACCATCCAGTTAGTCCCGTTCTCACTCTATCCCAGCAGAACAATCCAGTCATTCCCGTTCTCACTCTATCCCAATAGAACAATCCAGTCAGTCCCGTTCTCACTCTATCCCAATAGAACAATCCAGTCAGTCCCATTCTCACTCTATCCCAATAGAACAATCCAGTCAATCCCATTCTCACTCTATCCCAATAGAACAATCCAGTCAGTCCCGTTCTCAATCTATCCCAATAGAACAATCCAGTTAGTCCCGTTCTCACTCTATCCCAGCAGAACAATCCAGTCAATCCCGTTCTCACTCTATCCCAATAGAACAATCCAGTCATTCAAGTCCTCAATGTATCCCAACAGAACAATCCAGTCATTCCCGTTCTCACTCTATCCCAATTGAACAATCAATCAATCCCGTTCTCACTCGATCCCAATAAAACAATCCAGTTAGTCCCGTTCTATTTCTATCCCAATAGAACAATCAAGTCAGTCCCGTTCTCACTCTATCCCAATAGAACAATCCAGTCAGTCCCGTTCTCACTCTATCCCAATAGAACAATCAATCAATCCCGTTCTCACTCTATCCCAATAGAACAATCCAGTTAGTCCCGTTCTCACTCTATCCCAATAGAACAATCCATTCAGTCCCGTTCTCACTCAATCCAAGAGAATATTCCAGTCAGTCCCGTTCTCACTCTATCCCAAGAGAACAATCCAGTCAGTCCCGTTCTCACTCTATCCCAATAGAACAATCCAGTCATTCCCGTTCTCACTCTATCCCAATACAACAATCCAGTCAATCCCATTCTCACTCTATCCCAATAGAACAATCCAGTCAGTCCCGTTCTCAATCTATCCCAATAGAACAATCCAGTTAGTCCCGTTCTCACTCTATCCCAATAGAACATTCCAGTCAATCCCGTTCTCACTCTATCCCAATAGAACAATCCAGTCAGTCCCGTTCTCAATCTATCCCAATAGAACAATCCAGTTAGTCCCGTTCTCACTCTATCCCAATAGAACAATCCAGTCAATCCCATTCTCACTCTATCCCAATAGAACAATCCAGTCATTCCCGTTCTCACTCTATCCCAATAGAACAATCCAGTCAGACCCGTTCTCACTCTATCCCAGTAGAACAATCCAGTCAGTCCCGTTCTCACTCTATCCCAACAGAACAATCCAGTCATTCCCGTTCTCACTCGATCCCAAATGAACAATCCAGTCAGTCCTGTTCTCATTCTATCCCAACAGGACAATCCAGTCATTCCCGTTCTCACTCTATCCCAAATGAACAATCCAGTCAGTCCTGTTCTCATTCTATCCCAATAGAACAATCCAGTCATTCCGTTCTCACTCTATCCCAATAGAACAATCCAGTCAGTCCCGTTCTCACTCTATCCCAATAGAACAATCCAGTCAATCCTGTTCTCACTCTATCCCAATAGAACAATCCAGTCTGTCCCGTTCTCACTCTATCCCAATAGAACAATCCAGTCAGTCCTGTTCTCATTCTATCCCAATAGAACAATCCAGTTAGTCCCGTTCTCACTCTATCCCAACAGAACAATCCAGTCATTCCCGTTCTCACTCTATCCCAATAGAACAATCAATCAATCCCGTTCTCACTCGATCCCAAGAAAACAATCCAGTTAGTCCCGTTCTCATTCTATCCCAATAGAACAATCCAGTCAGTCCCGTTCCCACTCTATCCCAATAGATCAATTCAGTCAGTCCCGTTCTCACTCTATCCCAATAGAACAATCCAGTTAATCCCGTTCTCACTCTATCCCAATAGAACAATCCAGTCAGTCCCGTTCCCACTCTATCCCAATAGATCAATTCAGTCAGTCCCGTTCTCACTCTATCCCAATAGAACAATCCAGTTAGTCCCGTTCTCACTCTATCCCAATAGAACAATCCAGTTAGTCCCGTTCTCACTCAATCCCAATAGAACAATCCAGTTAGTCCCGTTCTCACTCTATCCCAATAGAACAATCCAGTCAATCCCGTTCTCACTCTATCCCAATAGAACAATCCAGTCATTCCCGTTCTCACTCTATCCCAAATGAAGAATCCAGTCAGTCCTGTCCTCATTCTATCCCAATAGAACAATCCAGTCAGTCCCGTTCCCACCCTATCCCAATATAACAATCCAGTCAGTCCAGTTCTCACTCTATCCCAATAGAACAATCCAGTTAGTCCCGTTCTCACTCTATCCCTATACAACAATCCAGTCATTCCCGTTCTCACTCTATCCCAATAGAACAATCCAGTCATTCCCGTTCTCGCTCTATCCCAATAGAACAATCCAGTCAGTCCTGTTCTCATTCTATCCCAATAGACCAATCCAGTCATTCCCATTCTCACTCTATCCCAACAGAACAATCCAGTCAGTCCTGTTCTCACTCTATCCCAATAGAACAATCCAGTCAATCCCGTTCTCACTCTATCCCTAAAGAGCAATCCAGTCAGTCCCGTTCTGACTCGATCCCAATAGACAAATCCAGTCATTCCCGTTCTCACTCTATCCCAATAGAACAATCCAGTCAATCCCATTCTCACTCTATCCCTAAAGAACAATCCAGTCAATCCCGTTCTCACTCTATCCCTAAAGAGCAATCCAGTCAGTCCCGTTCTGACTCGATCCCAATAGACAAATCCAGTCATTCCCGTTCTCACTCTATCCCAATAGAACAATCCAGTCAATCCCGTTCTCACTCTATCCCTAAAGAACAATCCAGTCAGTCCCGTTCTCACTCTATCCCAATAGAACAATCCAGTTAGTCCCGTTCTCACTCTATCCCAACAGAACAATCCAGTCATTCCCGTTCTCACTCTATCCCAATAGAACAATCCAGTCAGTCCCGTTCTCACTCTATCACAACAGAACAATCCAGTCATTCCCATTCTCACTCTATCGCAATTGAACAATTCAGTCAGTCCCGTTCTCACTCTATCCCAATAGAACAATCCAGTCAATCCCATTCTCACTCTATCCCTAAAGAACAATCCAGTCAGTCCCGTTCTCACTCTATCCCAATAGAACAATCCAGTTAGTCCCGTTCTCACTCTATCCCAACAGAACAATCCAGTCATTCCCGTTCTCACTCTATCCCAATAGAACAATCCAGTCAGTCCCGTTCTCACTCTATCACAACAGAACAATCCAGTCATTCCCATTCTCACTCTATCCCAATAGAACAATCCAGTCAGTCCCGTTCTCACTCTATCCCAATAGAACAATCCAGTCATTCCCGTTCTCACTCTATCCCAACAGATCAATCCAGTCATTCCCGTTCTCACTCTATACCAATAGAACAATCCAGTCATTCCCGTTCTCACTCTATCCCAACAGAACAATCCAGTCATTCCCGTTCTCACTCTATACCAATAGAACAATCCAGTCAATCCCGATCTCACTCTATCCCAATAGAACAATCCAGTCAGTCCCGTTCTCACTCTATCCCTAAAGAACAATACAGTCATTCCCATTCTCACTCGATCCCAATAGAACAATCCAGTCAATCCCATTCTCACTCTATCCCAATACAACAATCCAGTCAATCCCGTTCTCACTCTATCCCTAAAGAACAATACAGTCAGTCCCGTTCTCACTCTATCCCAATACAACAATCCAGTCTGTCCCGTTCTCATTCTATCCCTAATAGAACAATCCAGTCATTCCCGTTCTCACTCAACCCAATACAACAATCCAGACAATCCCGTTCTCACTCTATCCCAAATGGAACAATCCAGTTAGTCCCGTTCTCACTCTATCCCAATAGAACAATCCAGTCAGTCCCGTTCTCACTCTATCCCAATAGAACAATCCAGTCATTCCCGTTCTCACTAAATCCCAATAGAACAATCCAGTCATTCCCGTTCTCACTCTATCCCAATAGAACAATCCAGTCAGTCCCGTTCTCACTCTATCCCAATAGAACAATCCAGTCATTCCCGTTCTCACTCTATCCCAATAGAACAATCCAGTCAGACCCGTTCTCACTCTATCCCTAACGAAGAATCCAGTCAGTCCCGTTCTCACTCTATCCCAATAGAACAATCCGGTCAATCCCGTTCTCACTCTATCCCAATAGAACAATCCAGTCAGTCCCATTCTCACCCGATCCCAATGAAACAATCCAGTCAATCCCGTTCTCACTCTATCCCAATAGAACCATCCATTCAGTCCCGTTTTCACTCGATCCCAATGGAACAATCCAGTTAGTCCCGTTCTCACTCTATCCCAGCAGAACAATCCTGTCATTCCCGTTCTCACTCTATCCCAATAGAACAATCAATCAATCCCGTTCTCACTCGATCCCAATAAAACCATCCATTCAGTCCCGTTTTCACTCTATCCCAATAGAACAATCCAGTCATTCCCGTTCTCACTCTATCCCAATAGAACAATCCAGTCAGTCCCGTTCTCACTCTATCCCAATAGAACAATCAATCAGTCCCGTTCTCACTCTATCCCAATAGAACAATCCAGTTAGTCCCGTTCTCACTCCATCCCAATAGAACAATCCAGTTAGTCCCGTTCTCACTCTATCCCAATAGAACAATCCAGTCAGTCCCGTTCTCACTCAATCCCAATAGAACAATCCAGTCAATCCCGTTCTCACTCTATCCCAATAGAACAATCCAGTCAATCCCGTTCTCACTCTATCCCAATACAACAATCCAGTCAATCCCGTTCTCACTCTATCCCAATAGAACAATCCAGTCATTCAAGTCCTCAATGTATCCCAACAGAACAATCCAGTCATTCCCGTTCTCACTCTATCCCAAATGAACAATCCAGTCAGTCCTGTTCTCATTCTATCCCAATGGAACAATCCAGTCATTCCCGTTCTCACTCTATCCCAATAGAACAATCCAGTCAGTCCTGTTCCCACTCTGTCCCAATAGAACAATCCAGTCATTCCCGTTCTCACTATATCCCAATTGAACAATCAATCAATCCCGTTCTCACTCAATCCCAATAAAACAATCCAGTTAGTCCCGTTCTCATTCTATCCCAATAGAACAATCCAGTCAGTCCCGTTCTCACTCTGTCCCAATAGAACAATCCAGTTATTTCCGTTCTCACTCTATCCCAATTGAACAATCAATCAATCCCGTTCTCACTCGATCCCAATAAAACAATCCAGTTAGTCCCGTTCTCACTCTATCCCAATTGAACAATCAATCAATCCCGTTCTCACTCGATCCCAATAAAACAATCCAGTTAGTCCCGTTCTCATTCTATCCCAATAGAACAATCCAGTCAGTCCCGTTCTCACTCGATCCCAATAAAACAATCCAGTTAGTCCCGTTCTCATTCTATCCCAATAGAACAATCCAGTCAGTCCCGTTCTCATTCTATCCCAATAGAACAATCCAGTCAATCCCGTTCTCACTCTATCCCAATAGAACAATCCAGTCAGTCCCGTTCTCACTCAATCCAAGAGAATATTCCAGTCAGTCCCGTTCTCACTCTATCCCAATAGAACAATCCAGTCAGACCCGTTCTCACTCTATCCCAATAGAACAATCCAGTCAGTCCCGTTCTCACTCTATCCCAATAGAACAATCCAGTCATTCCCGTTGTCACTCAATCCCAATAGAACAATCCAGTCAGACCCATTCTCACTCAATCCCAATAGAACAAACCAGTCAATCCCGTTCTCACTCTATCCCAATAGAACAATCCAGTCAGTCCCGTTCTCACTCGATCCCAATAGAACAATCCAGTCAATCCCATTCTCACTCTATCCCAATACAACAATCCAGTCAATCCCGTTCTCACTCTATCCCTAAAGAACAATCCAGTCAGTCCCGTTCTCACTCTATCCCAATCGAACAATCCAGTCAGTCCCGTTCTCACTCTATCCCTAAAGAACAATACAGTCATTCCCGTTCTCACTCGATCCCAATAGAACAATCCAGTCAATCCCATTCTCACTCTATCCCAATACAACAATCCAGTTTGTCCCGTTCTCACTCTATCCCAATAGAACAATCCAGTCTGTCCCGTTCTCATTCTATCCCTAATAGAACAATCCAGTCATTCCCGTTCTCACTCTATCCCAAATGGAACAATCCAGTTAGTCCCGTTCTCACTCTATCCCAATAGAACAATCCAGTCAGTCCCGTTCTCACTCTATCCCAATAGAACAATCCAGTCATTCCCGTTCTCACTAAATCCCAATAGAACAATCCAGTCATTCCCGTTCTCACTCTATCCCAATAGAACAATCCAGTCAATCCCGTTCTCACTCTATCCCAATAGAACAATCCAGTTGGTCCCGTTCTCACTCTATCCCAATAGAACCATCCATTCAGTCCCGTTTTCACTCTATCCCAATAGAACAATCCAGTTAGTCCCGTTCTCACTCTATCCCAGCAGAAAAATCCAGTCATTCCCGTTCTCACTCTATCCCAGTAGAACAATCAATCAATCCCGTTCTCACTTGATCCCAATAAAACCATTCATTCAGTCCCGTTTTCACTCTATCCCAATAGAACAATCCAGTCAGTCCCGTTCTCATTCTATTCCAATAGAACAATCCAGTCAGTCCCGTTCTCACTCAATCCAAGAGAATATTCCAGTCAGTCCCGTTCTCACTCTATCCCAATAGAACAATCCAGTCAGACCCGTTCTCACTCTATCCCAATAGAACAATCCAGTCAGTCCCGTTCTCACTCTATCCCAATAGAACAATCCAGTCATTCCCGTTCTCACTCAATCCCAATAGAACAATCCAGTCAGACCCGTTCACACTCTATCCCAAGAGAACAATCCAGTCAGTCCCGTTCTCACTCTATCCCAATAGAACAATCCAGTCATTCCCATTCTCACTCAATCCCAATAGAACAATCCAGTCAATCCCGTTCTCACTCTATCCCAATAGAACAATCCAGTCAGACCCGTTCTCATTCTATTCCAATAGAACAATCCAGTCAGTCCCGTTCTCACTCAATCCAAGAGAATATTCCAGTCAGTCCCGTTCTCACTCTATCCCAATAGAACAATCCAGTCAGACCCGTTCTCACTCTATCCCAATAGAACAATCCAGTCAGTCCCGTTCTCACTCTATCCCAATAGAACAATCCAGTCATTCCCGTTCTCACTCAATCCCAATAGAACAATCCAGTCAGACCCGTTCACACTCTATCCCAAGAGAACAATCCAGTCAGTCCCGTTCTCACTCTATCCCAATAGAACAATCCAGTCATTCCCATTCTCACTCAATCCCAATAGAACAATCCAGTCAATCCCGTTCTCACTCTATCCCAATAGAACAATCCAGTCAGTCCCGTTCTCACTCGATCCCAATAGAACAATCCAGTCAATCCCATTCTCACTCTATCCCAATACAACAATCCAGTCAATCCCGTTCTCACTCTATCCCAATACAACAATCCAGTCAATCCCGTTCTCACTCTATCCCAATACAACAATCCAGTCAATCCCGTTCTCACTCTATCCCTAAAGAACAATCCAGTCAGTCCCGTTCTCACTCTATCCCAATCGAACAATCCAGTCAGTCCCGTTCTCACTCTATCCCTAAAGAACAATACAGTCATTCCCGTTCTCACTCGATCCCAATAGAACAATCCAGTCAATCCCATTCTCACTCTATCCCAATACAACAATCCAGTTTGTCCCGTTCTCACTCTATCCCAATAGAACAATCCAGTCTGTCCCGTTCTCATTCTATCCCTAATAGAACAATCCAGTCATTCCCGTTCTCACTCTATCCCAAATGGAACAATCCAGTTAGTCCCGTTCTCACTCTATCCCAATAGAACAATCCAGTCAGTCCCGTTCTCACTCTATCCCAATAGAACAATCCAGTCATTCCCGTTCTCACTAAATCCCAATAGAACAATCCAGTCATTCCCGTTCTCACTCTATCCCAATAGAACAATCCAGTCAGTCCCGTTCTCACTCTATCCCTAACGAAGAATCCAGTCATTCCCGTTCTCACTCTATCCCAACAGAACAATCCAGTCAGACCCGTTCTCACTCTATCCCAATAGAACAATCCAGTCAGTCCCATTCTCACCCTATCCCAATGAAACAATCCGGTCAATCCCGTTCTCACTCTATCCCAATAGAACAATCCAGTCAGTCCCGTTCTCACTCTATCCCAATAGAACAATCCAGTCAGTCCCGTTCTCACTCTATCCCAATAGAACAATCCAGTCAGTCCCATTCTCACCCTATCCCAATGAAACAATCCAGTCAATCCCGTTCTCACTCTATCCCAATAGAACAATCCAGTCAGTCCCGTTCTCACTCTATCCCAATAGAACAATCCAGTCAGTCCCATTCTCACCCTATCCCAATGAAACAATCCAGTCAATCCCGTTCTCACTCTATCCCAATAGAACAATCCAGTTGGTCCCGTTCTCACTCTATCCCAATAGAACCATCCATTCAGTCCCGTTTTCACTCTATCCCAATAGAACAATCCAGTTAGTCCCGTTCTCACTCTATCCCAGCAGAAAAATCCAGTCATTCCCGTTCTCACTCTATCCCAATAGAACAATCAATCAATCCCGTTCTCACTTGATCCCAATAAAACCATCCATTCAGTCCCGTTTTCACTCTATCCCAATAGAACAATCCAGTCATTCCCGTTCTCACTCTATCCCAAAAGAACAATCCAGTCAGTCCCGTTCTCACTCTATCCCAATAGAACAATCAATCAGTCCCGTTCTCACTCTATCCCAATAGAACAATCCAGTTAGTCCCGTTCTCACTCAATCCCAATAGAACAATCCAGTTAGTCCCGTTCTCACTCTATCGCAATAGAACAATCCAGTCAGTCCCGTTCTCACTCAATCCCAATAGAACAATCCAGTCAATCCCGTTCTCCCTCTATCCCAATAGAACAATCCAGTCAATCCCGTTCTCACTCTATCCCAATACAACAATCCAGTCAATCCCGTTCTCACTCTATCCCAATAGAACAATCCAGTCAATCCCATTCTCACTCTATCCCAATAGAACAATCCAGTCATTCAAGTCCTCAATGTATCCCAACAGAACAATCCAGTCATTCCCGTTCTCACTCTATCCCAAATGAACAATCCAGTCAGTCCTGTTCTCATTCTATCCCAATGGAACAATCCAGTCATTCCCGTTCTCACTCTATCCCAATAGAACAATCCAGTCAGTCCTGTTCCCACTCTGTCCCAATAGAACAATCCAGTCATTCCCGTTCTCACTCTATCCCAATTGAACAATCAATCAACCCCGTTCTCACTCGATCCCAATAAAACAATCCAGTTAGTCCCGTTCTCATTCTATCCCAATAGAACAATCCAGTCAGTCCTGTTCTCACTCTGTCCCAATAGAACAATCCAGTTATTCCCGTTCTCACTCTATCCCAATTGAACAATCAATCAATCCCGTTCTCACTCGATCCCAATAAAACAATCCAGTTAGACCCGTTCTCATTCTATCCCAATACAACAATCCAGTCAGTCCCGCTCTCACTCAATCCAAGAGAATATTCCAGTCAGTCCCGTTCTCACTCTATCCCAATAGAACAATCCAGTCAGACCCGTTCTCACTCTATCCCAATAGAACAATCCAGTCAGTCCCGTTCTCACTCTATCCCAATAGAACAATCCAGTTAGTCCCGTTCTCACTCTATCCTAGCAGAAAAATCCAGTCATTCCCGTTCTCACTCTATCCCAGTAGAACAATCAATCAATCCCGTTCTCACTTGATCCCAATAAAACCATCCATTCAGTCCCGTTTTCACTCTATCCCAATAGAACAATCCAGTCAGTCCCGTTCTCATTCTATTCCAATAGAACAATCCAGTCAGTCCCGTTCTCACTCAATCCAAGAGAATATTCCAGTCAGTCCCGTTCTCACTCTATCCCAATAGAACAATCCAGTCAGACCCGTTCTCACTCTATCCCAATAGAACAATCCAGTCAGTCCCGTTCTCACTCTATCCCAATAGAACAATCCAGTCATTCCCGTTCTCACTCAATCCCAATAGAACAATCCAGTCAGACCCGTTCACACTCTATCCCAAGAGAACAATCCAGTCAGTCCCGTTCTCACTCTATCCCAATAGAACAATCCAGTCATTCCCATTCTCACTCAATCCCAATAGAACAATCCAGTCAATCCCGTTCTCACTCTATCCCAATAGAACAATCCAGTCAGTCCCGTTCTCACTCGATCCCAATAGAACAATCCAGTCAATCCCATTCTCACTCTATCCCAATACAACAATCCAGTCAATCCCGTTCTCACTCTATCCCAATACAACAATCCAGTCAATCCCGTTCTCACTCTATCCCAATACAACAATCCAGTCAATCCCGTTCTCACTCTATCCCTAAAGAACAATCCAGTCAGTCCCGTTCTCACTCTATCCCAATCGAACAATCCAGTCAGTCCCGTTCTCACTCTATCCCTAAAGAACAATACAGTCATTCCCGTTCTCACTCGATCCCAATAGAACAATCCAGTCAATCCCATTCTCACTCTATCCCAATACAACAATCCAGTTTGTCCCGTTCTCACTCTATCCCAATAGAACAATCCAGTCTGTCCCGTTCTCATTCTATCCCTAATAGAACAATCCAGTCATTCCCGTTCTCACTCTATCCCAAATGGAACAATCCAGTTAGTCCCGTTCTCACTCTATCCCAATAGAACAATCCAGTCAGTCCCGTTCTCACTCTATCCCAATAGAACAATCCAGTCATTCCCGTTCTCACTAAATCCCAATAGAACAATCCAGTCATTCCCGTTCTCACTCTATCCCAATAGAACAATCCAGTCAGTCCCGTTCTCACTCTATCCCTAACGAAGAATCCAGTCATTCCCGTTCTCACTCTATCCCAACAGAACAATCCAGTCAGACCCGTTCTCACTCTATGCCAATAGAACAATCCAGTCAGTCCCATTCTCACCCTATCCCAATGAAACAATCCGGTCAATCCCGTTCTCACTCTATCCCAATAGAACAATCCAGTCAGTCCCGTTCTCACTCTATCCCAATAGAACAATCCAGTCAGTCCCGTTCTCACTCTATCCCAAAAGAACAATCCAGTCAGTCCCATTCTCACCCTATCCCAATGAAACAATCCAGTCAATCCCGTTCTCACTCTATCCCAATAGAACAATCCAGTCAGTCCCGTTCTCACTCTATCCCAATAGAACAATCCAGTCAGTCCCATTCTCACCCTATCCCAATGAAACAATCCAGTCAATCCCGTTCTCACTCTATCCCAATAGAACAATCCAGTTGGTCCCGTTCTCACTCTATCCCAATAGAACCATCCATTCAGTCCCGTTTTCACTCTATCCCAATAGAACAATCCAGTTAGTCCCGTTCTCACTCTATCCCAGCAGAAAAATCCAGTCATTCCCGTTCTCACTCTATCCCAATAGAACAATCAATCAATCCCGTTCTCACTTGATCCCAATAAAACCATCCATTCAGTCCCGTTTTCACTCTATCCCAATAGAACAATCCAGTCATTCCCGTTCTCACTCTGTCCCAATAGAACAATCCAGTCAGTCCCGTTCTCACTCTATCCCAATAGAACAATCAATCAGTCCCGTTCTCACTCTATCCCAATAGAACAATCCAGTTAGTCCCGTTCTCACTCAATCCCAATAGAACAATCCAGTTAGTCCCGTTCTCACTCTATCGCAATAGAACAATCCAGTCAGTCCCGTTCTCACTCAATCCCAATAGAACAATCCAGTCAATCCCGTTCTCCCTCTATCCCAATAGAACAATCCAGTCAATCCCGTTCTCACTCTATCCCAATACAACAATCCAGTCAATCCCGTTCTCACTCTATCCCAATAGAACAATCCAGTCAATCCCATTCTCACTCTATCCCAATAGAACAATCCAGTCATTCAAGTCCTCAATGTATCCCAACAGAACAATCCAGTCATTCCCGTTCTCACTCTATCCCAAATGAACAATCCAGTCAGTCCTGTTCTCATTCTATCCCAATAGAACAATCCAGTCATTCCCGTTCTCACTCTATCCCAATAGAACAATCCAGTCAGTCCTGTTCCCACTCTGTCCCAATAGAACAATCCAGTCATTCCCGTTCTCACTCTATCCCAATTGAACAATCAATCAACCCCGTTCTCACTCGATCCCAATAAAACAATCCAGTTAGTCCCGTTCTCATTCTATCCCAATAGAACAATCCAGTCAGTCCCGTTCTCACTCTGTCCCAATAGAACAATCCAGTTATTCCCGTTCTCACTCTATCCCAATTGAACAATCAATCAATCCCGTTCTCACTCGATCCCAATAAAACAATCCAGTTAGACCCGTTCTCATTCTATCCCAATACAACAATCCAGTCAGTCCCGCTCTCACTCAATCCAAGAGAATATTCCAGTCAGTCCCGTTCTCACTCTATCCCAATAGAACAATCCAGTCAGACCCGTTCTCACTCTATCCCAATAGAACAATCCAGTCAGTCCCGTTCTCACTCTATCCCAATAGAACAATCCAGTCAGACCCGTTCTCACTCTATCCCTATACAACAATCCAGTCAGTCCCGTTCTCACTCTATCCCAATAGAACAATCCAGTCATTCCCGTTCTCACTCTATCCCAATAGAACAATCCAGTCAATCCCATTCTCACTCTATCCCAATAGAACAATCCAGTCATTCAAGTCCTCAATCTATCCCAACAGAACAATCCAGTCATTCCCGTTCTCACTCGATCCCAAATGAACAATCCAGTCAGTCCTGTTCTCATTCTATCCCAACACAACAATCCAGTCATTCCCGTTCTCACTCTATCCCAATAGAACAATCCAGTCAATCCCATTCTCACTCTATCCCAATAGAACAATCCAGTCATTCAAGTCCTCAATGTATCCCAACAGAACAATCCAGTCATTCCCGTTCTCACTCTATCCCAAATGAACAATCCAGTCAGTCCTGTTCTCATTCTATCCCAATAGAACAATCCAGTCATTCCCGTTCTCACTCTATCCCAATAGAACAATCCAGTCAGTCCTGTTCCCACTCTGTCCCAATAGAACAATCCAGTCATTCCCGTTCTCACTCTATCCCAATTGAACAATCAATCAATCCCGTTCTCACTCAATCCCAATAAAACAATCCAGTTAGTCCCGTTCTCATTCTATCCCAATAGAACAATCCAGTCAGTCCCGTTCTCACTCTGTCCCAATAGAACAATCCAGTTATTTCCGTTCTCACTCTATCCCAATTGAACAATCAATCAATCCCGTTCTCACTCGATCCCAATAAAACAATCCAGTTAGTCCCGTTCTCACTCTATCCCAATTGAACAATCAATCAATCCCGTTCTCACTCGATCCCAATAAAACAATCCAGTTAGTCCCGTTCTCATTCTATCCCAATAGATCAATCCAGTCAGTCCCGTTCTCACTCAATCTAAGAGAATATTCCAGTCAGTCCCGTTCTCACTCTATCCCAATAGAACAATCCAGTCAGACCCGTTCTCACTCTATCCCAATAGAACAATCCAGTCAGTCCCGTTCTCACTCTATCCCAATAGAACAATCCAGTCATTCCCGTTCTCACTCAATCCCAATAGAACAATCCAGTCAGACCCGTTCACACTCTATCCCAGGAGAACAATCCAGTCAGTCCCGTTCTCACTCTATCCCAATAGAACAATCCAGTCAATCCCATTCTCACTCTATCCCAATAGAACAATCCAGTCAGTCCCGTTCTCACTCTATCCCAATAGAACAATCCAGTCAGTCCCATTCTCACCCTATCCCAATGAAACAATCCAGTCAATCCCGTTCTCACTCTATCCCAATAGAACAATCCAGTTGGTCCCGTTCTCACTCTATCCCAATAGAACCATCCATTCAGTCCCGTTTTCACTCTATCCCAATAGAACAATCCAGTTAGTCCCGTTCTCACTCTATCCCAGCAGAAAAATCCAGTCATTCCCGTTCTC
The DNA here is from genome assembly GCF_047496885.1 of Scyliorhinus torazame. Lineage (NCBI taxonomy): Eukaryota > Metazoa > Chordata > Chondrichthyes > Carcharhiniformes > Scyliorhinidae > Scyliorhinus > Scyliorhinus torazame. The sequence goes on from NC_092707.1 coordinate 214,586,935, forward strand.
ACTCTATCCCAATAGAACAATCAATCAATCCCGTTCTCACTTGATCCCAATAAAACCATCCATTCAGTCCCGTTTTCACTCTATCCCAATAGAACAATCCAGTCATTCCCGTTCTCACTCTATCCCAATAGAACAATCCAGTCAGTCCCGTTCTCACTCTATCCCAATAGAACAATCAATCAGTCCCGTTCTCACTCTATCCCAATAGAACAATCCAGTTAGTCCTGTTCTCACTCAATCCCAATAGAACAATCCAGTTAGTCCCGTTCTCACTCTATCGCAATAGAACAATCCAGTCAGTTCCGTTCTCACTCAATCCCAATAGAACAATCCAGTCAATCCCGTTCTCCCTCTATCCCAATAGAACAATCCAGTCAATCCCGTTCTCACTCTATCCCAATACAACAATCCAGTCAATCCCGTTCTCACTCTATCCCAATAGAACAATCCAGTCAATCCCATTCTCACTCTATCCCAATAGAACAATCCAGTCATTCAAGTCCTCAATGTATCCCAACAGAACAATCCAGTCATTCCCGTTCTCACTCTATCCCAAATGAACAATCCAGTCAGTCCTGTTCTCATTCTATCCCAATAGAACAATCCAGTCATTCCCGTTCTCACTCTATCCCAATAGAACAATCCAGTCAGTCCTGTTCCCACTCTGTCCCAATAGAACAATCCAGTCATTCCCGTTCTCACTCTATCCCAATTGAACAATCAATCAACCCCGTTCTCACTCGATCCCAATAAAACAATCCAGTTAGTCCCGTTCTCATTCTATCCCAATAGAACAATCCAGTCAGTCCCGTTCTCACTCTGTCCCAATAGAACAATCCAGTTATTCCCGTTCTCACTCTATCCCAATTGAACAATCAATCAATCCCGTTCTCACTCGATCCCAATAAAACAATCCAGTTAGACCCGTTCTCATTCTATCCCAATACAACAATCCAGTCAGTCCCGTTTTCACTCTATCCCAATAGAACAATCCAGTCAGTCCCGTTCTCACTCTATCCCAATAGAACAATCCAGTCAGTCCCGTTCTCACTCTATCCCAATAGAACAATCAATCAGTCCCGTTCTCACTCTATCCCAATAGAACAATCCAGTTAGTCCCGTTCTCACTCAATCCCAATAGAACAATCCAGTTAGTCCCGTTCTCACTCTATCCCAATAGAACAATCCAGTCAATCCCGTTCTCACTCTATCCCAATAGAACAATCCAGTCAATCCCGTTCTCACTCTATCCCAATACAACAATCCAGTCAATCCCGTTCTCACTCTATCCCAATAGAACAATCCAGTCAATCCCATTCTCACTCTATCCCAATAGAACAATCCAGTCATTCAAGTCCTCAATGTATCCCAACAGAACAATCCAGTCATTCCCGTTCTAACTCTATCCCAAATGAACAATCCAGTCAGTCCTGTTCTCATTCTATCCCAATAGAACAATCCAGTCATTCCCGTTCTCACTCTATCCCAATAAAACAATCCAGTCAGTCCTGTTCCCACTCTGTCCCAATAGAACAATCCAGTCATTCCCGTTCTCACTCTATCCCAATTGAACAATCAATCAACCCCGTTCTCACTCGATCCCAATAAAACAATCCAGTTAGTCCCGTTCTCATTCTATCCCAATAGAACAATCCAGTCAGTCCCGTTCTCACTCTGTCCCAATAGAACAATCCAGTTAGTCCCGTTCTCACTCTATCCCAATAGAACAATCCAGTCAATCCCGTTCTCACTCTATCCCAATAGAACAATCCAGTCAATCCCGTTCTCACTCTATCCCAATACAACAATCCAGTCAATCCCGTTCTCACTCTATCCCAATAGAACAATCCAGTCAATCCCATTCTCACTCTATCCCAATAGAACAATCCAGTCATTCAAGTCCTCAATGTATCCCAACAGAACAATCCAGTCATTCCCGTTCTAACTCTATCCCAAATGAACAATCCAGTCAGTCCTGTTCTCATTCTATCCCAATAGAACAATCCAGTCATTCCCGTTCTCACTCTATCCCAATAAAACAATCCAGTCAGTCCTGTTCCCACTCTGTCCCAATAGAACAATCCAGTCATTCCCGTTCTCACTCTATCCCAATTGAACAATCAATCAACCCCGTTCTCACTCGATCCCAATAAAACAATCCAGTTAGTCCCGTTCTCATTCTATCCCAATAGAACAATCCAGTCAGTCCCGTTCTCACTCTGTCCCAATAGAACAATCCAGTTATTCCCGTTCTCACTCTATCCCAATTGAACAATCAATCAATCCCGTTCTCACTCGATCCCAATAAAACAATCCAGTTAGTCCCGTTCTCATTCTATCCCAATAGAACAATCCAGTCAGTCCCGTTCTCACTCAATCCAAGAGAATATTCCAGTCAGTCCCGTTCTCACTCTATCCCAATAGAACAATCCAGTCAGACCCGTTCTCACTCTATCCCAATAGAACAATCCAGTCAGTCCCGTTCTCACTCTATCCCAATAGAACAATCCAGTCAGACCCGTTCTCACTCTATCCCTATACAACAATCCAGTCAGTCCCGTTCTCACTCTATCCCAATAGAACAATCCAGTCATTCCCGTTCTTACTCAATCCCAATAGAACAATCCAGTCAATCCCATTCTCACTCTATCCCAATAGAACAATCCAGTCATTCAAGTCCTCAATCTATCCCAACAGAACAATCCAGTCATTCCCGTTCTCACTCGATCCCAAATGAACAATCCAGTCAGTCCTGTTCTCATTCTATCCCAACAGAACAATCCAGTCATTCCCGTTCTCACTCTATCCCAATAGAACAATCCAGTCATTCCCGTTCTCACTCGATCCCAAATGAACAATCCAGTCAGTCCTGTCCTCATTCTATCCCAATAGAACAATCCAGTCATTCCCGTTCTCATTCTATCCCAATAGAACAATCCAGTCAGTCCTGTCCTCATTCTATCCCAATAGAACAATCCAGTCATTCCCGTTCTCAATCTATCCCAATAGAACAATCCAGTCAATCCCGTTCTCACTCTATCCCATTAGAAGAATCCAGTTAGTCCCGTTCTCACTCTATCCCAATAGAACAATCCAGTCATTCCCGTTCTCACTCTATCCCAATAGAACAATCCAGTCATTCCCGTTCTCACTCTATCCCAATAGAACAATCCAGTCAATCCCGTTCTCACTCTATCCCCTTAGAAGAATCCAGTTAGTCCCGTTCTCACTCTATCCCAATAGAACAATCCAGTCAATCCCTTTCTCACTCTATCCCAATAGAACAATCCAGTCAGACCCGTTCTCACTCTATCCCAATAGAACAATCCAGTCATTCCAGTTCTCACTCGATCCCAATAGAACAATCCAGTCAATCCCGTTCTCACTCTATCCCAATAGAACAATCCAGTCAGTCCCGTTCTCACTCTATCCCAATACAACAATCCAGTCATTCCCGTTCTCACTCTATCCCAATAGAACAATCCAGTTAGTCCCGTTCTCACTCTATCCCAATAGAACAATCCAGTCAGTCCCGTTCTCACTCTATCCCAATACAACAATCCAGTCAGTCCCGTTCTCACTCTATCCCAATAGAACAATCCAGTCATTCCCATTCTCACTCTATCCCAATAGAACAATCCAGTCAGTCCCATTCTCACTCTATCCCAATACAACAATCCAGTCAGTCCCGTTCTCACTCTATCCCAATACAACAATCCAGTCAGTCCTGTTCTCACTCTATCCCAATAGAACAATCCAGTCAGTCCTGTTCTCACTCTATCCCAAATGAACAATCCAGTCATTCCCGTTCTCACTCAATCCCAATAAAACAATCCAGTTAGTCCCGTTCTCACTCTATCCCAATAGAACAATCCAGTTAATTCCGTTCTCACTCTATCCCAATAGAACAATCCAGTCAGTCCCGTTCTCACTCTGTCCCAATAGAACAATCCAGTTAATTCCGTTCTCACTCTATCCCAATTGAACAATCCAGTCAGTCCTGTTCTCATTCTATCCCAATAGAACAATCCAGTCATTCCCGTTCTCACTCTATCCCAATAAAACAATCCAGTCAGTCCTGTTCCCACTCTGTCCCAATAGAACAATCCAGTCATTCCCGTTCTCACTCTATCCCAATTGAACAATCAATCAACCCCGTTCTCACTCGATCCCAATAAAACAATCCAGTTAGTCCCGTTCTCATTCTATCCCAATAGAACAATCCAGTCAGTCCCGTTCTCACTCTGTCCCAATAGAACAATCCAGTTATTCCCGTTCTCACTCTATCCCAATTGAACAATCAATCAATCCCGTTCTCACTCGATCCCAATAAAACAATCCAGTTAGTCCCGTTCTCATTCTATCCCAATAGAACAATCCAGTCAGTCCCGTTCTCACTCAATCCAAGAGAATATTCCAGTCAGTCCCGTTCTCACTCTATCCCAATAGAACAATCCAGTCAGTCCCGTTCTCACTCTATCCCAATAGAACAATCCAGTCAGTCCCGTTCTCACTCAATCCAAGAGAATATTCCAGTCAGTCCCGTTCTCACTCTATCCCAATAGAACAATCCAGTCAGTCCCGTTCTCACTCTATCCCAATAGAATAATCCAGTCAGTCCCGTTCTCACTCAATCCAAGAGAATATTCCAGTTAGTCCCGTTCTCACTCTATCCCAATAGAACAATCCAGTCAGACCCGTTCTCACTCTATCCCTATACAACAATCCAGTCAGTCCCGTTCTCACTCTATCCCAATAGAACAATCCAGTCATTCCCGTTCTTACTCAATCCCAATAGAACAATCCAGTCAATCCCATTCTCACTCTATCCCAATAGAACAATCCAGTCATTCAAGTCCTCAATCTATCCCAACAGAACAATCCAGTCATTCCCGTTCTCACTCGATCCCAAATGAACAATCCAGTCAGTCCTGTTCTCATTCTATCCCAACAGAACAATCCAGTCATTCCCGTTCTCACTCGATCCCAAATGAACAATCCAGTCAGTCCTGTCCTCATTCTATCCCAATAGAACAATCCAGTCATTCCCGTTCTCATTCTATCCCAATAGAACAATCCAGTCAGTCCTGTCCTCATTCTATCCCAATAGAACAATCCAGTCATTCCCGTTCTCAATCTATCCCAATAGAACAATCCAGTCAATCCCGTTCTCACTCTATCCCAATAGAACAATCCAGTTAGTCCCGTTCTCACTCTATCCCAATAGAACAATCCAGTCATTCCAGTTCTCACTCTATCCCAATAGAACAATCCAGTTAGTCCCGTTCTCACTCTATCCCAATAGAACAATCCAGTCAATCCCGTTCTCACTCTATTCCCTTAGAAGAATCCAGTTAGTCCTGTTCTCACTCTATCCCAATAGAACAATCCAGTCAATCCCTTTCTCACTCTATCCCAATAGAACAATCCAGTCAGACCCGTTCTCACTCTATCACAATAGAACAATCCAGTCATTCCAGTTCTCACTCGATCCCAATAGAACAATCCAGTCAGTCCCGTTCTCACTCTATCCCAATAGAACAATCCAGTCAGTCCCGTTCTCACTCGATCCCAATAGAACAATCCAGTCAGACCCGTTCTCACTCTATCCCAATAGAACAATCCAGTTAGTCCCGTTCTCACTCTATCCCAATAGAACAATCCAGTCAGTCCCGTTCTCACTCTATCCCAATACAACAATCCAGTCAGTCCCGTTCTCACTCTATCCCAATAGAACAATCCAGTCATTCCCATTCTCACTCTATCCCAATAGAACAATCCAGTCAGTCCCATTCTCACTCTATCCCAATACAACAATCCAGTCAGTCCCGTTCTCACTCTATCCCAATACAACAATCCAGTCAATCCTGTTCTCACTCTATCCCAAATGAACAATCCAGTCATTCCCGTTCTCACTCAATCCCAATAAAACAATCCAGTTAGTCCCGTTCTCATTCTATCCCAATAGAACAATCCAGTCAGTCCCGTTCTCACTCTGTCCCAATAGAACAATCCAGTTATTTCCGTTCTCACTCTATCCCAATTGAACAATCAATCAATCCCGTTCTCACTCGATCCCAATAAAACAATCCAGTTAGTCCCGTTCTCACTCTATCCCAATTGAACAATCAATCAATCCCGTTCTCACTCGATCCCAATAAAACAATCCAGTTAGTCCCGTTCTCATTTTATCCCAATAGATCAATCCAGTCAGTCCCGTTCTCACTCAATCTAAGAGAATATTCCAGTCAGTCCCGTTCTCACTCTATCCCAATAGAACAATCCAGTCAGACCCGTTCTCACTCTATCCCAATAGAACAATCCAGTCAGTCCCGTTCTCACTCTATCCCAATAGAACAATCCAGTCATTCCCGTTCTCACTCAATCCCAATAGAACAATCCAGTCAGACCCGTTCACACTCTATCCCAAGAGAACAATCCAGTCAGTCCCGTTCTCACTCTATCCCAATAGAACAATCCAGTCAATCCCATTCTCACTCAATCCCAATAGAACAATCCAGTCAATCCCGTTCTCACTCTATCCCAATAGAACAATCCAGTCAGTCCCGTTCTCACTCGATCCCAATAGAACAATCCAGTCAATTCCATTCTCACTCTATCCCAATACAACAATCCAGTCAATCCCGTTCTCAGTCTATCCCTAAAGAAAAATCCAGTCAGTCCCGTTCTCACTCTATCCCAATCGAACAATCCAGTCAGTCCCGTTCTCACTCTATCCCTAAAGAACAATACAGTCATTCCCGTTCTCACTCGATCCCAATAGAACAATCCAGTCAATCCCATTCTCACTCTATCCCAATACAACAATCCAGTTTGTCCCGTTCTCACTCTATCCCAATAGAACAATCCAGTCAGTCCCGTTCTCACTCTATCCCAATAGAACAATCCAGTCATTCCCGTTCTCACTAAATCCCAATAGAACAATCCAGTCATTCCCGTTCTCACTCTATCCCAATAGAACAATCCAGTCAGTCCCGTTCTCACTCTATACCAATAGAACAATCCAGTTAGTCCCGTTCTCACTCTATCGCAATTGAACAATCCAGTCAGTCCCGTTCTCACTCTATCCCTAACGAAGAATCCAGTCAGTCCCGTTCTCACTCTATCCCAATAGAACAATCCAGTCAGTCCCATTCTCACCCTATCCCAATGAAACAATCCGGTCAATCCCGTTCTCACTCTATCCCAATAGAACAATCCAGTCAGTCCCGTTCTCACTCTATCCCAATAGAACAATCCAGTCAGTCCCATTCTCACCCTATCCCAATGAAACAATCCAGTCAATCCCGTTCTCACGCTATCCCAATAGAACAATCCAGTTGGTCCCGTTCTCACTCTATCCCAATAGAACCATCCATTCAGTCCCGTTTTCACTCTATCCCAATAGAACAATCCAGTTAGTCCCGTTCTCACTCTATCCCAATAGAACAATCAATCAGTCCCGTTCTCACTCTATCCCAATAGAACAATCCAGTTAGTCCCGTTCTCACTCAATCCCAATAGAACAATCCAGTTAGTCCCGTTCTCACTCTATCGCAATAGAACAATCCAGTCAGTCCCGTTCTCACTCAATCCCAATAGAACAATCCAGTCAATCCCGTTCTCACTCTATCCCAATAGAACAATCCAGTCAATCCCGTTCTCACTCTATCCCAATACAACAATCCAGTCAATCCCGTTCTCACTCTATCCCAATAGAACAATCCAGTCAATCCCATTCTCACTCTATCCCAATAGAACAATCCAGTCATTCAAGTCCTCAATGTATCCCAACAGAACAATCCAGTCATTCCCGTTCTAACTCTATCCCAAATGAACAATCCAGTCAGTCCTGTTCTCATTCTATCCCAATAGAACAATCCAGTCATTCCCGTTCTCACTCTATCCCAATACAACAATCCAGTCAGTCCTGTTCCCACTCTGTCCCAATAGAACAATCCAGTCATTCCCGTTCTCACTCTATCCCAATTGAACAATCAATCAACCCCGTTCTCACTCGATCCCAATAAAACAATCCAGTTAGTCCCGTTCTCATTCTATCCCAATAGAACAATCCAGTCAGTCCCGTTCTCACTCTGTCCCAATAGAACAATCCAGTTATTCCCGTTCTCACTCTATCCCAATTGAACAATCAATCAATCCCGTTCTCACTCGATCCCAATAAAACAATCCAGTTAGTCCCGTTCTCATTCTATCCCAATAGAACAATCCAGTCAGTCCCGTTCTCACTCAATCCAAGAGAATATTCCAGTCAGTCCCGTTCTCACTCTATCCCAATAGAACAATCCAGTCAGACCCGTTCTCACTCTATCCCAATAGAACAATCCAGTCAGTCCCGTTCTCACTCTATCCCAATAGAACAATCCAGTCAGACCCGTTCTCACTCTATCCCTATACAACAATCCAGTCAGTCCCGTTCTCACTCTATCCCAATAGAACAATCCAGTCATTCCCGTTCTTACTCAATCCCAATAGAACAATCCAGTCAATCCCATTCTCACTCTATCCCAATAGAACAATCCAGTCATTCAAGTCCTCAATCTATCCCAACAGAACAATCCAGTCATTCCCGTTCTCACTCGATCCCAATAGAACAATCCAGTCAATCCCATTCTCACTCTATCCCAATAGAACAATCCAGTCATTCAAGTCCTCATTCTATCCCAACAGAACAATCCAGTCATTCCCGTTCTCACTCTATCCCAATAGAACAATCCAGTCATTCCCGTTCTTACTCAATCCCAATAGAACAATCCAGTCAATCCCATTCTCACTCTATCCCAATAGAACAATCCAGTCATTCAAGTCCTCATTCTATCCCAACAGAACAATCCAGTCATTCCCGTTCTCACTCGATCCCAAATGAACAATCCAGTCAGTCCTGTCCTCATTCTATCCCAATAGAACAATCCAGTCATTCCCGTTCTCATTCTATCCCAATAGAACAATCCAGTCAGTCCTGTCCTCATTCTATCCCAATAGAACAATCCAGTCATTCCCGTTCTCAATCTATCCCAATAGAACAATCCAGTCAATCCCGTTCTCACTCTATCCCATTAGAAGAATCCAGTTAGTCCCGTTCTCACTCTATCCCAATAGAACAATCCAGTCATTCCAGTTCTCACTCTATCCCAATAGAACAATCCAGTTAGTCCCGTTCTCACTCTATCCCAATAGAACAATCCAGTCAATCCCGTTCTCACTCTATCCCCTTAGAAGAATCCAGTTAGTCCCGTTCTCACTCTATCCCAATAGAACAATCCAGTCAATCCCTTTCTCACTCTATCCCAATAGAACAATCCAGTCAGACCCGTTCTCACTCTATCCCAATAGAACAATCCAGTCATTCCAGTTCTCACTCGATCCCAATAGAACAATCCAGTCAGTCCCGTTCTCACTCTATCCCAATAGAACAATCCAGTCAGTCCCGTTCTCATTCTATCCCAATAGAACAATCCAGTCAGTCCCGTTCTCACTCTATCCCAATAGAACAATCCAGTCAGTCCCGTTCTCACTCTATCCCAATACAACAATCCAGTCAGTCCCGTTCTCACTCTATCCCAATAGAACAATCCAGTCATTCCCATTCTCACTCTATCCCAATAGAACAATCCAGTCAGTCCCATTCTCACTCTATCCCAATACAACAATCCAGTCAGTCCCGTTCTCACTCTATCCCAATACAACAATCCAGTCAGTCCTGTTCTCACTCTATCCCAATAGAACAATCCAGTCAATCCTGTTCTCACTCTATCCCAATAGAACAATCCAGTCATTCCCGTTCTCACTCTATCCCAATACAACAATCCAGTCAGTCCCGTTCCCACTCTATCCCAATAGAACAATCCAGTCAATCCCGTTCTCACTCTGTCCCAATAGAACAATCCAGTCATTCCCGTTCTCAATCTATCCCAACAGAACAATCCAGTCATTCCCGTTCTCACTCTATCCCAGTAGAACAATCCAGTCAATCCCATTCCCACCCTATCCCAATAGAACAATCCAGTCAGTCCTGTTCTCACTCTATCCCAATACAACAATCCAGTTGTCCCGTTCTCACTCTATCCCTATACAACAATCCAGTCTGTCCCGTTCTCATTCTATCCCTAATAGAACAATCCAGTCATTCCCGTTCTCACTCTATCCCAATAGAACAATCCAGTCAGTCCCGTTCTCACTCTATCCCAATAGAACAATCCAGTCATTCCCGTTCTCACTAAATCCCAATAGAACAATCCAGTCATTCCCGTTCTCACTCTATCCCAATAGAACAATCCAATCAGTCCCGTTCTCACTCTATCCCTAAAGAAGAATCCAGTCAGTCCCGTTCTCACTCTATCCCAATAGAACAATCCAGTCAGTCCCATTCTCACCCTATCCCAATGAAACAATCCGGTCAATCCCGTTCTCACTCTATCCCAATAGAACAATCCAGTCAGTCCCGTTCTCACTCTATCCCAATAGAACAATCCAGTCAGTCCCATTCTCACCCTATCCCAATGAAACAATCCAGTCAATCCCGTTCTCACTCTATCCCAATAGAACAATCCAGTTGGTCCCGTTCTCACTCTATCCCAATAGAACCATCCATTCAGTCCCGTTTTCACTCTATCCCAATAGAACAATCCAGTTAGTCCCGTTCTCACTCTATCCCAGCAGAACAATCCAGTCATTCCCGTTCTCACTCTATCCCAATAGAACAATCAATCAATCCCGTTCTCACTCGATCCCAATAAAACCATCCATTCAGTCCCGTTTTCACTCTATCCCAATAGAACAATCCAGTCATTCCCATTCTCACTCTATCCCAATAGAAAAATCCAGTCAGTCCCGTTCTCACTCTATCCCAATAGAACAATCCAGTCAGTCCCGTTCTCACTCTATCCCAATAGAACAATCCAGTTAGTCCCGTTCTCACTCAATCCCAATCGAACAATCCAGTTAGTCCCGTTCTCACTCTATCCCAATAGAACAATCCAGTCAGTCCCGTTCTCACTCAATCCCAATAGAACAATCCAGTCAATCCCGTTCTCACTCTATCCCAATAGAACAATCCAGTCAATCCCGTTCTCACTCTATCCCAATAGAACAATCCAGTCATTCAAGTCCTCAATCTATCCCAACAGAACAATCCAGTCATTCCCGTTCTCACTCGATCCCAAATGAACAATCCAGTCAGTCCTGTTCTCATTCTATCCCAACAGAACAATCCAGTCATTCCCGTTCTCACTCGATCCCAAATGAACAATCCAGTCAATCCCGTTCTCACTCTATCCCATTAGAAGAATCCAGTTAGTCCCGTTCTCACTCTATCCCAATAGAACAATCCAGTCATTCCAGTTCTCACTCTATCCCAATAGAACAATCCAGTTAGTCCCGTTCTCACTCTATCCCAATAGAACAATCCAGGCAATCCCGTTCTCACTCTATCCCCTTAGAAGAATCCAGTTAGTCCCGTTCTCACTCTATCCCAATAGAACAATCCAGTCAATCCCTTTCTCACTCTATCCCAATAGAACAATCCAGTTAGTCTCGTTCTCACTCTATCCCAATAGAACAATGCAGTCATTCCCGTTCTCACTCTATCCCAATAGAACAATCCAGTTAGTCCCGTTCTCACTCTATCCCAATAGAACAATGCAGTCATTCCCGTTCTCACTCTATCCCAATAGAACAATCCAGTTAGTCCCGTTCTCACTCTATCCCAATACAACAATCCAGTCAGTCCTGTTCTCACTCTATCCCAAATGAACAATCCAGTCAGTCCCGTTCTCACTCTATCCCAATACAACAATCCAGTCAGTCCCGTTCCCACTCTATCCCAATAGAACAATCCAGTCAATCCCGTTCTCACTCTGTCCCAATAGAACAATCCAGTCATTCCCGTTCTCAATCTATCCCAACAGAACAATCCAGTCATTCCCGTTCTCACTCTATCCCAGTAGAACAATCCAGTCAATCCCATTCCCACCCTATCCCAATAGAACAATCCAGTCAGTCCTGTTCTCACTCTATCCCGATACAACAATCCAGTTGTCCCGTTCTCACTCTATCCCTATACAACAATCCAGTCATTCCCGTTCTCACTCTATCCCAATAGAACAATCCAGTCAGTCCCGTTCTCACTCTATCCCAATACAACAATCCAGTCAGTCCCGTTCCCACTCTATCCCAATAGAACAATCCAGTCAATCCCGTTCTCACTCTGTCCCAATAGAACAATCCAGTCATTCCCGTTCTCAATCTATCCCAACAGAACAATCCAGTCATTCCCGTTCTCACTCTATCCCAGTAGAACAATCCAGTCAATCCCGTTCTCACTCTATCCCAATAGAACAATCCAGTCAGTCCTGTTCTCACTCTATCCCAATAGAACAATCCAGTCATTCCCATTCTCACTCTATCCCAGTAGTACAATCCAGTCAGTCCTGTTCTCACTCTATCCCAATACAACAATCCAGTAGTCCCGTTCTCACTCTATCCCTATACAACAATCCAGTCATTCCCGTTCTCACTCTATCCCAATAGAACAATCCAGTCATTCCCGTTCTCACTCTATCCCAATAGAACAATCCAGTCAGTCCTGTTCTCACTCTATCCCAATAGAACAATCCAGTCAGTCCTGTTCTCATTCTATCCCAATAGAACAATCCAGTCATTCCCATTCTCACTCTATCCCAACAGAACAATCCAGTCATTCCCGTTCTCCCTCTATACCAATAGAACAATCCAGTCATTCCCGTTCTCACTCTATCCCTATACAACAATCCAGTCATTCCCGTTGTCACTCTATCCCAATACAACAATCCAGTTTGTCCCGTTCTCACTTTATCCCAATAGAACAATCCAGTCAGTCCCGTTCTCATTCTATCCCTAATAGAACAATCCAGTCAATCCCGTTCTCACTCTATCCCAATACAACAATCCATTCAGTCCCGTTTTCACTCTATCCCAATAGAACAATCCAGTCATTCCCGTTCTCACTCTATCCCAATAGAAAAATCCAGTCAGTCCCGTTCTCACTCTATCCCAATAGAACAATCCAGTCAGTCCCGTTCTCACTCTATCCCAATAGAACAATCCAGTTAGTCCCGTTCTCACTCAATCCCAATAGAACAATCCAGTTAGTCCCGTTCTCACTCTATCCCAATAGAACAATCCAGTTAGTCCCGTTCTCACTCTATCCCAATAGAACAATCCAGTCAGTCCCGTTCTCACTCAATCCCAATAGAACAATCCAGTCAATCCCGTTCTCACTCTATCCCAATATGACAATCCAGTCAGTCCCGTTCTCACTCTATCCCAATAGAACAATCCAGTTAGTCCCGTTCTCACTCAATCCCAATAGAACAATCCAGTTAGTCCCGTTCTCACTCTATCCCAATAGAACAATCCAGTTAGTCCCGTTCTCACTCTATCCCAATAGAACAATCCAGTCAGTCCCGTTCTCACTCAATCCCAATAGAACAATCCAGTCAATCCCGTTCTCACTCTATCCCAATAGAACAATCCAGTCAATCCCGTTCTCACTCTATCCCAATACAACAATCCAGTCAATCCCGTTCTCACTCTATCCCAATAGAACAATCCAGTCAATCCCATTCTCACTCTATCCCAATAGAACAATCCAGTCATTCAAGTCCTCAATGTATCCCAACAGAACAATCCAGTCATTCCCGTTCTCACTCTATCCCAAATGAACAATCCAGTCAGTCCTGTTCTCATTCTATCCCAATAGAACAATCCAGTCATTCCCGTTCTCACTCTATCCCAATAGAACAATCCAGTCAGTCCTGTTCCCACTCTGTCCCAATAGAACAATCCAGTCATTCCCGTTCTCACTCTATCCCAATTGAACAATCAATCAACCCCGTTCTCACTCGATCCCAATAAAACAATCCAGTTAGTCCCGTTCTCATTCTATCCCAATAGAACAATCCAGTCAGTCCCGTTCTCACTCTGTCCCAATAGAACAATCCAGTTATTCCCGTTCTCACTCTATCCCAATTCAACAATCAATCAATCCCGTTCTCACTCGATCCCAATAAAACAATCCAGTTAGTCCCGTTCTCATTCTATCCCAATAGAACAATCCAGTCAGTCCCGTTCTCACTCAATCCAAGAGAATATTCCAGTCAGTCCCGTTCTCAATCTATCCCAATAGAACTATCCTGTCAGACCCGTTCTCACTCTATCCCAATAGAACAATCCAGTCAGTCCCGTTCTCACTCTATCCCAATAGAACAATCCAGTCATTCCCGTTCTCACTCAATCCCAATAGAACAATCCAGTCAGACCCGTTCACACTCTATCCCAAGAGAACAATCCAGTCAGTCCCGTTCTCACTCTATCCCAATAGAACAATCCAGTCATTCCCATTCTCACTCAATCCCAATAGAACAATCCAGTCAATCCCGTTCTCACTCGATCCCAATAGAACAATCCAGTCAATCCCATTCTCACTCTATCCCAATAGAACAATCCAGTTAGTCCCGTTCTCACTCTATCCCAATAGAACAATCCAGTTAGTCCCGTTCTCACTCTATCCCAATAGAACAATCCAGTCAGTCCCGTTCTCACTCGATCCCAATAGAACAATCCAGTCAATCCCATTCTCACTCTATCCCAATAGAACAATCCAGTTAGTCCCGTTCTCACTCTATCCCAATAGAACAATCCAGTCAGTCCCGTTCTCACTCTATCCCAATACAACAATCCAGTCAGTCCCGTTCTCACTCTATCCCAATAGAACAATCCAGTCATTCCCATTCTCACTCTATCCCAATAGAACAATCCAGTCAGTCCCATTCTCACTCTATCCCAATACAACAATCCAGTCAGTCCCGTTCTCACTCTATCCCAATACAACAATCCAGTCAGTCCTGTTCTCACTCTATCCCAATAGAACAATCCAGTCAATCCTGTTCTCACTCTATCCCAATAGAACAATCTAGTCATTCCCGTTCTCACTCTATCCCAATACAACAATCCAGTCAGTCCCGTTCCCACTCTATCCCAATAGAACAATCCAGTCAATCCCGTTCTCACTCTGTCCCAATAGAACAATCCAGTCATTCCCGTTCTCAATCTATCCCAACAGAACAATCCAGTCATTCCCGTTCTCACTCTATCCCAGTAGAACAATCCAGTCAATCCCATTCCCACCCTCTCCCAATAGAACAATCCAGTCAGTCCTGTTCTCACTCTATCCCAATACAACAATCCAGTTGTCCCGTTCTCACTCTATCCCTATACAACAATCCAGTCTGTCCCGTTCTCATTCTATCCCTAATAGAACAATCCAGTCATTCCCGTTCTCACTCTATCCCAATAGAACAATCCAGTCAGTCCCGTTCTCACTCTATCCCAATAGAACAATCCAGTCATTCCCGTTCTCACTAAATCCCAATAGAACAATCCAGTCATTCCCGTTCTCACTCTATCCCAATAGAACAATCCAATCAGTCCTGTTCTCACTCTATCCCTAACGAAGAATCCAGTCAGTCCCGTTCTCACTCTATCCCAATAGAACAATCCAGTCAGTCCCATTCTCACCCTATCCCAATGAAACAATCCGGTCAATCCCGTTCTCACTCTATCCCAATAGAACAATCCAGTCAGTCCCGTTCTCACTCTATCCCAATAGAACAATCCAGTTGGTCCCGTTCTCACTCTATCCCAATAGAACCATCCATTCAGTCCCGTTTTCACTCTATCCCAATAGAACAATCCAGTTAGTCCCGTTCTCACTCTATCCCAGCAGAACAATCCAGTCATTCCCGTTCTCACTCTATCCCAATAGAACAATCAATCAATCCCGTTCTCACTCGATCCCAATAAAACCATCCATTCAGTCCCGTTTTCACTCTATCCCAATAGAACAATCCAGTCATTCCCATTCTCACTCTATCCCAATAGAACAATCCAGTTGGTCCCGTTCTCACTCTATCCCAATAGAACCATCCATTCAGTCCCGTTTTCACTCTATCCCAATAGAACAATCCAGTTAGTCCCGTTCTCACTCTATCCCAATAGAACAATCCAGTTGGTCCCGTTCTCACTCTATCCCAATAGAACCATCCATTCAGTCCCGTTTTCACTCTATCCCAATAGAACAATCCAGTTAGTCCCGTTCTCACTCTATCCCAGCAGAACAATCCAGTCATTCCCGTTCTCACTCTATCCCAATAGAACAATCAATCAATCCCGTTCTCACTCGATCCCAATAAAACCATCCATTCAGTCCCGTTTTCACTCTATCCCAATAGAACAATCCAGTCATTCCCATTCTCACTCTATCCCAATAGAAAAATCCAGTCAGTCCCGTTCTCACTCTATCCCAATAGAAAAATCCAGTCAGTCCCGTTCTCACTCTATCCCAATAGAACAATCCAGTCAATCCCGTTCTCACTCTATCCCAATAGAACAATCCAGTTGGTCCCGTTCTCACTCTATCCCAATAGAACCATCCATTCAGTCCCGTTTTCACTCTATCCCAATAGAACAATCCAGTTAGTCCCGTTCTCACTCTATCCCAGCAGAACAATCCAGTCATTCCCGTTCTCACTCTATCCCAATAGAACAATCAATCAATCCCGTTCTCACTCGATCCCAATAAAACCATCCATTCAGTCCCGTTTTCACTCTATCCCAATAGAACAATCCAGTCATTCCCATTCTCACTCTATCCCAATAGAAAAATCCAGTCAGTCCCGTTCTCACTCTATCCCAATAGAACAATCCAGTCAGTCCCGTTCTCACTCTATCCCAATAGAACAATCCAGTTAGTCCCGTTCTCACTCAATCCCAATCGAACAATCCAGTTAGTCCCGTTCTCACTCTATCCCAATAGAACAATCCAGTCAGTCCCGTTCTCACTCAATCCCAATAGAACAATCCAGTCAATCCCGTTCTCACTCTATCCCAATAGAACAATCCAGTCAATCCCGTTCTCACTCTATCCCAATACAACAATCCAGTCAATCCCGTTCTCACTCTATCCCAATAGAACAATCCAGTCAATCCCATTCTCACTCTATCCCAATAGAACAATCCAGTCATTCAAGTCCTCAATGTATCCCAACAGAACAATCCAGTCATTCCCGTTCTCACTCTATCCCAAATGAACAATCCAGTCAGTCCTGTTCTCATTCTATCCCAATAGAACAATCCAGTCATTCCCGTTCTCACTCTATCCCAATAGAACAATCCAGTCAGTCCTGTTCCCACTCTGTCCCAATAGAACAATCCAGTCATTCCCGTTCTCACTCTATCCCAATTGAACAATCAATCAACCCCGTTCTCACTCGATCCCAATAAAACAATCCAGTTAGTCCCGTTCTCATTCTATCCCAATAGAACAATCCAGTCAGTCCCGTTCTCACTCGATCCCACTAAAACAATCCAGTTAGTCCCGTTCTCACTCTATCCCAATTGAACAATCAATCAATCCTGTTCTCACTCGATCCCAATAAAACAATCCAGTTAGTCCCGTTCTCATTCTATCCCAACAGAACAATCCAGTCAGTCCCGTTCTCACAAAATCCCAATAGAACAATCCAGTCAGTCCCGTTCTCACTCTGTCCCAATAGAACAATCCAGTTATTCCCGTTCTCACTCTATCCCAATTCAACAATCAATCAATCCCGTTCTCACTCGATCCCAATAAAACAATCCAGTTAGTCCCGTTCTCATTCTATCCCAATAGAACAATCCAGTCAGTCCCGTTCTCACTCGATCCCAATAAAACAATCCAGTTAGTCCCGTTCTCACTCTATCCCAATTGAACAATCAATCAATCCCGTTCTCACTCGATCCCAATAAAACAATCCAGTTAGTCCCGTTCTCATTCTATCCCAATAGAACAATCCAGTCAGTCCCGTTCTCACTCAATCCAAGAGAATATTCCAGTCAGTCCCGTTCTCAATCTATCCCAATAGAACAATCCTGTCAGACCCGTTCTCACTCTATCATAATAGAACAATCCAGTCAGTCCCGTTCTCACTCTATCCCAATAGAACAATCCAGTCATTCCCGTTCTCACTCAATCCCAATAGAACAATCCAGTCAGACCCGTTCACACTCTATCCCAAGAGAACAATCCAGTCAGTCCCGTTCTCACTCTATCCCAATAGAACAATCCAGTCATTCCCATTCTCACTCAATCCCAATAGAACAATCCAGTCAATCCCGTTCTCACTCTATCCCAATAGAACAATCCAGTCAGTCCCGTTCTCACTCTATCCCAATAGAACAATCCAGTCAGACCCGTTCTCACTCTATCCCAATAGAACAATCCAGTCAGTCCCGTTCTCACTCTATCCCAATAGAACAATCCAGTCATTCACGTTCTCACTCTATCCCAATAGAACAATCCAGTCAATCCCATTCTCACTCTATCCCAATAGAACAATCCAGTCATTCAAGTCCTCAATCTATCCCAACAGAACAATCCAGTCATTCCCGTTCTCACTCGATCCCAAATGAACAATCCAGTCAGTCCTGTTCTCATTCTATCCCAACAGAACAATCCAGTCATTCCCGTTCTCACTCGATCCCAAATGAACAATCCAGTCAATCCCGTTCTCACTCTATCCCATTAGAAGAATCCAGTTAGTCCCGTTCTCACTCTATCCCAATAGAACAATCCAGTCATTCCAGTTCTCACTCTATCCCAATAGAACAATCCAGTTAGTCCCGTTCTCACTCTATCCCAATAGAACAATCCAGGCAATCCCGTTCTCACTCTATCCCCTTAGAAGAATCCAGTTAGTCCCGTTCTCACTCTATCCCAATAGAACAATCCAGTCAATCCCTTTCTCACTCTATCCCAATAGAACAATCCAGTTAGTCTCGTTCTCACTCTATCCCAATAGAACAATGCAGTCATTCCCGTTCTCACTCTATCCCAATAGAACAATCCAGTTAGTCCCGTTCTCACTCTATCCCAATAGAACAATGCAGTCATTCCCGTTCTCACTCTATCCCAATAGAACAATCCAGTTAGTCCCGTTCTCACTCTATCCCAATACAACAATCCAGTCAGTCCTGTTCTCACTCTATCCCAAATGAACAATCCAGTCAGTCCCGTTCTCACTCTATCCCAATAGAACAATCCAGTCAGTCCCGTTCTCACTCAATCCCAATAGAACAATCCAGTCAATCCCGTTCTCACTCTATCCCAATAGAACAATCCAGTCAATCCCGTTCTCACTCTATCCCAATACAACAATCCAGTCAATCCCGTTCTCACTCTATCCCAATAGAACAATCCAGTCAATCCCATTCTCACTCTATCCCAATAGAACAATCCAGTCATTCAAGTCCTCAATGTATCCCAACAGAACAATCCAGTCATTCACGTTCTCACTCTATCCCAAATGAACAATCCAGTCAGTCCTGTTCTCATTCTATCCCAATAGAACAATCCAGTCATTCCCGTTCTCACTCTATCCCAATAGAACAATCCAGTCAGTCCTGTTCCCACTCTGTCCCAATAGAACAATCCAGTCATTCCCGTTCTCACTCTATCCCAATTGAACAATCAATCAACCCCGTTCTCACTCGATCCCAATAAAACAATCCAGTTAGTCCCGTTCTCATTCTATCCCAATAGAACAATCCAGTCAGTCCCGTTCTCACTCTGTCCCAATAGAACAATCCAGTTATTCCCGTTCTCACTCTATCCCAATTCAACAATCAATCAATCCCGTTCTCACTCGATCCCAATAAAACAATCCAGTTAGTCCCGTTCTCATTCTATCCCAATAGAACAATCCAGTCAGTCCCGTTCTCACTCAATCCAAGAGAATATTCCAGTCAGTCCCGTTCTCAATCTATCCCAATAGAACAATCCTGTCAGACCCGTTCTCACTCTATCCCAATAGAACAATCCAGTCAGTCCCGTTCTCACTCTATCCCAATAGAACAATCCAGTCATTCCCGTTCTCACTCAATCCCAATAGAACAATCCAGTCAGACCCGTTCACACTCTATCCCAATAGAACAATCCAGTCAGTCCCGTTCTCACTCTATCCCAACAGAACAATCCAGTCATTCCCGTTCTCACTCGATCCCAAATGAACAATCCAGTCAGTCCTGTTCTCATTCTATCCCAACAGAACAATCCAGTCATTCCCGTTCTCACTCGATCCCAAATGAACAATCCAGTCAGTCCTGTCCTCATTCTATCCCAATAGAACAATCCAGTCATTCCCGTTCTCATTCTATCCCAATAGAACAATCCAGTCAGTCCTGTCCTCATTCTATCCCAATAGAACAATCCAGTCATTCCCGTTCTCAATCTATCCCAATAGAACAATCCAGTCAATCCCGTTCTCACTCTATCCCATTAGAAGAATCCAGTTAGTCCCGTTCTCACTCTATCCCAATAGAACAATCCAGTCATTCCAGTTCTCACTCTATCCCAATAGAACAATCCAGTTAGTCCCGTTCTCACTCTATCCCAATAGAACAATCCAGTCAATCCCGTTCTCACTCTATCCCCTTAGAAGAATCCAGTTAGTCCCGTTCTCACTCTATCCCAATAGAACAATCCAGTCAATCCCTTTCTCACTCTATCCCAATAGAACAATCCAGTCAATCCCGTTCTCACTCTATCCCATTAGAAGAATCCAGTTAGTCCCGTTCTCACTCTATCCCAATAGAACAATCCAGTCATTCCCGTTCTCACTCTATCCCAATAGAACAATCCAGTTAGTCCCGTTCTGACTCTATCCCAATAGAACAATCCAGTCATTCCCGTTCTCACTCTATCCCAATACAACAATCCAGTCAGTCCCGTTCTCACTCTATCCCAATAGAACAATCCAGTCATTCCCATTCTCATTCTATCCCAATAGAACAATCCAGTCAGTCCCATTCTCACTCTATCCCAATACAACAATCCAGTCAGTCCCGTTCTCACTCTATCCCAATAGAACAATCCAGTCATTCCCATTCTCATTCTCTCCCAATAGAACAATCCAGTCAGTCCCATTCTCACTCTATCCCAATAGAACAATCCAGTCATTCCCGTTCTCACTCTATCCCAATACAACAATCCAGTCAGTCCCGTTCCCACTCTATCCCAATAGAACAATCCAGTCAATCCCGTTCTCACTCTGTCCCAATAGAACAATCCAGTCATTCCCGTTCTCAATCTATCCCAACAGAACAATCCAGTCATTCCCGTTCTCACTCTATCCCAGTAGAACAATCCAGTCAATCCCATTCCCACCCTATCCCAATAGAACAATCCAGTCAGTCCTGTTCTCACTCTATCCCGATACAACAATCCAGTTGTCCCGTTCTCACTCTATCCCGATACAACAATCCAGTCATTCCCGTTCTCACTCTATCCCAATAGAACAATCCAGTCAGTCCCGTTCTCACTCTATCCCAATACAACAATCCAGTCAGTCCCGTTCCCACTCTATCCCAATAGAACAATCCAGTCAATCCCGTTCTCACTCTGTCCCAATAGAACAATCCAGTCATTCCCGTTCTCAATCTATCCCAACAGAACAATCCAGTCATTCCCGTTCTCACTCTATCCCAGTAGAACAATCCAGTCAATCCCGTTCTCACACTATCCCAATAGAACAATCCAGTCAGTCCTGTTCTCACTCTATCCCAATAGAACAATCCAGTCATTCCCATTCTCACTCTATCCCAGTAGTACAATCCAGTCAATCCCGTTCTCAATCTATCCCAATAGAACAATCCAGTCAGTCCTGTTCTCACTCTATCCCAATACAACAATCCAGTTGTCCCGTTCTCACTCTATCCCTATACAACAATCCAGTCATTCCCGTTCTCACTCTATCCCAATAGAACAATCCAGTCATTCCCGTTCTCACTCTATCCCAATAGAACAATCCAGTCAGTCCTGTTCTCACTCTATCCCAATAGAACAATCCAGTCAGTCCTGTTCTCATTCTATCCCAATAGAACAATCCAGTCATTCCCATTCTCACTCTATCCCAACAGAACAATCCAGTCATTCCCGTTCTCCCTCTATACCAATAGAACAATCCAGTCATTCCCGTTCTCACTCTATCCCTATACAACAATCCAGTCATTCCCGTTCTCACTCTATCCCAATACAACAATCCAGTTTGTCCCGTTCTCACTCTATCCCAATAGAACAATCCAGTCAGTCCCGTTCTCATTCTATCCCTAATAGAACAATCCAGTCAATCCCGTTCTCACTCTATCCCAATACAACAATCCAGTTTGTCCCGTTCTCACTCTATCCCAATAGAACAATCCAGTCAGTCCCGTTCTCATTCTATCCCTAATAGAACAATCCAGTCATTCCCGTTCTCACTCTATCCCAATAGAACCATCCAGTCAGTCCCGTTCTCACTCTATCCCAATACAACAATCCAGTTAGTCCCGTTCTCACTCTATCCCAATAGAACAATCCAGTTAGTCCCGTTCTCACTCTATCCCAATAGAACAATCCAGTCAGTCCCGTTCTCACTCAATCCAAGAGAATATTCCAGTCAGTCCCGTTCTCACTCTATCCCAATAGAACAATCCAGTCAGACCCGTTCTCACTCTATCCCAATAGAACAATCCAGTCAGTCCCGTTCTCACTCTATCCCAATAGAACAATCCAGTCATTCCCGTTCTCACTCAATCCCAATAGAACAATCCAGTCAGACCCGTTCACACTCTATCCCAAGAGAACAATCCAGTCAGTCCCGTTCTCACTCTATCCCAATAGAACAATCCAGTCATTCCCGTTCTCACTCAATCCCAATAGAACAATCCAGTCAATCCCGTTCTCACTCTATCCCAATAGAACAATCCAGTCAGTCCCGTTCTCACTCTATCCCAATAGAACAATCCAGTCAGAGCCGTTCTCACTCTATCCCAATAGAACAATCCAGTCATTCCCGTTCTCACTCGATCCCAAATGAACAATCCAGTCAGTCCTGTTCTCATTCTATCCCAACAGAACAATCCAGTCATTCCCGTTCTCACTCGATCCCAAATGAACAATCCAGTCAGTCCTGTCCTCATTCTATCCCAATAGAACAATCCAGTCATTCCCGTTCTCATTCTATCCCAATAGAACAATCCAGTCAGTCCTGTCCTCATTCTATCCCAATAGAACAATCCAGTCATTCCCGTTCTCAATCTATCCCAATAGAACAATCCAGTCAATCCCGTTCTCACTCTATCCCATTAGAAGAATCCAGTTAGTCCCGTTCTCACTCTATCCCAATAGAACAATCCAGTCATTCCAGTTCTCACTCTATCCCAATAGAACAATCCAGTTAGTCCCGTTCTCACTCTATCCCAATAGAACAATCCAGTCAATCCCGTTCTCACTCTATCCCATTAGAAGAATCCAGTTAGTCCTGTTCTCACTCTATCCCAATAGAACAATCCAGTCAATCCCGTTCTCACTCTATCCCAATAGAACAATCCAGTCATTCCAGTTCTCACTCTATCCCAATAGAACAATCCAGTTAGTCCCGTTCTCATTCTATCCCAATAGAACAATCCAGTCAATCCCTTTCTCACTCTATCCCAATAGAACAATCCAGTCAGTCCTGTTCTCACTCTATTCCAATACAACAATCCAGTCATTCCCGTTCTCACTCTATCCCAATAGAACAATCCAGTTAGTCCCGTTCTCACTCTGTCCCAATAGAACAATCCAGTCAGTCCCGTTCTCACTCTATCCCAATACAACAATCCAGTCAGTCCCGTTCTCACTCTATCCCAATAGAACAATCCAGTCATTCCCATTCTCACTCTATCCCAATAGAACAATCCAGTCAGTCCCATTCTCACTCTATCCCAATACAACAATCCAGTCAGTCCCGTTCTCACTCTATCCCAATACAACAATCCAGTCATTCCTGTTCTCACTCTATCCCAATAGAACAATCCAGTCAGTCCTGTTCTCACTCTATCCCAATAGAACAATCCAGTCAGTCCTGTTCTCACTCTATCCCAATAGAACAATCCAGTCATTCCCATTCTCACTCTATCCCAACAGAACAATCCAGTCATTCCCGTTCTCACTCTATACCAATAGAACAATCCAGTCATTCCCGTTCTCACTCTATCCAACAGAACAATCCAGTCATTCCCGTTCTCACTCTATCCCAATACAACAATCCAGTTTGTCCCGTTCTCACTCTATCCCAATAGAACCATCCATTCAGTCCCGTTTTCACTCTATCCCAATAGAACAATCCAGTTAGTCCCGTTCTCACTCTATCCCAGCAGAACAATCCAGTCATTCCCGTTCTCACTCTATCCCAATAGAACAATCAATCAATCCCGTTCTCACTCGATCCCAATAAAACCATCCATTCAGTCCCGTTTTCACTCTATCCCAATAGAACAATCCAGTCATTCCCATTCTCACTCTATCCCAATAGAAAAATCCAGTCAGTCCCGTTCTCACTCTATCCCAATAGAACAATCCAGTTAGTCCCGTTCTCACTCAATCCCAATAGAACAATCCAGTTAGTCCCGTTCTCACTCTATCCCAATAGAACAATCCAGTCAGTCCCGTTCTCACTCAATCCCAATAGAACAATCCAGTCAATCCCGTTCTCACTCTATCCCAATAGAACAATCCAGTCAATCCCGTTCTCACTCTATCCCAATACAACAATTCAGTCAATCCCGTTCTCACTCTATCCCAATAGAACAATCCAGTCAATCCCATTCTCACTCTATCCCAATAGAACAATCCAGTCATTCAAGTCCTCAATGTATCCCAACAGAACAATCCAGTCATTCCCGTTCTCACTCTATCCCAAATGAACAATCCAGTCAGTCCTGTTCTCATTCTATCCCAATAGAACAATCCAGTCATTCCCGTTCTCACTCTATCCCAACAGAACAATCCAGTCAGTCCTGTTCCCACTCTGTCCCAATAGAACAATCCAGTCATTCCCGTTCTCACTCTATCCCAATTGAACAATCAATCAACCCCGTTCTCACTCGATCCCAATAAAACAATCCAGTTAGTCCCGTTCTCATTCTATCCCAATAGAACAATCCAGTCAGTCCCGTTCTCACTCGATCCCAATAAAACAATCCAGTTAGTCCCGTTCTCACTCTATCCCAATTGAACAATCAATCAATCCCGTTCTCACTCGATCCCAATAAAACAATCCAGTTAGTCCCGTTCTCATTCTATCCCAACAGAACAATCCAGTCAGTCCCGTTCTCACTCTATCCCAATAGAACAATCCAGTCAGTCCTGTTCCCACTCTGTCCCAATAGAACAATCCAGTCATTCCCGTTCTCACTCTATCCCAATTGAACAATCAATCAACCCCGTTCTCACTCGATCCCAATAAAACAATCCAGTTAGTCCCGTTCTCATTCTATCCCAATAGAACAATCCAGTCAGTCCCGTTCTCACTCTGTCCCAATAGAACAATCCAGTTATTCCCGTTCTCACTCTATCCCAATTCAACAATCAATCAATCCCGTTCTCACTCGATCCCAATAAAACAATCCAGTTAGTCCCGTTCTCATTCTATCCCAATAGAACAATCCAGTCAGTCCCGTTCTCACTCAATCCAAGAGAATATTCCAGTCAGTCCCGTTCTCAATCTATCCCAATAGAACAATCCTGTCAGACCCGTTCTCACTCTATCCCAATAGAACAATCCAGTCAGTCCCGTTCTCACTCTATCCCAATAGAACAATCCAGTCATTCCCGTTCTCACTCAATCCCAATAGAACAATCCAGTCAGACCCGTTCACACTCTATCCCAAGAGAACAATCCAGTCAGTCCCGTTCTCACTCTATCCCAATAGAACAATCCAGTCATTCAAGTCCTCAATCTATCCCAACAGAACAATCCAGTCATTCCCGTTCTCACACGATCCCAAATGAACAATCCAGTCAGTCCTGTTCTCATTCTATCCCAACAGAACAATCCAGTCATTCCCGTTCTCACTCGATCCCAAATGAACAATCCAGTCAGTCCTGTCCTCATTCTATCCCAATAGAACAATCCAGTCATTCCCGTTCTCATTCTATCCCAATAGAACAATCCAGTCAGTCCTGTCCTCATTCTATCCCAATAGAACAATCCAGTCATTCCCGTTCTCAATCTATCCCAATAGAACAATCCAGTCAATCCCGTTCTCACTCTATCCCATTAGAAGAATCCAGTTAGTCCCGTTCTCACTCTATCCCAATAGAACAATCCAGTCATTCCAGTTCTCACTCTATCCCAATAGAACAATCCAGTTAGTCCCGTTCTCACTCTATCCCAATAGAACAATCCAGTCAATCCCGTTCTCACTCTATCCCCTTAGAAGAATCCAGTTAGTCCCGTTCTCACTCTATCCCAATAGAACAATCCAGTCAATCCCTTTCTCACTCTATCCCAATAGAACAATCCAGTCAATCCCGTTCTCACTCTATCCCATTAGAAGAATCCAGTTAGTCCCGTTCTCACTCTATCCCAATAGAACAATCCAGTCATTCCCGTTCTCACTCTATCCCAATAGAACAATCCAGTTAGTCCCGTTCTGACTCTATCCCAATAGAACAATCCAGTCAGTCCCGTTCTCACTCTATCCCAATACAACAATCCAGTCAGTCCCGTTCTCACTCTATCCCAATAGAACAATCCAGTCATTCCCATTCTCATTCTATCCCAATAGAACAATCCAGTCAGTCCCATTTTCACTCTATCCCAATACAACAATCCAGTCAGTCCCGTTCTCACTCTATCCCAATAGAACAATCCAGTCATTCCCATTCTCATTCTATCCCAATAGAACAATCCAGTCAGTCCCATTCTCACTCTATCCCAATAGAACAATCCAGTCATTCCCGTTCTCACTCTATCCCAATACAACAATCCAGTCAGTCCCGTTCCCACTCTATCCCAATAGAACAATCCAGTCAATCCCGTTCTCACTCTGTCCCAATAGAACAATCCAGTCATTCCCGTTCTCAATCTATCCCAACAGAACAATCCAGTCATTCCCGTTCTCACTCTATCCCAGTAGAACAATCCAGTCAATCCCATTCCCACCCTATCCCAATAGAACAATCCAGTCAGTCCTGTTCTCACTCTATCCCGATACAACAATCCAGTTGTCCCGTTCTCACTCTATCCCGATACAACAATCCAGTCATTCCCGTTCTCACTCTATCCCAATAGAACAATCCAGTCAGTCCCGTTCTCACTCTATCCCAATACAACAATCCAGTCAGTCCCGTTCCCACTCTATCCCAATAGAACAATCCAGTCAATCCCGTTCTCACTCTGTCCCAATAGAACAATCCAGTCATTCCCGTTCTCAATCTATCCCAACAGAACAATCCAGTCATTCCCGTTCTCACTCTATCCCAGTAGAACAATCCAGTCAATCCCGTTCTCACACTATCCCAATAGAACAATCCAGTCAGTCCTGTTCTCACTCTATCCCAATAGAACAATCCAGTCATTCCCATTCTCACTCTATCCCAGTAGTACAATCCAGTCAATCCCGTTCTCAATCTATCCCAATAGAACAATCCAGTCAGTCCTGTTCTCACTCTATCCCAATACAACAATCCAGTTGTCCCGTTCTCACTCTATCCCTATACAACAATCCAGTCATTCCCGTTCTCACTCTATCCCAATAGAACAATCCAGTCATTCCCGTTCTCACTCTATCCCAATAGAACAATCCAGTCAGTCCTGTTCTCACTCTATCCCAATAGAACAATCCAGTCAGTCCTGTTCTCATTCTATCCCAATAGAACAATCCAGTCATTCCCATTCTCACTCTATCCCAACAGAACAATCCAGTCATTCCCGTTCTCCCTCTATACCAATAGAACAATCCAGTCATTCCCGTTCTCACTCTATCCCTATACAACAATCCAGTCATTCCCGTTCTCACTCTATCCCAATACAACAATCCAGTTTGTCCCGTTCTCACTCTATCCCAATAGAACAATCCAGTCAGTCCCGTTCTCATTCTATCCCTAATAGAACAATCCAGTCAATCCCGTTCTCACTCTATCCCAATACAACAATCCAGTTTGTCCCGTTCTCACTCTATCCCAATAGAACAATCCAGTCAGTCCCGTTCTCATTCTATCCCTAATAGAACAATCCAGTCATTCCCGTTCTCACTCTATCCCAATAGAACCATCCAGTCAGTCCCGTTCTCACTCTATCCCAATACAACAATCCAGTTAGTCCCGTTCGCACTCTATCCCAATAGAACAATCCAGTTAGTCCCGTTCTCACTCTATCCCAATAGAACAATCCAGTCAGTCCCGTTCTCACTCAATCCAAGAGAATATTCCAGTCAGTCCCGTTCTCACTCTATCCCAATAGAACAATCCAGTCAGACCCGTTCTCACTCTATCCCAATAGAACAATCCAGTCAGTCCCGTTCTCACTCTATCCCAATAGAACAATCCAGTCATTCCCGTTCTCACTCAATCCCAATAGAACAATCCAGTCAGACCCGTTCACACTCTATCCCAAGAGAACAATCCAGTCAGTCCCGTTCTCACTCTATCCCAATAGAACAATCCAGTCATTCCCGTTCTCACTCAATCCCAATAGAACAATCCAGTCAATCCCGTTCTCACTCTATCCCAATAGAACAATCCAGTCAGTCCCGTTCTCACTCTATCCCAATAGAACAATCCAGTCAGACCCGTTCTCACTCTATCCCAATAGAACAATCCAGTCATTCCCGTTCTCACTCGATCCCAAATGAACAATCCAGTCAGTCCTGTTCTCATTCTATCCCAACAGAACAATCCAGTCATTCCCGTTCTCACTCGATCCCAAATGAACAATCCAGTCAGTCCTGTCCTCATTCTATCCCAATAGAACAATCCAGTCATTCCCGTTCTCATTCTATCCCAATAGAACAATCCAGTCAGTCCTGTCCTCATTCTATCCCAATAGAACAATCCAGTCATTCCCGTTCTCAATCTATCCCAATAGAACAATCCAGTCAATCCCGTTCTCACTCTATCCCATTAGAAGAATCCAGTTAGTCCCGTTCTCACTCTATCCCAATAGAACAATCCAGTCATTCCAGTTCTCACTCTATCCCAATAGAACAATCCAGTTAGTCCCGTTCTCACTCTATCCCAATAGAACAATCCAGTCAATCCCGTTCTCACTCTATCCCATTAGAAGAATCCAGTTAGTCCCGTTCTCACTCTATCCCAATAGAACAATCCAGTCATTCCAGTTCTCACTCTATCCCAATAGAACAATCCAGTTAGTCCCGTTCTCATTCTATCCCAATAGAACAATCCAGTCAATCCCTTTCTCACTCTATCCCAATAGAACAATCCAGTCAGTCCTGTTCTCACTCTATTCCAATACAACAATCCAGTCATTCCCATTCTCACTCTATCCCAATAGAACAATCCAGTTAGTCCCGTTCTCACTCTGTCCCAATAGAACAATCCAGTCAGTCCCGTTCTCACTCTATCCCAATACAACAATCCAGTCAGTCCCGTTCTCACTCTATCCCAATAGAACAATCCAGTCATTCCCATTCTCACTCTATCCCAATAGAACAATCCAGTCAGTCCCATTCTCACTCTATCCCAATACAACAATCCAGTCAGTCCCGTTCTCACTCTATCCCAATACAACAATCCAGTCATTCCCGTTCTCACTCTATCCCAATGGAACAATCCAGTCAGTCCCGTTCTCACTCTATTCCAATAGAACAATCCAGTCATTCCCGTTCTCACTCTATCCCAATACAACAATCCAGTCATTCCCGTTCTCACTCTATCCCAATAGAACAATCCAGTCAGTCCTGTTCTCACTCTATCCCAATAGAACAATCCAGTCAGTCCTGTTCTCACTCTATCCCAATAGAACAATCCAGTCATTCCCATTCTCACTCTATCCCAACAGAACAATCCAGTCATTCCCGTTCTCACTCTATACCAATAGAACAATCCAGTCATTCCCGTTCTCACTCTATCCAACAGAACAATCCAGTCATTCCCGTTCTCACTCTATCCCAATACAACAATCCAGTTTGTCCCGTTCTCACTCTATCCCAATAGAACCATCCATTCAGTCCCGTTTTCACTCTATCCCAATAGAACAATCCAGTTAGTCCCGTTCTCACTCTATCCCAGCAGAACAATCCAGTCATTCCCGTTCTCACTCTATCCCAATAGAACAATCAATCAATCCCGTTCTCACTCGATCCCAATAAAACCATCCATTCAGTCCCGTTTTCACTCTATCCCAATAGAACAATCCAGTCATTCCCATTCTCACTCTATCCCAATAGAAAAATCCAGTCAGTCCCGTTCTCACTCTATCCCAATAGAACAATCCAGTCAGTCCCGTTCTCACTCTATCCCAATAGAACAATCCAGTCAGACCCGTTCTCACTCTATCCCAATAGAACAATCCAGTCAGTCCCGTTCTCACTCTATCCCAATAGAACAATCCAGTCATTCCCGTTCTCACTCAATCCCAATAGAACAATCCAGTCAGACCCGTTCACACTCTATCCCAAGAGAACAATCCAGTCAGTCCCGTTCTCACTCTATCCCAATAGAACAATCCAGTCATTCCCGTTCTCACTCAATCCCAATAGAACAATCCAGTCAATCCCGTTCTCACTCTATCCCAATAGAACAATCCAGTCAGTCCCGTTCTCACTCTATCCCAATAGAACAATCCAGTCAGACCCGTTCTCACTCTATCCCAATAGAACAATCCAGTCATTCCCGTTCTCACTCGATCCCAAATGAACAATCCAGTCAGTCCTGTTCTCATTCTATCCCAACAGAACAATCCAGTCATTCCCGTTCTCACTCGATCCCAAATGAACAATCCAGTCAGTCCTGTCCTCATTCTATCCCAATAGAACAATCCAGTCATTCCCGTTCTCATTCTATCCCAATAGAACAATCCAGTCAGTCCTGTCCTCATTCTATCCCAATAGAACAATCCAGTCATTCCCGTTCTCAATCTATCCCAATAGAACAATCCAGTCAATCCCGTTCTCACTCTATCCCATTAGAAGAATCCAGTTAGTCCCGTTCTCACTCTATCCCAATAGAACAATCCAGTCATTCCAGTTCTCACTCTATCCCAATAGAACAATCCAGTTAGTCCCGTTCTCACTCTATCCCAATAGAACAATCCAGTCAATCCCGTTCTCACTCTATCCCATTAGAAGAATCCAGTTAGTCCCGTTCTCACTCTATCCCAATAGAACAATCCAGTCATTCCCGTTCTCACTCTATCCCAATAGAACAATCCAGTTAGTCCCGTTCTCATTCTATCCCAATAGAACAATCCAGTCAATCCCTTTCTCACTCTATCCCAATAGAACAATCCAGTCAGTCCTGTTCTCACTCTATTCCAATACAACAATCCAGTCATTCCCGTTCTCACTCTATCCCAATAGAACAATCCAGTTAGTCCCGTTCTCACTCTGTCCCAATAGAACAATCCAGTCAGTCCCGTTCTCACTCTATCCCAATACAACAATCCAGTCAGTCCCGTTCTCACTCTATCCCAATAGAACAATCCAGTCATTCCCATTCTCACTCTATCCCAATAGAACAATCCAGTCAGTCCCATTCTCACTCTATCCCAATACAACAATCCAGTCAGTCCCGTTCTCACTCTATCCCAATACAACAATCCAGTCATTCCCGTTCTCACTCTATCCCAATAGAACAATCCAGTCAGTCCTGTTCTCACTCTATCCCAATAGTACAATCCAGTCAGTCCTGTTCTCACTCTATCCCAATAGAACAATCCAGTGATTCCCATTCTCACTCTATCCCAACAGAACAATCCAGTCATTCCCGTTCTCACTCTATACCAATAGAACAATCCAGTCATTCCCGTTCTCACTCTATCCAACAGAACAATCCAGTCATTCCCGTTCTCACTCTATCCCAATACAACAATCCAGTTTGTCCCGTTCTCACTCTATCCCAATAGAACCATCCATTCAGTCCCGTTTTCACTCTATCCCAATAGAACAATCCAGTTAGTCCCGTTCTCACTCTATCCCAGCAGAACAATCCAGTCATTCCCGTTCTCACTCTATCCCAATAGAACAATCAATCAATCCCGTTCTCACTCGATCCCAATAAAACCATCCATTCAGTCCCGTTTTCACTCTATCCCAATAGAACAATCCAGTCATTCCCATTCTCACTCTATCCCAATAGAAAAATCCAGTCAGTCCCGTTCTCACTCTATCCCAATAGAACAATCCAGTCAGTCCCGTTCTCACTCTATCCCAATAGAACAATCCAGTTAGTCCCGTTCTCACTCAATCCCAATAGAACAATCCAGTTAGTCCCGTTCTCACTCTATCCCAATAGAACAATCCAGTCAGTCCCGTTCTCACTCAATCCCAATAGAACAATCCAGTCAATCCCGTTCTCACTCTATCCCAATAGAACAATCCAGTCAATCCCGTTCTCACTCTATCCCAATACAACAATCCAGTCAATCCCGTTCTCACTCTATCCCAATAGAACAATCCAGTCAATCCCATTCTCACTCTATCCCAATAGAACAATCCAGTCATTCAAGTCCTCAATGTATCCCAACAGAACAATCCAGTCATTCCCGTTCTCACTCTATCCCAAATGAACAATCCAGTCAGTCCTGTTCTCATTCTATCCCAATAGAACAATCCAGTCATTCCCGTTCTCACTCTATCCCAATAGAACAATCCAGTCAGTCCTGTTCCCACTCTGTCCCAATAGAACAATCCAGTCATTCCCGTTCTCACTCTATCCCAATTGAACAATCAATCAACCCCGTTCTCACTCGATCCCAATAAAACAATCCAGTTAGTCCCGTTCTCATTCTATCCCAATAGAACAATCCAGTCAGTCCCGTTCTCACTCGATCCCAATAAAACAATCCAGTTAGTCCCGTTCTCACTCTATCCCAATTGAACAATCAATCAATCCCGTTCTCACTCGATCCCAATAAAACAATCCAGTTAGTCCCGTTCTCATTCTATCCCAACAGAACAATCCAGTCAGGCCCGTTCTCACTAAATCCCAATAGAACAATCCAGTCAGTCCCGTTCTCACTCTGTCCCAATAGAACAATCCAGTTAGTCCCGTTCTCACTCTATCCCAATTGAACAATCAATCAATCCCGTTCTCACTCGATCCCAATAAAACAATCCAGTTAGTCCCGTTCTCATTCTATCCCAATAGAAAAATCCAGTCAGTCCCGTTCTCACTCAATCCAAGAGAATATTCCAGTCAGTCCCGTTCTCAATCTATCCCAATAGAACAATCCTGTCAGACCCGTTCTCACTCTATCCCAATAGAACAATCCAGTCAGTCCCGTTCTCACTCTATCCCAATAGAACAATCCAGTCATTCCCGTTCTCACTCAATCCCAATAGAACAATCCAGTCAGACCCGTTCACACTCTATCCCAAGAGAACAATCCAGTCAGTCCCGTTCTCACTCTATCCCAATAGAACAATCCAGTCATTCCCGTTCTCACTCAATCCCAATAGAACAATCCAGTCAATCCCGTTCTCACTCTATCCCAATAGAACAATCCAGTCAGTCCCGTTCTCACTCTATCCCAATAGAACAATCCAGTCAGACCCGTTCTCACTCTATCCCAATAGAACAATCCAGTCAGTCCCGTTCTCACTCTATCCCAATAGAACAATCCAGTCATTCCCGTTCTCACTCTATCCCAATAGAACAATCCAGTCAATCCCATTCTCACTCTATCCCAATAGAACAATCCAGTCATTCAAGTCCTCAATCTATCCCAACAGAACAATCCAGTCATTCCCGTTCTCACTCGATCCCAAATGAACAATCCAGTCAGTCCTGTTCTCATTCTATCCCAACAGAACAATCCAGTCATTCCCGTTCTCACTCGATCCCAAATGAACAATCCAGTCAATCCCGTTCTCACTCTATCCCATTAGAAGAATCCAGTTAGTCCCGTTCTCACTCTATCCCAAAAGAACAATCCAGTCATTCCAGTTCTCACTCTATCCCAATAGAACAATCCAGTTAGTCCCGTTCTCACTCTATCCCAATAGAACAATCCAGTCAATCCCGTTCTCACTCTATCCCCTTAGAAGAATCCAGTTAGTCCCGTTCTCACTCTATCCCAATAGAACAATCCAGTCAATCCCTTTCTCACTCTATCCCAATAGAACAATCCAGTTAGTCTCGTTCTCACTCTATCCCAATAGAACAATCCAGTCAGTCCCGTTCTCACTCTATCCCAATAGAACAATGCAGTCATTCCCGTTCTCACTCTATCCCAATAGAACAATCCAGTTAGTCCCGTTCTCACTCTATCCCAATAGAACAATCCAGTCAGTCCCGTTCTCACTCTATCCCAATACAACAATCCAGTCAGTCCCGTTCTCACTCTATCCCAATACAACAATCCAGTCATTCCTGTTCTCACTCTATCCCAATAGAACAATCCAGTCAATCCCGTTCTCACTCTATCCCAATACAACAATCCAGTCAGTCCTGTTCTCACTCTGTCCCAATAGAACAATCCAGTCAGTCCCGTTCTCACTCTATCCCAAATGAACAATCCAGTCAGTCCCGTTCTCACTCTATCCCAATACAACAATCCAGTCAGTCCCGTTCTCACTCTATCCCAATAGAACAATCCAGTCAGTCCCATTCTCACTCTATCCCAATACAACAATCCAGTCAGTCCCGTTCTCACTCTATCCCAATACAACAATCCAGTCATTCCTGTTCTCACTCTATCCCAATAGAACAATCCAGTCAATCCCGTTCTCATTCTATCCCAATACAACAATCCAGTCAGTCCCGTTCTCACTCTATCCCAATACAACAATCCAGTCAGTCCCGTTCTCACTCTATCCCAATAGAACAATCCAGTCAGTCCCGTTCTCACTCTATCCCAATACAACAATCCAGTCAGTCCCATTCTCACTCTGTCCCAATAGAACAATCCAGTCAGTCCCGTTCTCACTCTATCCCAATAGAACAATCCAGTTAGTCCCGTTCTCACTCTATCCCAATACAACAATCCAGTCAGTCCTGTTCTCACTCTATCCCAATAGAACAATCCAGTTAGTCCTGTTCTCATTCTATCCCAATAGAACAATCCAGTCATTCCCATTCTCACTCTATCCCAATAGAACAATCCAGTCAGTCCCGTTCTCACTCTATCCCAATAGAACAATCCAGTTAGTCCCGTTCTCACTCTATCCCAATACAACAATCCAGTCAGTCCCGTTCCCACTCTATCCCAATAGAACAATCCAGTCAATCCCGTTCTCACTCTGTCCCAATAGAACAATCCAGTCATTCCCGTTCTCAATCTATCCCAACAGAACAATCCAGTCATTCCCGTTCTCACTCTATCCCAGTAGAACAATCCAGTCAATCCCATTCCCACCCTATCCCAATAGAACAATCCAGTCAGTCCTGTTCTCACTCTATCCCGATACAACAATCCAGTTGTCCCGTTCTCACTCTATCCCAATACAACAATCCAGTCATTCCCGTTCTCACTCTATCCCAATAGAACAATCCAGTCAATCCCGTTCTCACTCTGTCCCAATAGAACAATCCAGTCATTCCCGTTCTCAATCTATCCCAACAGAACAATCCAGTCATTCCCGTTCTCACTCTATCCCAGTAGAACAATCCAGTCAATCCCGTTCTCACTCTATCCCAATAGAACAATCCAGTCAGTCCTGTTCTCACTCTATCCCAATAGAACAATCCAGTCATTCCCATTCTCACTCTATCCCAGTAGTACAATCCAGTCAATCCCGTTCTCAATCTATCCCAATAGAACAATCCAGTCAGTCCTGTTCTCACTCTATCCCAATACAACAATCCAGTAGTCCCGTTCTCACTCTATCCCTATACAACAATCCAGTCATTCCCGTTCTCACTCTATCCCAATAGAACAATCCAGTCATTCCCGTTCTCACTCTATCCCAATAGAACAATCCAGTCAGTCCTGTTCTCACTCTATCCCAATATAACAATCCAGTCAGTCCTGTTCTCATTCTATCCCAATAGAACAATCCAGTCATTCCCATTCTCACTCTATCCCAACAGAACAATCCAGTCATTCCCGTTCTCCCTCTATACCAAGAGAAAAATCCAGTCATTCCCGTTCTCACTCTATCCCTATACAACAATCCAGTCATTCCCGTTCTCACTCTATCCCAATACAACAATCCAGTTTGTCCCGTTCTCACTCTATCCCAATAGAACAATCCAGTCAGTCCCGTTCTCATTCTATCCCTAATAGAACAATCCAGTCAATCCCGTTCTCACTCTATCCCAATACAACAATCCATTCAGTCCCGTTTTCACTCTATCCCAATAGAACAATCCAGTCATTCCCGTTCTCACTCTATCCCAATAGAAAAATCCAGTCAGTCCCGTTCTCACTCTATCCCAATAGAACAATCCAGTCAGTCCCGTTCTCACTCTATCCCAATAGAACAATCCAGTTAGTCCCGTTCTCACTCTATCCCAATAGAACAATCCAGTCAGTCCCGTTCTCACTCAATCCCAATAGAACAATCCAGTCAATCCCGTTCTCACTCTATCCCAATAGAACAATCCAGTCAATCCCGTTCTCACTCTATCCCAATACAACAATCCAGTCAATCCCGTTCTCACTCTATCCCAAATGAACAATCCAGTCAGTCCTGTTCTCATTCTATCCCAATAGAACAATCCAGTCATTCCCGTTCTCACTCTATCCCAATAGAACAATCCAGTCAGTCCTGTTCCCACTCTGTCCCAATAGAACAATCCAGTCATTCCCGTTCTCACTCTATCCCAATTGAACAATCAATCAACCCCGTTCTCACTCGATCCCAATAAAACAATCCAGTTAGTCCCGTTCTCATTCTATCCCAATAGAACAATCCAGTCAGTCCCGTTCTCACTCTGTCCCAATAGAACAATCCAGTTATTCCCGTTCTCACTCTATCCCAATTCAACAATCAATCAATCCCGTTCTCACTCGATCCCAATAAAACAATCCAGTTAGTCCCGTTCTCATTCTATCCCAATAGAACAATCCAGTCAGTCCCGTTCTCACTCAACCCAAGAGAATATTCCAGTCAGTCCCGTTCTCAATCTATCCCAATAGAACAATCCTGTCAGACCCGTTCTCACTATATCCCAATAGAACAATCCAGTCAGTCCCGTTCTCACTCTATCCCAATAGAACAATCCAGTCATTCCCGTTCTCACTCAATCCCAATAGAACAATCCAGTCAGACCCGTTCACACTCTATCCCAAGAGAACAATCCAGTCAGTCCCGTTCTCACTCTATCCCAATAGAACAATCCAGTCATTCCCGTTCTCACTCAATCCCAATAGAACAATCCAGTCAATCCCGTTCTCACTCTATCCCAATAGAACAATCCAGTCAGTCCCGTTCTCACTCTGTCCCAATAGAACAATCCAGTCATTCCCGTTCTCAATCTATCCCAACAGAACAATCCAGTCATTCCCGTTCTCACTCTATCCCAGTAGAACAATCCAGTCAATCCCATTCCCACCCTATCCCAATAGAACAATCCAGTCAGTCCTGTTCTCACTCTATCCCGATACAACAATCCAGTTGTCCCGTTCTCACTCTATCCCGATACAACAATCCAGTCATTCCCGTTCTCACTCTATCCCAATAGAACAATCCAGTCAGTCCCGTTCTCACTCTATCCCAATACAACAATCCAGTCAGTCCCGTTCCCACTCTATCCCGATAGAACAATCCAGTGAATCCCGTTCTCACTCTGTCCCAATAGAACAATCCAGTCATTCCCGTTCTCAATCTATCCCAACAGAACAATCCAGTCATTCCCGTTCTCACTCTATCCCAGTAGAACAATCCAGTCAATCCCGTTCTCACACTATCCCAATAGAACAATCCAGTCAGTCCTGTTCTCACTCTATCCCAATAGAACAATCCAGTCATTCCCATTCTCACTCTATTCCAGTAGTACAATCCAGTCAATCCCGTTCTCAATCTATCCCAATAGAACAATCCAGTCAGTCCTGTTCTCACTCTATCCCAATACAACAATCCAGTTGTCCCGTTCTCACTCTATCCCTATACAACAATCCAGTCATTCCCGTTCTCACTCTATCCCAATAGAACAATCCAGTCATTCCCGTTCTCACTCTATCCCAATAGAACAATCCAGTCAGTCCTGTTCTCACTCTATCCCAATAGAACAATCCAGTCAGTCCTGTTCTCATTCTATCCCAATAGAACAATCCAGTCATTCCCATTCTCACTCTATCCCAACAGAACAATCCAGTCATTCCCGTTCTCCCTCTATACCAATAGAACAATCCAGTCATTCCCGTTCTCACTCTATCCCTATACAACAATCCAGTCATTCCCGTTCTCACTCTATCCCAATACAACAATCCAGTTTGTCCCGTTCTCACTCTATCCCAATAGAACAATCCAGTCAGTCCCGTTCTCGTTCTATCCCTAATAGAACAATCCAGTCAATCCCGTTCTCACTCTATCCCAATACAACAATCCAGTTTGTCCCGTTCTCACTCTATCCCAATAGAACAATCCAGTCAGTCCCGTTCTCATTCTATCCCTAATAGAACAATCCAGTCATTCCCGTTCTCACTCTATCCCAATAGAACCATCCAGTCAGTCCCGTTCTCACTCTATCCCAATACAACAATCCAGTTAGTCCCGTTCTCACTCTATCCCAATAGAACAATCCAGTCAGTCCCGTTCTCACTCAATCCAAGAGAATATTCCAGTCAGTCCCGTTCTCACTCTATCCCAATAGAACAATCCAGTCAGACCCGTTCTCACTCTATCCCAATAGAACAATCCAGTCAGTCCCGTTCTCACTCTATCCCAATAGAACAATCCAGTCATTCCCGTTCTCACTCAATCCCAATAGAACAATCCAGTCAGACCCGTTCACACTCTATCCCAAGAGAACAATCCAGTCAGTCCCGTTCTCACTCTATCCCAATAGAACAATCCAGTCATTCCCGTTCTCACTCAATCCCAACAGAACAATCCAGTCATTCCCGTTCTCCCTCTATACCAATAGAACAATCCAGTCATTCCCGTTCTCACTCTATCCCTATACAACAATCCAGTCATTCCCGTTCTCACTCTATCCCAATACAACAATCCAGTTTGTCCCGTTCTCACTCTATCCCAATAGAACAATCCAGTCAGTCCCGTTCTCGTTCTATCCCTAATAGAACAATCCAGTCAATCCCGTTCTCACTCTATCCCAATACAACAATCCAGTTTGTCCCGTTCTCACTCTATCCCAATAGAACAATCCAGTCAGTCCCGTTCTCATTCTATCCCTAATAGAACAATCCAGTCATTCCCGTTCTCACTCTATCCCAATAGAACCATCCAGTCAGTCCCGTTCTCACTCTATCCCAATAGAACAATCCAGTTAGTCCCGTTCTCACTCTATCCCAATAGAACAATCCAGTCAGTCCCGTTCTCACTCAATCCAAGAGAATATTCCAGTCAGTCCCGTTCTCACTCTATCCCAATAGAACAATCCAGTCAGACCCGTTCTCACTCTATCCCAATAGAACAATCCAGTCAGTCCCGTTCTCACTCTATCCCAATAGAACAATCCAGTCATTCCCGTTCTCACTCAATCCCAATAGAACAATCCAGTCAGACCCGTTCACACTCTATCCCAAGAGAACAATCCAGTCAGTCCCGTTCTCACTCTATCCCAATAGAACAATCCAGTCATTCCCGTTCTCACTCAATCCCAATAGAACAATCCAGTCAATCCCGTTCTCACTCTATCCCAATAGAACAATCCAGTCAGTCCCGTTCTCACTATATCCCAATAGAACAATCCAGTCAGACCCGTTCTCACTCTATCCCAATAGAACAATCCAGTCATTCCCGTTCTCACTCGATCCCAAATGAACAATCCAGTCAGTCCTGTTCTCATTCTATCCCAACCGAACAATCCAGTCATTCCCGTTCTCACTCGATCCCAAATGAACAATCCAGTCAGTCCTGTCCTCATTCTATCCCAATAGAACAATCCAGTCATTCCCGTTCTCATTCTATCCCAATAGAACAATCCAGTCAGTCCTGTCCTCATTCTATCCCAATAGAACAATCCAGTCATTCCCGTTCTCAATCTATCCCAATAGAACCATCCAGTCAATCCCGTTCTCACTCTATCCCATTAGAGGAATCCAGTTAGTCCCGTTCTCACTCTATCCCAATAGAACAATCCAGTCATTCCAGTTCTCACTCTATCCCAATAGAACAATCCAGTCAATCCTGTTCTCACTCTATCCCAATAGAACAATCCAGTTAGTCCCGTTCTCACTCTATCCCAATAGAACAATCCAGTCATTCCAGTTCTCACTCTATCCCAATAGAACAATCCAGTTAGTCCCGTTCTCACTCTATCCCAATAGAACAATCCACTCAATCCCGTTCTCACTCTATCCCATTAGAAGAATCCAGTTAGTCCCGTTCTCACTCTATCCCAAATGAACAATCCAGTCATTCCAGTTCTCACTCTATCCCAATAGAACAATCCAGTTAGTCCCGTTCTCATTCTATCCCAATAGAACAATCCAGTCAATCCCTTTCTCACTCTATCCCAATAGAACAATCCAGTCAGTCCTGTTCTCACTCT
Source organism: Scyliorhinus torazame (assembly GCF_047496885.1). Lineage (NCBI taxonomy): Eukaryota > Metazoa > Chordata > Chondrichthyes > Carcharhiniformes > Scyliorhinidae > Scyliorhinus > Scyliorhinus torazame. Next base: position 214,627,637 of record NC_092707.1, read on the forward strand.
ATTCCAATACAACAATCCAGTCATTCCCGTTCTCACTCTATCCCAATAGAACAATCCAGTTAGTCCCGTTCTCACTCTGTCCCAATAGAACAATCCAGTCAGTCCCGTTCTCACTCTATCCCAATACAACAATCCAGTCAGTCCCGTTCTCACTCTATCCCAATAGAACAATCCAGTCATTCCCATTCTCACTCTATCCCAATAGAACAATCCAGTCAGTCCCATTCTCACTCTATCCCAATACAACAATCCAGTCAGTCCCGTTCTCACTCTATCCCAATACAACAATCCAGTCATTCCCGTTCTCACTCTATCCCAATAGAACAATCCAGTCAGTCCTGTTCTCACTCTATCCCAATAGAACAATCCAGTCAGTCCTGTTCTCACTCTATCCCAATAGAACAATCCAGTCATTCCCATTCTCACTCTATCCCAACAGAACAATCCAGTCATTCCCGTTCTCACTCTATACCAATAGAACAATCCAGTCATTCCCGTTCTCACTCTATCCAACAGAACAATCCAGTCATTCCCGTTCTCACTCTATCCCAATACAACAATCCAGTTTGTCCCGTTCTCACTCTATCCCAATAGAACCATCCATTCAGTCCCGTTTTCACTCTATCCCAATAGAACAATCCAGTTAGTCCCGTTCTCACTCTATCCCAGCAGAACAATCCAGTCATTCCCGTTCTCACTCTATCCCAATAGAACAATCAATCAATCCCGTTCTCACTCGATCCCAATAAAACCATCCATTCAGTCCCGTTTTCACTCTATCCCAATAGAACAATCCAGTCATTCCCATTCTCACTCTATCCCAATAGAAAAATCCAGTCAGTCCCGTTCTCACTCTATCCCAATAGAACAATCCAATCAGTCCCGTTCTCACTCTATCCCAATAGAACAATCCAGTCATTCAAGTCCTCAATGTATCCCAACAGAACAATCCAGTCATTCACGTTCTCACTCTATCCCAAATGAACAATCCAGTCAGTCCTGTTCTCATTCTATCCCAATAGAACAATCCAGTCATTCCCGTTCTCACTCTATCCCAATAGAACAATCCAGTCAGTCCTGTTCCCACTCTGTCCCAATAGAACAATCCAGTCATTCCCGTTCTCACTCTATCCCAATTGAACAATCAATCAACCCCGTTCTCACTCGATCCCAATAAAACAATCCAGTTAGTCCCGTTCTCATTCTATCCCAATAGAACAATCCAGTCAGTCCCGTTCTCACTCGATCCCAATAAAACAATCCAGTTAGTCCCGTTCTCACTCTATCCCAATTGAACAATCAATCAATCCCGTTCTCACTCGATCCCAATAAAACAATCCAGTTAGTCCCGTTCTCATTCTATCCCAACAGAACAATCCAGTCAGTCCCGTTCTCACTAAATCCCAATAGAACAATCCAGTCAGTCCCGTTCTCACTCTGTCCCAATAGAACAATCCAGTTATTCCCGTTCTCACTCTATCCCAATTCAACAATCAATCAATCCCGTTCTCACTCGATCCCAATAAAACAATCCAGTTAGTCCCGTTCTCAATCTATCCCAATAGAACAATCCAGTCAGTCCCGTTCTCACTCGATCCCAATAAAACAATCCATTTAGTCCCGTTCTCACTCTATCCCAATTGAACAATCAATCAATCCCGTTCTCACTCGATCCCAATAAAACAATCCAGTTAGTCCCGTTCTCATTCTATCCCAATAGAACAATCCAGTCAGTCCCGTTCTCACTCAATCCAAGAGAATATTCCAGTCAGTCCCGTTCTCAATCTATCCCAATAGAACAATCCTGTCAGACCCGTTCTCACTCTATCCCAATAGAACAATCCAGTCAGTCCCGTTCTCACTCTATCCCAATAGAACAATCCAGTCATTCCCGTTCTCACTCAATCCCAATAGAACAATCCAGTCAGACCCGTTCACACTCTATCCCAAGAGAACAATCCAGTCAGTCCCGTTCTGACTCCATCCCAATAGAACAATCCAGTCATTCCCGTTCTCACTCAATCCCAATAGAACAATCCAGTCAATCCCGTTCTCACTCTATCCCAATAGAACAATCCAGTCAGTCCCGTTCTCACTCTATCCCAATAGAACAATCCAGTCAGACCCGTTCTCACTCTATCCCAATAGAACAATCCAGTCAGTCCCGTTCTCACTCTATCCCAATAGAACAATCCAGTCATTCCCGTTCTCACTCTATCCCAATAGAACAATCCAGTCAATCCCATTCTCACTCTATCCCAATAGAACAATCCAGTCATTCAAGTCCTCAATCTATCCCAACAGAACAATCCAGTCATTCCCGTTCTCACTCGATCCCAAATGAACAATCCAGTCAGTCCTGTTCTCATTCTATCCCAACAGAACAATCCAGTCATTCCCGTTCTCACCCGATCCCAAATGAACAATCCAGTCAATCCCGTTCTCACTCTATCCCATTAGAAGAATCCAGTTAGACCCGTTCTCACTCTATCCCAATAGAACAATCCAGTCATTCCAGTTCTCACTCTATCCCAATAGAACAATCCAGTTAGTCCCGTTCTCACTCTATCCCAATAGAACAATCCAGTCAATCCCGTTCTCACTCTATCCCCTTAGAAGAATCCAGTTAGTCCCGTTCTCACTCTATCCCAATAGAACAATGCAGTCATTCCCGTTCTCACTCTATCCCAATAGAACAATCCAGTTAGTCCCGTTCTCACTCTATCCCAATAGAACAATCCAGTCAGTCCCGTTCTCACTCTATCCCAATACAACAATCCAGTCAGTCCCGTTCTCACTCTATCCCAATAGAACAATCCAGTCATTCCCATTCTCACTCTATCCCAATAGAACAATCCAGTCAGTCCCATTCTCACTCTATCCCAATACAACAATCCAGTCAGTCCCGTTCTCACTCTATCCCAATACAACAATCCAGTCAGTCCCGTTCTCACTCTATCCCAAATGAACAATCCAGTCAGTCCCGTTCTCACTCTATCCCAATACAACAATCCAGTTAGTCCTGTTCTCATTCTATCCCAATAGAACAATCCAGTCATTCCCATTCTCACTCTATCCCAATAGAACAATCCAGTCAGTCCCGTTCTCACTCTATCCCAATAGAACAATCCAGTCAGTCCCGTTCTCACTCTATCCCAATACAACAATCCAGTTAGTCCTGTTCTCATTCTATCCCAATAGAACAATCCAGTCATTCCCATTCTCACTCTATCCCAATAGAACAATCCAGTCATTCCCGTTCTCACTCTATCCCAATACAACAATCCAGTCAGTCCCGTTCTCACTCTATCCCAATACAACAATCCAGTCAGTCCCGTTCCCACTCTATCCCAATAGAACAATCCAGTCAGTCCCGTTCTCACTCTATCCCAATACAACAATCCAGTCAGTCCCGTTCTCACTCTATCCCAATACAACAATCCAGTCAGTCCCGTTCTCACTCTATCCCAATACAACAATCCAGTCAGTCCCGTTCTCACTCTATCCCAATAGAACAATCCAGTCAATCCCGTTCTCACTCTGTCCCAATAGAACAATCCAGTCATTCCCGTTCTCAATCTATCCCAACAGAACAATCCAGTCATTCCCGTTCTCACTCTATCCCAGTAGAATAATCCAGTCAATCCCATTCCCACCCTATCCCAATAGAACAATCCAGTCAGTCCTGTTCTCACTCTATCCCGATACAACAATCCAGTTGTCCCGTTCTCACTCTATCCCTATACAACAATCCAGTCATTCCCGTTCTCACTCTATCCCAATAGAACAATCCAGTCAGTCCCGTTCTCACTCTATCCCAATACAACAATCCAGTCAGTCCCGTTCCCACTCTATCCCAATAGAACAATCCAGTCAATCCCGTTCTCACTCTGTCCCAATAGAGCAATCCAGTCATTCCCGTTCTCAATCTATCCCAACAGAACAATCCAGTCATTCCCGTTCTCACTCTATCCCAGTAGAACAATCCAGTCAATCCCGTTCTCATTCTATCCCAATAGAACAATCCAGTCAATCCCGTTCTCACTCGATCCCAACAGAACAATCCAGTCATTCCCGTTCTCACTCTATCCCAATAGAACAATCCAGTCAATCCCGTTCTCACTCTGTCCCAATAGAACAATCCAGTCATTCCCGTTCTCACTCTATCCCAGTAGAACAATCCAGTCAGTCCTGTTCTCACTCTATCCCAATAGAACAATCCAGTCAGTCCTGTTCTCACTCTATCCCAATAGAACAATCCAGTCATTCCCATTCTCACTCTATCCCAGTAGTACAATCCAGTCAATCCCGTTCTCAATCTATCCCAATAGAACAATCCAGTCAGTCCTGTTCTCACTCTATCCCAATACAACAATCCAGTAGTCCCGTTCTCACTCTATCCCTATACAACACTCCAGTCATTCCCGTTCTCACTCTATCCCAATAGAACAATCCAGTCATTCCCGTTCTCACTCTATCCCAATAGAACAATCCAGTCAGTCCTGTTCTCACTCTATCCCAATATAACAATCCAGTCAGTCCTGTTCTCATTCTATCCCAATAGAACAATCCAGTCATTCCCGTTCTCCCTCTATACCAATAGAAAAATCCAGTCATTCCCGTTCTCACTCTATCCCTATACAACAATCCAGTCATTCCCGTTCACACTCTATCCCAATACAACAATCCAGTTTGTCCCGTTCTCACTCTATCCCAATAGAACAATCCAGTCAGTCAAGTTCTCATTCTATCCCTAATAGAACAATCCAGTCAATCCCGTTCTCACTCTATCCCAATACAACAATCCATTCAGTCCCGTTTTCACTCTATCCCAATAGAACAATTCAGTCATTCCCGTTCTCACTCTATCCCAATAGAAAAATCCAGTCAGTCCCGTTCTCACTCTATCCCAATAGAACAATCCAGTCAGTCCCGTTCTCACTCTATCCCAATAGAACAATCCAGTTAGTCCCGTTCTCACTCAATCCCAATAGAACAATCCAGTTAGTCCCGTTCTCACTCTATCCCAATAGAACAATCCAGTTAGTCCCGTTCTCACTCTATCCCAATAGAACAATCCAGTCAGTCCCGTTCTCACTCAATCCCAATAGAACAATCCAGTCAATCCCGTTCTCACTCTATCCCAATAGAACAATCCAGTCAATCCCGTTCTCACTCTATCCCAATACAACAATCCAGTCAATCCCGTTCTCACTCTATCCCAATAGAACAATCCAGTCAATCCCATTCTCACTCTATCCCAATAGAACAATCCAGTCATTCAAGTCCTCAATGTATCCCAACAGAACAATCCAGTCATTCCCGTTCTCACTCTATCCCAAATGAACAATCCAGTCAGTCCTGTTCTCATTCTATCCCAATAGAACAATCCAGTCATTCCCGTTCTCACTCTATCCCAATAGAACAATCCAGTCAGTCCTGTTCCCACTCTGTCCCAATAGAACAATCCAGTCATTCCCGTTCTCACTCTATCCCAATTGAACAATCAATCAACCCCGTTCTCACTCGATCCCAATAAAACAATCCAGTTAGTCCCGTTCTCATTCTATCCCAATAGAACAATCCAGTCAGTCCCGTTCTCACTCTGTCCCAATAGAACAATCCAGTTATTCCCGTTCTCACTCTATCCCAATTCAACAATCAATCAATCCCGTTCTCACTCGATCCCAATAAAACAATCCAGTTAGTCCCGTTCTCATTCTATCCCAATAGAACAATCCAGTCAGTCCCGTTCTCACTCAATCCAAGAGAATATTCCAGTCAGTCCCGTTCTCAATCTATCCCAATAGAACAATCCTGTCAGACCCGTTCTCACTCTATCCCAATAGAACAATCCAGTCAGTCCCGTTCTCACTCTATCCCAATAGAACAATCCAGTCATTCCCGTCTCACTCAATCCCAATAGAACAATCCAGTCAGACCCGTTCACACTCTATCCCAAGAGAACAATCCAGTCAGTCCCGTTCTTACTCTATCCCAATAGAACAATCCAGTCATTCCCGTTCTCACTCAATCCCAATAGAACAATCCAGTCAATCCCCTTCTCACTCTATCCCAATAGAACAATCCAGTCAGTCCCGTTCTCACTCTATCCCAATAGAACAATCCAGTCAGACCCGTTCTCACTCTATCCCAATAGAACAATCCAGTCAGTCCCGTTCTCACTCTATCCCAATAGAACAATCCAGTCATTCCCGTTCTCACTCTATCCCAATAGAACAATCCAGTCAATCCCATTCTCACTCTATCCCAATAGAACAATCCAGTCATTCAAGTCCTCAATCTATCCCAACAGAACAATCCAGTCATTCCCGTTCTCACTCGATCCCAAATGAACAATCCAGTCAGTCCTGTTCTCATTCTATCCCAACAGAACAATCCAGTCATTCCCGTTCTCACTCGATCCCAAATGAACAATCCAGTCAGTCCTGTCCTCATTCTATCCCAATAGAACAATCCAGTCATTCCCGTTCTCATTCTATCCCAATAGAACAATCCAGTCAGTCCTGTCCTCATTCTATCCCAATAGAACAATCCAGTCAGTCCCGTTCTCATTCTATCCCAATAGAACAATCCAGTCATTCCCGTTCTCAATCTATCCCAATAGAACAATCCAGTCAATCCCGTTCTCACTCTATCCCATTAGAAGAATCCAGTTAGTCCCGTTCTCACTCTATCCCAATAGAACAATCCAGTCATTCCAGTTCTCACTCTATCCCAATAGAACAATCCAGTTAGTCCCGTTCTCACTCTATCCCAATAAAACAATCCAGTCAGTCCCGTTCTCACTCTATCCCAATAGAACAATCCAGTCAATCCCGTTCTCACTCTATCCCCTTAGAAGAATCCAGTTAGTCCCGTTCTCACTCTATCCCAATAGAACAATCCAGTCAATCCCTTTCTCACTCTATCCCAATAGAACAATCCAGTTAGTCGTTCTCACTCTATCCCAATAGAACAATCCAGTCAGTCCCGTTCTCACTCTATCCCAATAGAACAATCCAGTCATTCCCGTTCTCACTCTATCCCAATAGAACAATCCAGTTAGTCCCGTTCTGACTCTATCCCAATAGAACAATCCAGTCAGTCCCGTTCTCACTCTATCCCAATACAACAATCCAGTCAGTCCCGTTCTCACTCTATCCCAATAGAACAATCCAGTCATTCCCATTCTCACTCTATCCCAATAGAACAATCCAGTCAGTCCCATTCTCACTCTATCCCAATACAACAATCCAGTCAGTCCCGTTCTCACTCTATCCCAATACAACAATCCAGTCAGTCCTGTTCTCACTCTATCCCAATAGAACAATCCAGTCATTCCCGTTCTCACTCTATCCCAATACAACAATCCAGTCAGTCCCGTTCCCACTCTATCCCAATAGAACAATCCAGTCAATCCCGTTCTCACTCTGTCCCAATAGAACAATCCAGTCATTCCCGTTCTCAATCTATCCCAACAGAACAATCCAGTCATTCCCGTTCTCACTCTATCCCAGTAGAACAATCCAGTCAATCCCATTCCCACCCTATCCCAATAGAACAATCCAGTCAGTCCTGTTCTCACTCTATCCCGATACAACAATCGAGTTGTCCCGTTCTCACTCTATCCCAATAGAACAATCCAGTCATTCCCGTTCTCACTCTATCCCAATACAACAATCCAGTCAGTCCCGTTCCCACTCTATCCCAATAGAACAATCCAGTCAATCCCGTTCTCACTCTGTCCCAATAGAACAATCCAGTCATTCCCGTTCTCAATCTATCCCAACAGAACAATCCAGTCATTCCCGTTCTCACTCTATCCCAGTAGAACAATCCAGTCAATCCCGTTCTCACACTATCCCAATAGAACAATCCAGTCAGTCCTGTTCTCACTCTATCCCAATAGAACAATCCAGTCATTCCCATTCTCACTCTATCCCAGTAGTACAATCCAGTCAATCCCGTTCTCAATCTATCCCAATAGAACAATCCAGTCAGTCCAGTTCTCACTCTATCCCAATACAACAATCCAGTTGTACTGTTCTCACTCTATCCCTATACAACAATCCAGTCATTCCCGTTCTCACTCTATCCCAATAGAACAATCCAGTCATTCCCGTTCTCACTCTATCCCAATAGAACAATCCAGTCAGTCCTGTTCTCACTCTATCCCAATAGAACAATCCAGTCAGTCCTGTTCTCATTCTATCCCAATAGAACAATCCAGTCATTCCCATTCTCACTCTATCCCAACAGAACAATCCAGTCATTCCCGTTCTCCCTCTATACCAATAGAACAATCCAGACATTCCCGTTCTCACTCTATCCCTATACAACAATCCAGTCATTCCCGTTCTCACTCTATCCCAATACAACAATCCAGTTTGTCCCGTTCTCACTCTATCCCAATAGAACAATCCAGTCAGTCCCGTTCTCATTCTATCCCTAATAGAACAATCCAGTCAATCCCGTTCTCACTCTATCCCAATACAACAATCCAGTTTGTCCCGTTCTCACTCTATCCCAATAGAACAATCCAGTCAGTCCCGTTCTCATTCTATCCCTAATAGAACAATCCAGTCAATCCCGTTCTCATTCTATCCCAATAGAACAATCCAGTCAGTCCCGTTCTCATTCTATCCCTAATAGAACAATCCAGTCATTCCCGTTCTCACTCTATCCCAATAGAACAATCCAGTCAGTCCCGTTCTCATTCTATCCCTAATAGAACAATCCAGTCATTCCCGTTCTCACTCTATCCCAATAGAACCATCCAGTCAGTCCCGTTCTCACTCTATCCCAATACAACAATCCAGTTAGTCCCGTTCTCACTCTATCCCAATAGAACAATCCAGTTAGTCCCGTTCTCACTCTATCCCAATAGAACAATCCAGTCAGTCCCGTTCTCACTCAATCCAAGAGAATATTCCAGTCAGTCCCGTTCTCACTCTATCCCAATAGAACAATCCAGTCAGACCCGTTCTCACTCTATCCCAATAGAACAATCCAGTCAGTCCCGTTCTCACTCTATCCCAATAGAACAATCCAGTCATTCCCGTTCTCACTCAATCCCAATAGAACAATCCAGTCAGACCCGTTCACACTCTATCCCAAGAGAACAATCCAGTCAGTCCCGTTCTCACTGTATCCCAATAGAACAATCCAGTCATTCCCGTTCTCACTCAATCCCAATAGAACAATCCAGTCAATCCCGTTCTCACTCTATCCCAATAGAACAATCCAGTCAGTCCCGTTCTCACTCTATCCCAATAGAACAATCCAGTCAGACCCGTTCTCACTCTATCCCAATAGAACAATCCAGTCATTCCCGTTCTCACTCGATCCCAAATGAACAATCCAGTCAGTCCTGTTCTCATTCTATCCCAACAGAACAATCCAGTCATTCCCATTCTCACTCGATCCCAAATGAACAATCCAGTCAGTCCTGTCCTCATTCTATCCCAATAGAACAATCCAGTCATTCCCGTTCTCATTCTATCCCAATAGAACAATCCAGTCAGTCCTGTCCTCATTCTATCCCAATAGAACAATCCAGTCATTCCCGTTCTCAATCTATCCCAATAGAACAATCCAGTCAATCCCGTTCTCACTCTATCCCATTAGAAGAATCCAGTTAGTCCCGTTCTCACTCTATCCCAATAGAACAATCCAGTCAATCCCGTTCTCACTCTATCCCATTAGAAGAATCCAGTTAGTCCCGTTCTCACTCTATCCCAATAGAACAATCCAGTCATTCCAGTTCTCACTCTATCCCAATAGAACAATCCAGTTAGTCCCGTTCTCATTCTATCCCAATAGAACAATCCAGTCAATCCCTTTCTCACTCTATCCCAATAGAACAATCCAGTCAGTCCCATTCTCACTCTATCCCAATAGAACAATCCAGTCAGTCCCATTCTCACTCTATCCCAATAGAACAATCCAGTTAGTCCCGTTCTCATTCTATCCCAATAGAACAATCCAGTCAATCCCGTTCTCACTCTATCCCATTAGAAGAATCCAGTTAGTCCCGTTCTCACTCTATCCCAATAGAACAATCCAGTCATTCCAGTTCTCACTCTATCCCAATAGAACAATCCAGTTAGTCCCGTTCTCACTCTATCCCAATAGAACAATCCAGTCATTCCAGTTCTCACTCTATCCCAATAGAACAATCCAGTCATTCCAGTTCTCACTCTATCCCAATAGAACAATCCAGTCAATCCCGTTCTCACTCTATCCCATTAGAAGAATCCAGTTAGTCCCGTTCTCACTCTATCCCAATAGAACAATCCAGTCATTCCAGTTCTCACTCTATCCCAATAGAACAATCCAGTCAGTCCTGTTCTCACTCTATCCCAATAGAACAATCCAGTCAGTCCCATTCTCACTCTATCCCAATAGAACAATCCAGTCAGTCCTGTTCTCACTCTATCCCAATAGAACAATCCAGTCATTCCAGTTCTCACTCTATCCCAATAGAACAATCCAGTTAGTCCCGTTCTCATTCTATCCCAATAGAAAAATCCAGTCAGTCCCGTTCTCACTCTATCCCAATAGAACAATCCAGTCAATCCCTTTCTCACTCTATCCCAATAGAACAATCCAGTCAGTCCCGTTCTCACTCTATCCCAATACAACAATCCAGTCAGTCCCGTTCTCACTCTATCCCAATACAACAATCCAGTCAATCCCGTTCTCACTCGATCCCAATAGAACAATCCAGTCAATCCCGTTCTCACTCTATCCCAATAGAACAATCCAGTCAGTCCCGTTCTCACTCTATCCCAATACAACAATCCAGTCAATCCCGTTCTCACTCTATCCCAATAGAACAATCCAGTCATTCCCGTTCTCACTCTATCCCAATAGAACAATCCAGTCAGTCCCGTTCTCACTCTATTCCAATACAACAATCCAGTCATTCCCGTTCTCACTCTATCCCAATAGAACAATCCAGTCAGTCCCGTTCTCACTCTATTCCAATACAACAATCCAGTCATTCCCGTTCTCACTCTATCCCAATAGAACAATCCAGTCATTCCCATTCTCACTCTATTCCAATAGAACAATCCAGTCAGTCCTGTTCTCACTCTATTCCAATACAACAATCCAGTCATTCCCGTTCTCACTCTATCCCAATAGAACAATCCAGTCAGTCCCGTTCTCACTCTATCCCAATACAACAATCCAGTTAGTCTCGTTCTCACTCTATCCCAATAGAACAATCCAGTCAGTCCCATTCTCACTCTATCCCAATACAACAATCCAGTCAGTCCCGTTCTCACTCTATCCCAATACAACAATCCAGTCATTCCCGTTCTCACTCTATCCCAATAGAACAATCCAGTCAGTCCTGTTCTCACTCTATCCCAATAGAACAATCCAGTCAGTCCTGTTCTCACTCTATCCCAATAGAACAATCCAGTCATTCCCATTCTCACTCTATCCCAACAGAACAATCCAGTCATTCCCGTTCTCACTCTATCCCAATACAACAATCCAGTTTGTCCCGTTCTCACTCTATCCCAATAGAACAATCCAGTCAGTCCCGTTCTCACTCTATCCCAATAGAACCATCCAGTCAGTCCCGTTCTCACTCTATCCCAATACAACAATCCAGTCATTCCCGTTCTCACTCTATCCCAAAAAAACAATCCAGTTAGTCCCGTTCTCACTCTATCCCAATAGAACAATCCAGTTAGTCCCGTTCTCACTCTATCCCTAATAGAACAATCCAGTCAGTCCCGTTCTCACTCTATCCCTAATAGAACAATCCAGTCAATCCCGTTCTCACTCTATCCCAATAGAACAATCCAGTCAGTCCCGTTCTCACTCTATCCCCATAGAACAATCCAGTCATTCCCGTTCTCACTCTATCCCAATACAACAATCCAGTCAGTCCCGTTCTCACTCTATCCCAATAGAACAATCCAGTCATTCCCGTTCTCACTCTATCCCAATACAACAATCCAGTCAGTCCCGTTCTCACTCTATCCCAATAGACCAATCCAGTTAGTCCCGTTCTCACTCTATCCCAATAGACCAATCCAGTTAGTCCCGTTCTCACTCTATCCCTAATAGAACAATCCAGTCAGTCCCGTTCTCACTCTATCCCTAATAGAACAATCCAGTCAGTCCCGTTCTCACTCTATCCCCATAGAACAATCCAGTCATTCCCGTTCTCACTCTATCCTAATACAACAATCCAGTCAATCCCGTTCTCACTCGATCCCAATACAACAATCCAGTTTGTCCCGTTCTCACTCTATCCCAATAGAACAATCCTGTGAGTCCCGTTCTCACTCTATCCCAATAGAACAATCCAGTCATTCCCGTTCTCACTCTATCCCAATAGAACAATCCTGTGAGTCCCGTTCTCACTCTATCCCAATACAACAATCCAGTCAATCCCGTTCTCACTCTATCCCAATACAACAATCCAGTTTGTCCCGTTCTCACTCTATCCCAATAGAACAATCCAGTTAGTCCCGTTCTCACTCTATCCCTAATAGAACAATCCAGTCAGTCCCGTTCTCACTCTATCCCTAATAGAACAATCCAGTCATTCCCGTTCTCACTCGATCCCAATAGAACAATCCAGTCACTCCCATTCTCACTCTATCCCAATACAACAATCCAGTCAATCCCGTTCTCACTCTATCCCAATACAACAATCCAGTTTGTCCCATTCTCACTCTATCCCAATAGAACAATCCAGTCATTCCCGTTCTCACTCTATCCCTAATAGAACAATCCAGTCATTCCCGTTTTCACTCTATCCCAATAGAACAATCCAGTTAGTCCCGTTCTCACTCTATCCCAATACAACAACCCAGTCAATCCCGTTGTCACTCTATCTCAAATGGAACAATCCAGTTAGTCCCGTTCTCACTCTATCCCAATACAACAAACCAGTCAGTCCCGTTCTCACTCTATCCCAAATGGAACAATCCAGTTAGTCCCGTTCTCACTCTATCCCTAATAGAACAATCCAGTCATTCCCGTTCTCACTCTATCCCAATACAACAATCCAGTTAGTCCCGTTCTCACTCTATCACAACAGAACAATCTAGTCAGTCTTGTTCTCACTCTAACAGTTCAGTAGAGGAGGAATGTCTGGAGTGTATACGGGATAGCTTTCTAGACCAATACGTTGAGGAACCAACAAGGGAATAGGGTGTTGTGCAATGAGAAAGGATTAGTTGGCAATCTAGTTGTTAGTGAACCTTGGTGTTGAATGACCATAATTTGGTAGAATCATTATTCACCTTGATAAAGAATTCTACCAAATGGGAGAACGGGACTGACTGGATTGTTCTATTGGGATAGAGTGAGAACGGGACTGACTGGATTGTTCTATTGGGATAGAGTGAGAACGGGACTAACTGGATTGTTGTATTGGGATAGAGTGAGAACGGGAATGACTGGATTGTTCTATTAGGGATAGAGTGAGAACAGGACTGACTGGATTGTTCTATTGGGATAGAGTGAGATTTTGAGACCAGGGTCTTGAACCTCCATAAAGGCAACGGTCATGGTATGAGACATTAGCTGGCAATGACGGACTGGGAAACATTACTGAAAGGAAGGAGAGTGGACAGGCAATGGCAGGAATTCAAGGAACAAACAGGTGAACTCCTAAAGTTGTTTATTCCTTTTTGGTGCAACAGTAGAAAGGGAGCTGTGGCCAAACCATGGCTTACATGGGAAATTAGAGATAGTATTAGATTCAAAGAAGAGGCATACAAATTAGCAAGACAAAACTATAGACCTGAGGATTGCCAACAGTTTAAAATTCAGCAAAGATAGACCAAGGGATTGATTAAGAAGAGGGAAATACAATTTGAAAGTAAATGAGCGGGGAACATGAAAACTGATTGTGAATTCTATAGGTATGTGTGGGAGGGAAATTAATGAGTTGCCAACTTAGAAGCATGCTTGGAAATGCTTGACTATAGTTCAACACTGCTTTTGAATGAAAATAAGTAGGTCAGGTAACATAAATGAAATACTGCTCAATATTCTGGTCTCGGCCTAATTACGAAAACACATTGTCCTCCGAAAGATAACAAAATGTGTACTCGAGTTGTTTTTAGCCAAGGGCAAGAACATACGTACTACGTATTTAATCTTACGTACTTTCCAAGATCTATTTAATATAAACATGCCTGTTTACTTCAAGCTGTTATTTCAGACTATAAAAATATGCTGTCTTCAATCAAATCTCAGAGTGCAGTGCACTGGCTTTGCAGCTGGAACACTCTCTCTCCGCAAATATATTTGTGTAAATAAATTTCCTTAAATCGAACCTCGAGGAAATTTCCTTTATTATAATTTCCACGACAAATTGGCATAGTCTTTGCAGTTTCCCTAATTTAACGGGACGTGAACCCTGAAACGATTCTCTAAACAGGACTCTCTCAGCTGAAAGGGAGAGAGCCATAGCGCGATCCCAGCTGAAAGGGAGGTCTGCTGCTCGGCAGCCTTAATTTCTGGCCAGTGACTCATACTAGGATGAGTTATCTTAATGAATAAATTAACGATAGCTACATGGGAAGAAAAAAGGTGCCTTAGAGACTAAAATTTAAGAAAAAAGACTTTGAGGTTCGTGAATGGATAAACACCGGTGTGCGCTCCCTGTAGTATTTGTAAATGATTTCCACGGTCATTGTTATTGTTATATATATGTTCTAAAGTATTTTGCAGAAGGAACGATGAGCAATAAACTCGACGCCCCCTCACAGGTCGTCCCGAAGCCTCGGTAAAGACATCCGGAGCGAGAAAGAAGGTGAATTCCTTGAAGAAGGCAGATAAGGGAGTTAAAATGAGTAAGAAAATGAAAAGAAACAATTGTAAAGCAACGGAATGAGGTAGGAAAACCTATATGTCCCCCATAGGAATCTCATGAAGCTGACCTCCTCTCGGAAAAAAAACAGGGGCGTAAAAGTAAATAGAAGATTAAGGTAAAAGCGTAACAGATGGGTTCCTGTCGAAAAAGGGAATTCAGATTTTCTGTAGCCGTGAGATAGGGCTACCAGCTAACTGTGATATTTATGAGCTGTGAGAATCTGTGTGTTTTATTTTAACAAATTAATTTTAGTCAAAGCATGAAGTGCTAAGTGGATTGTATTTTTTGTTGCTTGAGTCCAGGATTATAACTTAAGTGATTTGTGTTGAGATTTCTCTAATGCACTGAAACATTGGAAATTAAAATCAGTTTAAAAGAAAGAAAGTGCCTTTACAAATAAAAGTAATTGAATATGAATAAGTTTTAGATTACGTGAAAAGACGTAAACGGCATCATTCCAGGTTCTCCACTCCTTAGGTTCTGCAGGAAACATTAACCAATTCAGCAGACAGTTGATCTTTTCTGAATTGACAAAGAAAAATATACATCACTAAGAATAGCTAATGCCTATAAAATCAATCATTGGAAATTGACTTAAATGTGTGCTATTCATAGCCCCCTCCCAGGAGATGTTTTGCTGCTTCTAAAATACTCTTATGGTGCATCTTGGCCAGCTTTGAAGGATGGGATTGCAGTCCCATCTGGCATAAATGGGGGCTGGGTTCCCAATAATTTGAATGAAGGAAATGAGTCCCTCGAAGACTGATTAGCAAATAGAGGGAAAGAGGCAATCATGCAAGGGGCCAAGAAGCATTTAACCTCCAGGAAGGATGTACCCCACCTAGCGACACCTTCCCCTATTAGGCAGACAGACACTCTGCAAATTAGGAGCGGTAATACATTGCATTGATAATGGAATGTTTATGGAACTGTCTCAAATACGAGCTCACCAGCTGCAAAATTTAATAACTTCTGAGCCTGCGCCCGATCGCTCTGTGTCTATGTTGTATGCTGGCAGCTGAACGTTAACCCTTACTGTTAAAAAATTTTTTTTTTTAAACTACAGGATGTCTTACAGAAGGTTAATGAGCCTTGGGCACAGCTATTAAAACACCTGATAGAGTCCAGACGAGAGAATATAGTGACCCATTGCATGGCTTGGTATGCTCGTGAGGATGAGCACACATATAATTTACAAACGCAAAGTCACTTAGGACAGCAGACATCATTGCATATCATTCCTTTTTATTTTTCGGTGTTGTGGGATTAGGAATGTTAGTACAATTGACCCATAGTCAGAGGGGCCTTTTTAGGATGGGTTTAACTTCAGAACTTCAGTTAACATTGGCCGTAAGACATTCCGCTAAGGCAAAGCAAATAGGAGAAGTGATCAAAGAGGCCAAAGGAAAAAAGTAATACATGGGATTTATATTGAAATGGACGGACAAAATTACCTGATAGAATGTTATGGCAAACAGGGGGGCAAAGTGACCTGGAAAGAGGAGCAATGGCCCGCTACATTTGAAAGACAACAACCTCCCCGAGAGAGCCAGCATTTACTCCCTTCAATCCTGGCCCAGGTACTGGCACATCTATGGGCCCAACATAAAAATCATGTTGGAAAAGTACATTCTGCCCCAGTGCATAGGGTGCAGTTACAGAAGAACGTTACCCTGCCCTGCTTAAAACTATACAGGTTGGCACCGGAAGCCGAAAAAGGGATAGAGGGAGTGATAAATACACTATTACAGCAAGGAGTGCTGAAGAGAACACAAAGCCCCTGTAACACCCCTATACTCCCAATTCCAAAGGTAGGAAGACCCAACGAGTGGTGGTTTGTGCAAGATCTTAGAGCCATCAATAAAATTATTATCACTATTGCTCTATTGGTGCCGGACACAAATGTCATTTTGTCTTCTATACCACCAACAACGGATACTTTCTCAGCCTTTTTCTCCATACCATTGCACCCAGAAAGTCAATATCTATTTGCTTTACATATCGGAATTAACAGTATTAAAAGAGACTTGGATGAGTGCCAGTTGTCTGCAGGCTGAACATTCCCTCAATATAGAACATAGAACATAGAACGATACAGCGCAGTACAGGCCCTTCGGCCCACGATGACGATTTATTGATAGCCTCAGAGGGAGGGCTAGTTTGTCAACAGAATAGCACGGTAGCCTTGTGGATAGCACAATTCCTTCACAGCTCCAGGGTCCCAGGTTCGATTCCAGCTTGGGTCACTGTCTGTGCGGAGTCTGTGTGTGCGTGGGTTTCCTCCGGGTGCTCCGGTTTCCTCCCACCGTCCAAAGATGTGCAGGTTAGGTGGATTGGCCATGATAAATTGCCCTTAGTGTCCAAAATTGACCTTAGTGTTGGGTGGGGTTACTGGGTTATGGGGATAGGGTGGCGGTGTTGACTTTGGGTAGGGTGCTCTTTCCAAGAGCCGGTACAGACTCGATGGGCCGAATGGCCTCCTTCTGCACTGTAAATTCTATGATATCTATGAATACCCTTTTGTTATTATCACATCTGACAGAAAGATAGGGTCTAAATGGACAAACTGCAATTCTGTCAGGAGACAGTTCAGTATTTGGAATACAGGCTGTAGCAAGGGTTCCAACTTCGCGCACGGAAAAGGAAACCTTTACCTTCTTCGGCATGGTGGGCTATTGCAGGCAGTGGATCCCGGGCTATAGAGAGATGGATGCAGTACTGCGCAAGGCTACCCTGCAGGGTGCCCTTCAGTTATTACCTGGATCCCCGAGAGGGAGCAAGCATTTCGTAATTTGGAACAAGCCATGATCAGCGCCCCTGCTTTGGGATTTCCTAATTTCAGCAAACCCTCTACTCTTTATGTGAATGAAGCAGGGGGATTTGCAACAGGGGTCCTGGTACAAGAGCATGGAGGAGGGAAAAGACCCATTGCCTATTACTCGATGGCCCTATGTGCCGTGGTAAAGGGTATGCCAAATTGCTTAAGAGCAGTAGCAGCCACAGCGGTCATAGTAGAAAAAAATCAGTTTTGCTACTGCTTAATTCATCCGCAACGCAGCATTTTACTGCGGCTCGACGCACTGAGTACAAAGTAATCCTCTCTAAAACCAACTTTACCTACAAGCGAGTGCCAGCTGTCAACCCTGCAACACTCTTGCCCGCGCCCTGGAAGCAGAACATATGTATGATCATGACTGTTTACAATTGGTTGAAGCCACCACAACCTCTCAACCTAATTTATTGAATCACCCACGAGAAAATCCAGACATCATCTTTTTTACCAATGGGTCAGCAAACCGACCAAATGATATGACCAACCTGGCCGGCTATGCAATAGTAACTTCATTCAAGATAGTGGAAGCTTTTGACCTGCCTTCAGGAACGTCTGCTCAAGCGGCCAAATGGTTTGCCCTTACTAAAGCATGTATTCTAGCTAAAAATATTACAGTCAATATTTATACTGATTCCCGATCCACATTTGGGGTAGTACATGATTTTGGCCAATTATGGAAAAACAGGGGATTCATAACTTGCTCTGACCAACCTATTAAACATACTAAATTGGTTTTAAATTTCCTTGATGCTGTTCAGCTGCCCAGCATGATAGCTGTTTTAAAGTGTGAAGCAGACGATGAAGTCTCATGCGGCCATAGATTTGCTGATAAAATAGCAAAGGAAGTGGCTCTCAAACAGCAGCCACAACTGCAAGCGGCTACAGTTGAACTTCCATCCACCATAACAGAACCAAAGTTAAAACAGGTACAGGAGCAAGCCTCCCTACAGGAGCATCGCTCTTGGCTAAAAGCAGGTTGCTATCAAGACAATCATCAAATCTGCATCCACCCAGATACCCGCGCAGTATGCCTCAGATGTCTGTTTTTGCCACTATGTCACCTTGCCCATGGGCAGGCTCATGTGCGCAAAGGAGGAATGACACATGCCATATGTCAACAATGGTATGCTCGAGGTATTAAGGTAACAATTGAAAAAGTAGCCCGCACATGTATGATTTGTCAGAGGAATAATCGGTGATAGTGGACATGTTGTCACGGTGGGTAGAGGCTTTTCCAACCAAAAGAGATGATGCTAGAACAGTGGTAAATATTCTGTTAAAGGAAATAATACCTAGGTTTGGGATACCAATGGGTATTAGCAGTGACAGGGGAACTCATTTCACTAGCAAATTGACCAAAGCCCGAACAGAAGCCATAGGATTTGATTGGAAATTGCATATCCCGTATCAGCCGCAATCCTCAGGAATGGTGGAAAGGGCGGATGGAATAATTAAAACTGCAGTAATAAAAGTGTGTCAACAAAATGGGCTGCTATGGCCAGATGCCATACCCATTGTAATGTCTGCCCTGAGAAATCAGAGAAATCGTAATACGGGTTAACCCCGTATGAGATATTAATGGGACGTCCCTTGACAACTGGAACTAAACCCCAATGACCCCAGCGGCAGTAGCCTTAATATGGGCAGATGAGGCATCACTAAAATATGCCCAGGCCATGTGTGAAACCGCTGGAAAAAAAAAGAAAAAATGAAAAGGTGCAACAGGCTCAGATGCATCCAAAAGAGGGAAATACACACCCGTTAAACCTGGAGATCAAGTATATGTGAAAGAACTAAACAAAGATTATTTTTCTCCCAGATGGAAAGGACCCTACCAAGTGCTGCTAACAACCCGAACAGCCATTAAAGTAAAGGAAAAGCCAGATGGGATCCACGCAACTTGGTGTAAACCACATCATACAGAACTTTGAGAGTACTCGCGAAACGCTGACCTGAAGAGAATGACGGCGTTAATGTTTTTATATTATCATATTAATCCAACATCATGTAGAGGGTAAACTGAACACTAACACCTTAATATACATGTCTCACTCATACGCAGAGAGGGTAAATAAATTCAGTTGTTGGGTTTGTACACAAATTCCCAGATGCTTGGGGGAGGGCATCCCCGTGCGACCCATCCCATTCACCAGTAACGAGATAGCAGAGTGGGGCTCTAAGACAAAATAGTGCAGGACGTGGTGAAGATACACAGGATATGTTAGATTGGAGATTAGCTGGATACGATATGAATAGGTTTGAGGAATGGTGAGGACCTAGGTTTAATGTAACACGTCAACCGCCCTGGTTGATCCTTCCCAATTATACGGGAGTCCCAAAAGGAAGTATATGCTTTAAGAATCATAAAACATATGGGACCCACTCAGTAGGCACGAGTCAGTGTGATCAGGCCATGAATTGGCAACCCCCTATGTTCCACCTTACAGCTAAAGAACTATTCATTTTTGATTGGTCAGGAGTTGAAAATCAAACTAGTGGAGGTTCCTGAGAAGGGGATAGATTAGACTAATGATGACTGATAGTAAAGGAAACCTGACGCATATAACGGCAAATATTTTATCTATGGCCATATCAGAAAATTGGGAAGGCTCCTGCTATTTGGGATATGTACAAAGAACAAAGAAATGTACAGCACAGGAACAGGCCCTTCAGCCGTCCAAGCCCGTGCCGACCATGCTGCCCGACTAAACTACAATCTTCTACACTTCCTGGGTCTGTATCCCTCTATTCCCATCCTATTCATGTATTTGTCAAGATGCCCCTTAAATGTCACTATCGTCCCTGCTTCCACCACCTCCTCCTTATTTCTTATTCTTATACTCAATGCCCCGGCCAATGAAGGCAAGCATGCCGTATGCCTTCTTGACTACCTTCTCCACCTGTGTTGCCCCTTTCAGTGACCTGTGGACCTGTACTCCTAGGTCTCTCTGACTTTCAATACTCTTGAGGGTTCTACCATTCACTGTATATTCCCTACCTGCATTAGACCTTCCAAAATGCATTACCTCACATTTGTCCGGATTAAACTCCATCTGCCATCTCTCCGCCCAAGTCTCCAAACAATCTAAATGTAGTCCCTTATGTGCATCACATTCAGCAATTGCAGAACCATCCCCATCACAGGACGACACAAAGTACTATGACATGGGCACAAATGCTGGAAATAATGATACCACCATTAGGAATAGCCACTAATGCATACGAACTTCGCGAACTATGAGACATCCTTGAGCAGGTAGGTAATGACTCTGCAGTAGCTGTTAACCAGATAGAAACTGAGATGGTTGCTATAAGAGCGGTTGCCCTGCAGAATAGAATGGCTTTTGATTTCTTGTTAGATGAAAAGGGAGGCACTTGTGCCCTGATTGGAAGTGACAGTTGCACGTACATCGCTGACAACTCAGAAAAAATTGATAATCTGGTGGATCACATTCGTAGAGAGGTGACAAGATTACATGAAAATGAGGAATGGGACTTTGGCTTTGGGTGGTTAGGATCGTCAGGACAGAGGATTGTGTTCTGGATTATAATCGCCATTGTAATCTTCATTGTCGTATGGTTACTATTTTAATGTTGCGCAAGATATTTTTATTGTACGAACAACGGAACAGCCCGAGCCACCTTGCCTCCTTGCTACCAGGCTCATAACACGCAGGGAACTGTCATATATCAGTTCCCCCTACATTATAACCCACCCTACACGATAATTTACTAAAAGGCGTTGATCGAAAGATCAACAAGGAGGGAATTGTGGAAGGGAAATTAATAAGTTGCCAATTCAGGAGCATGCTGGGAAATGCTTGACTATAGTTCAACACTGCTTTTGAATGAAAATAAGTAGGTCAGGTAGCATAAATGAAATGCTTCTAACACAGTATGTAGATTGTCCGACCAGAGGAGGGGCAATATTGGATTTAGTACTGGGTAATGAGCCAGGGCAAGTGATAGGTTTGTTAGTGGGGGAGCATTTTGGAGATAGTGACCACAATTCTGTGACTTTCACTTTAGTAATGGAGAGGGTACGTGAAACAGGGCAAGGTTTACAATTGGGGGAAGGGTAAATACGATGTTGTCAGACAAGAATTGAAGTGCATAAGTTGGGAACATAGGCTGGCAGGGAAGGACACAAGTGAAATGTGGAACTTGTTCAAGGAACAGGTGCTACGTGTCCTTGATATGTCTGTCCCTGTCAGGCAGGGAAGAGATGGTCGAGTGAGGGAACCATGGTTGACAAGAGAGGTTGAATGTCTTGTTAAGAGGAAAAAGGTGACTTATGTAAGGCTGAGGAAACAAGGTTCAGACAGGGCATTGGAGGGATACAAGATAGCCAGGAGGGAACTGAAGAAAGGGATTAGGAGAGCTAAGAGAGGGCATGAACAATCTTTGGCGGGTAGGATCAAGGAAAACCGCAAGGCCTTTTACACATATGTGAGAAATATGAGAATGACTAGAGCGAGGGTAGGTCCGATCAAGGACAGTAGCGGGAGATTGTGTATTGAGTCTGAAGAGATAGGAGAGGTCTTGAACGAGTACTTTTCTTCTGTATTCACAAATGAGAGGGGCGATATTGTTGGAGAGGACAGTGTGAAACAGATTGGTAAGCTCGAGGAAATACTTGTTAGGAAGGAAGATGTGTTGGGCATTTTGAAAAACTTGAGGATAGACAAGTCCCCCGGGCCTGACGGGATATATCCAAGGATTCTATGGGAAGCAAGAGATGAAATTGCAGAGCCGTTGGCAATGATCTTTTCGTCCTCACTGTCAACAGGGGTGGTACCAGGGGATTGGAGAGTGGCGAATGTCGTGCCCCTGTTCAAAAAAGGGACTAGGGATAACCCTGGGAATTACAGGCCAGTTAGTCTTACTTCGGTGGTAGGCAAAGTAATGGAAAGGGTACTGAAGGATAGGATTTCTGAGCATCTGGAAAGACACTGCTTGATTAGGGATAGTCAGCACGGATTTGTGAGGGGTAGGTCTTGCCTTACAAATCTTATTGAATTCTTTGAGGTGGTGACCAAGCATGTGGATGAAGGTAGAGCAGTGGATGTAGTGTACATGGATTTTAGTAAGGCATTTGATAAAGTTCCCCATGGTAGGCTTATGCAGAAAGTAAGGCGGCATGGGATAGTGGGAAATTTGGCCAGTTGGATAACGAACTGGCTAACCTATAGAAGTCAGAGAGTGGTGGTGGATGGCAAATATTCAGCCTGGATCCCAGTTACCAGTGGCGTACCGCAGGGATCAGTTCTGGGTCCTCTGCTGTTTGTGATTTTCATTAATGACTTGGATGAGGGAGTTGAAGGGTGGGTCAGTAAATTTGCAGACGATACGAAGATTGGTGGAGTTGTGGATAGTAAGGAGGGCTGTTGTCGGCTGCAAAGAGACATAGATAGGATGCAGAGCTGGGCTGAGAAGTGGCAGATGGAGTTTAACCCTGAAAAGTGTGAGGTTGTCCATTTTGGAAGGACAAATATGAATGCGGAATACAGGGTTAACGGTAGAGTTCTTGGCAATGTGGAGGAGCAGAGAGATCTTGGGGTCTATGTTCATACATCTTTGAAAGTTGCCACTCAAGTGGATAGAGCTGTGAAGAAGGCCTATGGTGTGCTCGCGTTCATTAACAGAGGGATTGAATTTAAGAGCCGTGAGGTGATGATGCAGCTGTACATAACTTTGGTACGGCCACATTTGGAGTACTGTGTACAGTTCTGGTCGCCTCATTTTAGGAAGGATGTGGAAGCTTTGGAAAAGGTGCAAAGAAGATTTACCAGGATGTTGCCTGGAATGGAGAGTAGGTCTTACGAGGAAAGGTTGAGGGTGCTAGGCCTTTTCTCATTAGAACGGAGAAGGATGAGGGGCGACTTGATAGAGGTTTATAAGATGATCAGGGGAATAGATAGAGTAGATAGTCAGAGACTTTTTCCCCGGGTGGAACAAACCATTAGAAGGGGACATAAATTTAAGGTGAAAGGTGGAAGATATAGGAGGGATATCAGAGGTAGGTTCTTTACCCAGAGAGTAGTGGGGGCATGGAATGCACTGCCTGTGGAATTAGTTGAGTCGGAAACATTAGGGACCTTCAAGCAGCTATTGGATAGGTATATGGATTACAGTAAAATGATAGTGTAGATTTATTTGTTCTCAAGGGCAGCACGGTAGCATTGTGGATAGCACAATTGTTTCACAGCTCCAGGGTCCCAGGTTCGATTCCGGTTTGGGTCACTGTCTGTGCGGAGTCTGCACGTCCTCCCCGTGTCTGCGTGGGTTTCCTCCGGGTGCTCCGGTTTCCTCCCACAGTCCAAAGATGTGCGGGTTAGGTGAATTGGCCAATGATAAATTGCCCTTAATGTCCAAATTGCCCTTGGTGTTGGGTGGAAGTGTTGAGTTTGGGTAGGGTGCTCTTTCCAAGAGCTGGTGCAGACACAAAGGGCCGAATGGCCTCCTTCTGCACTGTAAATTCAATGTTAATCTATGATTAATCTAGGACAAAGGTTCGGCACAACATCGTGGGCCGAAGGGCCTGTTCTGTGCTGTATTTTTCTATGTTCTATGTTCTATGCTGCTTAATATTCTGGTCTCGGCCTAATTATGAAAACACATTGTCCTCCGAAAGATAACAAAATGTGTACTCGAGTTGTTTTTAGCCAAGGGCAAGAACATACGTCCTACGTATTTCATCTTACGTACTTTCCAAGGTCTATTTAATATAAACATGCCTGTTTATTTCAAGCTGTTATTTCAGACTATAAAACATGCTGTCTTCAATCAAATCTCAGAGTGCAGCATACTGGCTTTGCAGCTGGAACACTCGCTCTCCGCAAATATATTTGTGTAAATAAATTTCCTTAAATCGAACCTCGAGGGATTTGTCTTTATTATAATTTCCACAACAGTATGTAAAGAGAAAAAAATTAATAAATACTAATGTAGGCCCTTACAGTCCGAAACGGGGGAATTCATAACAGGAAACAAAGAAATGGCTGAGGAGCTAAATTCGCACTTTACATGAATAATGTTACGGAAGTTCTGAGAAACACAGGTTTTAGTGAGGAGCTGAAGGAAATTAGTATTAGTAAAAAACTGGTTTGGGGCAGTTAATGGGATTGAAGGCAGGTAAATCTCCAGGGCCTGATAATCCTCATCCCAGAGTACTTAAGGAAGTGGCCCCAGAAATAGTAGATCCATTGGTGGTCATTTTCCAAAATTCTTTGGACACCAGAATGGTTCCTACAGACTAGAGGATAGCGAATGTAACCCTGCCATTCAAAAAGGGAACTAGAGAGAAAACAGGGAACAATAGATCAGTGAGCCTAACATTGGCAGTTGGAAAATTGCTGGAGTCAATTATCAAGGATTTTATAGCACAGCATTTGGAAAGCAATGGTATAATCAGACATAGTCAGCATGGATGTATGAAAGGAAAATCATGTTTGACAAAATACTAGAATTCTTTGAAGATTTAACTGGTAGAGTTGACCAGGGATGGAGATGATTTATTTAGATTTTCAGAAGGCTTTCAACAAGGTCTCACAAAGCAGATTAATATGTGAAGTTAAAGCGCACGGGATTGAGGGATTGAGATGGATAAAAAGCTGGTTAGCAGACAGGAAGTAAAAAGTTGGAATAAATGGATCTTTTTCCGATTGGCAGGCAGTGACTAGTGGGGTACCGCAAGGATTCTTGCTAGGACCCCAAATGTTCACATTATATATTCATGATTTTGACGAGGGAACTGAAACTCCAGATTTGGAGATTCATAGAATTTACAGTGCAGAAGGAGGCCATTCGGCCCGTCGAGTCTGCACCGGCTCTTGGAAAGAGCACCCCACCCAAGGTTGACATCTCCACCCTATCCCCATAACCCAGCAACCCCACCCAACACTAAGAGCAATTTTGGACACTAAGGGCAATTTATCATGGCCAATCCACCTAACCTGCACATCTTTGGACTGTGGGAGGAAACCGGAGCACCCAGAGGACACCCACGCACACAAGGGGAGGATGTGCAGACTCCGCACAGACAGTGACCCAAGCCGGAATCGAACCTGGGACCCTGGAGCTGTGAAGCAATTGTGCTATCCACAATGCTACCGTGCTGCCTAGATGATACGTAGTTGGTTGGGAGAGTGAGTTGTGAGGAGGATGCAGAGATGCTTCAGCAGGATTTTGACTGGCTGAGTGAGTGGGCACATCCATGGCAGATGCAGTACAATGTGGATAAATGTGACGTTTTGCTTCGGTAACAAAAATAGGAAGGTAGATTATTATTTGAATGGGTCTAAGTTGAGAGAGGTGAATACTCAGTGAGAACCTGGTGTCCTCGTGCATCAGTCGCTGAAAGAAAGCTTGCAGGTACAGCAGACAATAAAGACGGCAAATGGTATGTTGGCCTTCGTAGCGAGAGGATTTGAGTTTAGGAATATAGATGTTCTACTGCAGTCGTATAGGCCATTGGTGAGGCCATACCTGGAATAGTGTGTGCAGTTTTGGTGTCCTTGTCTGAGGAAGGATGTTCTTGCTATGGAGGAAGTACAGCGAAGATTTAACAGGCTGATTCCTGGGATGGCGGATTGTGATATGAGGAGAGACTAAATCAGTTAGGATTATATTCATTGGAGTTGAGAAGAGTGAGAGGCGATCTCATAGCAACTTATAAAATTGTAACAGGATTAGACAGGGTAGATTCGGAAAGAATTTCCCGATGGTGGGGGAGTCCAGAACTAGGGGTCATAGTTTGAGGATAAGGGGTAAACCTTTTAGGGCTGAGGTGAGGAGAAATCTCTTCACCCAGAGAGTGATGAATCTGTGGAATTCGCTACCACAAAGTAGTTGAGGCCAAAACGTTGTGTCATTTCAAGAAAGAATTGGATGTAGCTCATGGGGCTAAAGGGATCAATGGATTTGGGGGGAAGGCAGGATGAGGGTATTGAACTTGACGATCAGCCATGATCATAATGAATGGTGGAGCAGGCTCGAAGGGCCGAATGGCCTCCTCCTGCTTCTAATTGCTATGTTTCTCTATGTAACACAACAGAATAATCCAGTCAGTCTCATTCACAATGTATCCTTAATGAACAACCCAGTCAGTCTCGTTCTCACTCTATTCCAATAAATTAACAGTCAGCCTCATTCTCACTCTATCCCTTTAGAACAATCCAGTCACACTTGTTCTCACTTTCTCCCTATAGAATAATCCAGCCAGCCTCAGTCTCACTCTATCCCTACAGAATAATCCCGTCTTTCTCATTCTCACTGTGCATAAAGAATAATCTAGTCAGTCTCATTTTCTCTCTTTCCCGCTGCAGTCTGTGTGGCGTAGGTACACCCACAGTGCTGTTAGGGAGGGCGTTCCAGGATTTCGACCCAGCGACAGTGAAGGAACGGCGATTATTTGCAAGTCAGAATGGTGTGTTTCTGGGAGGATAATATCTGCTGTTCTTGTCCTTCTAGATGGCAGTGGTTGTGGGTTTGGAAGATGTTGCCAAAGAAACCTTTGTGTGTTCCTGCAGTGTATCTTGTAGATGGTACACAAGGTTGCTACTGTTCGTTGGTGGTGGAGGGTTTGAATGTTTGTGGAAGGAGTACCAATAAAGTGGGCTGTTTTTCCTGGATGGTATCAAACATCTTGAGTGTTGTTGCAGCTGCACTTATCCAGGCAAATGGAGAGTATTCCATCACAATCCTGACTTGTGCCTTGTAGATAATGGACTGGTTTTGGAGTGTCAGGAGGTGAGTCACTGACTTCCACAGCCCCTGATCTGCTATTGTAGCCACAATATTTATATAGCTAGTGTTTCAATGATGGTAATGCCATTGAATTTCAACAGGTGATGGTTTGATTCTCTCTTATTGGAGATGGCCACTGCCTGGTACTTGTGTGGTGTAATTGTTACTTGCCACTTGTCAGCCTGAGCCTGGGTATTGTCCAGTTCTTGCTGTATTTGGCCTGCAATTTTGCCCATGTTCTGCTCTTAATAAAGTTAGTTTACGGCAATGATATTGGTCATCCTGCAACATGAAAACAAGACAGGGGATATGTCTGAAATAACAAAGGTGGAAACTTACTTTTCTTCTGCCGAGCCCAGGTCTTACAACTGGAGAGGAATACACTGAGGATGGAGGCTTGGCACTCCCAAATTTAGGCCTTCTCAGCCAGTTGTTGTTGTTTCTCATCCTGGCACTCAGCTCAAAGGTTCACCTAAAGGCTTGCTGTCAATGATAGAGAAGATTAAAAGGGGTTCCCAAGAGGCCAGTGTCAGAAAACTGCAGGACACCTCGGGCTGGAGATTTTTAGGGTGTATTGAGGGAGACCA
Source organism: Scyliorhinus torazame (assembly GCF_047496885.1). Taxonomy (NCBI): domain Eukaryota; kingdom Metazoa; phylum Chordata; class Chondrichthyes; order Carcharhiniformes; family Scyliorhinidae; genus Scyliorhinus; species Scyliorhinus torazame. The sequence goes on from NC_092707.1 coordinate 214,655,661, forward strand.
ATGGGGATTTATAAATTCAGACAAAGATTTTGAATTTTATGTTTAAGGAAGTCAGTGAGGACCAAGGATGATGGAGGAAACATGGTTTGAAGTTTGAAATTATTTGAAATGTCTGAGTTTGGAGGCGGGGGGGGACGACGACCCTTGAGCCTTGAAAGGAGACGAGTGAGAAGAGCCTTTATCAACAAAAGAAAATTTCCAAACGAGTCAGAAAATGTTGAACGTTCTAATGAAGAGTCATATTAGACTTAAAACGGTAACTCTGTTTCTGCATCCACAGATGCTGCCAGACCTGCGCCGTTTTTCCAGCACTTTCTGTCTTTATTTCATATTTCCAGCAGCCGTAGCACTTAGAACATAGAACATAGAACATAGAACAATACAGCGCAGTACAGGCCCTTCGGCCCTCGATGTTGCACCGAAACAAAAGCCACCTAACCTACACTATACCATTATCATCCATTTGTTTATCCAATAAACTTTTAAATGCCCTCAATGTTGGCGAGTTCACTACTGTAGCAGGTAGGGCATTCCACGGCCTCACTACTCTTTGCGTAAAGAACCTACCTCTGACCTCTGTCCTATATCTATTACCCCTCAGTTTAAAGTTATGTCCCCTCGTGCCAGCCATTTCCATCCGCGGGAGAAGGCTCTCACTGTCCACCCTATCCAACACCCTGATCATTTTGTATGCCTCTATTAAGTCTCCTCTTAACCTTCTTCTCTCCAACGAAAACAACCTCAAGTCCATCAGCCTTTCCTCATAAGATTTTCCCTCCATACCAGGCAACATCCTGGTAAATCTCCTCTGCACCCGCTCCAAAGCCTCCACGTCCTTCCTATAATGCGGTGACCAGAACTGTACGCAATACTCCAAATGCGGCCGTACCAGAGTTCTGTACAGCTGCAACATGACCTCCTGACTCCGGAACTCAATCCCTCTACCAATAATGGCCAACACTCCATAGGCCTTCTTCACCACCCTATCAACCTGGGTGGCAACTTTCAGGGATCTATGTACATGGACACCTAGATCCCTCTGCTCATCCACACTTCCAAGAACTTTACCATTAGCCAAATATTCCGCATTCCTGTTATTCCTTCCAAAGTGAATCACCTCACACTTCTCTACATTAAACTCCATTTGCCACCTCTCAGCCCAGCTCTGCAGCTTATCTATATCCCTCTGTAACCGGCTACTTCCTTCCACGCTATCGACAACACCACCGACTTTAGTATCGTCTGCAAATTTACTCACCCACCCTTCTGCGCCTTCCTCTAGGTCATTGATAAAAATGACAAACAGCAACGGCCCCAGAACAGATCCTTGTGGTACTCCACTTGTGACTGAACTCCATTCTGAACATTTCCCATCAACCGTCACCCTCTGTCTTCTTTCAGCTAGCCAATTTCTGATCCACATCTCTAAATCACCCTCAATCCCCAGCCTCCGTATTTTCTGCAATAGCCTACCGTGGGGAACCTTATCAAACGCTTTGCTGAAATCCATATACACCACATCAACTGCTCTACCCTTGTCTACCTGTTCAGTCACCTTCTCAAAGAACTCGATAAGGTTTGTGAGGCATGACCTACCCTTCACAAAGCCATGCTGACTATCCCTGATCATATTATTCCTATCTAGATGATTATAAATCTTGTCTCTTATAATCCCCTCCAAGACTTTACCCACTACAGACGTGAGGCTCACCGGTCTATAGTTGCCGGGGTTGTCTCTGCTCCCCTTTTTGAACAAAGGGACGACATTTGCTATCCTCCAGTCCTCTGGCACTATTCCTGTAGCCAATGATGACATAAAAATCAAAGCCAATGGTCCAGCAATCTCTTCCCTGGCCTCCCAGAGAATCCTAGGATAAATCCCATCAGGTCCCGGGTACTTTTCAGCCTGTCCAGAATTGCCAACACCTCTTCCCTACGTACCTCAATGCCATCTAATCTATTTACCTGGAACTCAGCATTCTCCTCCACAACATTATCTTTTTCCTGAGTGAATACTGACAAAAAATATTCATTTAGTATCTCGCCTATCTCTTCAGACTCTACACACAACTTCCCATCCCTGTCCTTGACTGGTCCTGCTCTTTCCCTAGTCATTCGCTTATTCCTGACATACCTACAGAAAGCTTTTGGGTTTTCCTTGATCCTTCCTGCCAAATACTTCTCATGTCCCCTCCTTGCTCGTCTTAGCTCTCTCTTTAGATCCTTCCTCGCTACCTTGTAACTATCCATCGCCCCAACTGAAACTTCACACCTCACCTTCACATAGGCCTCCTTCTTCCTCTTAACAAGAGATTCCACTTCTTTGGTAAACCACGGTTCCCTCGCTCGGCACCTTCCTCCCTGCCTGACCGGTACATACTTATCAAGAACACGCAGTAGCTGATCCTTGAACAAGCTCCACTTATCCAGTGTGTCCAACACTTGCAGCCTACTTCTCCACCTTATCCCCCCCAAGTCACGTCTAATGGCATCATAATTTCCCTTCCCCCAGCTATAACTCTTGCCCTGCGGTGTATACTTATCCCTTTCCATCCTTAACGTAAACGTCACCGAATTGTGGTCACTGTCCCCAAAGTGCTCACCTACCTCCAAATCCAACACCTGGCCTGGTTCATTACCCAAAACCAAATCCAATGTGGCCTCGCCTCTTGTTGGCCTGTCAACAAACTGTGTCAGGAAACCCTCCTGCACACACTGTACAAAAAACGACCCATCTAATGTACTCGAACTATATCTTTTCCAGTCAATATTTGGAAAGTTAAAGTCTCCCATAATAACTACCCTGTTACTTTCGCTCTTATCCAGGATCATCCTCGCCATCCTTTCCTCTACATCCCTAGAACTATTTGGAGGCCGATAGAAAACTCCCAACAGGGTGACCTCTCCTTTCCTGTTTCTAACCTCAGCCCATACTACCTCGGAAGATGAGTCCCCATCTAGCATCCTCTCCGCCACCGTAATACTGCTCTTGACTAGCAGCGCCACACCTCCCCCTCTTTTGCCTCCTTCTCTGAGCTTACTAAAACACCTAAACCCCGGAACCTGCAACATCCATTCCTGTCCCTGCTCTATCCATGTCTCCGAAATGGCCACAACATCGAATTCCCAGGTACCAACCCATGCTGCCAGTTCCCCTACCTTATTTCGTATACTCCTGGCATTGAAGTAGACACACTTCAAACCACCTACCTGAACACTGGCCCCCTCCTGCGACGTCAAATCTGAGCTCCTGACCTCTATACTCTCATTCTCCCTTACCCTAAAACTACAATCCAGGTTCCCATGCCCCTGCTGCATTAGTTTAAACGCCCCCAAAGAGCACTAACAAATCTCCCCCCTAGGATATTTGTGCCCCGCAGGTTCAGATGTAGACCATCCTGTCTGTAGAGGTCCCACCTTCCCCAGAAAGAGCCCCAGTTATCCAGAAATCTGAATCCCTCCCGCCTGCACCATCCCTGTAGCCACGTGTTTAATTGCTCTCTCTCCCTATTCCTCATCTCACTATCACGTGGCACGGGCAACAACCCAGAGATAACAACTCTGTTTGGTCTAGTTCTGAGCTTCCATCCTAGCTCCCTGAAAGCCTGCCTGACATCCTTATCCCCTTTCCTACCTATGTCGTTAGTGCCAATGTGGACCACGACTTGGGGTTGCTCCCCCTCCCCCTTAAGGACCCGGAAAACACGATCCGAGACATCACGTACCCTTGCACCTGGGAGGCAACATACCAAACGTGAGTCTCTCACGCTCCCACAAAATCTCCTATCTGTGCCCCTGACTATCGAGTCCCCAATTACTAATGCTCTGCTCCTCTCCCCCCTTCCCTTCTGAGCAACAGGGACAGACTCCGTGCCAGAGGCCCGTACCCCATGGCTTACCCCTGGTAAGTCGTCCCCCCCACAAGTATCCAAAGCGGTATACTTGTTTCTCAGGGGAACGACCGCAGGGGATCCCTGCACTGACTGCTTTTTCCCAGTCCCTCTTACAGTTACCCATCTATCTCCAATCTTTGGTGTAACTAATTCCCTGAAGCTGCTATCTATGACCCCCTCTGCCTCCCGAATGATCCGAAGTTCTTCCAACTCCAGCTCCAGTTCCCTAACTCGGTCTTGGAGGAGCTGGAGATGGCAGCACTTCCTGCAGGTAAAATCAGCAGGGACACTAACGGCATCCCTCACCTCAAACATCCTGCAGGAGGAACATTGCACTCCCTTCCCTGCCATCCCTCTAACTTTCTACCAAGATCTGGCTAACAACTAAATTTAAAAAAATTTTATATATTAAAAAAAAATATTAATAACAATAATAAAATATGGTACTTACCTCACACCAAAGGGTTTTATTATTAGGTTAGAGGAGGAGGGCGGGTGGGAGACACTACACGTGTCGTGTCTCGGGTTTCCTCTCCACCAGAATTTATTGGTGAGGGTCTTCCCAGAAGCCCGCGGGTCGACTTCCTGTTCCCGCCTAAAACACTAAAATTTAAAAAATTTGCTTTTATTTCAGCAGAAAATGTTATTACTCAGCATTATTTGAAGTTAAAGTTAAACCACAGCAAGAGGACACAGGGGCTACAAACAGAAGATTAATTCAGGACTGATGTCAGGAAGCACTCTAAATGTGAGAAATTACCAGAATGGGCCCAGGTAGAGTCTTTGCTCAGTGCATTTTTGCGATCTCTGATGGAAAGTTCATTTAAATTTCAAATCTGGTTTTGGAGAGAGGCTAGATGGGTGGGTGGGGGTGTAAGGGAACAGGATTCTACAATTTACCATCGGTTCTATATTGAGAGAGGCTGTGCTGATCAATGGAGCTTGGTATCAAATGACGGCAATGACAGGTTATTAAAATGGGCCAATTCTGAAAAGTGATTGTTGAAATCTGGTTTGGAGGGTGAGGTTAAGCAATCGGTCACACATTTCCATCTTTCCCACTGTGTGGTAAGATCATCATCCGCCTTCACCACACAGTGAAATGAGGAAACCAAGCAACTGAATGGCTGTTAATTGCTAAATCTGCAGAACAGGATGAATGTTTCCACAGAAGCTCCCAGCAGAGCAGACAAAGCTAGGAATGCGTTTAGAGAGGTATGCCCCACCATCCCCTAGTACCCAGCAGAAACAGACAAGGCCAATTTAAATGTAAGAAATATGGCCTCACTGTCGAGTCCTGGTGCCCAGGATTGTACTGTTGGAGGTTATATTGCAGACGGAACTGTGCAGTTAGGTAATTGCCGACTCTAGTTGGAGGCACTGCTGATGGTATGATCATAGGATTATCTAACTACATGACAACTCATGATATCTGACCATGTAGTATCACATCTGATCACATGGCTTCTGGAAAATCTATTTACTCAGATTGCGTGAAACTTGTCAAAACCTGAAATCTTTCAGGCAGCTTGGTTGCTGTCTGCTTCCTCCTGACTTACAGATGTCAGGAGAGTGGTGCAGTTGGGTTCAGGACAGACCGGAGCCTGCCTCGAGTACGTTCATGGCCTAAAATGGGCCTGAGGCAGAACTATACTTTTCTCTGTTGGTGGGTTAAAAACTTGCCCATTTGGAAAGTCAAGTCTAGCAGACAGATTTGCCACCACTCCTATCTTTCTAACACTAACACATTAGAAGGTCAGACTGGAATTAATCATTCGTGCCCATGGTTTATAGAATTACATCAGAATCATGACAGGAAAAGGAGCCATCAGCGCAAGCAGCCCAATGCTGGGGGTCATCCTGCACATGAGCAATATCTTCATCCAATGTTGTTTCCTATCTCTTTATCCTCCATCTAACCTGCTCTTAAATGTTGACATGTGGGGAGTCATTCTCCGACCCCCCGCCGGGTCGGAGAATGGCCGTTGGCCGCCGTGAATCCCGCCCCCGCCCCCGCCGAAGTCTCCGGTACCGGAGATTGGGCGGGGGCGGGAATCCGGCCGCGCCGGTTGGCGGGACCCCTCGCTGGATTCTCCGGCCCGGATGGGCCGAAGTCCCGCCCAGAAATTGCCTGTCCCACCGGCGTAAATCAAACCTGGTATTTACCGGCGGGACCAGGCGGCGTGGGCGGGCTCCGGGGTCCTGGGGGGGGGGGCGCAGGGCGACCTGACCCCGGGGGGTGCCCCCACGGTGGCCTGGCCCGCGATCGGGGCCCACCGATCCGCGGGCGGGCCTGTGCCATGGGGGCACTCTTTCCCTTCCGCCTCCGCCACGATCTCCACCATGGCGGAGGCGGAAGAGACTCTCCCCACTGCGCATGCGCGGGAAACTGACAGCGGCCGCTGACGCTCCCGCGCATGCGCCAGCTGGCGGTGAAACAAACGCCATTTCCGCCAGCTGGCGGGGCGGAAATCCCTCCGGCGTCGGCCTAGCCCCTCAATGTTGGGGCTAGGCCGCCAAAGATGCGGAGCATTCCGCACCTTTGGGCCGGCGCGATGCCCGTCTGATTGGCGCCGGCTTTGGCGCCAGTCGGCGGACATCCCGCCTTTGGGGGAGAATTTCGCCCCAGGTCTCTGCTTCAGTCACTCACTCCAATTGTACATTTCATAACTTCCTAACTCTCTGTTTATCGAAAGACGTTTCTCCTACACATCTTCCAAAATGTCTATTGTTAAATCTTATATTTATATCCCCCTAACCGCCAGAAGAAGCCTGTTTTTATTCAATCTGTTCTATTCCTGTACAATGTTAGGAAATTATTTCAATTCATCCTTTAATCTCTTATGATGCAGAGAACAGGCCCAATGATATCTGCCTTTGAGAAAACAAAATCTGGAAACTAGTATCCAAATGCCTGGAAACAAAACTAGAAACTACTGGATATACTGCACAGGTCAGGTAACCTTTGTTCTATCTCCAGTGTGTTTTGGTCTTATTTGACATTGTCAAAACCTGTTGTACGTTATTTGAGTGAAATTTCCCAGAGTCATCACAGATGAAATCAGAATCAGAGCTGTATTGACTGTCCTGCTTCTGTCCTAACATTCACGGAACACATCATCACAAGGCTATAACTGGAAAATTACAATGAGTACGGGTTTAAAATGATAGATGGAAGTTAAGATGGATAAAGAGGATTGAATGACATGGATAACATGGGTGAAACAACACAAATTCTGGGGATTGAATAAGGGGGATAATGGTGATGTATTGTGGGAAACTGGGGATTGAATGAGCTGAGTAATGGGGATGGTGGGTAAGGAATACACTAACAATGAAAGGTCAGGAGCTTAATGGTGTGGAAAGTTAAATGAATAATAGAGGTTGAAGGTGTGATGATATTGGGGTTGGATTATAGAACAAAGAACAGTGCAGCACAGGAACAGGCCCTTCGGCCCTCCAAGCCTGTGCCGACCATGCTGCCCATCTAAACTAAACTCTTCTGCACTTCCGGGGTCCATATCCCTCTATTCCCATCCTATTCATGTATTTGTCAAGATGCCCCTTAAACGCAACTATCGGCCCTGCTTCCACCACCTCCTCCGGCAGCGAGTTCCAGGCACCCACTACCCTCTGTGTAAAAATCTTGCCTCGTACATCTCCTCTAAACCTTGCCCCTCGCACCTGAACCCTATGCTCCCTAGTAATTGACCCCTCTACCCTGGGGAAAAGCCTCTGACTATCCACTCTGTCTATGCCCCTCATAATTTTGTAGACCTCTATCAGGTCGCCCCTCAACCTCCATCGTTCCAGTGAGAACAAACCGAGTTTATTCAACCTCTCCTCATAGCTAATGCCCTCCATACCAGGCAACATCCTGGTAAATCTCTTCTGCACCCTCTCTAAAGCCTCCACATCCTTCTGGTAGTGTGGCGACCAGAATTGAACACTATACTCCAAGTGTGGCCTAACTAAGGTTCTAGACAGCTGCAACATGACTTGCCAATTTTTATACTCAATACCCTGGCCAATGAAAGCAAGCATGCTGTATGCCTTCTTGACTACCTTCTCCACCTGTGTTGCCCCTTTCAGTGACCTGTGGTCCTGTACACCTAGATCTCGCTGACTGTCAATACTCTTGAGGGTTCTACCATTCACTGTATATTCATTACCTGCATTAGACCTTCCAAAATGCATTACCTCATATTTGTCCGGATTAAATTCCATCTGCCATCTCTCCACCCAAGTCTCCAAACGATCTAAATCCTGCTGTATCCTCTGACAGTCCTCATCGCTATCCGCAATTCCACCAACCTTTGTGTCGTCTGCTAACTTACTAATCAGACCAGTTACATTTTCCTCCAAATCATTTATATATACTACGAACAGCAAAGGACCCAGCACTGATCCCTCCGGAACACCACTAGTCACAGCCCTCCAATCAGAAAAGCACCCTTCCATTGCTACTCTCTGCCTTCTATGACCTAGCCAGTTCTGTATCCATCTTGTCAGCTCACCCCTGATCCCGTGTGACTTCACCTTTTGTACCAGTCTGCCATGAGGGACCTTGTCAAAGGCCTTACTGAAATCCATATAGACAACATCCACTGCCCTACCTGCATCAGTCATCTTTGTGACCTTCTCAAAAAACTCGATCAAGTTAGTGAGACACGACCTCCCCTTCACAAAACCGTGCTGCATCTTGCTAATACGTCCATATGCTTCCAAATGGGAGTAGATCCTGTCTCGAATAATTGTCTCCAGTAATTTCCCTACCACTGACGTAAGGCCCACCGGCCTGTAGTTCCCTGGATTATCCTAGCTACCCTTCTTAAACAAAGGAACAACATTGGCTATTTTCCACTCGTCCGGGACATCACCTGAAGACAGCGAGGATCCAAAGATTTCTGTCAAGGCCTCAGCAATTTCCTCTCTAGCCTCCTTCAGTATTCGGGGGTACATCCCATCAGGCCCGGCGGACTTATCTTCCTTAATATTTTTCAAGATGCCCAACACCTCTTTTTGGATCTCAATGTGACCCAGGCTATCTACACACCCTTCTCCAGACTCAACATCCACCAATTCCTTCTCTTTGGTGAATACTGATGAAAAGTATTCATCTAGTACCTTGCCCATTTCCTCTGGCTCCACACATAGATTCCCTCGCCTGCCCTTCAGTGGGCCAACCCTTTCCCTGGCTACCCTCTTGCTTTTTATGTACGTGTAAAAAGCCTTGGGATTTTCCTTTACCCTATTTGGCAATGACTTTTCGTGACCCCTTTTAGTCCTCCTGACTCCTTGTTAAGTTCTTTCCTACTTTCCTTATATTCCACACAGGATTCGTCTGTTCCCAGCCATCTAGCCCTGACAAATGCCTCCTTTTCCTTTTTGACGAGGCATACAATATCTCTCGTTATCCAAGGTTCCCGAAATTTACCGCATTTATCCTTCCTCAGGAACATGCCGGTCCTGAATTCCTTTCAACTGGCATTTGAAAGCCTCCCACATGTCAGATGTTAATTTACCCTCAAACATCCGCCCCCAATCTAGGTTCTTCAGTTCCTGCCTAATATTGCTATAATTAGCCTTCCCCCAATTTAGCACATTCACCCTAGGACCACTCTTATCCTTGTCCACCAGCACTTTAAAATTTACTGAATTGTGGTCACTGTTCCCGAAATGCTCCCCTACTGAAACTCATTCCCCAATACCAGGTCCAGGATAGACCCTTCCCTCGTTGGACTATCAACACATTGTTTTAAGAAGCTCTCCTGGAGGCTCCTTACAAACTCTGCCCCGTCCAAGCCCCTAGCACTGAGTGAGATCCAGTCAATATTGGGGAAGTTAAAATCTCCCATCACAACAACCCTGTTCCTTTTACTCCTTTCCAAAATCTGTCAACCTATCAGCTCCTCTATCTCCTGCTGGCTGTTGGGTGGCCTGTAGTAAACCCCCAACATTGTGACTGCACCCATCTTATTCCTGATCTCTACCCATATAGCCTCGCTGCCCTCTGAGGTGTCCTCCCGCAGTACAGCTGTGATATTCTCCCTCACCAGTAGCGCAACTCCTCCACCCTTTTACATCCTCCTCTATCCCGCCTGAAACATCTAAATCCTGGAACGTTTAGCTGCCAATCCTGTCCTTCCCTCTACCAGGTCTCTGTAATGGCAACAACATCATAGTTCCAAGTACTAATCCAAGCTCTAAGTTCATCTGCCTTACCTGTTATACTTTTTGCATTAAAACATATGCACTTCAGGCCACCAGTCCCGCTGTTTTCTGCAACATCTCCCTGTCTGCTCTTCCTCAGAGCCATACTGGCCCTATTCCCTAGTGCTCCCTCAATTTTGTCACCTTCTGACCTATTGCTCCGGTACCCACCCCCCTGCCATACTAGTTTAAACCCTCCCGTGTGACACTAGCAAATCTCGCGGCCAGGATATTTATGCCTCTCCAGTTTAGATACAACCCGTCCTTCTTATACAGGTCACACCTGCCCCGGAAGAGCTCCCAGTGGTCAAGATAACGGAAACCCTCCCTCCCACACCAGCTGTTTAGCCACGTGTTTAGCTGCTCTATCTTCCTATTTCTAGCCTCACTGGCACGTGGCACAGGGAGTAATCCTGAAATTACAACCCCAGAGGTCCTGTCTTTTAACTTTCTGCCTATCTCCCTGAACTCCTGCTGCAGGACCTCATGCCCCTTCCTGCCTATGTTGTTAGTACCAATATGTACAACGACCTCTGCCTGTTTGCCCTCCCCCTTCAGGATGCCACTACCCGTTCGGAGACATTCTGGACCCTAGCACCTGACATATGCCTTCTTGACTATCTTCTCCTCCTGTGTTGCCCCTTTCAGTGACCTGTGGACCTGTACACCTAGATCTCTCTGACTGTCAATACTCTTGAGGGTTCTACCATTCACTGTATGTTCCCTACCTGCACTAGACCTTCCAAAATACATTACCTCACATTTGTCTGGATTAAATTCCATCTGCCATCTCTCCACCCAAGTCTCCAAACGATCTAAATCTTGCTATAGCCTCTGACACCCCTCATCGCTATCCGCAATTCCACCAACCTTTGTGTCGTCCGCAAACTTACTAATCCGACCAGTTACAATTTCCTCCAAATCATTTATATATACTACGAACAGCAAAGGTCCCAGCACGGATCCCTGCAGAATGCCACTAGTCACAGCCCTCCAATCGTAAAGCACCCTTTCACTGCTACTCTCTGCCTTCTGTGACCGAGCCAGTTCTGTATCCATCTTGCCAGCTCACCCCTGATCCCGTGTGACTTCAATATGCATTGGAGATTAGGCATGAATATTGAGGGTAGATGATGTGATGGATATTGAGGGTGGATGATGTGATGGATATTGGGGACGAATGGTGTGATGGATATTGAGGGTGCGTGATTTAAAAAAAAAATTCATTTAGAGTATCCAATTCTTTTTTTCCAATAAAGGGCAATTTAGCATGGCAAATTCACCTACCCTGCACATCTTTTTGGACTGTGAGAGTGAGATTCATGCAGGCACGGGGAGAATGTGTAAAGTCTACATGGACACCGACCTGAGAACGGGATCGAACCCGGGTTCTCGGCGCTGTGAGGCAGCAGTGCTAACCACTGCACCACCATGCCAGCACGCCCGGAGGGTGGATGATGTGATGTTTATTGGGGATGGATAATGAGATGGATATTGGGGATGGATAATGAGATGGATATTGGGAATGGATATTGAGATGGATATTGGGAATGGATGTTGTGATGGATATTAGGGATGGATGATGTGATGAATGATGTGATGGATATTGGGAATGGATGTTGTGATGTATATTGGGGAGTACTTGAAAGTGCATGGTAAAATAGGGCTGAGTCAGCACAACTTCATCAAGGTGAAGTCATGCCTGACAAATCTGTTGGAATTCTTTGAGGAGATAACGAGGGAGTGAGACAAGGGAGAGCCAGTGGACGTGATCCATTTGGATTTCCAGAATGTGCCGTATAGGAAGTTGCTAAATAAGATAAGAGCCCATGGTGTTAGGGGCAAGGTATTGGCATGGATAGAGGTTTGGCTGACTGGCAGAAGGCAGAGAGTGGGGATAAAGAGACCTTTTTCAGTATGAGAAGAAGGAATGTCCAGAACCCAGCAGGCTTGGGGCAAGCCCAGACATGTGGGTGTGGTTGGCCGGGCCCCTCTGGCACCGCTCACATTTGTCCTCCACCTCCGGGAAGAACCTGCTCATTCGGGTTCTGGTCAGGTGTGCTCTGTGCACCACTTTGAGCTGCATTAGGCTTAGGCTTGCACAGGAGGAGGTGGAGTTCGCCCTGCTCAATGCTTCGCTCCCGAGTCCCCACCCCACCTCTGTCTCCAATTCGTCCTCCCATTTTGTCTGGTCTCGTCCAGTGGTGTTCGAGCTCTGTCCAGTAGCTGTCCGTATATTTTCTCGCTGCTTGTGCCTATCAGGTCTTCTAGTAGTGTGCTTTCTGGGGCCCCAGGGTACCCCACTGTCTCTTTGCGGAGGAAGTGTTTTATTTGGAGGTGTCTCAATTCCTGTCCTTTTGCTAGTTTCCACTTCCTCGTCAGTTTGACCAGTGTCCCCGACCGTCAATGTGCCCCCGTCCCGCCTCCATCTTTTGAAGGTGGTATCTAGCATGGCTGGGGGGAATCTGTGATTGCGCAGATGGGAGCCATGGGGGACATTTTGGTTATCCCGACGTGTTGTCTCAACTGGGTCCATGTTCTCAGCGTGGCCGCTACCACTGGGCTCATTGTGTATCTTGCTGAGGAGGATGGGAGTGCCTCTGTAGCCAGGGCTCCTTTACAGGAGGCCTCCTCCATCTGTACCCAATCTGTGTTCAGGTTCTTGTACCCATCCCCTCACTCTTTCTGCCGTTGCTGCCCAGTGGTAGTATTGTAGGTTCGAGAAAGCCAAACCCCCTTTGATTTTCCTTCTTTTCAGTATCGGTTTGGGAATTCTCGGGTTCTTACCCCCCACACAAACGCCATGATTAGACTGTCTACGGCTTGGAAAAAGACCATGGGGATGAAGATCATCGATCATAGATCATCGAATTTACAGTGCAGAAGGAGGCCATTTGGCCCATTGAGTCTGCACCGGCCCTTACAAAGAGCGCCCTACTCAAGCCCTCATATCTACCCTATCCCCGTAACTCCCACTTAACCTTTTTGGATACTAAGGGCAATTTATCATGGCCAATCCACCTAACCTGCTCATCTTTGGACTGTGGGAGGAAACCGGAGCACCTGGAGGAAACTCACGCAGACATGGGGAGAACGCGCAGACTCCGCACAGACAGTGACCCAGCCGGGAATCAAACCTGGGACCCTGGAACTGTGAAGCAACTGTGTTAACCACTATGCTACCATGCTGCCTACAGCACAGATCGGGTGGATCTAAATAGGAAGAGGAACCTTGGCAGTACGTTCATCTTGATCATCTGCACTCTCCCCGCCAGGGACAGTGGGAGTGAGCCCCACCGTTGAAAGTCTTTTCTTACTTCCTCCACCAGGCTGGTCAGGTTCCACTTGTGGATCTGTGTCCAGTCTCTGGCTATTGTCCCTCCACTTTGTGTTCACTGGAAATGCCTAATTTTTGCCCAGGCTGGGTTTGTAGCCCGAGAAGCTTCCAAACTCTTTCAGCATTTGCAGTATTGCCTTCAGTCCCTCCTGTGGCTTTGAAACTCTGTGCTCTCTGTCTCCTCTCCGGATTCAAGGGGCAGCCCTGTCTTGTTCCTCTCTGTAGCTGGAAGTATTCAGAGCTGGTGGTGTTAGTTCGGACACTCGCTTTGGGAGCGTTGTGCAGGAGCCTCACCCAAGCGGTGAACCCCGCTCCTAGTCCAGACCGTTCCAGTACCTCGAGGATATAGATCCATTCGACTCTATCGAAGGCCTTTTCTGCGTCCAGGGAGATGGTCACCTCTAGAGTTTTCTCCCCGGGGGGGGGACGGGACCGTGTCACCCGTGGAATACAATGTGGAAAAGTGTGAGGTCATGTACTTTGATGGGAAGAATAGAGACATAGACTATTTTCTAAATTGGGGAACGGCTTTCGAAATCTAAACCACAAAGGGACTTAGGAATCCTGGTTCAGGATTCTCTTAAGGTTAACGTGCAGGTTCAGTTGACAGTTAGGAAGGCAAATGCAATGTTAGCATTCATTTCAAGGGGGCTTGAATACAAGAGCAGGGATGTACTGCTGAGACTGTGGAAGGCTCTGGTCAGATCCTATTGTGCACAGGTTTGGGCCCCATATCGAAGGAAAAAGTGCTTGCCTTGGAATGGGTCCATAAGAGGTTCACAATTAAGGGGGCGATTCTCCGATATGGCGGCAAAGTGTTTGCGCTGTCGTGAACGCCGTTGCGTTTCACGACGGCATGAACAGGGCCCGGGCACGACCTATTCTGGCCCCCATAGGGGGCCAACACGGCGCTGGAGCGGTTCACGGCGTAAAATGGGCGCCGCGCCAACCCACGAATGCGCAGTTGGGCCGCGCCATCCTTCGCATGCGCGGGGAACTTCTTACGCGCGCCAGCCCCGATTCAATATGGCGTGGGTGTTTGGGGGCCGGCCGTGGCGGAATGTAGGCCCGGGGGGAGAGGCCGAGCCACCAATCGGTGGGCCCCGCTCGCGGGCCATACCCCATCGGAGGCTCCCCCCGGTGAAGGAGCCCCCCTCCCCCCCCCCCCCCCCCCCCCCACAGGCCGCCTCCCGAGCATTCCCGCAGAGTTCCCGCCAGCAGCGACCATGGGTGGACGGCGCCGGCGGGACCCTGTCGTGTCGGAGCGACCGCTCGGCCCATCCGGGCCGGAGAATCGCCGCTCACCGTTTGCGGCTCTGGTTTCGGGGGGTGGGAGAATCGCTTGCGGGGGTCGAGGCGGCATGATGCGATTCGCACGGCTCCCCGGTGATTCTCCCACCTGGCCGGGGGCGGCGGGGGCGGGGGGGGGGGGGGGGGGGAATACCGCCCAATGATCCTTGGAATGAAGTTGTCATATGAGAAGCAGTTGAGGACTCTGAGTCTGTACTCATTGGAATTTAGAAGAATGGGGGGGTGGATCTTATTGAGGCTGACAGGATACTGGGAGGCCTAGATATGGACATGGAGAGCATGTTTCCACTAGTGGGAGAAACTAGAACCCGGGGGCACAGCCTCCGACTGAAGGGGCGATCCTTTAAAACAGAGATGAGGAGGAATTTCTTCAGCCAGTGGGTGCTGAGTCTATGGAACTAATTTCCGTAGAAGACTGTGGAAGACAGTCACTGAGTGTCTTTAAGACATAGATAGGTAGGTTCTTGATTAATAAGGGGATCAGGGGTTATGGGGAGAAGGCAGGAGAATGGAGATGAGAAACATGTCAACCGTGATTCAATGGCAGAGCAGACTCGATGGGCCGAGTGGCCTAATTTTGCTCCCATATCGTATGGTTTTATGGATAAAGGGGTGGATAATGTGATGGATATTGTGGATTTATAATGAGATTTGACAATGTGATGTGCTGCGATTACAGGGTATGGGAGCACCTGGATACTAATGTGATCCAGGGAAACACATCTGCAGTCAGTGTCATATCGATCTTAATTTTGATTTATTTCAATTACCGCACGTCAAGGGCAGACTGGTCATGGTCCATGCAGCTACCAACAAAATATGCAGGACAAAGAATCGTCAGAATGAGGATCTAGGCAGCAAATTAAGAAGCAAAACCTCAACAATCATTATCTGTAGATAATTACCTGAGTCACATGCAGAGGATAAATCTCCGATTCGAGATGAATGCCTGGCTCAAAGGCTGGTGTGGGAGAATGGGTTCTGGTTCTTGGGGCACAAACACCAATGCTGGGGAAAGTGGGATCTTTGCCGTTAGGACAGTCTGCACCTCAACCATGTCAGGGCTGATGCTCTAGAGAACCACATAACTCGAGAAGTACAGAGAGTTTTAACCTGAATAGTGGGGGCAAGGGGGTCACATTTGGAAAGATGAGGAGATGTGGGAAACCAAAGAGTGCAGACAGAGCGAGACAAGGCAAAAGAGAAACGTATTATTATGAAGAATGATAAACAAACCATGATCGGAAGGAATAGAGAGTATACATCTAACAATTAATCAACAGATGAGATTAGAGATAATAAAAATAATAGAAGGATAAAACAAAAAGCTCTGTTTCTGAATTCATGTAGCATTTGAAACAAAATAGATGAATTGAGCGCGCACATTGAAATAAATACGTATAGGGTAGCACGGTGGCGCAGTGGTTAGCACTGCTTTCTCACGGCGCCGAGGTCCCAGGTTCGATCCCAGCTCTGGGTCACTGTTCGTGTGGAGTTTGCATATTCTCCCCCTGTTTGCGTGGATTTCGCCCCCACAACCCAAAGATGTGCAGGCTAGGTGGATTGGCCACGCTAAATTGCCCCTTAATTGGAAAAAATGAATTGGGTAATCTAAATTATTAAAAAAATAAAAAATAAGTATGAATTGATAGTCACTACAGAGACAAGACTGCTAGAGAATATGGATTAGGACCTGAATATTGAAGGGTACAAGATCTTTAGGAAGGATGTACAGGTTAGATGGAATGGCCATTCTAAATTGCCCCTGAGTTTCCAAAGGTTAGGTGTGGTTACGGGGTAGGGCAGGGGAGTGAGTCTAGGTAGGGTTCCCTTTCGAGGGCCGGTGCAGACTCAGTGAGCCGATTGGCCTCCTTCTGCACGGTAGGGATTCTATGATTCAATGACAGGAAGCGAGGAAAAGGTGGAGAGGTGGCTTTGTTAGTTAACAATGGTATTAGCACAATAGTAATGTAGGATTGGTTTGAGTAGAGATGAGAAATGGTAACGGCAAGATGATACTTGTGGGAGTGATGTACAAACCTCCTAATTGTAACTGCACGGTAGGGTGGAGCATAAAGGAAGAAATAATTTCAGATTGTCAGGCACTATGATAATCATGGGCGATTTTAATCTATAGTGGTAAAGTCAGATGGGCAAAGGTAACCAAGATGAGGAGTTCATTGAATCTTTTCAGGATCATTGCTTTGGACAGTGCGTTCTGGAGCCAACCAGAGAGCAGGCTGGTAGCAGTTACCATAATAGGATTGCATTTTACATTCAGTTTGAGAGAGACAGGAGTGGGTCTGAGACTATGGGCGGACTTCTCTGTTTCCTGACGCCGATATCGTAATCGGCAATCAGGAAGAGAATCGACTCCGACGCCCAAATCGGGGTGGTGTCAGTTTGACACCGATCAGCCATGCTCCGTCTTCTGAAATGGTGTAATCCTGTCGCGTTGTTGCAATGGCATTGGTGCGTCATCAGCCGTCCCTGCCGCGATGCTCTGCCTCCAATGGGCTGAGTTCCTGACCGCGCAGGACACGTGTGTTCTCAGCAGATGGGAACCCGGTGTGGCGGCTGCGGACTGTGTCCAGTGCCGCAACACTCGGCCAGGATCCTTCCTGAGGGCTGGGGCGACTGGTGAGGGTGGCCTGTGGGGTTGCAGGTGGCGGGCCGGATCCGCATACGGCCGGCGCCATGTTGTACGACGTGACCGCTGCATGTCATCGCCGTGCGCACACGCCAATCTCAGGCTGTTTTTGGTGCGGGAGACGGGAGTTTCACCCGGCGCCGCTGCTAGCCCCTCACCGGTCCTGAAATCGGTGAGGGGTCAGTGCCAATTGTTCGGTCGTTGAACTCCCGCGAATTCGCCATTCCAGCCGGCACTTAGCCGCTGAAACGGAGAATCCAGCCCTTTGTTTTTAAATTTAAATAAGGGCAATTATGAGGGCATGAAATTTGAACTGGCTAAAGCGAATTGGCAAATTATATTAATGGATAGACTAATCGAGTTTCAGTCGCAAACATTTACGGGGATATTTCAGAATGCACAGAGTAAGAAAAAGTCGAATGGATGGGTCCACAATCCATGGTGAACTAGAAAGGTTAATAACAGTAACAAACTTAAAGAAAAAGCTTATAATTGTGTAAAGACAGTTGGCAGGTCAGAAGATTGGACAGAATATAAGGAACAGAAAAGGATGACTAAAGATTAATAAAGAAGAAAAAATTAAGGTACAAGAGAAAGTTAGCCAGAAATATAAAAACAGGGAGTAAGAGTTTCTATACATATTTTTAACAGAAATTAGTTGACAAAGTGATATGGATATTTAGATGGATGGGGAAATGGATATTGTGGATTGATGATGAGGTGGATATTGGGAAAAGATGAGCGGATGGATATTGGAGATAGATAAGGTGATGGATACTGAGGATGGATTGTGAGATGGATATTGGGGATGGATGGCAAGATGGATATTGGGGATGGATATTGGGACGGATAATGAGATGGATATTGAGGATGGATTGTGAAATGGATATTGGGCATGGATGATGAGATGGATATTAAGGGTGGATGGTTTGATGCATATAATAGAAATGGATATTGGGGATGGATAATTAGATGGAAATTTTGAAGAGATGGTTTGATGGTTATTAGGGATGAATTGTGAGATGCATATTGGGGATGAATGGTGAGATGGATATTAGTGGTGGATGATATGATGAATATTAGGAATGGATAGTGAGATGGATATAATGGATGGATAATGGGATGGTTATTGGGCATTGATACTGAGATGGATAGTGGAGATGGATGGTGTGATGGATATTGAGGATGGATGATATGGTGTATTTTGGGGATGAATAATTGAACGGATATCGGGGATGGATAATGTGATGTATATTGGGGGTGGATGATGGGATAGATATTGGGGATGGATGATTTGATGGATATGAGGGTTGGATACTGAGATGGACATTTGGTATGGATGGTGTGATGGATTTTGCGGATAGATGTTAGATGTTAAGCTGGATATTGGGATGGATGGTGTGCATGCCGGATGTGATGGATACTGGGGATATACGGTGAGACTGCGTCATGAAATGTTGCTCTGTTAGTTTTTTCAATTGATTAGCTGGTTATATTTGAATGGGTTGAATAATTTACTAACAAGGCTTCATTTATTTCCAAAGTTAATATGCAAGTAAGGTAAATTACTTGCAACCAAATAAATGTATTTGTTGTACGTTATGTCTCATTTCAGTTCTTGATCTCAATCTTGATCCCCTAAGTACGTTAATGATTTGATAAATTTTGTACCTCTCTCCTTCTGTGTTACGTCGCCACTCCTACAAAATAGAATAAACCTTATAAAAGAAGAAACTAATAAGAAACCTCGTCAGTTAATTAGTCATAATCGAATTGGCTGAAAACTGGCACCTGTGATGCTGAGATCTCTGGAGGAGACCAAGATGGATCATCCACTCAGCACTTCTAGTTCAAGATTGTTGCAAATGACTTGGACGGGATTCTCCGGTCTCTGATGCCGAAATTGCGTTCGGCGATCAGCCGGAGAATCCATGTTGGCACCGAAATCGGGGGGGCGGCGCCACTTTTACAATGCTCTAGGTGTACGCCGCACACTGTCGGGACGGTCTCAGGACGTCACCTGAGACCCTCACCCTGATGCTCTGCTCCCGATGGGCTGAGTTCCCGACGGTGTCAGTCGCGTGTGGTATTTATTTTTGGGATCTCGGCGTGGCGGCTGCGGACTAAGTCCAGCGGCGTCACACGGGGGGGGAGCTGATCCGCGGGCAGGGGGGCTTTGGCGGGGGCTGGGGGCACTGTTGGGGGGTGGTCCAGGGGTGGCGGGCGTGGCCAAAGGGGGTCACTATTTGGCAGGCCAGGTCCACGCGCGGACGGTGCCATGTTGCATGCCGCGGCCGTTGCAGGCTGTCGCCGTGCGCATGCGCGGCCACGGACCCGGCAATTCTCTGGCCCTATCCATAGCTATATCCGGGGTCTCCACGCTGCGTGCCTGATAGCCCCCCCCACCAGACAGAGGATAGGTGGTCATTTTGCACCGTTTGTTCAGTCGTAAAATGCCACTGCTCCCCGCCGGCGTCAGCACTTAGTCTCAAAATATGAGAATCCAGCCCCTTTTCTTTTGCCCTGTGTGGTAATACCAGGTATTGCGGTACTTGAGAGGTGGATGACCACTGGTTAGACCCAGGAGTCTACCATTGGCTGATGTACATAGCTCCGCCCGGAGAGGCAGAGAAAAGAACCGATGCCGTCCCAGCAGCCTTCACTTTCTGTATCGAAGCTGCTGGGCAAGAGTTCTAGCAGATTAAAGCCTATTAGTTATGCCTCACCTTGTCTTGAGAGTAATTGATTGCGCATCAATTTAATCTGCTACAACTTCAGTTGAAAGGATGGATCTCCGTATCAAACCGGAGTGCCTTCAGCTCAGCCCCCACGCGGACAGCTCTGCTGCTATCTTCAAACATTGGCTGGCGTGCTTTAAGGGCTACCGCGACACGGCCGTAGGCACCCCCATGGAAGGACAAAAGATGCATCTCCTACGCTCACGGGTCAGCCCTGGGATCTACCCTCTTATCGAGGAGGTGGAGAATTATGAGGCCACGATCGAGCTGCTAGAAGGAAATTATATCCACCCTGTGAACCAGGTCTACGCTCGTCACCTGCTGGCGACTAGGAGGCAAAGCCCCGAGGAAACGTTGGAAGACTTCTACCCGGCGCTGCTGGTGCTGGGCCGAAACTGTGGCTGCCCGCCAGTTTCGGGGAACGAGCACACAGAACTTTTGATCAGGGATGCTTTCGTGGCAGGTATGACCTCCCCCGCTATCAGCTGAAGGCTCCTAGAAATGGACACTCTGGGACTTGCAGAGGCACGGGCCCTGGCGGGGTCCATGGACATAATAAAAAACGTGTTGTCCTTTGCTCCCGATCGCGCGGCGGCCCCCTGGGCTGCGTGGCACCCCGTAGCGGCAGCCCCTCAGACCTTTCCCCAGACCCCGCAAGCCTGTGCGGCGAGATGGCCCGCTAACACCGCCGGACACCGCAGTTTCTTCTGCGGGCAGGCGAATCATCCCCGCCCGCGCTGCCCGGCCCGCACCGCCACCTGCAAAGGGTGCGGCAAGAAGGGCCACTATGTGGGGATCTGCCAGGCCCGCGCCGTGGCAGCCGTCTCCAGCGACTATCGGCAACCCCCCTTTCAGGACCCGACCGCCCAGCGCTCACCGCCACCCCCCTATCCTAAGGCCATGTGCGACCCGCGGGCGTTTGCCCCCCGGACACCACGCTGGACGGGTGGGTGCCGCCATTTTGTCCCTCGCCGCCGCCATCTTCTTCATCCCCGGACACCATGTGCGACCCATGGGTGACGCCATCTTGGATGGGGCTCCAGGCCCCCATCACAGCCGACTACATGCTGCCCGACCAGAACTCTCCATTACTGCAGCTGGCCTCGGTGACTCTGGACCAGAGTCGGCCCCGAACGCTTGCAAAAGCTACAACGACGATCTCCATCAACGGCAACGAGTCGTCGTGCCTGATCGACTCTGGGAGCACGGAAAGCTTCGTCCACCCCGACACGGTAAGGCGCTGTTCTCTTGTCACCCATCCTGTAAATCAAAGGATCTCCCTGGCCTCCGGGTCACACGCAGTGGAGATAAAGGGGTTCTGCCTCGCGAACCTCACTGTCCAAGGCAGGGAATTCCGTAATTTCCGCCTGTACGTTCTGCCGCACCTCTGCAGAGCCACCCTCCTTGGGCTGGATTTCCAGTGCCATCTGCAAAGCTTGACTTTTAAATTCGGCGGCCCTATACACGTACTTCCTGAACGTGATTGACGAGTACTCCCAGTTCCCATTCGCCATCCCCTGCCCCGACATGACCGCAACCACCGTCATCAAGGCCCTGCATAGCATCTTTACACTGTTCGGGTTCCCCGCTTACATACACAGTGATAGGGGGTCCTCCTTTATGAGCAACGAACTGCATCAATTCCTGCTCAGCAAGGGCATCGCCTCGAGCAGGACGACAAGTTACAACCCCCGGGGAAACGGGCAGGTAGAGAGAGAGAACGGAACGGTCTGGAAGACTGTTCTTCTGGCCATACGGTCCAGGAATCTCCCAGTCTCCCGCTGGCAGGAAGTCCTCCCGGTGGCCCTCCACGCCATCCGGTCACTGCTCTGTACAATCACGAACGTCTCCTTGTTTTCCCAGGAAGTCCTCCTCCGGGACTTCGCTCCCAACCTGGCTAGCGACACCCGGACCCATCCTGCTTCGGAAACATGTGAGGGCGCACAAGTCGGACCCGTTGGTCGAGAGGGTCCACCTGCTGCATGCCAACTCCCAGTACGCCTACGTAGCGTTCCCCGACGGACGCCAAGACGCGGTCTCCCTTCGGGACCTGGCGCCCGCCGGAGCCCCACGTGCACCCGCACCATTGCCCCCACCCCCACCCTCCCCACAGCACCTAACTGGAGGGTCAGTACCCCCGCCGCCCCTGCCTAGGCCCGAACACACACCGACACCCCCTACAGGCGCCTTCTCCCCCTGTCCATCTTTCGTCCCAACAGCGCCGCCTAGGGGTGACGAAGCTGCCTGGGAGGACGACGCCACGTTCCCGGAGTCGCAACTCAGCCAGTGCTTCTCCTCTATTGTCTCCATATAGCCCAGCAATTGTTTTTTACTGCGATAATTATTTTGGTTGAACCTGCCTCCACCGCACTCTCAAGCAGTGCATTCCACATCCTAACCAACCGGCTTTTCCGCGTGTCTCCATTGTTTCTTATGCCAATCACCTTAAATCTGTGCCCTCTGGTTCTTACTCCTTCCACCAATGGGAGCAGTTTCTCCCTGTCTACTCTGTCCACACCCTTCATGATTTTGAACAGCTCTATTCAGTACTCTCTCAACCTTCTCTTCTCCGAGGAAAACTCTCCCAACTTCTCCAAGATATCTACATAATTGAAGTTCTTCATCGTTGGAACATTCTCGTGAATATTTTCTTCACCATCTCTGGGTCTTATTCAGAGTCTCACCCAGGTTTCACTCTCGGATTCTTTTAAAAAAAAAAATTTTATGGGATCTGTTTACGGGGTCGTTTGGCTGGGCCAGCATTTATTGCCTGTCTCTAACTGCCCTCCATTTCAGAGGGCACTTGAGAGTTGCTGTGGGTCTGGAGTCACATGTAGGCCAGACAGGGAGGATGGCAGATTTCCTTCCCGAAGGGACATTCGTGAACCAGGTGGTTTTTTTTAGAACCGTTGACAATAGTTTCATGGTCACCATTAACTTTTAATTCCGAATTTTTATTTTTAATTCCAGATTTCACCCCGATTTGAACCCAGGACCCCAGATCTTGCCCTGGTCTCTGGAATATTAGTCCACTGTGCCACTGCCTCCCCTCAGAGTCTCACACTGGGTTTCACTCGGAGTCTCACTTGGGGTCTCACTCGTGGATTCAGTCTGACTGCTGTTTTCTGTGCTATGACCCTCTGAATGCAGTGGGAACAGACACAATTCTTGCTCAATCCCAGGCTGGGAGTCAGTTGGCAACATTTGTGAGTCGGATAGTTAGTGTGGGTTGTGGACTCTTGCATCAGTCAGAATCGTTCTTCCCACTTCCACTTTCTGATAGTTACAACAACTTCATCACAAATTTCTGGCTCATCAAAATAAACCCTGCGTCTGACAAGTGAGTGATTTACTTTGTTTCGCATTTTAAGGATCTGTCATTTAAATTTATTTCTGGGTAATATTACAGTTTACGTATTTCTGAATGCCTTCCCTTCATCATCTACATACAAAGGATTCAACCAGGTACTTTGTAAATGGTGAGAAGCTGGGAACAGTGATGATCTAAATAGACTGGGAGGGGGGGGAGGGGGCTCTGGGTACATCGATCATTAAAATGTTATGAAGAGGTACAGAAAATAATTAGAATGTTAGTGGAACACTGACCTTGGATTGAGGACTAGAATAGAGAGCAGTGAGAGTCATGCTTCACCACACAAAACCCTGTTTAGACCACACCTGGAGTTACTGTGATGCAGCCCTGGGTGCTCACACACACCAAAAGGAGAGAATGTGATGTATATTTACTAGATTTACCAGAGATACCTGCACTGTAAGAATTTAATTATGAGGAGAGATTTCACAAACTAGGTTTGTATTCCCAGGAATTTAGAAGGTTTAAGGGCGATTTGATCAACGTTTTCAAGATGTTAATGGACTGACAGCTAGAGAATGTATTACTGCTGGTTTGGGAGTCCAGACAAGGGACATGGTCTTAAAATTAAAGCCAGACTTTTCAGGAGTGAAATTGGGAACTGTTACAGACAAAGGGTTATCCAAGTTTGAACCTGCCTTCAACAAGTAGCAATTGGTGAGCATTTAATGTATTGTGTGCAGTTCTGGAATCCACATTACAGGAGGGATGTGGTCGCACTGGAAAGGGTGCAGAGGGGATTTACCAGGATGTTGCCTGGGCTGGAGAGTGTTAGTTATGAAGAGAGATGGGATAGACTTGGATTGTTTTCCTTGGAGCAAAGGAGGCTGAGGGGGGACATGATGGAGAGGTAAAAAATTATGAGGGGCATAGAAACGTTTCTTCTTGGTGGAAGGATCAATGACCGAGGGCATAGATTTAAGGTAAGGGGCAAGAGGTTTAGAGGGGATGCGAGGAAAAACCTTTTTACCCAGAGGGTGGTGGGTGTTTGGAACTTGCTGCCTGGTGGAGGCAGGGACCCTCATAACATTTAAGATGCACTTAGATGTGCAGTTGCAATCCAAGGCATACAAGGCTATGGATCAAATGCAGGAAAATGGGATTGGAATAGTTATGTGGTAGTTTTTGACCGGTGCAGACTGGATGGACGAAAGGGCCTTTCTGTTCTGTAGACCTCTATGGTGCTAGATTTTAAATCCAAGATTGATAGAATCTCTTTACCCAAAGATATTAAGGATTATAGGGCGCAGGAGAGTTCATATGTAGTTAGTTCACAGATCAGCCAAGATCTCATTGAATGGCAGATCAGGCTTGAGGAGCTGAATGAACTGTGTTCCTAAAAGACACTGAACCTTCGCTGGGATCAGCTTCTCCAGGATTATCACTAAGCGGTTAGACCACAGAGAGCATCGTGGCTGACCCCAGCCCTTTGTGCCCCTCTTGTGTCAAAATGTGAGTTCATTGAGGGAGAAATATTCGCGAATCTATACTTGCAGCTATTATGGAGTACAAACATGATATTGACCATCAGTCCTACTTTAGTAGTTCTAGCATCAATTACTGCTCCTTCCGACCAAACCTGATTGGTACACCAGGATGGAGCCAATCTGAGAAACCAAGGAAAGTTGGATACAAGCCTTGTTCTCACTTTACAGCAGAATCGGGATTAAAGGTTCCACTATTTATTTGTACTGCTGCTCCTATTCACTGAGAATATTTCTCCACTTTCCCTAGTCTAAGGTGTCATGGGAGGCTTGTCAAAATCAGCTGTCGTTGTGTAGCTTCCCTGCAGGAGATGCTCTGCAGCCTGTCAGCTGGTTTTAAGCAAGGCGCAAGTGCTGCAGGGGGTCGTGGCCAATTGATGCTTCAGATGAAAATAGACCCACTGATGTTGATGTGCGGGCTTGCTAGCAACTGTTGCTGGAGCAAGAGCCTCACACTCGCTTAATTCCTAATCAGTGGTTAGCAACATTTAAATGTGGGGTGGAATTCTCTGGTCCTCAGCCGCGTGATTCTCGGTGGTGTGCTGTTTGCTGGCGGCAGGATTCTATACTCCCGCCGTTTGTCAATGAGATTTCTCACTGACGCCACGCTACTGGGAAACCCACACGCGGACAGGGGTGCGTTGGCGGCGGGAAAAGTGAATAGCAATGGCTGGAGAATTCAGGCTTGAATTAAGAGGTCTATGTAAGAAGCACTTCTTCACACAAAGGAATCTAGAACTCTCTCCCCCCAAAAGCTGTGAATGTGGACAAATAAAAACGTCCAAAATTGATAGACTTTTGTTCCATAGAAGGAGACCACTCAACTCATCGAGTCTGCATTTACCCTTGGGGTGGTAAGGTTGTTAATTGATTTTTGTTGGTAAGGGTGTTAAGGGTTGTGTTGCGAGAGTGGGTACAATTCTGCTTCCCATTCCTGAGTAGAATGGGCAAAGTTCAGAGACAGAGCAATCCTGATCTAGCTGAATGGCAGGACAAGTTGGAGGGGCTTGAATGGCCCTTCTGCTCCTATATCAAAAGGAGTGAAATATTTGGTTGACTTGCTATAGTTAGAATGCATGTAAAATTGGGAGTTATTCAGCAATCATAATGCATTAAGTTAATGAATATAATGGAGGTCCAGTTGATTGAAGTGTGGCCGTGTCCTGTATTCGGAGCCTTCGTCATTCTCTCAATGTTATAATCCTGCTTTTGTGGCTCTTCTCTGTATTATTATTTTACGACCAATGTCCCAGCCTCAAGTAACATCTAGGGTAGATGATGTGGATACTATCCCATGGTTGATAGAATCATAGGATTCCGGAGGAAACCCACACAGACACTATGCAAGCTCCACACCCGAGGCCAGAATTGAACCCGAGTCCCTGGCGCTGTGAGGCAGTAGTGCTAACCACTGTGCCACCGTGCCACCCACTGTTGGTGGGATCTTGCTGTGCTTCCTACATTACAACAATGCCTACGCTTCAAAATTGCATCAGTGGCTGTAAAACACTTTGGAACATTCTGCTGTTGTGTAAAGAGTTATAGAAATGTAATTGTTCATTTCAATTTTAGGAGGTTTGTGGTTAAAACTATTGCGAAAAGTTCAAACAGTCCTTGTTGAATTCTGGTAACTGGTCAGTTTTAATTTGCAACATCTGGTGATTGATTGCAGAATGTTTTGCAATGTTCCTTTTTTTTCTATAATTCAGGATTTTAATTTTTTTTTACATGCAAATAGGTCATTATCCTTAATTTGAATCTAATTTACGGGTAGGCACCTGATTCACTGGCCTCCTGGGAAGGTCCAGCCCCCCCCCCCCCCCACCCCCCCATCTGGGGGGCTCGCTGGCATGAATTGGCGCAGGTCCTACAAACACATACCTGGCGGCTTGCACTCTGATGGGTAGCAAGGGGCTGAGTGCCATCCCGATAATTGTCTCCACGATGTCGGGAGGGAGGGGGGTCATTCATGAAATGTGGAAATTGTGGAGGGGAGGGTGGGGGGCTTGTGCTGGGCTGAAGTGGCTCAGGTTTTTTCCTGAGTTGGAGGTTTGACTGGTCTTCCCAAAATTAATCCCTTCATAAATGCTTAGAATGCGAGCATTTGCAGGTAATTAAGTCTTTACAGATCCAGAGATAGGGGTAACCCCAGGTTAAAGAGGTGTGAATTGTCTCAAGCCAGGACAGTTGGTAGGATTTCGCAAGCCCAAGCCAGATGGTTGGGGATGAATGTAATGCAACATGAATCCCAGGTCCCAGTTGAGGCCGCACTCATGTGTGTGGAACGTGGCTATAAGTTTCTGCTCGGCGATTCTGCGTTGTCGCGCGTCCTGAAGGCCGCCTTGGAGAACGCTTACCCGGAGATCAGAGGCTGAATGCCCTTGACTGCAGTGTTGAAGAAGATGTCATAGTTTCTCCGCTCCGGGAAAGTACTGGATGACGAAGGGTACTCTGTCGGTTGTGTCCCGTGTTTGTCTTCTGAGGAGGTCGGTGCGGCTTTTTGCTGTGGCGCGTTGGAACTGTCGACAGATCGATGAGTCGAGCGCCATATCCCATTCGTACGAGGGCATCTTTCAGCGTCTGTAGATGTCTGTTACGTTTCTCCTTGTCTGAGCAGATCCTGTGTATACGGAGGGCTTGTCCATCGGGGATGGCTTCTTTAATGTGTTTAGGGTGGAAGCTAGAGAAGTGGAGCATCAAAGAACAAAGAACAAAGAAATGTACAGCACAGGAACAGGCCCTTCGGCCCTCCAAGCCCGTGCCGACCATGCTGCCCGACTAAACTACAATCTTCTACACTTCCTGGGTCCGTATCCCTCTATTCCCATCCTATTCATGTATTTGTCAAGATGCCCCTTAAATGTCACTATCGTCCCTGCTTCCACCACCTCCTCCGGTAGCGAGTTCCAGGCACCCACTACCCTCTGCGTAAAAAACTTGCCTCGTACATCTACTCTAAACCTTGCCCCTCTCACCTTAAACCTATGCCCCCTAGTAATTGACCCCTCTACCCTGGGGAAAAGCCTCTGACTATCCACTCTGTCTATGCCCCTCATAATTTTGTATACCTCTATCAGGTCTCCCCTCAACCTCCTTCGTTCCAGTGAGAACAAACCGAGTTTATTCAACCGCTCCTCATAGCTAATGCCCTCCATACCAGGCAACATTCTGGTAAATCTCTGCTGCACCCTCTCTAAAGCCTCCACATCCTTCTGGTAGTGTGGCGACCAGAATTGAACACTATACTCCGTGAGGTTATCCGTGGGTTTGCGGTAAAGCGAAGTGCTGAGGTGACTGTCCTTGATGGAGATGAGTGTGTCCAAGAATGCAACTGATTTTGGAGAGTAGTCCATGGTGAATCTGATGGTGGGATGGAACTTATTGATGTCATCGTGTAGTCGTTTCAGTGATTCTTCGCCGTGGGTCCAAAGGAAAAACATGTCATCGATGTATCTGGTGTATAACGTCGGTTCAAGGTCCTGTGCGGTGAGGAGGTCTTGTTCAAACTTGTGCATGAAGAATATGCCAACATCTTGGCAGGAATGTTCCCTTCCAGTCGGGGAACACTTCAGCAGTCAAGGGCATTCAGCCTCTGATCTCCAAGGCGGCCTTCAGGATGCGCGACAACGCAGAATCGCCGAGCAGAAACTTATAGCCACTTTCCACACACATGAGTGCAGCCTCAACCGGGACCTGGGATTCATGTCGCATTACATTCATCCCCCACCATCTGGCCTGGGCTTGCGAAATCCTACCAACTGTCCTGGCTTGAGACAATTCACACCTCTTTAACCTGGGGTTACCCCTATCTCTGGATCTGTAAAGACTTAATTACCTGCAAATGCTCGCATTCTAAGCATTGTCTTGCATCTTTGAATTTGTCTATATTTTTGTTTGTTTTATATATAAATGTTTTGGACTTGAATATGGGGGGGCATGATTGGGAAATTTGTAGATGACACAAAAATTGACCATGTAGTGAATGGTGTAGAGGATAGCTGTAAGCTCCAAAATGATATAGATGGGTTGGTGGAAGGGCGATCAAGTGGCAGATGGAGCTCGACATGGATAAGTGTGAGGTAATGCATTTAGGACAGTCAAACAGTACAAGTGAATACAAAATAAACGGGATTATACTGAGAGGGGTAAATAAAATGAGGACACTTATCCCTAAAGAGAGCAGTACAAGTAGATAAGGTTATAAAGAAGGCATATGGAATGCTCTCCTTCATTGACAGAGGTATAGAATCCAATAGTAGGGCTATAATGATGGAGCAGTATGAGACACTGGTGAGGCCACAACTGGGGTATTGTGTGCAGTTCTGATCACCACATTACAGGAAGGATGCAATTGCTCTGGAGAAAATGCAGAGAAGATTTACTAGAATGTTGCCAGGGCTGGAGAATTGTGGCTATGAGGAGAGACTGCATAGGTTGGGATTATTTTCCTTGGAACAGAGAAGGCTGAGGGGTGACATGATTGTGAGGGGTAGAGATAGAGTAATAATAATCTTCATTAGTTTCACAAGTAGGCTTATATTAACACTGCAATGAGGTTACTGTGAAAAGCCCCTAGTCACCACACTACGGCGCCTATTCGGGTACACTGATGGAGAATTAAGAATGTCCAATTCACCTAACAGCTCGTCTTTCGGGACTTGTTGGAGGAAACTGGAGCACCCGGAGGAAATCCACGCAGACACGGGGAGAACGTGCAGTCTCCGCACAGACACAAGTGGGAATCGACTCCGGGTCCCTGGCGCTGTGAAGACAGGAGGACCCTGTTTCCCTCGGCAGAGTTCAAAAACCAGGGGTTATAGATTCAAAATAAGTGGCAGAAGGATTAGAGTGGACATGAGGAAAAGCTTTTTTGCACAGAGAGTATTGGGAGTCTGGAATTCACTGCCCGAGTTGGTGGTGGAGGCAGAGACTCTAAACTCTTTTTAAAAGTACCTGGATCTGCACCTTAAGTGCTGTAAGTTACAGGTGGAGGAAGATGGGATTAGAAAGGGCACCTGGATGTCTTTGGGTCGGCATGGACACGATGAGCTGAATGGCCCCTTTCTGTACTGCATCATTTCTATGGTTCTCTGCTCCAGGGATGACAGCCCCAGGATCGCCACCCTCTCCTCAGAACCCTAGCTTCATGTCCCTGGTGAATGTACACTGCCCACGTTCTAATGCCTTGGGCTGGATTCTCCAAAAATGGCGTTTCGCACCAGACTTTCCTTAAAAAAATTAAGAGCTATTCACCTACCTGCAGGGTCTGGCAGGGCGTCTGCACTTCCGGTTCTAAGTCCGCACATGCGCACGCGGCGGCCTCCAGCAGCCGTGCTGAACGTGATGGCGGACTCAGCCGGCGGACCTGGACCAACAAAGAAGGTCCCAATGATCTGCCCCGCGCCGCTCCATCTAACCCGCCCCATCGCCGCCCCGGCCGCACATAAGGCCCCCCCAGTACTTGATCCCCCCCCCGCCCCTCCACCAGGGCGGCCGCAGGCGGAGTCCGCAGCCGCCGAGCGAGAGTCCCGACCGGCCAGACGTGGTTAGACCCACACCGCCGGGAATTCGGCCGGTCGAGACCGGAGTATCGCTGGGAGGGCCTCTGGCAATGGCCCCCCAGCCGCGTCGCGTAAATCGCGTATGAGCGATTCTCCAAATTGCGGGAGTGCCGCTGGCCCCGATTCGGGCGTAAAAGTGGATTCTCCGTCCCCACCCAAATGCGATTTTGGCGAGGGGCTGTGGAGAATCCAGGCCCCGGTCTATAATGCAGCTACAGAAACCGTACACTAAATCTAACTGTGCCTAACCAGTGTTTTGTACTCTATGCCCTTATTTCTAAAGCTCATCAGAAATATTGACTAATGTTTTTCATGGGGAGAGCAGATTCCTCAGATCACTCGTGAGTTGGCCGACTTTACAGTTCTGGCCTGATTGCTGATGCCTCTGATTGGGCAGAGCGTCAGGAATCAGTCCAGACCAGCCTGAGCACCATTAGGGGCTACCTTGCACTTGTTCTACACAATCTCTGACTCCAACATGTAACTCTCTTTTACAATAATAATAATACAGTTTATTGTTCACTTTGTCCTGTTTAATCAAATCTTGCAGTTTGAAAAGAACCTGAGGCTCTTGCTTTCCCATCAGTGCCGGCCATTCACCCTGTGTTTTTTGCATTTATTTTTGCAGCCCAGATATTCTCTCTGCTCTTTCCCACAGATACCTTGAGGTGTCAGCAGGAATGAGTATAGTCACCCAACAACCCGTTACTGAGCAGCGTCCTAAGATAGGATCTGGATCATGGAGCACGGGACTCTTCAGCCTGGCTGACAATGTACCAATTTGTAAGTATTGTAACCGAGGAAGCCAAGAGTAAGGGTCAGTGTGGAGGAAGGGGGTATGTGGAGATTTACCATGCGGTTCAAGTGCAGTCTCACATACACTTTAAAACTCGGTAGAAATTTGACTTACACTTCTCGGATGCGAAGTAAGAATCTTTTATTGCCTCTACTGATTACAATTGAGAGAAATTTAAATCTATTCTCAGTAAATCCTTGCCTGCAAAGCACTTAAAGAGAAGTAATTTATAAAACAATTTTAACTTTCAAAAATAATACAGAAATGGTTTCTTGCTTAAGGCAAAGACCGCTTGCGCAGACTTCAAGAGTTTTAGAAGGGAAAATATGAAAATAAGGATAGCGAAGTCAAGTAAAAGTATAGATTGATCCGGATAGAAAATTGCTTCCTGAACTTCTATGTTTAAGGAGAATGTTATCAGTCTGACTCCATATATTCGGATATGTTGCATTTGTAGATTTTTGTGTGTGTTGGAATGTGATATGTCCTCTTAATCAATTCTAGTTTTTGCTGGTTTATTGCTGACTGTGCTTCTATCTGAATTCTGAGCAACGGTGTGTTCATGTAGTCATGGCGACCTTGGGTATGCTGCCAATTTGCTATTTAAAACAATGGTCAGTTTATGATCTCAGTAAAAATGTTGCATAAGCTCTAGCTAGTTTCTTTGAATGTTCCAGATCCTGTGTTTTGCCACTGCAAATTCTGTAAGCTGTGTATTTGTAATCTAAATTATGCTTGAAGCTATATGATGAAATTCATCTTAAAATGGATTTTAAACTGGGCTTTAGTTTTTACATTGAAATGGCTAAATCAATTACCCTTTTACCTATTAGAAATGGACAGTTTCCTCCAGGATAGGAGAAACAGCTGAGGTGAGGGCAACGGTGAGGAGCAGGGTGGGGGAGCAAAGGTGATAATGAAGGTCAGGGCAAGGGTCGGGGCATAGGTCAGGGTGGGGTCAAGGGTCAGGTGAGAGCAAACATAAGAACATAATGGTGTAACGGTGGTGTCGAGGACATAGGCTGAGGTGCGGGAGCAAGGTGAGAAACTGAAGGGAGTGGAAGAGGCCTTATCACAACACAGTGATCAACTCACCTCGATGGGTGAGGAGCTGCAGAGGGTGGGCAATAAGGGTCTGCGAGCCAAAGTGGAGGACTTGGAAAACAGACCTAGTGTGGTGAACCACTGTAATAGGAGATGTAAGGTAGGACCTGCACTACAGGTTCGCCGGTAGCTTCCTGCCGGCTGGCTCCGCCCACGGAGAACTGTATAAATATGCATGACCTCCAGTGCCCTGCCATTTCCCCAGCTGCAGCAGGAGGCCACGCATCTGACTGTAATAAAGCCACAGTTGTACCCAACTTTAGTCTTTGTGCAATTGATCGTGCATCAATTTATTACAGTCAGACTTTCCACAGAATGGATATCCGAATTAAACCCGATCGCCTGCAGCTGGATCCGCACTCGCCCGACGCCAGAAAAGACTTTACTCACTGGCTAGCATGTTTCGAGGCCTATATCAACGCGGTGGACCCCGTGCCAACGGAGGCTCAGAAGATAAACGTCCTGTACTCCAGACTGAGCTCCAGCATGTTCCCGTTGATCCAAGAATTACACAAAAGCAATGGAACTCCTTAAGGAATACTACGCTCAGAAGGCGAACACGCTCTTCTTCAGGCATGTACTCGCCACCCGCTCGCAACTACCTGGTGAGTCCATCGAAGACTTCTGACGGGCCCCAATTCCACTCATCCGGGACTGTGACCGTCAGGCCGTCACGGCCGCCGAACACGCAAATCTCCTCATGTGCGATGCCTTCGTGACGGGGATTGTGTCAGACCGCATCCAAGAACGATTACTGGAAGGGGCTATGCTTGAACTGGCGGAGACGAAAACCTTGGCGCTCTCCATGATGGTCGCATCCTGTAACGTACAATCGTACCTCACCCGCCGCGCTGCCCACCCTTCTACCCCTTCCTACCCCTTCTGGACCCCGCCAATGACCTTCTCAGCAGGGGCCCTGCCTTCCCAATATGCCTGCGCCGCACACCGATCCGCGCACCCCGGGGGTCCCCGCTGCTACTTATGCGGTCAGCAGAAGCACCCCTACCAAAACTGCCCGGCCCGCACTGCAGTTTGTAAAGCCTGCAGTAAAAAGGGCTACTTCGCGGCAGTGTGCCAGCCCCGCGCAGTCGCTGCGATCGCGCCCGCTATCGCCCCCCCAAGCCAGACGCACAGTGGGAGCCGCCATCTTCTCCTCCCGGGTTCATGTGCGACCAATGGGCGCCGCCATCTTGTCCTCCTTTGGCCACGTGCGCCCCATGGTCGCCGCCATCTTGTCCCGACCCCGTAATGTGCGCACCATGGGCGCCGCCATCT
This sequence comes from Scyliorhinus torazame, assembly GCF_047496885.1. Classification (NCBI taxonomy): domain Eukaryota; kingdom Metazoa; phylum Chordata; class Chondrichthyes; order Carcharhiniformes; family Scyliorhinidae; genus Scyliorhinus; species Scyliorhinus torazame. Next base: position 214,689,396 of record NC_092707.1, read on the forward strand.
TGTCCCCCACAGGGTCTCTGGACATCCCGACATCGGAACCGCACACGCTCGCCATTCGAAGCATCCGATGGCTACCCGCAGCTCGCTTCGATGACGCTGGACCAATCTCGCCCGCACAACCTGCCCACGCGTCGACGACGGTTAAAATCAACGGCCACCCGACCTCGTGCCTGCTGGACTCCGGGAGCACCGAAAGCTTCGTTCACCCAGATACAGTAAGGCGCTGCTCCCTCGCGGTCCACCCTGCCAATGAAAGGATCTCCCTATCCTCCGGATCCCACTCCGTCCCGATCCGAGGCTTTTGTACAGTCACCCTCACGGTCCAGGGCGTAGAATTTAGTAACTTCCGCCTCTATGTCCTTCCTAATCTCTGCGCTGCACTCCTGTTGGGCCTGGACTGCCAGTGCAACCTCCAGAGCCTCACCCTCAAATTCGGCGGGCCCTTACCCCCCTTACTGTTTGCGGCCTCGCGACCCTCAAGGTCGATCCCCCCTCCCTTTTTGCCAATCTAACTGCGGATTGCAAGCCCATCGTCACTAGGAGCAGACGGTACAGCACCCAGGACAAGACCTTCATCAGGTCCAAAGTCCAGCGGCTGCTTGAGGAGGGTATTATCGAGGCCAGCAACAGCCCCTGGAGAGCCTAAGTGGTAGTGGGTAAAACTGGGGAGAAATGCAGGATGGTCGTGGACTACAGTCAGACCATCAATCGATACACGCAGCTCGACGCGTACCCCCTCCCATGCATATCTGATATGGTTTATCAGATTGCGCATTACCGGGTCTTCTCAATAATTGACCTGAAATCCGCCTACCACCAGCTCCCCATCCGGAAGTCGGACCGGCCATACACTGCCTTTGAGGCGGACGGTCGCCTCTACCACTTCCTTAGGGTCCCTTTCGGTGTCACAAATGGGGTCTCGGTCTTCCAAAGAGAGTTGGACCGAATGGTCGACCAGTACGGTTTGCGGGCCATCTTTCCGTACTTAGATAATGTCACCATCTCCGGCCATGACCAGCAGGACCACGATGCCAACCTCGATAAATTCCTCCGCACTGCCACTCTTCTCAACCTGACCAACAACAAAGAGAAGTGTGTGTTCAGCACGACCCGGTTAGCCATTCTCGGCTATATAGTCCAAAACGGACTTCTCGGGCCCGACCCCGACCGCATGCGCCTCCTCATGGAACATCCCCTCCCCCACTGCCCCAAGGCCCTCAAACGCTGCCTGGGGTTCTTTTCCTACTACGCCCAGTGGGTCCCAAACTATGCGGACAAGGCCCGCCCACTCATTCAGTCCACCCAATTCCCTCTCACGGCCGAGGCACAACACGCTTTCGCCCGTATCAGAGCAGGCATCGCCAGGGCCGGGATGCGCGCAGTGGATGAGTCACTGCCTGTCCAAGTAGAAAGCGACGCTTCAGACGTCGCCCTTGCCACCACTCTGAACCAGGCAGGCAGACCTGTGGCATTCTTTTCCCGCACCCTTCATTCCTCTGAAATTCGACACTCATCCGTCGAAAAGGAGGCCCAAGCTATCGTTGAAGCTGTGCGGCATTGGAGGCACTACCTGGCCGGTAAGAGATTGACTCTCCTTACGGACCAATGGTCGGTAGCCTTCATGTTCAGTAACACACAGCCGGGCAAGATCAAAAATGATAAAATCTTGCGGTGGAGAATCGAGCTCTCCACCTATAATTACGAGATCTTGTGTCGCCCCGGTTAACTCAACGAGCCCCCAGACGCCCTCTCCCGAGGTACATGTGCCAGCGCACAAGTGAACCAACTCCGGGCCCTACACGACGGCCTTTGTCACCTGGGGGTCACTCGATTGTACCATCTGATCAAAGCTCGCAAGCTGCCCTACTCCGTCGAGGAAGTAGGGACAGTCACCAGGTCTGTGCGGAGGGCAAGCCTCACTTCTACCAGCCGGACCGTGCGCGCCTGGTGAAGGCTTCCCACCCCTTTGAACGCCTCAGCGTGGATTTCAAAGGGCCCCTCCCCTCCTTCGACCGTAACACGTACATTCTCAGTGTGGTCGATGAGTACTCCAATTCCCCTTCGCCATCCCATGCCCCGATATGACGCCTGCCACCGTCATCAAGGCCCTCAGCACCATCTTCACTCTGTTCGGTTTCCCCGCCGACATCCACAGTGACAGGGGATCCTCATTCATGAGCGATGAGCTGCGTCAGTTCCTGCTCAGCAGGGGTATAGCCTCCAGCAGGACGACCAGCTATAACACCCGGGGAAACGGGCAAGTAGAACGGGGGAATGGGGCGGTTTGGAGGGCGGTCCAGCTGGCCCTACGGTCCAGGAACCTCCCAGCCTCTCGCTGGCAGGAGGTCCTCCCTGACGCTCTGCACTCCATCCGGTCACTATTGTGCACCGCCACTAATAACACACCCCATGAACGTGTTTTTACCTTCCCCAGGAAGTCCACATCCGGGGTGTCGCTCCCGACTTGGCTCGCTGCTCCAGGACCGATCCTTCTCCGTAGGCACGTCCGACTCCACAAGGCGGACCTCTTGGTGGGGTTCACCTGCTCCACGCCAACCCTCAATATGCCTACGTTGAGTTCCATGACGGCCGGCAAGATACTGTCTCACTCAGGGACCTGGCACCGTCAGGTTCCACCCCCCCCCCCCACCAATGTGCCACCTCCCACCGCGCCGCCAATATTGACCCCACCAGACCACCCCCCCCTCCCCTTTTACGCACAAGAGGACGAAGAGGACTTTGGCACGCTCCCGGAGTTCCCCGGTGACTGGTCAGCATCAGCACCGCCATCGGGGCCACCTCCACTACCGCCAGCACCGACTTCGCCGCCACCGTTACGCCGCTCCCAACGAAGCACCAAAGCACCGGACCGGCTGAACCTTTGACGGACTCCGGACCGTCAACATGGACTTTTCTTTCCCTACCACAGTACATAATTGCACTAATTGTATATAGTTTCACGTCACCCCCGCCGGACTCATTTTTAACAGGGGGTGAAAGTGGTGAACCACTGTAATAGGAGATGTAAGGTAGGACCTGCACTGCAGGTTCACCAGTACCTCCTGCCGGCTGGCTCCGCCCATGGATAACTGTATAAATATGCATGACCTCCAGTGCCCTGCCATTTAGCCAGCTGCAGCAGGAGGCCACTCATCTGACTGTAATAAAGCCACAGTTGTACCCAACTTTAGTCTTTGTGCAATTGATCATGCATCACCTAGGCAGCAAAATCTGAGGATCGTGGGCCTGCCCGAAGGGGTGGAGGGCCCAAGGCCGACGGAGTATTTTGCCAAGATGTTGGTGGAGCTGTTTAGGAGGGGTATGAACTGGATCAGGCTCATAGGACGTGGAGGCTTAAACAAAAGGCTAATGAGCCGCCAAGAGTAGTGACTATTTGTTCCTATGGGTACCCTGTGAAGGAGAAGGTCCTGTGTTGGGCAAAGCAGAAGCGGGAGGTGCAGTGGGCTGCGGCTGGTATTTTAAAAATTTAATAAATTTAGAGTACCCAATTCATTATTTCCAACTAAGGGGCAATTTAGCGTGGCTAATCCACCTATCCTGCACATCTTTGTGTTGCGGGGGCGAAACCCACGCAAACACGGGGAGAATGTGCAACCTTCACACGGACACGGAAGGGATCGAACCGGGAACCTCGGCGCCGTGAAGCTGCAGGGCTAATCCCCTATGCCACCGTGCTGCCTGGCTGGAGCTGGTATACGTATATACCACAACCTTACTGTGGAGTTGGCGAGGAGGCGGGCAGCATTCGGCCGAGTGAAGACGGCACTGTATAACAGCAGGGTGCGGTTCAGCATAGTGTCCCCAGCTAAGTTGAGGGTGACCTACAACTCTAAAGACTTTTATTTTGAGACAGTAGAAGTGGCGGAGGTGTTTGTGAAGGCAGAAGGACTGGGGCAGAATTGAGAAATGGGACTGAGGGTTGGTCTTCATGGGGTGGGGGGAGGGGGGGGAATGAATGTAGCTCTATTTTTCACTGTATGTTGTTATATGTGCTAAATGAGTTGAAGTTACCTATTTGGACCAGGTAAGAGTTGGGATTCTTTTGCAATGATGGTTCTTTGGAGTTTGTGTGTTTACACTGGGGTGTGTGTGAAGAGGATTTCTTTGTTATCCTGGGACCAGGCCCCGGGCCAGGGGGGGGGGGGGGGGGGGGGGGGGGGGGGATTGGAGGGGAGTGAGGCCTGGGCAGGGGCCTCTATGATGGCTAGCTCAAGCTGGCCAGTGAACGGGAGTGTGGTGGTGGGGGGGGGCTGCGGCCATCAGGGCCTGGTAGAACAGATCTTGGTGGGTCTAAGAGGTGTGAAAAGCTGGGGAAGGGGACTGATACTGGGTGTTTGAGAGAGGAAATGGATGGGAGGATTCTGGGAGGGGGTAGGGGCTTGATGGTGATAATGGCACGGGGCGGGTCAAGCCCAGTTGGCAGGAGAATGGTGGCAAGGAGGGGAGGGGAGTGAGTGACCCCCGGTTCGGATAGTTACGTGGAATGTGAGGGATTTGTTGGAGGGATGATTTTCAGGGTCATCTCGGGGGTAGTGCTCGTGAACTTGGAACCAGGCCCCTAGAAGCCCTTTTCGGGAAGTCAGACCGGCTCAGGAGGCAGACGGGTGCGGGGGCAGATGTTAGCCTTTGCCTCGATGATTGCCCGGAGGTGGATCCTGTTGGGGTGGAGGTCAGCTTCTCCATCCTGTGACACAGCTTGGCGGGGGGGGGACCTACTTGAATTTCTTTGACTCTAGGGAAGGTGAAGTCTCAGCTGAAGGGGATGAAGGAAGGTTTCACAATTCATGGGGCTGTTTATTATGCACTTCCGAGAATTGGTTGCCATTGAATATTAAGGGGAGGAGGGGGGGTGGGGCGCAAATTCTCCAGTCTTTGGATCACCATGGACCGAATGCGACTGAGATGCTGGTTAGGACCCTGTGGAGGTCTTGATATGCTGACCTATGTGGGAATTGCTTTGGAAGTTTAAACTTTTGATAGACAATTTTGCTACCCTAATGGACTCCAAATCTGAGCTAGAGTCGGAGACATTGGACAATTCCGATGGTATTGAGATAATTACCCACAAAACAATAGGCAGAAAAACATAATCAAAATGCACACACTGAAATGCTCCCCCCACCCCGACCAATTACTCACACTGACCCAACTAGACCCCACAACCCTCTAGCCTGGCTATCCGCCCACTACCAGACCCAACTATCTGACGGCGCCCTTTGACCCCCCTGACTACCCCCTCCCCAGCCTGACCCGACTACCCCAACCTCCTGACTACCCACTGACCAGACCTGACACCACCGTCACTGATCACCTAAACTATCCACAAACCCAATCCGAGCACCCCACAAACTCAAGAACCACCTCAGCTTCCTACCCATTTACCTCATCCACCTATCCATTCTGCTACTTTACCCATTGACTCATTCATTCACTCCCCCATTCGCTAACATTCACATTGGATATTTAAATGGACTATACACCAGCTAGTGTTGTACTAAGGGGGCATGTTCCATCTTTCCTTGTGTCAACTCTGCTCGGGCCGACCTCTCTGAGAGACACTCCAAATCTGGGAGTAGCGGCTTTGAAAGGCACCAGAGAAAACAGAATAGAATCACTACAATGCAGAAGGAGGCCATTTAGCCCATCAAGTCTACACTGACCCTCTGAAAAAGCACCCTACCTAGGCCCAATCACACACCCTATCCCCGTAACCCCATACCCCCACCACACCTACACATTTTTGGATATAAAGGGCAACTTTAGCATAGCTAATTCACCTAACCTGCACATCTCTGGGCTGTGTAGATGGGGGTGTTGCTCTTTAAAGTCGCCAATATGATGTTATGTCCCAACAGCGTCACCAATACTGTGGGTGTTTCTATTTATCTTGGTGAACCACAAGCCTTCCCTTATATCGATCAAATGACCACACACCCAGTTAGTTAGTTCAAAAGATGGTTTATTTTGACATGCAAACACAATATCTACTATGAGTTAAACTACACCTATCAGCTACAATAACCTATACTTAACTTCCGGGCGACCGGCACTGTGCAAATGGATAAAGGCCTTTATCTGGATTTCATGTGGCTGATTTGAAGAAAGTGGCTTTGTCTCTGCTGGGCTCACCCGTCAGGTAGCGATCGTTGGTCTTGAACTTGGCTGGCTGTTCCTGCTGCAATTGGGTTGGCACAGGCCGGATCCAAAAGAGACCGAACACATGGGTGTGTCTCCTTTTATCCCTCTGGGATTTCGCGCTCTTTGGGGCGGTCCTTAATCTTGGACCCAATAGTTCGACAGGGCTCTGATCACTGCCTTCGATTTCGGCCATTAAAGGGGCGGGTGCCTTGGTGGCTGGGCGGGTCCTTAGCGGTCATTAACCTTGGCGGTTCAGCTCTCTGAGTAAAGGGAGTGGCGCCGATCAGTCTGTGGCTGTATCGGTTTCTTGATTGGGGTCCTATTGTTCTGGGGAACAGGCCATTAAAATGCAAACGAGCGGGGGTTTTGATCAGGTCTAGCTACCTGCGTTTCAAATACACAGAAGCTCTGTATCTGTCTGAGTCCTGGGTTGGCCATAATTCCCATGGTCCTTTGCAGATGGCTGTATCCCGTCCTCTTGATCCTGAACGCGAAGCTTGGTGGATCACACTATTGATCCCTATTCATCCTTTGTGTACTGATCACCCTTGGTCAAGGCAAGGTTCTACACTAGTCTATCCTATGTTTTGGGGCATTTACCTAACATTTATTAACACATCATAAATTATTAATTTCTAACGGGTCACTACAAAACATTTCACTATTAAACATTTAACTTATCCGTACAGTTGATTACTAACTAACACTATCTAAGCTACACTCATGCTGCTGGCGAATATCAAAAAGAACTTATGTACAGTACAAAAAATTTAAACAGCAGCATCACATTTCTACTTAATCTGGTAAAGTTACAGAGGTACATGGTTTTAATTCTTAGCAGCAGTTAATACATTTGTTCAGTTTTGTTGAATTCCGAAGAAGGGGGCTGGGTGTGTATATATCGGGGACCGGGAGACTTTTGCTCGCCATTTACGGAGTCGGAGTGTCTGAATGACACTGCAGATTATTGCAATTACTAGAAGGGCCTCTACTGTGTATGAAAGGGGGTACCATTTGGCAATGTTTTCGCACCAAGTGGGGGTTTCGGTGTCTGTCTTTGTGTGTAGTATGGTGTCCGGGCTAGGGGTGTCATGTTGTGTGTAGTGTTCGGGCCTGGTGTGGGGTACATTAAAATAGTCCGTTGTGCACGCAGTTGCAGAAGTCCAGCGATGATCAAAACTCATGTCAGCGGTCCTTGCTTCATCCTGTCTTCTGTCTTCCATCTTCCGTGTATTCCTGGGGGTGCAAGCATAGTATCTGTTATTATCTTTGGTTAATATCTCGTTTTATTTGTCTTTCTCTCCTATCTCCAATTTACCCATTATGATCGTCACCATGTGTGACACCCTCATTTTTTTTTTAAAAATAACATTTTGAGAGACAATAAATGCACCTTAATACTTAGTATTAGTCTCTTTCTCATCATCTGGACACCTCAGGGTTCTGTACCAAACAGTGTTGTAAAAGCATTACTCAAACAAGAGTTAGTATCTGAATCATCACCATCTCCCGGTTGCCAGACTCGTGTCTGCCGTTTTTGTGCCATGGGTGTGGGCCGTTGGATAATCCGAATCGTCGTGTCTTGTCAGTCTCCAAGAGTTGTTGCGGTGCCAAAGAGGGGCTTGTTTGTCATGAGGCGTAGGGGCGGTGGGAGTGGAGGGCAAGCTACCGTCGTCGGGCGGTGGCTGTGGAAGAGAATATAGGGGGCCAAAGATATCTAAGTTGTGGTTCCAGGGGCTGGGGTGACTGGGGGCAGAGAAATTTCACCAGTGGTCAGGGATAGTGATCAATCCGGGGAGGCTGTCGCTGTCGTCGGAGTCAAGTTCAAGGTGAAAGTCTGTACCTGTGGGCGGAGACAAGTTCGGGTCTGTGGGTGTGGACGTGCTGGTATGGCTGGGGGAAGATCGCCGTAGCGTCGGACTAGGTTGTCGATGGGCGGGGAGTAATCGTCACCTATTGCCAGTGGTGGGAGTGGCTACATTGGGATCCGTAGACTTTGAGTTGGTTGATGTGGAACCAACCAGTTTTACCGTTGGGGTATGTTATCTTGAACACGGAGGGGCTCACGTTGTCGGAAATGGAGTAGGGTCCTGCAAATTTGGGGGAGAGGAAAGAACTGGGGTTGTAAAGTGAATCCATTACTTGCTGACCAACTGTGTACTCTACGGGGTGGATGGTTTTGTCAAAGCAGGCTTTACTCTGCTTCCTTCTAGCGCCTAGTTGGACAGCTGCAGTGAGCTGTGCTGCTTTAATATTATCTGTAACCTATTGGACTGCTTTTTCGTGGGTGAGGGCGGTTACTGTCGTGCTTGCCAAATCGAGACCTAATAAATATTCAATTCCCTTCATGGGCCGTCCGGTCATGTGAGTGTGGAGGGTGAAACCTGTGGAACTGGAAACGGTGTTCCGAATAAACATAAGGGCAAATGGGGGAACTGTGTCCCATGTGGTATTATTCTGTTGCACCATCTTCCTAATGGTCGCTTTTAAAGTGCGATTCATTCTCTCAACAATGCCGCTGGATTGGGGGTGATATGCTATGGGGAATTTTTGCCTGGTTCCAAAAATCGTGAAAAACGGGACAAGACAGTTTCAGACCATCCTGGACAAGTTCGATAGACACTGTGAAGTGGACACCAATTAAATCTTAGAGCACTACATATTCAAACAACGTCTTCAAGGTAAAGATTAATTTTTCAATGCCTTCTTAACTAGCCTCCGCCTGCTAGCGCTGTCCTGCAACTTTTGTGATATTGCTGACTCCATGATCAGAGACCAAATCGTGTTTGGAGTTCACTCTGATCCTCTGAGAGAGCAGCTCTTAAAAATCAAGCATATGACCCTGCCAGTCGCGATTGAAACATGTACAGCGCATGAGCAGGCAAAAAATCGTTATTCCCAATACAAATCGGCTGAAAATGAGAAATTTGCCTCCCACGAGGCAATGAGTGTGCAGGCCATCTCCCGGATGCAGCGCCCCAGCATTGAAGACAGCGGCCATCTCGCGCTCTTTTCCCGGAGCCCCCGCATGCGCGATGCGAACAGGATAACGAAGCGGCCGACACCCACACTGCGCAGATGCAGACATCTGCCGACCACACTGCGCATGTGCGACGATGTACCCGTGTCACAACACCGACATCATGACGTGCCCGAACTGTGGCAACGCCCACTTAAAGGGACACTGCCCTGCAAGAGGCAGGCGATGTTTAAACTGCGGGAAGCCTGGACACTATGCAGCCTTGTGCAGGTCTGCACCATCAGTCAGAGGCCAGCGCTCCTAATTCCGACGACGGCGCGTCCAGAATGTGCAACGACGATTACAGGATTCTGATCCTGGCAGTACACCGGATCCAGAGGACGAGTGCCTGGAGTCCACCTACCGAGTGGGCATCATTACCACACGTGAACATGCCACACCTAACTCATCTCGCATTCAGTCCACCCTCGCTGTGGATTCGGAGGACGAATGACGTGCGGTGATGGAGGTCAACCGCTGCTCCATCCAGTTCAAGCTGGACACAGGTGCTTCTGCCAACTTCCTCTCACAGGCAGATTTCAAACGCGTCAAGAAGCCCCCCAAGATCCTTTCAGCAGCCTGCAGGCCCCTGGACTATAACTGCAATGCCATCACGGCACTGGGGTCCTGCCATCTACTCGTCTCCAACCGGAGTACCCATGCACGGCTAAGGTTTGAAATTGTCAAGCCGGACAGGGCATCCCTACTGGGCGTGCATGCCTGCATAAAGCTAAACCTGGTGCAGCGGGTTTATTCAACAACATCCTCCAACATGGATCTTCAAGCTGGCATTGACGACATCCTCGCTCAGTATCCAGATGTGTTTGATGGGATGGGCACTTTGCCATATCGGTACAAGATGCTACTGCAACCTGATGCCAAGCCAGTGGTCCATGCACCAGGCCGGGTCCCGGCTCCGCTGAAGGAGCACCTGAAGGAACAGCTCAAGGAGCTGCAGCAGCAGGGGATCATTTCCAGGGTAACCGAACCGACTGACTGGGTCAGCTCGATGGTGGTGATTAAAAAACCCTCTGGAGACCTGCGCATCTGCATTGATCCCAAGGATCTCAACCAGAATATAATGCGTGAACACTACCCCATCCCGAAGCGGGAGGAACTCACCAGTGAGATGGCACATGCACGGTTTTTCACAAAGTTAGATGCATCACATGGATTCTTGCAAATCCAGCTGGATGAGTCCAGCAGAAGGCTCTGCACCTCCAACACACCGTTTGGCAGGTACTGCTATAACCGTCGCATCGTCTCGGCATCGGAGATATTTCATCGCATCATGGAGCAGTTGATGGAGGGCATCGAAGGGGTGCGTGTGTACGTGGATGACGTCAGCATATGCCACGACCGCTGAGGAGCATGCTTCCCGTCTCCAACAGGTATTCCGCTGTGTCCATGCCAATGGTCTGAAGCTGAACAGGGCCAAATGTTGCTTTGGCATGTCGACACTCAAGTTCCTAGGAAACCAGCTCCCTCAGCAGGCCGTGCGCCCGGACACAGACAAGGTCAAGGCCATCGCAGTCATGAAGGTCCCGGAAGACAAGAAGGCGGTATTGCGCTTCCTGGGCATGGTCAATTTTCTGGGCAAGTTCATCCCAAACATGGCCTCACACACCACGGCCCGACGAAACCTAGTGAAGAAGTCCACTGCCTTTGAGTGGAAGGTGGCCCATCAGGCAGAGTGGTTGGAGCTGAAAGCCAAGCTCACCACTGCACCCGTATTGGCATTTTTCGACCCAGACAGGGAAACGAAAATCTCGACAGATGCGAGCCAGGATGGCATCGGTGCGGTCCTGCTGCAACGCAATGACACCTCATCCTGGGCACCGGTAAGACTATGACCTGGTCTACACGCCTGGCAAGGAGATCATTATTGCCGACACACTGTCCCGCTCCATCACTGTGCCTTGTGAACCACTCAACGTCATCCGGCAAATTGAGTCACAGGTTGAGTCACAGGTGCAGCTGTGTGCTAGCACCCTCCCGTCATCTGATGAGAAGGTGATTCGTATCCGTGAGGAGACAGCCAAAAAAAACCTCTTGCAGCGTGTTATGCAACACCTAGCCAATGGCTGGCAAAAAGGGCAGTGCCCTCAATTTTTCAATGTAAATGACGACCTGACGGTGGTTGATGGTATCCTCCTCAAACTGGACCGGATTATAATTCCACACAGTCTCCAGAGCTTGATGCTCCATCAAATCCATGAGGGCCACCTGGGTGTGGAAAAGTGCAGACGCAGAGCCAGGCAGGCTGCCTACTGGCCCGGGATCAGCCAGGACATCGCGAACATGGTCCTGAACTGTGCGACCTGTCAACGCTTCCAGCCAGCGCAGAGTAAGGAGACACTTCAGCAGCATGAACTCATAGAACATAGAACATAGAACGATACAGCGCAGTACAGGCCCTTCGGCCCACGATGTTGCACCGAAACAAAAGCCATCTAACCTACACTATGCCATTATCATCCATATGTTTATCCAATAAACTTTTAAATGCCCTCAATGTTGGCGAGTTCACTACTGTTGCAGGTAGGGCATTCCACGGCCTCACTACTCTTTGCGTAAAGAAACTACCTCTGACCTCTGTCCTATATCTATTACCCCTCAGTTTAAAGCTATGTCCCCTCGTGCCAGCCATTTCCATCCGTGGGAGAAGGCTCTCACTGTCCACCCTATCTAACCCCCTGATCATTTTGTATGCCTCTATTAAGTCTCCTCTTAACCTTCTTCTCTCCAACGAAAACAACCTCAAGTCCATCAGCCTTTCCTCATAAGATTTTCCCTCCATACCAGGCAACATCCTGGTAAATCTCCTCTGCACCCGCTCCAAAGCCTCCACGTCCTTCCTATAATGCGGTGACCAGAACTGTACGCAATACTCCAAATGCGGCCGTACCAGAGTTTTGTACAGCTGCAACATGACCTCCTGACTCCGGAACCCAATCCCTCTACCAATAAAGGCCAACACTCCATAGGCCTTCTTCACAACCCTATCAACCTGGGTGGCAACTTTCAGGGATCTATGTACGTGGACACCTAGATCCCTCTGCTCATCCACACTTCCAAGAACTTTACCATTAGCCAAATATTCCACATTCCTGTTATTCCTTCCAAAGTGAATCACCTCACACTTCTCTACATTAAACTCCATTTGCCACCTCTCAGCCCAGCTCTGCAGCTTATCTATATCCCTCTGTAACTTGCTACATCCTTCCACACTGTCGACAACACCACCGACTTTAGTATCGTCTGCAAATTTACTCAGCCACCCTTCTGCTCCCTCCTCTAGGTCATTGATAAAAATGACAAACAGCAACGGCCCCAGAACAGATCCTTGTGGTACGCCACTTGTAACTGAACTCCATTCTGAACATTTCCCATCAACCACCACCCTCTGTCTTCTTTCAGCTAGCCAATTTCTGATCCACATCTCTAAATCTCCCTCAATCCCCAGCCTCCGTATTTTCTGCACTAGCCTACCGTGGGGAACCTTATCAAACGCTTTACTGAAATCCATATACACCACATCAACTGCTCTACCCTCGTCTACCTGTTCAGTCACCTTCTCAAAGAACTCGATAAGGTTTGTGAGGCATGACCTACCCTTCACAAAGCCATGCTGACTATCCCTGATCATATTATTCCTATCTAGATGATTGTAAATCTTGTCTCTTATAATCCCCTCCAAGACTTTACCCACTACAGACGTGAGGCTCACCGGTCTATAGTTGCCGGGGTTGTCTCTGCTCCCCTTTTTGAACAAAGGGACGACATTTGCTATCCTCCAGTCCTCTGGCACTATTCTTGTAGCCAATGATGTCATAAAAATCAAAGCCAAAGGTCCAGCAATCTCTTCCCTGGCTTCCCAGAGAATCCTAGGATAAATCCCATCAGGCCCCGGGGACTTATCTATTTTCAGCCTGTCCAGAATTGCCAACACCTCTTCCCTACGTACCTCAATGCCATCTATTCTAATAGCCTGGGTCTCAGCATTCTCCTCCACAGCATTATCTTTTTCCAGAGTGAATACTGACGAAAAATCGAAACCTCTCCGTGGTCCAAGGTTGGCATCGACCTCTTTCATGCAAATGGTCGTGATTACGTGTTAATCATTGATTACTTTTCCAATTACCCTGAAGTTGTGAAGCTCTCAGACCTCACATCTCGGACCGTCATCAAGGTCTGTCAGGAGACGTTCTCCAGGCATGGTATCCCACTCTCTGTCATGAGTGACAATGGCCTGTGCTTCAGCAGCCATGAATGGTCTCTGTTTGCCCAGTCGTATCAGTTCAAACATGTCACTTCCAGCCCACACTATCCGCAGTCAAACGGAAAAGTTGAGAAAGGGGTGCACATAGTGAAGCAGCTCATCTGCAAGGCCGCAGATTCTGCTTCTGACAGCTACCTCACGCTGCTTGCATACAGGGCGACCCTACTGTCCACTGGCATGTCGCCGGCTCAACTCCTGATCAACAGGGACCTGCGAACGACACTTCCAGCCATACATGTGCCCAACCTGGATCACCTCCCAGTGCTGCAGAAGGTGCAGCAACTCCTAGACCAGCAAAAACAGGGCTACGATGCTCATGCCACCGATTTGCCCGTGTTATCCCCGGCAGACACTGTTTGGGTCAAGATCCCTGATGGAGGCTGGTCAGCTCCAGCTGTCGTTGTTCGACAGGCTGCCCCCCGCTCATCTGCTGTGCGTCTGGCTGATGGTTCTGTTGTGCGACGAAACAGACGGGCACTGCGCAAAGTTGCCTGCCCACAACCACATTCTTCTCAGTTTCCTTCTGTTGTTTTGCCACCTCCTGATACCTCGACTCACGAGGCCATCAGTCAGGCTTCAATCCCGCCCATCAAGCTGCTGTCGGCCCCACCACCACCTCTCCAGTGGTCGACCAGGATCAGGCGCAAGCCACAGAGACTGGACTTATGAACATTTGTTCTGTTTGCTATGTTTGGTGTTCTTGCATTAGACAGCTATTTTCACGTGTACATATGTTCACATCCACTGCATGTATAGATGTTAATATTGGCCTATTCTTGTAAATACGTTCACATATGTCATCCAAACATTAAAAAAAAGGGGAGATGTCATGATATACAGAACGAAGTCTTACAACACCAGGTTAAAGTCCAACAGGTTTGTTTCGATGCCACTAGCTTTCGGAGCGCTGCTCCTTCCTCAGGTGAAGGAGCAGCGCTCCGAAAGCTAGTGACATCGAAACAAACCTGTTGGACTTTAACCTGGTGTTGTAAGACTTCGTACTGTGCTCACCCCAGTCCAACGCCGGCATCTCCACATCATGATATGCAGACACACATATAATGATATAGAGACAAGCAGCTAATGGACACAGAGAACAGGACATGACCAATAAGCAGGCAGGACAATCAGGGGTGGGATCTGACTATAAAAGACACAAGGCACTCACACTCCACCTCTTTTCACTGATGAACATCTAGAGAGTCAGTCAAGGGTGTTGTTACAATCTCACACCTCCACCACGTGGCTAAGAACTAGTCTGGTTCAGTAGACAGAGTAACCACACTTAAGTTAGCAGAGAATCGAACTCACAGAGAACTGTGCAAACTGTGCTATTAGTTTAATAAACCTGATTGAACTAACTTCAAGGTCTGGAGTATCTTTCTGATCTAAGCTGCATCCAGTTGCAGCCAGTGTTAGACCAGTGTACTTAACACAACAATAGGGGGCTGGGAAGCTTCCGTCTAAAACCTGTTTGAGGGTGTTGTCTGCCTTTTGGGCCTGAGATAGATCCTCAGTGTTGGTCTGGGAAACCTGGACTGAGTGGATCGGTTCGCTTTCGAGGGGCTGCCAAAAGTGACCATGGTGTGATCTTGCCTTAGCTAGGGATCTGCCTTTACATTACCAGGTGAGGATGAGCGATGATGGTTTCTCACTTTAATTATACCGTATGTGCGGTCTGAGGCTGTCCTGAGAATGTGCTTTAACAACGGGGCAGAGGGTAGGGGTTTTCCATCGGCTGGAACAAAACCTTGAGATTGCCACAGGAGCAGGAATTCTGTTAAGCTGTTGCACACATACAGGCTGTCCGAGTGTATGTCTGCGGGAGTTGGAAAAGAGTCGGGGTGCTGACTTACATAGGCTATGGCTGCGAGTTCTGCTGCTTGTGAACCTAGGTGGCCGGGCAATTTTAAAGCGATTTCTTCCAGTGGGCGTCCCTGCGCATCTTCTACAAACATTCCACAACCAGTTATCATCTCTCCATTTTCGATCGTGGAGGAACCGTCTACATGAATCTTTAAAGCATTCCCTGTGGCTTGGGAATACTGTGTTTTACTGCCTGCTCGTGGGTGTAGTGACTTTGGGATAAAGGCTCCTGTGTGGCATTGGGCTGCTATGATCTGGCACTCATGTGGGGTCCCTGCATATTGGAGATTATCGGCTAGAAATGTGTGGGTTTTGGTGCGTTTTACCGTAATGTCCCTGTCTTGTAACAGTAGTGTCCAGAGAGCTGCTCTGATTTGGCTGACTGAACCGTCCTTTAATCTACCCTCTAGTAATAGTTGCGTGGGGGTGTGCTCAGTCAAGATCGTGCCTGGGTTAAGGCCTGTGATGTACGCAAAATACTGTACTGCCCAAAAGACTGCAAGCAAGTGCCGTTCGAAGGCTGAGAATCCTTGCTCTACGGGGTCTAATACTTTTGAGGCATAGGCTACGGGTCCTAAGCGATCATGTCTTTCCTGCAGGAGTACTGCTGATAGGGTTCGGTCGGTGGTTGCTACTTCTATGGCATAGGGCGAGTGTGGGTCTGGAACTTGTAAAGCGGGGGCTGTGCCTAGGGCGCGTTTTAATTCATCGATGGCGTCTGTGTGCTGCGGAAGCCATTCCCATGAGGCGTTCTTTTTAAGGAGCTCTGAGAGTGGGGCTGCTTTTGTGGCAAAATCATCTGTATGGTTTCTGCAATATCCTACTAAACCGAGGAATGACCAGAGTGCAGTGACATTTTGGGGCAGGGGCAATTTAACGCTGGACTCAATTCGTTTCTGTTCAATTTCTCTCTTCCCGTGGGTGATGATGGTGCCTAAGTAAAGAACCTTTTCCTTTAAAATCTGGGCCTTTTTGGGGTTGACTTTGCATCCAATGGATTGCAAAAGGCCTAATAATTCCAACAGGAGCACTACATGCTCCTCTTTTGTTTCCATTTGTAGGAGTAAATCGTCCACATATTGTGTAAGGCATTCAGGTCGGGAAAATTTAGAAAGTCCGTTGGCCAATTGTCGGTGGAAAATCGAGGGGGGGTTGTGGAATCCTTGCAGGAGGCATGTCCACGTGTACTGCTGCCCTTGAAATGTAAACACAAAATAATACTGACAGGCCTTGTCTAGTTGGATGGACCAAAAGTCATTGCTGATGTCCAGCACTGTGAAGTACTTTGCCAGTACTCCCTGCTTGAGCATGGTCTCGGTTCTCGTGGCAACGGTGGGGGCTGCTAAAGGGGTTACCTTGTTAAGTTCTTGGTAGTCGATCGTTAGTCGCCATGAACCATCGGGCTTTTTTACGGGCCAAATTGGGGCATTATTTGTGGACGCTACGGGCTGAATTACTCCTTGGTCGAATAAATTATCAATAACCTTTGAAATCTCACCCTCAGCTTGCTGTGGGAAACCGTATTGCTTTTGTGGCTTTGGATCGGGACCTGAAATTGTGACCGTACCTGGGATCTTCCTACAATAGTGTTTGTGTTGTGCGAACGAAGCTTTGTGTTTTATGAGGACCTCTCTAATCGTCTGGTCTGCACTAATTGTTTGCGGATTAAACCAATAGTCTCCTACTGACCAAATCCTGTGTTCATAATCCCCTACTGTGAGCGTAGCGGGGGCCCTAGCTGTTTTGGCCATTCGCCATACACATTGGTTTACTGGGTCAAACAAAAGCTCATAAAATGCTCATAATATGGGCAGCTCATAAAATGTGCTCGGCTGTTTGGAGTAAGTCAACTAAAACGACTGTGTCTGGTGCTAATGTTCCCTATCTGAATGGCTACGCGAGCTGTGATGTATCCTTGCTGTACGTGGCCGGTAAATCCACTCAGGGCGATGTTGTCTGTGGTGGCCCATTTGTCACGATAGTGTCTGTGGTGGCCCATTTGTCACGATAGTGTCTGTGGTGGCCCATTTGTCACGATAGTGTCTGTGGTGGGCCATTTGTCACGATAGTGTCTGTGGTGGGCCATTTGTCACAATAGTGTCTGTGGTGGCCCATTTGTCACAATAGTGTCTGTGGTGGCCCATTTGTCATGTTGGAACATAGTGGAGGAGTTTAAAGTGGTGCGGGACCCTCCTGTGTCCCAGAGAAATTCGATTGGATGTCCCCGGACTGTGCCAATTGGTCTGCCTGATTTGTCCCAGAGTGTGTCGCAGACCCAAGTTGGGGAGTCCGAACACCGTCAATCTGTGGAACTGATCGCTAAATCGTCTGGACGGGCGCTAACACTATGCATGGGCCTAACATTGCTCCTAGGTGGGGGGTTTGGTTGTTGGTGTCAGTGCTGGTTCTGTCGGCATTCGCGGGCGTAATGTCCCATGTGTCCACAATTATAACAACCTCGTGGTACCTGTGCTCTGGGGTGCTGTCCCTCGTGTATGCCCTTGTTTATCCATGCTGGGTCCTGGCTAGTCCTAACCGGGTGCATGTTTGCTTCTAACTCGTCTTGATCTGTCTGTCTGTGAAGGGATTGTTCCCATGATCTGGAGAGTCATTTCAATACCCACACTTCATTGTGTGTGTGGTCTGCGTGGTCGTAGTTTACACAAGCCTTTTGACCTGCCTCTGTGGCATGCGAGACTAAGGTGCCAGACCATTTAGTGGTGTCCTCCTCACTTAGGTGTGCACGGTTCAATTGTCCGTAAACTGCAATGAATGCAAAGGCGACCAGCAAATGCGGTCGGGTGTTCTCCCTTCTTTTGCCTGCAGTGATTTAAACCCTCAACTGGATCTCCTTTGTTATACCCGATGGCATCTAATATGGCCGTTTTCATTTCCTGTAAGGTTCCTCCTGCTACATTTTGGGGTTCGGGCAAAGCTGACCTTACGGACTGGCTAAGGCTCATAACTATGAGTTTGACTTCCTCTCTCGTCTCGGCCGTACACAACTTTTTGTTGGCGCACCTCCTCAAAGAAGCTGTGTGGGTCTGCGCTGGGCTGGAATGGATTAATTTTCGTGCAAGCTTCTCTTAATTGGGTTATGGATAGTGGGGTGGTGTAAACAAAATCAGGCTCATCCTGATCCGATGACTTGGGTTGGGTGGTAACCGGATTCATGGGGGTCAAATTGTGAGTGGGGGTGTGTGCTACCTGTGCAGTCGGTGCTGCGGGTGCTTTTCTTTTCGGGGCGTGGGGGGACTCGATTCTGATTTCCCGTGTCCTCTACATATCTTTGGGCGCTTTCGTTTAATTCTTGCCAATTGGGAGCATCTTCCTCATCTAAATTCTGGCCAAAAGTATATCTAAATCCATTCTGCACTGAGAGCAGTGACTGCAGTTTCTCTATCTGTTGTCGGCATTTTGCATGGTCTACTGTACTCTGTCTCTGTTCTTTCGTGGAGCTGTGGAGCGCTCGCAAAGCTGCTTTTAAATCCGTGCATTGACTACTTAGCTGGCCTACCTGCTGTTCTGGTTCTGTTTCTTCTCTTACCAGGACTGCGCGCTGTGTATCTTGGTAGACTTTATCGTACTGGGTCTGAAAGCTGCTAAGGTGAACTAAACAAGATTGGTGTGCACGTTTCACATCAGCCATCTCCCTACGGAGCGTCTTCACAACCTCCTCTTGTGCCTAGCAACTGTGACAAACAGAACACTATTGCCATCGGCTTTCGGACCTTTGCTACATTTTTCTTGTGGACCTCACTTAGGTTGTCCCACCAAGTTTGTCCTATGCTTCCTGGACCTGACTCATCATTTGCACAAATATTGGACCAAAGGGGCCATCCTTTCCCCTTCAAATACTTTCTCAACTCTTCCTCCCATATGGGGCATTGCTCTGCTCTGTTGGTCACTGCGGCCTCGGGGTCCTGTGGGTTCATAGTGGCCATTGCTTCTAATATCTCTTTTGCTCTACCTCTAATATCTCTTGCTCTACTTTTAACTTCTCTTTCCCTACCTTTAATTTGGGACAGGGGAATAAGGCGGCGATTCGAACAGCGGGTATGACCTAAGCTATTTTCCGGTTCACAATTCTCCCGACAGTTTGACACAATGCTAGCGAGTTTACCTTACTTTCCCTGTTAAGTACGCATGCAGGTTAGTACACACTTCCAAAATTCAGTTATTTGGTCGATATGGGGCTTGCACTTGTGGTTCTTTCTCTTTCACGCAATTGGATTCAAAGTTTGTGGGTTCCTTCGGAGTGACAAAGTTACTTCTAATCGAGTCCCATCACAGTTCGCCAATATTGTTGCTCTTTAAAATCGCCAATATGATCTTATGTCCCAACAGCGTCGCCAATACTGTGGGTATTTCTATTTATCTCGGTGAACCACAAGCCTTATCGATCAAATGACCATACAACCAGTTAGTTAGTTCAAAAGATGGTTTATTTACATACACAAGAGTTACCTCGACATGCAAACACAATATCTATTCCGAGTTAAACTACACCTATCAGCTACAATAACCTATACTTAACTTCAGGGCGACCGGCACTTTGCAAATGGATAAGGCCTTTATCTGGATTTCACGTGGCTGGTTTGAAGAAAGTGGCTCTGTCTCTGCTGGGCGCATCCGTCAGGTAACGATCATTGGTCTTGAACTTAGCTGGCTGTTCCTGCTGCAATTGGGTTGGCACAGGCCGGATCCAAAAGAGACCGAACACATGGGTGTGTCTCCTTTTATCCCTCTGGGATTTCGCGCTCTTTGGGGCGGTCCTTAATCTTGGACCCAATAGTTCGACAGGGCTCTGATCACTGACTTCGATTTCGGCCAATAAAGGGGCGGGTGCCTTGGTGGCTGGGCGGGTCCTTAGCGGTCATTGACCTTGGCAGTTGGGCTCTCTGAGTAAAGGGAGTGGCGCCGATCAATCTGTGGCTGTATCGGTTTCTTGATTGGGGTCCTATTGTTCTGGGGAACGGGCCATTAAAATGCAAATGAGTGGGGGTTTCGATCAGGTCTAGCTACCTGTGTTTCAAATACACAGAAGCTCTGTATCTGTCTGAGTCCTGGGTTGGCCATAATTCCTATGGTCTTTTGCAGGTGGCCATCTCAGATGGCTACAGGGGTAGAGTAGTTGATGTAGTTTATATGGATTTCAGCAAAGCCTTTGACAAAGTCCCACAAGGGGCACTTAAGAAGGCATATGGGATACAGGTGATTTGATAAGGTGGATTCAAAATTGGCTTAGCTATAGGAGACAGAGGGTGATGATAGGTGGCTGCTTTAATGATCGGAAGCCAGTGAACAGTGATGTACAACAGGGATCCGTGCTGCGGCCCCTATTGTTCGTCATTTATATAAACAGCATAGATGACTATATGGGGGGTACGATCAGTAAGTTTGTGGATGACACAGAGATTGGCCAGGTTGTTAACAGTGAGGTTGAGTGTCTTGGGTTACAGGAAGATATAGATGAGATGGTCAAATGGACAGATAAGTGGCAGATGGAATATAACCCTGAAAAGTGTGAGATGATACACTCTGAAAGGAGTAACTTGACAAGAGGTATTCAATGAATGGCCTGACACTGGGAAGTTCCGAGGAACAAAGGGATCTTGGCGTGTTTGTCCATAGTACTGTTAAGGTGGAAGGCAAGGTTATTGGGTGGTGAAAAGGGCATATGGGACAGTTGTTACGTAATTTGGGCATTCTTAATTCTCCCTGAGTGTACCCGAACAGGCACAGGAATATGGTGACTAGGGGCTTTTCACAGTAACTTCATTGCAGTGTTAATGTAAGCCTACTTGTGACAGTAAAGATTATCATAAAATTATTATTATTGCCTTTATCGATCGAGGCATAGATTACAAATGTAGGGAGGTGATGTTGGAGTCATATAGAACTTTGGTGAGGCCACAGCTGGAGTATTGTGTGCAATTCTGGTCATTGAGAGGAAGGATGTGATTGCACTGGAGGGGGTGCAGAGGCGATTATAGAAACATAGAAAATAGTAACAGGGGGAGGCCATTCGGCTCTTCGAGCCTGCTCCGCTATTCATCATTATCATGGCTGATCATCCAACTCAGTAGCCTAATCCCGCCTTCCCCTCCATCTCTCCTCATACAGCAGTCCTGCCATCCTAGGAATCAGTCCGGTAAACCTTCGCTGCACTCCCTCTAGTAATGAACATCCTTCCTCAGATAAGGAGACCAAATCTGCACACAATATTCCAGGTGTGGCCTCACCAAGACCCTGTATAATTGCAGCAAGATATCCCTGCTCCTGTACTCGAAACCTCTCACAATGAAGACCAACACCAGGGATTCACCAGGATGTTGCCTGGGATGGAACATTTAAGTTATGAAGAGAGGTTGGATAGGTTGGGTTGTTTTCTCTGCAGCAGAGAAGACTGAGGGGCGACCTGATCAAGATGTACACGATTATGAGGCACATGGACAGGGTGGATAGTGAACAGCTGTTCCCCTTAGTTGAAGGGTCAGCCACATGGGGCCACAAGTTCAAGGTGAGGGGTAGGAGGTTTCGGAGAGGATTTGAGGAAAATCTATTTTACCCAGAGGGTGGTGACGGTCTGGAATGCGCTGCCTGGGAGGGTGGTAGAGGCGGGTTGCCTCACATCCTTTAAAATGTACCTGGGTGAGCACTTGGCGCATCATAACATTCAAGGCCATGTGCCAAGTGCTGGCAAATGGGGTTAGGTAGGCAGGTCAGGTGTTTTTCATGTGTTGGTGCAAACTCGATGGGCAGAAAGACTTCTTCTGCACTGTATTATTCTGTGATCTTTGGACTGTAGGAGGAAACTGGAGCATCCGGAGGAAACCCACGCAGACATGGGGAGAAAGTGCAAACTCCATACGGTCACCCAAAGCTGGAATTGAACCCGGGTCCCTAGCGCTGCTAACTGTTGTGCCACTGTGTCACCCCCAATTGTGTCCTTAACTTTTCTGCCTGCGTCCTATAACTGCAAACTGCCTTGTTTATCAAAGAACTGCCAATGCAAAAAAGAACAAAGTACAAAGAAAAGTACAGCACAGGAAAAGGCCCTTCGGCCCTCCAAGCCTGCGCCAACCATGCTGCCCGTCTAACCTAAAACCTTCTATATTGCCGGGGTCCGTATCCCTCTATTCCCATCCTATTCATGTATTTGTCAAGATGCCCCTTAAACGTCACTATTGTATCTGTTTCTACCACCTCCTCCGGTAGCGAGTTCCACGCATCCATTACCCTCTGTGTAAAAAACCTTCCCTCGCACATCTCCTCTAAACTTTGCCCTTCGCACCTTGAGCCTATGTTCCCTAGTAAGTGGCTCTTCCACCTGTTACCTGGTACGCGGTACATACTCGTGCGACTCGGCCAACGTTGTCTACCTCATACGATGCAGGAAAGGATGTCCCGAAGCGTGGTACATTGGCGAGACCATGCAGATGCTGCAACAACGAATGAACGGACATCGCGCAACAATCACCAGGCAGGAATGTTCCCTTCCAGTCAGGGAACACTTCAGCAGTCAAGGGCATTCAGCCTCTGATCTCCGGGTAAGCGTTCTCCAAGGCGGCCTTCAGGACGCGCAACAACGCAGAATCGCCGAGCAGAAACTTATAGCCAAGTTCCGCACACATGAGTGCGGCCTCAACCGGGACCTGGGATTCATGTCGTATTACATTCATCCCCCACCATCTGGCCTGCGAAATCCCACCAACTGTCCTGGCTTGATACAATTCACACCTCTTTAACCTGGGGTTACCCCATCTCTGGATCTGTAAAGATTTAATCACCTGCTAATGCTCGCATTCCAAGCATTGTTTGGCATCTTTGAATTTGTCTATATATGTGTTTCTGGAACATACCTCTTCATTCACCTGAGGAAGGAGCAGCGCTCCGAAAGCTAGTGACATCGAAACAAACCTGTTGGACTTTAACCTGGTGTTGTAAGACTTCATACTGTGCTTACCCCAGTCCAATGCCGGCATCTCCACATCATAGTAATCAAGTAATCTACATAAAAGTATTCACTAATTTAAATTACACATGCTGCTGCTATCTATTATTAACTATGCTGTGAACCATCTCTCTTACACTCTACTGTCTAGGAACTCCAGGTTATAACTACCCAAGAACCTCTGAGTTCTCATATTTATAGGGGGAACTAGTGGTGCCCTCTAGTGGTTGTGGTACACAGAGATGTAGTAATTAATCCTTTACTTGTCTTGTTATGGGCAAGGGTTTAGAGAACCCCAAAGCATATCATGGAGTTCACCTGACCCACAACTTTTAATAGATTGTGGTATGGGGAGCACACGGCCCACTCTACAGGTGTGGTACAGCAGAAATGGAAAAGTATTTTTTTAAGCTTTGGATACTTGTGGGGGGGGGGGACTTACCAGGGGTAAGCCATGGGGTACGGGCCTCTGGCACGGAGTCTGTCCCTGTTGCTCAGAAGGGAAGGGGGGAGAGGAGCAGAGCATTAGTAATTGGGGACTCGATAGTCAGGGGCACAGATAGGAGATTTTGTGGGAGTGTGAGAGACTCACGTTTGGTATGTTGCCTCCCAGGTGCAAGGGTACGTGATGTCTCGGATCGTGTTATCCGGGTCCTTAAGGGGGAGGGGGAGCAGCCCCAAGTCGTGGTCCACATTGGCACTAACGACTTAGGTGGGAAAGGGGACAAGGATGTCAGGCAGGCTTTCAGGGAGCTAGGATGGAAGCTCGGAACTAGAACAGAGTTGTTATCTCTGGGTTGTTGCCCGTGCCACGTGATAGTGAGATGAGGAATAGGGAGAGAGAGAGCAATTAAACACGTGGCTACAGGGATGGTGCAGGCGGGAGGGATTCAGATTTCTGGATAACTGGGGCTCTTTCTGGGGAAGGTGGGACCTCTACAGACAGGATGGTCTACATGTGAACCTGAGGGGCACAAATATCCTGGGGGGGAGATTTGTTAGTGCTCTTTGGGGGGGTTTAAACTAATGCAGCAGGGGCATGGGAACCTGGATTGTAGTTTTAGGGTACGGGACAATGAGAGTATAGAGGTCAGGAGCACAGATTTGACGTCGCAGGAGGGGGCCAGTGTTCTGGTAGGTGGTTTGAAGTGTGTCTACTTCAATGCCAGGAGTATACGAAATAAGGTAGGGGAACTGGCAGCATGGGTTGGTACCTGGGACTTCGATGTTGTGGCCATTTCGGAGACATAGAGAGAGCAGGGACAGGAATGGATGTTGCAGGTTCCGGGGTTTAGGTGTTTTAGTAAGCTCAGAGAAGGAGGCAAAAGAGGGGGAGGTGTGGCGCTGCTAGTCAAGAGCAGTATTACGGTGGCGGAGAGGATGCTAGATGGGGACTCATCTTCCGAGGTAGTATGGGCTGAGGTTAGAAACAGGAAAGGAGAGGTCACCCTGTTGGGAGTTTTCTATAGGCCTCCAAATAGTTCTTGGGATGTAGAGGAAAGGATGGCGAGGCTGATCCTGGATAAGAGCGAAAGTAACAGGGTAGTTATTATGGGAGACTTTAACTTTCCAAATATTGACTGGAAAAGATATAGTTCGAGTACATTAGATGGGTCGTTTTTTGTACAGTGTGTGCAGGAGGGTTTCCTGACACAATATGTTGACAGGCCAATAAGAGGCGAGGCCACGTTGTATTTGGTTTTGGGTAATGAACCAGGCCAGGTGTTGGATTTGGAGGTAGGAGAGCACTTTGGGGACAGTGACCACAATTCGGTTACGTTAATGATGGAAAGGGATAAGTATACACCGCAGGGCAAGAGTTATAGCTGGGGGAAGGGCAATTATGATGCCATTAGACGTGACTTGGGGGGGATAGGTTGGAGAAGTAGGCTGCAAGTGTTGAGCACACTGGATAAGTGGAGCTTGTTCAAGGATCAGCTACTGCGTGTTCTTGACAAGTATGTACCGGTCAGGCAGGGAGGAAGGCGTAGAGCGAGGGAACCGTGGTTTACCAAAGAAGTGGAATCTCTTGTTAAGAGGAAGAAGGAGGCCTATGTGAAGATGAGGTGTGAAGTTTCAGTTGGGGCGATTGATAGTTACAAGGTAGCGAGGAAGGATCTAAAGAGAGAGCTAAGACGAGCAAGGAGGGGACATGAGAAGTATTTGGCAGGTAGGATCAAGGAAAACCCAAAAGCTTTCTATAGGTATGTCAGGAATAAGCAAATGACTAGGGTAAGAGTAGGACCAGTCAAGGACAGGAATGGGAAGTTGTGTGTGGAGTCTGAAGAGATAGGCGGGATACTAAATGAATATTTTTTGTCAGTATTCACTCAGGAAAAAGATAATGTTGTGGAGGAGAATGCTGAGACCCAGGCTATTAGAATAGATGGCATTGAGGTACGTAGGGAAGACGTGTTGGCAATTCTGGACAGGCTGAAAATAGATAAGTCCCCGGGCCTGATGGGATTTATCCTAGGATTCTCTGGGAGGCCAGGGAAGAGATTGCTGGACCTTTGGCTTTGATTTTTATGTCATTATTGGCTACAGGAATAGTGCCAGAGGACTGGAGGATAGCAAATGTGGTCCCTTTGTTCAAAAAGGGGAGCAGAGACAACCCCGGCAACTATAGACCGGTGAGCCTCACGTCTGTAGTGGGTAAAGTCTTGGAGGGGATTATAAGAGAAAGATTTATAATCATCTAGATAGGAATAATATGATCAGGGACAGTCAGCATGGCTTTGTGAAGGGTAGGTCATGCCTCACAAACCTTATCGAGTTCTTTGAGAAGGTGACTGAACAGGTAGACGAGGGTAGAGCAGTTGATGTGGTGTATATGGATTTCAGTAAAGCATTTGATAAGGTTCCCCATGTTAGGCTACTGCAGAAAATACGGAGGCTGGGGATTGAGGGTGATTTAGAGATGTGGATCAGAAATTGGCTAGCGGAAAGAAGGCAGAGGGTGGTGGTTGATGGGAAATGTTCAGAATGGAGTTCAGTTACAAGTGGCGTACCACAAGGATCTGTTCTGGGGCCGTTGCTGTTTGTCATTTCTATCAATGACCTAGAGGAAGGTGCAGAAGTGTGGGTGAGTAAATTTGCAGACGACACTAAAGTCGGTGGTGTTGTCGACAGTGTGGAAGGATGTAGCAGGTTACAGAGGGACATAGATAAGCTGCAGAGCTGGGCTGAGAGGTGGCAAATGGAGTTTAATGTAGAGAAGTGTGAGGTGATTCACTTTGGAAGGAATAACAGGAATGTGGAATATTTGGCTAATGGTAAAGTTCTTGGAAGTGTGGATGAGCAGAGGGATCTAGGTGTCCACGTACATAGATCCCTGAAAGTTGCCACCCAGGTTGATAGGGTTGTGAAGAAGGCCTATGGAGTGTTGGCCTTTATTGGTAGAGGGATTGAGTTCCGGAGTCAGGAGGTCATGTTGCAGCTGTACAAAACTCTGGTACGGCCACATTTGGAGTATTGCATACAGTTCTGGTCACCGCATTATAGGAAGGACGTGGAGGCTTTGGAGCGGGTGCAGAGGAGATTTACCAGGATGTTGCCTGGTATGGAGGGAAAATCTTATGAGGAAAGGCTGATGGACTTGAGGTTGTTTTCGTTGGAGAGAAGAAGGTTAAGAGGAGACTTAATAGAGGCATACAAAATGATCAGGGGGTTAGATAGGTTGGACAGTGAGAGCCTTCTCCCGCGGATGGAAGTGGCTGACACGAGGGGACATAGCATTAAACTGAGGGGTAATAGATATAGGACAGAGGTCAGAGGTAGGTTCTTTACGCAAAGAGTGGTGAGGCCGTGGAATGCCCTACCTGCAACAGTAGTGAACTCGCCAACATTGAGGGCATTTAAAAGTTTATTGGATAAGCATATGGATGATAAGGGCATAGTGTAGGTTAGATGGCTTTTGTTTCGGTGCAACATCGTGGGCTGAAGGGCCTGTACTGCGCTGTATCGTTCTGTGTTCTATGTTTTATAAGCAAAACAATGTTTATTCTATGAACTCAAGTTAACCGTTTTGAAACATACAGTGAACATCTTAACAACCATCAATTCAAATACAACCCCCGAAGACTACAACACGAAGTAATCCTTTAAGCTTTCCTTTTTAACATCCATACGATGTAAAAACAAAACCTTTATCAGAAGCACATCAGGTTAAAGTCACTACTGAAAACATTTATAATTCTGAATTTACCAAATGATCAAGAGATAGTCTTTTCATGGCTGAGAGATCAACAGTACAACTGCTCTGTCTGGCTTCAGCTCCCCTACTCAAAACTAAACTAAAACACACCCTGCAGCAAACAACCTAAAACGAAAGTAAAAAACTGACCGACAGCCCAGCTCCACTCACTCTGACATCACTGCAGTAGTAAACACCCATTTCTTAAAGGTACTCTCACTACAGATATTTATATACACACCCATTTATAAACACCCATTTCTTAAAGGTACTCTCACTACAGATACTTCTGTACACACCCATTTATAAACACCCATTTCTTAAAGGTACTCTCACATGACAGTCCACATATATACATATCATTACACCACCCTTGGAAAAGGCTTCGAACTATCGATTCTGTCCATGCCCCTCATAATTTTGTAGACTTCTATCAGGTCGCCCCTTAACTTCTGTTGTTCAAGTGAGAACAAACGCAGCCTTGAATATATTCAATAAGCCAGCCTCAACTGGTCTCTGTGAACGAGAATTCCTCACACATCCCTACTCAGCTCAGACTTAAGCGGGAAACCTGTTAAATATGAACTGTGACCTCTTCTTCTAGATACTGTGCTGAAAGAAACTTATGTCGAGATTTGCAGTGAGCATGGCTGGAGTGTGGGAAATTCAGCAGTGAGCAGGATGGGCAGTGAGCTGGGGTTAGGAACCCGATCACAGTGATATCCTTCCTCACAATCCCTGGAGAAATCAGTCAAGCCACAGTGTGAACTCACACTGGAAAACTAGTCAATTGTAAAACGGGCAGCTCCTGAATGTAAGAGCTGTGGGTGAGAGAACGGGAAGAATGCTATACACCAATGGGACGCAATGTGAGCTGCCCCAAAGCAACTACAAAAACACCAACACAATCCCCACACCCTCAATAAACACTGTCACATTCCCCTCAACCTCTGTAACACTGTCACACTCCCCTCGTCATCTGTAACACTGTCACACTCCCCTCGTCCTCTGTAACACTGTCACACTCCCCACATCCTCTGTAACACTGTCACACTCCCCACATCCTCGATAAATACTGTCACATTCCCCTCAACCTCTGTAACACTGTCACACTCCCCTCATCATCTGTAACACTGTCACACTCCCCTCGTCCTCTGTAACACTGTCACACTCCCCACATCCTCGATAAATACTGTCACATTCCCCTCAACCTCTGTAACACTGTCACACTCCCCTCATCCTCTGTAACACTGTCACACTCCACCCGTCCTCTGTAACACTGTCACATTCCCCTCATCCTCTGTAACACTGTCACACTCCCCCCGTCCTCTGTAACACTGTCACATTCTCCTCATCCTCTGTAACACTGTCACACTCCACCCGTCCTCTGTAACACTGTCACATTCCCCTCATCCTCTGTAACACTGTCACACTCCCCCCGTCCTCTGTAACACTGTCACATTCCCCTCATATTCTGTAACACTGTCACACTCCCCTCATCATCTGTAACACTGTCACACTCCCCTCATCCTCTGTAACACTGTCACACTCCCCTCATCCTCTGTAACACTGTCACACTCCCCTCGTCCTCCGTAACACTGTCACACTCCCCTCGTCCTCTGTAACACTGTCACACTCCCCTCATCCTCTGTAACACTGTCACACTCCCTTCGTCCTCTGTAACACTGTCACACTCCCCTCGTCCTCTGTAACACTGTCACACTCCCCTCATCATCTGTAACACTATCATACTCCCCTCAACCTCTGTAACACTGTCACACTCCCCTCGTCCTCTGTAACACTGTCACACTCCCCTTGTCCTCTGTAACACTGTTACACTCCCCTCAACCTCTGTAACCACTGTCACACTCCCCTCAACCTCTGTCAACACTGACACACTCCCCTGGATCCTCTATAAACACTGGCACACTCCCAGGATCCTCTGTCAACACTGGCACACTCCCCTGGATCCTCTGTCAACACTGGCACACTCCCCTGGATCCTCAGACAACAGTGACACACTCCCCTGGATCCTCTGTCAACACTGGCACACTCCCCTGGATCCTCTGTAAAGACTGACACACTCCCCTGGGTCCTCTTTAAACACTGGCACACTCGCCTGGATCCTCTGTAAACACTGACACACTCCCCTGGATCATCGGTAAACACTGGCACACTCCCCTGGATCCTCTGTCAACACTGACACACTCCACTGGATCCTCTATAAACACTGGCACACACCCCTGGGTCCTCTGTAAACACTGGCACACTCCCCTGGATCCTCTTTAAACACTGGCACACTCCCCTGGATCCTCTGTAAACACTGACACACTCCCCTGGGTCCTCTGTAAACACTGACACACTCCCCTGGGTCCTCTGTACACACTGGCACACTCGCCTGGATCCTCTGTAAACACTGACACACTCCCCTGGTTCATCTGTAAACACTGGCGCACTCCCCTGGATCCTCTGTAAACACTGACACACTCCCCTGGACCCTCTGGCAACACTGCCGCACTCCACTGGATCCTCTATAAACACTGGCACACTCCCCTGGATCCTCTGTCAACACTTGCGCACTCCACTGGATCCTCTGTAAACACTGACACACTCCCCTGGATCGCCTGTAAACACTGACACACACCCCTGGATCCTCTGTAAACACTGGCAAACTCCCTTGGATCCTCTGTCCACAGTGGCACACTCCCCTGGATCCTCTGTAAACACTGACACACTCCACTGAATCCTCTATAAACACAGGCACACTTCCCTGGATCCTCTGTCAACACTGACACACTCCCCTGGATCCTCTATAAACACTGGCGCACTCCCCTGGATCCTCTTTAAACACTGGCACACTCCCCTGGATCCTCTGTCAACACTGACACACTCCCCTGGATCCTCTGTCAACACTGACACACTCTCCTGGATCCTCTGTCAACACTGAAACACTCCCCTGGATCCTCTATAAACACTGGCACACTCCCCTGGATCCTCCTTAAACACTGGCACACTCCCCTGGATCCTCTGTCAACACTGACACACTCCCCTGGATCCTCTATAAACACTGGCACTCTCCCCTGGATCCTCAGTCAACACTGACACACTCCCGTGGAACCTCTGTCAACACTGACACACTCCACTGGATCCTCTATAAACACTGGCACACTCCCCTGGATCTTCAGTCAACACTGGCACACTCCCCTGGATCCTCTGTCGACACTGACACACTCCCCTGGATCCTCTGTAAACACTGACACACTCCCCTGGATCCTCTATCAACACTGGCACACTCCCCTGGATCATCTGTCAACACTGGCACACTCCCCTGGATCCTCTGTCAACACTGGCACACTCCCCTGGATCCTCTGTCAACACTGGCACACTCCCCTGGATCCTCTGTCAACACTTGCACACTCCCCTGGATCCTCTGTAAACACTGACACACTCTCCTGGATCCTCTGTAAACACTGACACACTCCCCTGGATCATCTGTAAACACTGACACACTCCCTTGGATCCTCTGTAAACACCGGCACACTCCCCTGGATCCTCTCTAAACACTGACACACTCCCTTGGATCCTCTGTAAACACTGGCACACTCTGCATGACCCTGTGTTGACATTCCATCTTCCCAGGTGAGGGAATGTCCTTTTCTGTGACAGTCCATTTGGAGTTGGTGCTGTGATGCTGAGTTACTCCTGATATGGAAATGTAAGAGCCGTGAGGTGATGATGCAGCTGTACAAAACTTTGGTAAGGCCATATTTGGAGTACTGTGTACAGTTCTGGTCGCCTCATTTTAGGAAGGATGTGGAAGCTTTGGAAAAGGTGCAAAGAAGATTTACCAGGATGTTGCCTGGAATGGAGAGTAGGTCTTACGAGGAAAGGTTGAGGGTGCTAGGCCTTTTCTCATTAGAACGGAGAAGGATGAGGGGCGACTTGATAGAGGTTTATAAGATGATCAGGGGAATAGATAGAGTAGGCAGTCAGAGACTTTTTCCCCGGGCGGAACAAACCATTACAAGGGGACATAAATTTAAGGTGAAAGGTGGAAGATATAGGAGGGATATCAGAGGTAGGTTCTTTACCCAGAGAGTAGTGGGGGCATGGAATGCACTGCCTGTGGAAGTAGTTGAGTCGGAAACATTAGGGACCTTCAAGCAGCTATTGGATAGGTACATGGATTACGGTTAAATGATATAGTGTAGATTTATTTGTTCTCAAGGGCAGCACGGTAGCATTGTGGATAGCACAATTGCTTCACAGCTCCAGGGTCCCAGGTTCGATTCCGGCTTGGGTCACTGACTGTGCGGAGTCTGCACGTCCTCCCCGTGTCTGCGTGGGTTTCCTCCGGGTGCTCCGGTTTCCTCCCACAATCCAAAGATGTGCGGGTTAGGTGAATTGGCCAATGATAAATTGCCCTTAATGTCCAAATTGCCCTTGGTGTTGGGTGAAGGTGTTGAGTTTGGGTAGGGTGCTCTTTCCAAGAGCCGGTGCAGACTCAAAGGGCCGAATGGCCTCCTTCTGCACTGTAAATTCAATGATAATCTATGATTAATCTAGGACAAAGGTTCGGCACAACATCGTGGGCCGAAGGGCCTGTTCTGTGCTGTATTTTCTATGTTCTATGTTCTATGTAAATGAAAGGCTTGAGAAATGATGGATACTGAATGAGGAATTTTTCTTCCCACAGGTGTTCTTGGGGCTCTCTGCCCCACCATCCTGGGCTGTCGTGTAGCCCGGGATTACGGGGAGAATGTCTGCCTGCCATTCGCTCCCGGGGGTCTTGTTGCCCTCAGAACTCACATGAGAGTTTCCTATAATATTGAGGTAGGTGAATGATCTCCTCTCACTCTTTCCCCATCCCTCACTCCAGCCTCTACCCATCTGTAACATCACCTCAGGTATTTATTGATCTGGGGACAGGTGCCGGACCCTTTCACTTCAGAGCTTGTGTCAGTGTTCAGACCAACTGACAGGTTCAGACCAACTGACCACCTCAGGCTTGCTGACCGGCTCAGACTCGCTGACCGGCTCAGACTCGCTGACCGGCTCAGACTCGCTGACCGGCTCAGACTCGCTGACCGGCTCAGACTTGCTGACCGGCTCAGACTCGCTGACCGGCTCAGACTCGCTGACCGGCTCAGACTCGCTGACCACCTCACTCTCACTGACCACCTCACACTCACTGACCACTTCACACTCACTGACCACCTCACACTCACTGACCACCTCACACATACTGACTACCTCACACTCACTGACCACGTCACACTCACCGACCGGCTCAGACTCACTGACCACCTCACACTCACTGACCACCTCACACTCACTGACCACCTCACACTCACTGACCACCTCACACTCACTGACCACCTCAGACCCACTAACCACCTCAGACTCACTGACCACCTCAGAATCACTGACCACCTCAGACCCACTGACCACCTCAGACCCACTGACCACCTCAGACCAACTGACCACCTCAGACCAACTGACCACCTCAGACCAACTGACCGGCTCAGACTCACTGACCGGCTCAGACTCACTGACCGGCTCAGACTCACTGACCACATATAATATACATTGTTATGGGCGAGGCAATTTCAGAACCCCAAAATGGATCATGGAGTTCATCCAACCGCCCCCTTTAATGTATTGTTGCTTGTCCGAGCACACGGCTTGTTCTCCAGGAGTGGGATTGCAATTATGGACACATGGGTTTTTAAACACAAAACAAAATCTACGAACTCAACTTAACCCTTTTAAATAAACATTGGATCTCTTAACACCCCTTACTTCAAAGATAACCCCGAAAATATTATGGAGTTTACTTTGGAGAAATGTGAGGTGATTCACTTTGGAAGGAATAACAGGAATGCGGAATATTTGGCTAATGGTAAAGTTCTTGGAAGTGTGGATGAGCAGAGGGATCTAGGTGTCCATGTACATAGATCCCTGAAAGTTGCCACCCAGGTTGATAGGGTTGTGAAGAAGGCCTATGGAGTGTTGGCCTTTATTGGTAGAGGGATTGAGTTCCGGAGTCAGGAGGTCATGTTGCAGCTGTACAAAACTCTGGTACGGCCGCAATTGGAGTATTGCGCACAGTTCTGGTCACCGCATTATAGGACGGACGTGGAGGCTTTGGAGCAGGTGCAGAGGAGATTTACCAGGATGTTGCCTGGTATGGAGGGAAAATCTTATGAGGAAAGGCTGATGGACTTGAGGTTGTTTTCGTTGGAGAGAAGAAGGTTAAGAGGAGACTTAATAGAGGCATACAAAATGATCAGGGGGTTAGATAGGGTGGACAGTGAGAGCCTTCTCCCGCAGATGGAAATGGCTGGCACGAGGGGACATAGCTTTAAAACTGAGGGGTAATAGATATAGGACAGAGGTCAGAGGTAGGTTCTTTACGCCAAGAGTAGTGAGGCCGTGGAATGCCCTACCTGCAACAGTAGTGAACTCGCCAACATTGAGGGCATTTAAAAGTTTATTGGATAAACATATGGATGATAATGGCATAGTGTAGGTTAGATGGCTTTTGTTTCGGTGCAACATCGTGGGCTGAAGGGCCTGTACTGCGCTGTATCGTTCTATGTTCTATGTTCTATGTTCTAACACTAAATAATCCTTCAGTTATTCCTTTCAAATCCATGAGACTTTAAACAGAAACACATCAGGTTAAAGGCTTTAGTATTATGAGTTTAAATCACCCAAATGATCCAGAGATAGTCTTTCATGGCAGAGATCACAGCAGATCCAGCTCACTGCAAACACAGACACTCCCCAGCTCTTTTCAAACTGAAACTAAAAAACTGCAAAATGGCTGATCTAAAGCCCAGCTCGACCCACACTCTGACATCACTGCATTTCTTAAAGGTACATTGCTTAAACATCCAGTTCTTAAAGGCACTTTCACATGACACCTCCCTCCAAGAAAAAAAAATAAACCATCAACTTCAAGATGGTTTCATTTTTCACTTTTGCATCATCCATTAAGAAATGTACACAGTATTATACCTTTTCATTTAAAAAAAAAACAACACGCACAAACAGGTATAATAATATAGTCCATTTTTCTTTGTTCTTCTTCCTCCAACCGAAATTCTTCTCGATTAACAGTCTCTTTGAAAAAAGTCTCTGCACGATCCATCCATTCCTCTACTCCTCGGCATTTCTCTTTAGAATCAGATACTTTAGTTCAATCTGCCCACAGATCCCCTTGCAATTCTCCAACACAGGAGCATTGGTTATCACAGCTTTCAGGCAGTCAAATGCCTGTTGAAAGTCCGCTGTCCATTGACATTTTTTAGGTTTCTTCAGCAATTCCATCAGTGGAGCAAGCACGCTGCAAAACTTTTGCACAACTGTTCAATCAAATTCATTCATGATAAGAAATCCCTATTTCCCTTCATCTTGAGGGTATCGGAAACTCCGCAAGGAAGGTGATTCGGGCTTCTCCAAATTCACTTTCGGCTAGGTTCATCACCAAACCCGCCGCCTGAAGTCGAGCGAAGAACTCAATACGATGTTTTAAATGTTCTTTCCATGTCTGGAAGTTGTAAATAAAAGCGGATTGTCCCAATTTCTCAATGCAATCCTTCAAACGCGGGATAGGATAAGAGTCCGCTCTTGTAACTGCATTCACCTTTCGATAGTCCACACACAACCGTTGGGTACCGTCTGGTTTTGGTACCATCACTATGGGTGAGCTCCATTGGCTGCAACCCACTTCAATTATGCCATTCTTCAGCATACTCTCAATCTCTCTGTTAACCTGTGCCAATTTTAAAGGATTAAGTCTAGATGGATGTTGTTTGATTGGAACAGCATTTCCCACATCTACATCATGTATAGCCATTTTAGTACTTCCCAATTCATCTCTACAAACTTGCCCATGTGATATCAGTAACTCTTTCAGGTCAGTTCGTTTTTCCTCTGGAAGGTAACTTAACAATTCATCCCAACTTTTAAGAACATCCTCATTTTCCAATTTAATTTGAGGTATGTCAAATTCACAGTCATCTGGATTTGGTTTGTCACTTTCATCCACCTGCATATGTACAGGTCTCCATTTTCTCATCAAGACATCACTTTTACGGTAATAACACTCTGGTATCCTCTCAGATCCCTCTTCCGTATATGCTTTCTGATACATCCGTTTTATTTCTACATCTTTCTGTTGTAACTCCGTCAATTTTCATGAACTAAAAATATCCGCCTCATCCTCCACCTGTTCTTGTTCTTTTTCAACCATCTGATCAAAAATCGTTTCTGATAATTGCACTTCAACTTCATCTTCACTCTTTGATTTCTCCTCTTGTCTTAACCTATGACTTTGCGATCGGGTTACGACACAATCCGGAAAAGTCCCAGGATATTCGTCCTTCAACCCTTCAGTTGTCTGATTTTCCACTGGCTTATCAACCACAGTAGGCATCACTCCCACCTGCGATCCAGTTATATCATTACCCAAGATAAACTGTATTCCTGGACAAGATAGTTTCTCTATTACTCCTACTACCACTTTGCCACTCTTCACTGGACTTTCCAACCTTACCTTATATAATGGAACGCTACTCCTCTCATCCTGAATTCCACATATGACCACCTTTTCTGGCAACATTCTTCCCAAACTACATAATTCCTCATTTCTTACCATTAAAGATTGACTAGCCCCTGTATCTCTTAAAATTGTGACTTCTTTACCTGCTCCTCCTGATACACATGAGCAAACTTTACCCACACAAGTAAATTCTTTAAAGACATCTGACACCTTCTGATCAATTACTTCCTGAACAGGCTGTACAATCATTTGCACCTCCTTCGCTTCCCCTGGGCTTTCCTTTACCACTCTAACAAATCCCACTGTTTTATCCTGTTTTACCACATCAGCCTTCCCAGTGCTTTTCTTCAACCACCAACACTGTGACTTTACATGGCCTAGTTTATTACAGTGAAAACATTTGAAACTTTTCATCTCTTTTCCACCCTCCTGGATTTCTTTTTTTAATCTGAGGTACACTCTCTTTATTGTCTCCCATCAGATCATCTTTACCTTTACCACTTGAGTATTTCTCATGCCCCCAGTTTCTATCCCTCACTGGCTGAAACTGATGTCGGAAACCAATCTTTGATTTATGAACTAATTCATAATCATCTGCCATTTCTGCTGCTAATCTCGCAGTTTTAACCCTCTGTTCTTCCACATGAGTTCTCACTGCATCAGGAATTGAATTTTTAAACTCCTCCAAAAGTATAATTTCTCTGAGAGCTTCATACGTTTGGTCTATTTTCCTTATCCACCTATCAAAATTACTCTGTTTGGTTAAGCCTTTCAAACGCCATATATGTTTGACCAAATTCTTTCCTTAAATTTCTAAACCTTTGTCTGTAAGCTTCAGGCACTAGCTCAAATGCACTTAAGATGGATTTCTTCACCTCCTCATACGTTCCAGGTACCTCCTCCGGTAGTGATGCAAACACTTCACTAGCTCTACCTACCAACTCTGTTTGAATCAGTAACACCCACATGTCCTGTGGCCATTTCATTTGTTTAGCTACCTTCTCAAATGAAATGAAAAAGGCTTCCACTTCCTTCTCATCAAACCTTGGCAATGTTTGGACATATTTAAATAGATCCTCACCAAGCCTTCGACTATGACGCTCTTTCTCACTATCCTCATCACTATCATCCAACCAGAGATAGATCCAGCTCACTGCCAACACAGACACACCCCAGCTCTTTTCAAACTGTAACTAAAAAACTGCAAAATGGCTGATCTAAAGCCCAGCTCCACCCACACTCTGACATCACTGTATTTCTTAAAGGTACATTGCTTAAACATACATTTCTTAAAGGCACTCTCACATGACAATATGTTATATAAGATTGCAACAGGATCTTGACCAATTGGGCCAGTGGGCTGATGAATGGCAGATGGAGTTTAATTTGGATAAATGTGAGGTGATGCATTTTGGTAGATCAAATCAGGGCAGGACCTACTCAGTTAATGGTAGAGAGTTGGGGAGAGTTATAGAACAAAGAGATCTAGGGGTACAGATTCATAGCTCCTTGAGGGTGGAGTCGCAGGCGGACAGGGTGGTGAAGAAGGCATTCAGCATGCTGGGATTTATTGGTCAGAATATTGAATACAGGAGTTGGAACGTCTTGTTTAAGTTGTACAAGACATTAGTCAGACCACACATGGAATACTGTGTTCAGTTCTGGTCACCCTATTATAGGAAGGATATTGTTAAACTAGAAAGAGTGCAGAAGAGATTTACTAGGATGCTACCAGGAGTTGATGGTCTGAGTTATAGGGAGAGGTTGGGTAGGCTGGGACTCTTTTCCCTGGAGCGTAGGAGGCTTAGGATCTTATAGAGGTTTATAAAATAATGAGGGGTGTAGATAAGGTAGATAGTCGACATATTTCCCAAAGGTAGAGGAGTCTAAAATTAGAAGGCATAGGTTTAAGGTGAGAGGACAGAAATAGAAAAGAGACCAGAGGGGAAATTCTTCACACAGAGGGTGGTGAGCATCTGGAATGAGCTGCCAGAGGCAGTGGTAGAGGCGGGTACAATTTTGTCCTTTAAAAAGCAGTTAGACAGTTACATGGGCAGGGTGGGTAGAGAGGGATATGGGCCAAATGCAGGCAAGTGGGATTAGCTTAGTGATAGAAACTGGGCAGCACGGACCAGTTGGGCCAATGGGCCATTTCCATGCTGTAAACCTCTATGACTCTATGACCATTTCAGACGCACTCACTGACCACCTCCCACTCGCTGACCACCTCCCACTCACTGACCACCTCCCACTCGCTGACCACCTCCCACTCGCTGACCACCTCCCACTCGCTGACCACCTCCCACTCGCTGACCACCTCCCACTCGCTGACCACCTCCCACTCGCTGACCACCTCCCACTCGCTGACCACCTCCCACTTGCTGACCACCTCCCACTCGCTGACCACCTCCCACTCGCTGGCCAGCTCACACTCACTGGTCGGCTCACACTCACTGGCCACCTCACACTCACTGGTCACTTCACACTCACTGGCCACCTCACACTCACTGACCACCTCACACTCACTGACCACCTCACACTCACTGACCGGCTCACACTCACTGACCGGCTCACACTCACTGGCCACCTCACACTCACTGGCCACCTCACACTCACTGACCGGCTCACACCCACTGGCCACTTCACACTCACTGGCCAGCTCACACTCACTGGCCACCTCACACTCACTGGCCACCTCGGACTCACTGACCACCTCGGACTCACTGACCACCTCACACTCACTGACCACCTCACACTCACTGGCCAGCTCAGACTCACTGGCCAGCTCACACTCACTGGCCAGCTCACACTCACTGGCCACCTCGGACTCACTGACCACCTCGGACTCACTGACCACCTCGGACTCACTGACCACCTCACACTCACTGACCACCTCACACTCACTGGCCACCTCGGACTCACTGACCACCTCGGACTCACTGACCACCTCACACTCACTGACCACCTCACACTCACTGGCCAGCTCAGACTCACTGGCCAGCTCACACTCACTGGCCAGCTCAGACTCACTGGCCAGCTCAGACTCACTGGCCAGCTCACACTCACTGACCACCTCACACTCACTGGCCAGCTCAGACTCACTGGCCAGCTCAGACTCACTGGCCAGCTCACACTCACTGACCACCTCACACTCACTGGCCAGCTCACACTCACTGGCCAGCTCACACTCACTGACCACCTCACACTCACTGGCCAGCTCAGACTGACTCAGACAACTACCCAGCTCAGGACGCTCTGATCAGCTCATCACGTTCTAATCTTTGATTGGATTTCTCTGAGGATTGGGTTAGATTGGCGATTGAAGGTCATCGGTACAACAATGAACCAACATTGCCAGTGACTTCTCACAGTAGACTGGTTTGGGCCAAAGAAAGACCTTTATATCCATGGCATCATCACACCCAGTGCGTTCAACACTTACTAATTACTGGCTGTACCCCCTCCACTAATCACTGGCTGAGCCTCATCCACCAATCACTGGCTGAGCCTCCTCCACCAATCACTGGCTGTGCCTCCTCCACCAATCACTGGCTGTGCCTCCTCCACCAATCACTGGCTGTGCCTCCTCCACCAATCACTGGCTGTGCCTCCTCCACCAATCACTGGCTGTGCCTCCTCCACCAAACACTGGCTGTGCCTCCTCCACCAATCACTGGCTGTGCCTCCTCCACCAATCACTGGCTGTGCCTCCTCCACCAATCACTGGCTGTGCCTCCTCCACCAATCACTGGCTGTGCCTCCTCCACCAATCACCGGCTGTGACTCCTCCACCAATCACCGGCTGTGACTCCTCCACCAATCACCGGCCCTGTAAACTAGTGGACCAGACTCAAGGGACCAAATGGCCTCCTATTTGTCCAATGACCTGAATTTTCCAATGGATTTGGACTCTGATGTTGGGGTGCAGAGTGAAACCCGAGAATGAGTCGGCAGTTTTACTGCAGGGAACCTGTAAAACCACCATCCAATTAAGGCTCCTAATGCTGCTGGCCCAATCAGAATGAGTCGCACAGGAGATGCAGTCAAGAGCGCTGGGGTGGAAGCCCTAACTGATTGTCAGTCTATCTCCTTCTCCAATTCCTTACAGAGACCAACATGGAGGGTGTTGTTGGGCCCACAGAGGTCGTCCTTGTGCTGCTGATGACAGCCCAGGCAGCCGGAGAAGGCATCAACACTGGCTGGAGGCAGCACCCCATGTGCAGGGGGCAGCTGCACACCCTGAAGACCCAGTCGCCAATCAGGCTGCGGAGGAACCCAGAGGGGGACGCCAGCGATGGCCCAAGATGTACAGGTGTCGTTGGTCTTTTGAGAAGATCACAGATAGCATGTGGCGCTGGAGATTCCGTCTCAACAAAGACAGTGCGGCACCTGTGCCACCCTGTGGAGGAGGGGGACACCTTCTCCCGGTGTCACCAAGGTCATTGC
Organism: Scyliorhinus torazame; assembly: GCF_047496885.1. NCBI lineage: Eukaryota > Metazoa > Chordata > Chondrichthyes > Carcharhiniformes > Scyliorhinidae > Scyliorhinus > Scyliorhinus torazame. Next base: position 214,729,889 of record NC_092707.1, read on the forward strand.
AGCCCTGAACCCCTATGCCACTGGTTCATTCCAGGGCCTGAGCGGGGACTTGTGCGGCATTTCCCAATCTACACCCCACAAGAACATCCATAAGGTCATGGATGCCCTATATGGCCAGGCTGCAAGATTCTCCGCCATTGCTAGGATGTCCCAGGACTGCGGGGCAATCGATGGCAAGCATGTGGTCTTGCGTGCACAGGGACATCAAAGAGTGCCATTCGTTAACAGCAAGGCGTCCATTCCCTGAATGTTCAATGCGTGTTCCCGCCCTGCCCCCCCAGAACAGCCCCCACCCCCCCACCCCGAGACTACCCTGTTCCACCCTCCCAGAGTCTGTGTAACATCACCCCAGTGTGTCGGCACTGTCAGCGGGTCGATATACAAGGCAGGAGAGTGTTGATAACTCACTGTGAGGTTAACTTTGGTGCTCCTCAGTTTATGCCAGTCTGTCGCCTGTCTTTCTGCAGACAGTGCGCTCACACCCATTTCTGAACAGGGTCTGTATTGGGGGTGTTGGACCACTGTGCCCGGGGAAGGGGGGAGCAGCGGTCAACAGGAGTTGGAAGTGCAGGCAGACCCGCTGTGAAGGTTAATGTGACAGAGACTTCACATGTATCAGGTGTTACATGTGTTCATTATGAACATTTGGCATTACCATTCCTCCTAGCTATAGATAGTGCCCCCACACCCAGTGCCCAATCAGTGATCCTCAATCTTCTTGGTCTCATGTGGTCTAGTGCTACGTCTAGTGTGTCCCCAGGATGCACATCAGAAGTGGAGGCAGCCTGATGCTTTTTGCGCCCTGTGGCCTTTGATGCCTTGGCAGACATGCTTTGGGAGGGCCTGGAGCCGAAGGGCCCCGGCCAACTTACCAATGTAATTGGCTTCATTATGCCACCCTGTTCTGCCTGCTGCCCTTGAGATGCACTAGTGGCAGGATGAGGGGGATTAGGAAGAACTGGAGACTACCATCAGTTCATTCGTGGCAGGCCCCATGTTGGGCTCCAGTGCTTTCTGGGATGGAGGTGCAGCTGGAGTGAGCTCCGGAGGCCCATGCGTCATCTGGCTCTGCCAGTCCTGACGGCTCCCCATTGTCCACACCATGGTGTCAACACCCTCAGTGATGATCCTCAGTGACTGGGCCATGCTCTGCGGTGCCCCGGCAATGTCCACCTGTGTCTGGCACATGTCCCTCAGCGACAGGAGTATGATCTCAAGGCCCTCAGTCATGGTCATCGCAGACTGAGCCATGCCTTGGACACCACCACTCAAGGCATGGACATCATGCTCCAGGTTTTCCACTGCGGTCGCCACCCTAACAGTGTTGGCCTCGGTCCCACGCATTGTCGGCATCATCTCCTGCGACCGTAGCCTTTTCGGCTCTTCCAATCAGCTATGCACTCCCTGAATTGTCATGGACATCATTCCTGAATGTGACGGCTGTCTCCTAGCATCTGGATCAGCTCTGGGATAACCTTGTCCAGAGGCTCAGATCTGACTATGAATCAGCTGAGTACTGGGATCCAGCAGACCTCCGACTGCTGCCTCCCTTGGATGTTCCTGCCTCCACCTGCTGTGCATCAGAAACTGTGTGATGCTCACCAGATTGTGCCCCAGAAGCCTGACAACTAATGTCGCCCACCGAGGTGTGTCCCTGCGTTGGTGAAAGATGCGGGTGATTGCTGTGACTCCTCCCTGGTGGTCTCCTCGGAACTCTCCTCTGAGATGGCCTCTTGGGTGGCACGGGGGGGAAACGACTCTGGAATGGCCCGGCTCCATCAGATGGTGATCCTGCGAGAGAATGGATATGTGGTCAGTGAGAGGGATGGATCATTTTGTCTGACATGAACAACTCACTTGAGGCAGGCCATCTGGGTGAAGGGGCAGTGGATCCTCACCTCTTGCAGGCCAACCTCACTGTCGGTGACTGCATCTCCTCGCACCCTGCGATTTTATGGGCCCGTTTCTCATCGGAAGTGAAGACTCAGCTCTCTTGCCACTTATCAGCCCAAGCCTGGATATTGTCCAGGTCTTGCTGCATTTGGGCATGGACTGCTTCAGTATCTGAGAATGGTGCTGAATATTGTGAAGTCATCTGCAAACACCCCCACTTCTGACCTAATGATGGAAAGAAGGTAATTGATGAAGCAGCTGAAGATGGTTCGGCCAAGGGCACCACCCTGAGATATTCCTGCAGTGATGTCCTGGAGCTGAGACGATTGACCTCCAATCACCACAACCATCTTTCTTCGTGAATGGCATGACTCCAACCAGCGGAGAGTTTTCCCCCTGGTTCCCACTGGCTCCAGTTTAGCTCTAATGCCATACTCGGTTAAATGCTGCCTTGATGTCAAGGGCAGTAACTCTCACCTCACCTTTGGCATTCAGCGCTTTTGTCCATGGCCTTAAACATGCACCCACAGACCCCCCCATATCCGCCAATAACCCTACATCTAACCTCCACGATGGGGCTGAGTGGAGTCCGACTCCAAAACCAAATCCATCAGATTCGGGGCCATGAGACCATCAGATATAGGAGCAGAATTAGCCCATTTGGCCCATCAAGTCTGCTCAGCCATTCAATCATGGCTGATATCATGGCATGATCCTCGATGACAATGGCCAAATACTCTGCTTCTCACTCATGGACCCAAGGGAGAAAGAGAATTCTTTACCCTCTGGGTGCATGAACCACCACAGATTTGCATCCCTAGCTGTTCCATAAACACTAACAGCTTCTTCGCTAACCCTGAAAGAATCAATGATTTTGGCTTAGAACGATCCAACTTCGGATCAAGTATGCAATTTAAATTTCCCAAAATCAGGAACGGAAGGGCAGCACGGTGGCGCAGTGGGTTAGCCCTGCTGCCTCACGGCGCCGAGGTCCCAGGTTCGACCCTGGCTCTGGGTCACTGTCCGTGTGTAATTTGCACATTCTCCCTGTGTTTGCGTGGGTTTCGCCCCCACAACCCAAAAATGTACAAGGTAGGTGGATTGGCCACGCTGAATTGCCCCTTAATTGGAAAAAATGAATTGGGTACTCTAAATTTAAAAAAAAAATTTTAAATCTGGAATGGAAGCCAAGAACTTCCTCAAAAATGCAATACTGTCCCAATTCAGGACATATACATTAACCAATGCCAAAGACTTGGTGACCATCACGTTCCTGCTGTACGTGTGTGCCACGACCTTGTCGGCCGAAAACAGAACCATTTATTAATTAAAATTGCCACCCCCCCCACCCCCTGACGTTGAAGCCCAAATGAAAGACCAAGCTCACCCACCCTTTCCGCAGTGTGGTCTGGTCCCCCACCCACAGATGAGTCTCCTGCAAAAATACCACATCAGCCCTCAGATTATTTTCTTTAGGAGAGAGAAAACTCTTGACCTTTTACCAGGTCCCCCCAAACCCCTATCGCTCCAGGTGACCGACCAAATCGAGGACCTCCCACTTCCCTCTCAACCTGGAGTCAGACATTTCCACCGTGAAGGATTATCAATCTCCTGCCCAAAGGATGTAGGCCCAAGGCCCATCCAAGATGGCTGCCAAACCCACCCATAAAGTTAAACAAAGGAACCTCCATAGTCACCATCAGAAAATTAACCCTCCCCCTCCCCTGAACCAGATCCCAACTAAATATACATGTTAATTACATTCCAAACAACAAAACCCCCCCTAATCAACCCCAACAAAACAAAAATGCTAGGCTCATTAAACCACAAAAAACAGGTCCAACAGGTTGCAGCCTCTCCCTCCATCTCGCTCCCGTTCGGTAGCTAAAATTTTTCTGCCCCTACCCCGGACAGAAAAATAAGAACAAAACACCCCTCTAGGTCTGCTCCCTGCTGACTAGGCCATGAATCCCCAAGGTAAGTTATTTATACTTACAGTTCTGATGTTTGGCCCCTCCAGGTCCACTCTTCCTCCGCTCTCCAAGGTGAGTTATTTACACTCACAACTCCGATACTATGCCCCTCTGGGTCCGCTCCCCGTTGACTAGGCTGTGATTCCCCAAGATAAGTTATTTATACTCACAGCTCCCATTCACCGCCTCTCTGGATCCGCTCCACGGTGACTAGGCCGCAAATCCCTGAGGTAAGTTATTTATACTCACAACTCCAATACACTGCCCATCTGGGTCCGCTCTACCTCCACTTCCCAGTGACTAGATCGCGAATCCCTGAAGTAAGTTATTTACACTCACAGCTCTCTTGCTCCACCCCTCTGGGTCTGCTCCTCGCTGACTAGGCAACAAATTCCAGAGGTAAGTTATTTATACTCACAGCTCTGATGCTCTGCCCCTCTGGGTCCACTCCCCGGTGACTAGGCCGTGATACCGAAGGTAAGTTATTTATACTCACAGCTCCGTTACTCCGCCCCTCCGGGTCCACTCTACCTCCACTTCCCGGTTACTAGGCCGCAAATCCCCAAGGTATGTTATTTATGCTTAGAGCTCTGATGCTCTGGTCCTCTGGGTCCATTCTACTTCTGCTTCCTGGTGACTTGATGTTTTAGGACTGTTGCTATCTCTCCGCTCTCTGGCCTTGGTCTGTTCCTGCTCCCACTGACCTGTGGATTGGCCATGATAAATTGCCCTTAGTGATCAAATAGGTTAGAAGGGGTTATTGGGTTACGGGGATAGGGTGGAAGTGAGGGCTCAAGTGCGTCAGTGCAAACTCGATGGGCTGAATGACCTCCTTCTGCACTGTATGTTCTATGTGGGAAATAAAACACTGCAAGACCTCCCTCCCCCACTTCCCTAAACTCCTGCACTTAACTCAACTCCAGAGCCTCACTCACTGTAGCTCGCAGTCAGTACAGCCTGCATCTGTGAGCCTGTTTTTATACACTCAGACCACACTTCTGTCCCTTCTTTCATCTCTTTAATATATGGTTTTTGGTCACCATATCTAATATATTCTTTGATTAAATGTCAAATCCTTTGATTACTCTTCTCTGAATGAAACCCTGGAAGGTTTTTCTGAATAAAAGCACTTTATAAATGTAGGTTTTGTCTTACTGAGGGATATGGCGAGGTGTGTCAAATGGTTTAATGGATGGGGTCAGTCAGATGGATTGAGGATTGAACAAAGAGGGCAGGTGAGTTGGGTCAACCATATTTCCAGGATGCTGAGGACATTTTGAGGAGGATGGGAATGTTTTATGAACATAGGCATGAACATGCAAATTAGGAGCAGGAAGAGCCCCTCGAAACTGCTCCACTATTTTATAAGATCAATACTGATCTGATTGTGGCCTCTTCTGACCTGCTGCTCTAGATATTAACTCCTTTGCCCATGGTTATTGCTGCACATTTTTCACAAGCCACAATTATTTCTTCCTTATTCTACAGTGCCGTTCCTGTTAGGGTCCTATAAACTCTTCCCACAAGTGACTTCCTGGGCTGGATTCTCTGATTCTGGGGTTATGTCCCCTCGCTGGCGTGGGAACGGTTACGCCATAAGAAATGGTGTAAAACGGCCACCGAATCCCCGTTTTGCCGGGGGCTAGCATGCCGGCAGCGTAGAGCACCCGGCTCTAGCTGCCAATATGGCCCGGAGAGCTGCTGGGTCCATGGCATGCACACGGCGGCGGCCTGCACCGGCTGCACCGGGGTACATGGTGGAGGCTGCTCGCAGAGCCGGCCTGCGAAATAGTGCCCCACCTCTGGCAGGCTCACACGCCCCGGACTACACCACTCTGTGCCCCAGCCAAAGTCCCCCCCTGCCCTCGCATCGGCCCTCCCCCAACTGTGGCGGCGCTGGACTGAGTCCGCAGCCGCCATGCAGAGTTCCTGACGGATTCGACCATACGCAACTCACGCCATTGGGAACTCGGCCGGTCGGGGGCGGAGCATCGGGGGGGCAGGCCTCAGGCAATGTCTTGAGGCTGTCGTTATGTGGCATGGCATACTCTGCGAGAACACCGCTTTGGAGGGGGCGGAGCATCGCGAAAGCGGCGTCGCCCCCAATTTGGTCGGAAACTATGATTCTCCGGCCGATTGCCGAATGCGATTTTGGTGTCGGAGACCGGGGAATCCAGCATATCTTTACAATTTTTTCTCTCTACCAAATTTGATTCTACATCTTGATCTTTAAAACAAAGGTGATCTCTCCCCATTGTACTGCCATCCTTAATTTACAGAGCTACCTCACCACCTTTTTCTACCTTCTTGTCCTACTGCACGTCAAGGAGCCTAGAATATTCAGGTCCTAGACTTGGTTACCTCGCAGCCACGTCTCGGTAATGGCTATAAGGTCATACCCGTTTATTTCTAGAAAAGCGACAATTCATCCATTTTGTTACAACTGTCACACTTATTCTGATACAGAGCCTTTAATTCTGCCTTTTCACTATTTCTGAAATCTCTGGTCTTATCTGTGGTGCACCCATAGTTTTGTGTGCATTGTTCTTCCCTGCAACACTCTTATCATGACCCTTATTACTACCTTGCTCTCTTGCTGTGTTTTCTCCCTTTAAATTATATATTCCCTCAATTGACCCCTCACCCCACTATGACTGGCCACAGTAAGATTCAGGTGAAAACCGTCCCAACGGTACAGCTCCCATTTTCCCCAATACTGGCGCCGTTGCTCCCATGAATTAAAACCCATTTCTCCCACATCAATCTTTGAGCCACACATGCATCTCTAATCTTATTTACCCAATCCCTATTTGTTTATGGCTTTGGTAATAATCCAGATGATTTGTGGTTCTGCTTTTTCAGTCAGCCCTAGTTGCTCACACACCTTCAGAAGAACCTCCTTCCAAATCATATGGGCAGCACGGTAGCACAGTGGGTAGCACAGTTGCTTCACAGCTCCAGGGTCCCAGGTTCGAATCCGGCTTGGGTCACGGTCTGTGCGAAGTCTGTACTTTCTCCCCGTGTCTGCGTGGGCTTCCTCTTGTGCTCCAGTTTCCTCCCACAGTCCAAAGATGTGCAGGTTAGGTGGATTGACCATGCTAAATTGCCCCTTAGTGTCCAAAAAGGTTAGCTGGGGTTACTGGGTATGGGGATAGGGTTGCGGCATGGACTGAAGTAGGGTGCTCTTTCCAAGAGCCGGCTCAGACTTGATGGGCCAAATGGCCTCCTTTTGCACTGTAAATTCTATGATTCTATGTCATTGGTACCTACGTGTGACACGACCACAAGATCGGGATCAGTCAGCATTCCTGTTCTAAATGACGTTGTAGATCCAGCGCCCTCTGCTGGACTGTGTGTGTTTGTATAACAAATGAAAACAGGATTAGACATGGCCGTGATTCTTCCCTGGTTGAAAAGCCATTGGTAGGAACTGTCCTAGCAGACTGATAAAGCATTTCCCTTGGGGGAAATGTTGGTGAATTTGGAATATTTTGCACATCTTCTTGTCAATGTGTATTTAAAAGGAAGGACTATTTATAATTTCCATTCTCCATGTTACAGGGAACAATTTGCAATGACGCTTTGATGATGCTGTTCTGTGGCCCCTGTGAACTCTGTCGAATGGCTCGTGAGTTGCATCACCACAATGGACAGGGCTGGTAAGAGAAGTAGCAGCCTCCTTTTAAAACATTTTTGTGTGTTATTTATCCAATTGAGGGGCAATTTATTGTGGCCAATCCACCTACCCTGCACATCTTTGGGTTGTGGGGGTGAAACCAACGCAGACACAGTGGACATGTGTAGACTCAACATGGACAGTGATCCAGGGCCGGGATTGAACCCGGCTCCTCAGCGCCGTGAGGCAGCAGTGCTAACCACAACGCCAGCAGCTTCCTTTTTGACAGAAACTGCCCCCTTTCTCCCAGCTCTCTGGGTGGGTGAAGATGCCATCAGCACTAACTGAATGTCTGCAGCTTCCCTAAGAACCTATTCTTCCTGAGGAACCAGGTTGGCATACACTGTGGGATCATAGCAAACACCATCCTGCCCTTAGCTGGTGCTTCAATCATAGACAACAGAGAAACAGGCCATTCCCCCTTCGTGCTGTGTCCATGCTTTCAAAGAGCTGTCAAGTGAATCGCGTTCATAGAATCATAGAATCCCTACAGTGCAGAAGGAGGCCATTTGGCCCATTAAGTCCCCACCAACCCCCTGAAAGAGTACTTCACCCAAACCTACTCCCCCACCCGATCCCAGTAATTCCACCTAACATACACATCTTGCGACACTAAGGGACAATTTATCATGGCCAATCCTCCTAACCTGCTCATCTTTGGACTGTGGGAGGAAACCGGAGCACCCGGAGGAAACCCACGCAAACTCGGGGAGAAAGTGCAGACTCCACACAGGGTTGGAATTGCTGTACTTTTCTTTGTTCTGTGTTCTAACCCGGGTCACTGGTGTTGTGAAGCAGCAGTGCTAACCACCATGCCACCTCTTGGTGAGGGCACCACCGTTGCCCTCCTCTTTCCCTCTAGCCCTACAAATATTTCCATTTTGGTACTTATCTATTTCCTTTTTGGAAATTATTATTAGATTCACCTCCACTGCTCACTGAGGGAGGGAATTCCAACTCGCTGCATAAAGAAACTCTCCTCTGCTCCCCCTACTTTGCTTTTCCTAATTATTTGATATCTGTGTCCCTGGTTTGCCAACTCTCCTCTTGCCCACAACTGTTTCTCCTTAATTACTCTGTCAAAAACCTTCCATCATTTGAACACCTCTATTCCATCTCCCCTTAAGCTTCTCTGCTCTCGGGGTAATAGTTAGAGTTTATCTGGTCTTTATCCACTTTACTACAGAATAGACTGAGAATAATCAGGCTGGCTTTTACTCGCCCTGTTAGTTTAAACCTGTATCCAACCAAGATTAGTTAATTCTGGGTGGACAGGGAACTGGAACTGGGTCCACAAATCTGGATCACAGTCCTCACTCAAGGTGAATTGGGGCAGATGGTAGTGTGGTGATAATACTACCAGCCTCGTAATCTTGACTAATGCCGACCGGCGCCGCAGCGACCGCGCCGATGCGATTGGCGCCGATTCAATCGATGGCCCAGCGTCAGAGCGACGTGGCGGGATTCGCACGCGCCCCCCCACCCCCACCCCCGGCGATTCTCCGACCCAGCGCGGGCTGGGAGAATCCCGCCACTGAAGTCTGTGGCCCTTGGTTGCCCAATAATTACAGGTTTGTAAATGTAAACACAATTACTTCTTATTTATAACAAGAACTATAATGAAATGTGCAGCAAATACACAAGCACACACGGGACAAACAAACAAAGAGGGAAGAGAAGGGTGAAAATAATAAGGATGAAAGTAAAAAGATAAGAGTCTTTGTTTCATATGAGTGGTTCTAGTACCTTTCTTCTCTTCAAACTTTGCTTTCAGTTCAAGGTTTTCACTGCAGATTCATTTAGACCGCGGCAGTTTCAGAAAAAGAGCTGCTTTTCTGGAGTAAACATGAAGTAGAGAGAGCTGGTCCTTTCCTTTGAGCATCAAGGATTCAAAGTCTTCTTTCCTTAGGTCTCTGGAAATCATCGCACTTGGGCAGAATCCAATCACAACCTGTTACCAGGCTGAATACACCATTTTGGCCAATTCATTGACCACCAGCCAACCAATCAAACCGAATTCCACCCCATCTCTCGGGTCCCACAGAGTCTGAGTTCTGTTGTCCAAAGCTAACAGTGTTCTCTCCTGTAACTTCTGAATTCCTTATTCTTTCCACTACTTGACTTAAAACATATATGTTCATCAAGCATCCATGGATCAAAAACGATAATGGTAAAATAAAGAGAGGGCAAATAAGGGAATCAGCAGGAATGACCTTTATGTCAAATAGTATGTTAGCTTTTGTTACAAAGAAAGTCTTGAAGAACTCTTCCTACAATTATACACGTCATTAGTGAGATCACATCTGAAGCATTGATTACAGATTTGGTTTTGATACATAAGGAAAAGCAACCTGCTCCAGACGGAGTGCACCAAAGGTTCACTAGACATGTTCCTGGGATGAGAGGATTGTCCTATGAGGAGATTTGGTCAACATTCCCTGATGTGTAGAAGAATGAAAGTTGATCTGATAAAACACATACATTTCTTGAGGCTTGATAGGACAGAGACTGCTAAAATATTTTTCCTTGGCCAGGGAACCTAGAACATGGGGTCACAATCTCATAATGAAAAGGCTTAATTATTTAGGACTGAAATTAGGAGAAATTTCTTGACTCAAAGAGTTTAGATTCTTTGCAATTCTCGACCCTAGAGAGCTGTAAATATTCAATTGTTGAATATATTTAAACCAGATGCCAATAGAATATTGGATATAAAGGGAATTATGGGACATGAGGATAGTGAAGGACAATAGACTCAAGGTGGATGAGGATAGTGAGGAAGGATGAAGATGAGGTAGTTGAGATGGATGAGGATAGTGACAGAATTTGGAGTTGAGGTGGATGAGGATAGTGAGAGAGGATGAAGTTGAAGTGGATGTATATAGTGAGGGAGGATAGAGTCGAGGTGGATGATGGAGTTAGCATGGATCAGAATAGTGAGGGACGATGGAGTTGAGGTGGATGAGGATAGTGAGGGAGGCTGGAGTTGAGGTGGATGAGGATAGTAAGGGATGATGGGGATGTGGTGGATCAGGATAGTGAGGGACGACGGAATTGAGGAAGATCAGGATAGGGAGGGAAGATGACGGAGTTGAGGTGGATCAGGATAATGAGGGAGGATTGATTTGAGGGGTCATGTGATGGTGTGGGAGGATGATGTTGAGGTGCATCAAGATAATGAGGGACTATGGAGTTGAGGTTGATGAGGATAGTGAGGGCAGGGGAGTCAGGATGCATCAGGATAGTGAGTGACAATGGGCTTGAGGGGGAACTTGATAGTGTGGGAGGATGGTGTTGAGGTGCTTTAGGAGTTGGGCTGGATGAGGATAGTAAAGGACGAAGGAATTGAGGTAGATCAGAATAGTGAGGGACGATGGAGTTGAGGTGGATGTGGATAGTGAGGGAGGATAGAGTTGAAGTGGATGAGGATAGTGAGAGAGGATGGAGTCAAGGTGGATCACAACATTGAGGGCTGATAGGGATGTGGTGGATCAGGATAGTGAGGGATGGTGGTGTTGATGTGGATCAGGATAGTGAGAGACGATGGAGTTGAGGATAAGGATAGTGAGGGAGGATGGATATGAGGGGAAGCCTGAGAGTGAGAGAGGATTGTGTTGAGGTGCAGCAGGATAATGAGGGACTATGGAGTTGAGGTGGATCAGAGAGGTGTGGTAGGATGGAGTTGAGGTGGGTGAGGATAGTGAGGGAGGATGGAGTTGAGGTGGGTGAGGACAGTGAGGGAGGACGGAGTTCAGGTGGATCAGCATAGTGTGGGAGGATGGATTTGAGGTAGATCAGGGTAGTGAGGGACTATGGTGTTGAGGTGGATGAGGATAGTGAGGAAGGATATGGTTTTGAGGTGGATGAGGATAGTGAGGGGGAATGGATTTCGGGGGGAACCTGATCATGTGGAAGGATGGTGTTGAGGTGATCAGGATAGTGAGGAAGGATGATGGGGTTGAGGTGGATGAGGATAGTGAGGGATGGAGTTGAGGCATATCAAGATAGTGAGGAATAATGGTGTTGAGGCAGATGAGGAAAGTGAGGAAGGATGGAGTTGAGATGAATGAGGATAGTGTGGGAGTAGATTGTGAGGGAGGATGAAAGTGTGTGGGAGGTGAATTGTGAGGGAGGATGGAGTTGAGGTGAATCTGGATAGTGAAGGACAATGGAGTTGAGGTGGATCATGATAGTGATGGTGGTTTGGGAGCATGAAGAAAGATTGAGTTGAGGTGGATCGGGATAGTGAGAGAGAATGGAGGTGAGGCGGGTTCGGATGGTGAGGGAGGATGGAGTGGAGGTGGGTGAGGACAGTGAGAGTATATGGAGTGGAGGTGGATGGTGATGGAAGGAGGATGCAGGTGACTAGGAGGAAATGGATAATGAGGGATGATAGAGTTGGTGTAGAGGCAGTGGCATGGTGATATTGTCACTGGACTAGTAAACCAGAGACCCAGAGAAATGCTCTGGGGACCCGGTTTCGAATCCCACCACTGCAGATGGTGAAATTTGAATTCAATAAAAATCTGGAATTAAAAGTCTTATGATGACCATGAAACCGTTGTCTATTGTCATTTAAATCAATCTGGTTCACTAATGTCCTTCAGGGAAGAAATCTGCCATCCTTACCTGGTCTGGACAACATGTGACTCCAGACCCACATCAATGAGGTTAACTCTTAATTGCTCCTCAAGGGATGGGCTATAAATGCTGACACATAATGTGGGAGGAGGGAGTTGGGAGGGACGAGCAGAGTGAGACGGATGGAGTTAAGGTGGAAAAGAATAGTGAGGGATGATGGAGTTGAGGTGAATGAGTATTGTGAGGGATGATGGAGTCGAGGTGGGTCGCTGTAGTGAGAGAGATGGAGTTGAGGTGAATCAGGATGATGAGGGATAGTGAAGGAGTTGAGGTGGATGAAGATGGTGTGGGAGGATAGATTGGATAGTGAGGGAGGATGGAGTTGTGGTGGATCAGGATAGTGAGGGAGGGTGATGGAGTTGAGGTGGATCAGGGTAGTGTGGGAGAGGATAGATTGGATAGGGAGGGAGGATGGAGTGGAGATGAATGGAGTTGAGGTGGATCAGGATAGTGAGGGAGGATAGATTGGGGGAGGGAGGATAGATTGGATAGGGAGGAAGGATGAAATGGAGATGAATGGGGTTGAGGTGGATCAGGATAGTGAGAGAGGATGGAGTTGAGGTGGATCAGATTAGTGAGGGAGGAAAGAGGTGAGTAGGAGAAGGTGTATAGTGAGGGAATGTTGAGGTGGATCAGGATAGTGAGGGACGGTGGAGTTGATGTGGATCACGAATGTGAGGGAAGGTTGAGTTGAGGTGGATCAGGCTCAAAGGACCAAATAATCTTCTCACTCCCCTCAAAGGATCTTCCGGTCCCACCAAAGTCAACCCCCTGTGGCGGGTTGTGCAGCAGCACAGCTGGTGTGCAACACATGGGAGGTTCCTCATAAGACAGTCCCTTTGTTGCAGGAATCACTCCCGTGAATCTTCTCTGCACAGTTTCTATTGCAATTATATCCGACTGTACATATGCGGTCTCAGTAACGCCCTGCACACTTTTATACTCCCTCCCCCTTCCAATAAAAACCAACATTCCATTTGCCCTCCTCATTACTTGCTGAACCTGCATCCTAACCTTTTGTGATCCATGGATCAAAGAATCCAGAATTATTACAGCAAAGAGAAGGATCGTGTTTCCACCAGCTCTCCATTGGAGCATCACGACTTATTCTCCTGCGTTTTCTCCATACCCCTGCACATAATGTCCTCTTGAATGCCTCAATTGAGCCTGCCTGCACCACACTTCCAGGCTGTGCATTCCTGACCTGAACCATTCGCTGTGTGAAAAAGCTGTTTCTCACGGCACATTTGCTTCTTTTTCAGATACTTTGAATATGTGCAAACTCATTCTTGATCCTTTTATGAGCTGGAACAGTTTCTGCCTATCTTCTCTGCCCAGACTCCTCATGAATTTGACCATCTCTGTTAAATCTCCCTTAACCTCCTTCTCTCCAAGGAGATCAGTCCCAAACTCGCCAATCTGCCCTCATAACTGAAGTTTCTCATCCCTGGAAACATTTTGGTAAACCTCTTCTGCACTATGTCCAATGTGTTCACGTCCTTCCTATAGTGTAGCGCCCAAAACTGTACACAATATTCCAGCTGAGGTCTAACCACTGACTTGTATAAGTTCAGTATAACTCTTTGCTCTTCTACTCTATGCCCCTATTAATAAAGTCCAGAATACCCAATGCTTTATTAACTATTCTTTCCACCTGTCCTGGATAGAAACATACACAAAAAATAGAAGCAGGAGGAGGCCATTCGGCCCTTCGAGCCTTCTCTGCCATTCATTATGATCATGGCTGATTATCAAGTTCAATATCTTGATCCAATCTTCCCCCATATCCTATGATCTCTTTAGCCTCCTTCTTGAAATTACACAATGTTTTTGCCTCAACTACTTTCTGCTTTTATCAATTAGTTTTTATCAATCTTTTTCTCTTTACATGCCTATAGAAATTTTTACAGTCAGTTTTTATGTTGCCCGCTAGCTTACTTTCATTTTGTATTTTCCCCTTTTTAATCAATCCCTTGGTCCACCTTTGCTGAATTTTAAATTGTTCACAATCCTCAGGTCTATTGCTTTTTCTTGCTAAATTGTATGGCTCTTCTTTGAATCTAATACTATCTCTAATTTTCCTTGAAAGCCATGGTTTGGCTAGTGTTCCCGTTCTACTCTTGCGCCAAATAGGAATAAAGAAGTTTTATAATAATCTTTATTAGTGTCACAAGTAGGCTTACATTAACACTGCAATGAAGTTACTGTGAGAAGCCCCGAGTCGCCACATTCCGGCGCCTGATCGGGCACACTGAGGGAGAATTCAGAATGTCCATTTCACTAACAGCACGTCTTTCGGAACTTGTGAGAGCAAACCGGAGTACCCGAAGGAACCCCATGCAGACACAGGGAGAATGTGCAAACTCCGCACAGACAGTGACCCAAGCCGGGTATCGAAACCAGGTCCCTGGCGCTGTGAAGCAACAGTGCTAACCACTGTTCCACCCTGAGGTTCACCCATTTGTTCCTTGAATGCCTGCCATTGCCTGTCTGCTGTCCTTCATTTCAGTAATGTTTCCCAGTCGGTCATTGCCAACTATGCCTCTTACCATCATAGTTATCTTTGAGATTCAGGACTCTGGTCTCAGAATTAACTGTCTGACTATGCACCTTGATAAAGAATTCTACCATATTATGGTCACTCATCCCCAAGGGTTCTCTCACAACTAGGTTGCCAACTAAACCTTTCTCATTGCACAACACCCAATCCAAGATGGCCTGATCCCCTGTTGGTTCCTCAATGTATTGGCCCAGAAAACCATCCTATATACGCTCCAGAAATTCCTCTTCTATTGCACTGTGACTAATTTGACCATAGGAGCGGAATTAGGCCACTTGGCGCCATTCAATTATGGCTGATATTTTTCTCATCCCCATTCTCCTGCCTTCTCCCCATAACCCCTGATCCCCTTATTAATCAAGAACCTATCTATCTCGGTCTTAAAGACACTCAGTGACTTGGCCTCCACAGCCTTCTGCGGCAAAGAGTTCCACAGATTCACCACCCTCTGGCTGAAGAACTTCTCCTCATCTCAGTTTTAAAGGATCGTCCCTTTAGTCTGAGATGATGTCTTCTGGTTCTAGTTTTTCCTTTCAGTGGAAAGATTCTCTCCACGTCCACTCTATGCAGGTCTCGCAGTAACCTGTAAGTTTCAATAAGATCCCCCCCCCCCCCCTCTCATCCTTCTAAACTCCAATGAGTACAGACCCAGAATCCTCAACCATTCCTCATACGACAAGCTATTCATTCCAGGGATCATTCTTGTGAACCTCCTCTGGACCCTTTCCAAGGCCAGCACATCCTTCCTTAGATACAGGGCACAAAACTGCTCACCAAACTGTAAATGGGGTCTGACCAGAGTCTTCATAGAATTTACAGTGCAGAAGGAGGTCATTCGGCCCATCGAGTCTGCACCAGCTCTTGGAAAGAGCACCCTACCCAAGGTCAACACCGCCACCCTATCCCCATAACCCAGTAACCCCACCCAACACTAAGGGCAATTTTGGACACTAAGGGCAATTTATCATGGCCAATCCGCCTAACCTGCAGATCTTTGGACTGTGGGAGGAAACCGGAGCACCCAGAGGAAACCCACACACACACGGGGAGGATGTGCAGACTCCGCACAGACAGTGACCCAAGCCAGAATCGAACCTGGGACCCTGGAGCTGTGAAGCAATTGTGCTATCCACAAGGCTACCGTGCTGCCCATGTCTTATACAGCCTCAGCAGTTCACCCCTGCTTTTGTATTCTAGCCCTCTTGACAGGAATGCTAACATTGCATTTGCCTTCTTAACTGCCGACTGAACCTGCACATTAACCTTAAGAGAATCGTGAACAAGGACTCCCAAGTCCCTTTGTGCTTCTGATTTTTTAGAAAATAGTCTATGCCTAAATCCCTCCTTCCAAAGTGCATAACCTCACACTTTTCCACATTGTATTTAATTTGCCACTTCATTGCCCATTCTCCTAGCCTGTCCAAATTCTTCTGAACCCCCTTGCAATCCTTCTGCAGCCCCCTTGCTTCCACAATACTACCTATCCCTCTACAGATCTTTGTATCATTTCTTCCAGATCATTAATGTTGATTGTGAAAAGTTGTGGTCTCAGCACTATACCACTAGACGGCTGCCATCCTGAAAAAGACCCCTTTACTCCCACTCTCTGCCTTCTGCCAGTCAGCCTATCCTCTATCCATGCCAGGATCTTACCCTGAACACCATGGGCTTTTAACTTATTTAACAGTCTGCAATGCAGCACCTTGTCAAAGGTCTTCTGGAAATCTAAATAAATCACATCCACTGGTTCTCCTTTGTCTAACTACCCTGTTACCTCCTCAAAGAACTCACCCAATCTATATGCAGATTTCAGTCACCCATAATCACAGATGTTCCTTCATCACATGCATCTCTGATTTCCTGTCTAATGCTATTCCCAACATTACCACTGCTGTTTGGTGGTCTGTACACCATCCCTATGAATGTTTTTTGCCCCTTGATGTTCCTTAACGCGACCCAGACAGATTCCACATAGTCTGTGCTAATATCTTTCCTCAATATTTTATGAATGTTTTCCTAATCAACAATGCAGCACCCCCAAGTTTGCGTGGGTTTCGCCCCCACAACCCAAAGATGTGCAGGTTAGGTGGATTGGTCACGCTAAATTGCCCCTTTATTGGAAACAATTAATTGGGTACTCTAAATTTATAAAAAAGAAACGATGCAGCACTAGCACCTTTTCATTTCTGTCTGTCGTTCCTAAAAACTAAATAGCCCTCAATGTCAAGTTACCATCCTTGGTCACCTTAGAGCCATAGCCCTGTAATCCCAACTATATCATAACCCTTTACCTCTACCTGCGCAACTAATTCATCCATTTTACTTTGAATGCTCTGTGTGATCAGGTACAAGACCATAAGGCTGGTCCTTTTAGCATTCCTTTACCCATCCTACTATTTTTTATTTTATTTACAGTGTTATTATCTGATACAGGCCCTTGATTTCTCTGCCTAGCACTTTCTTATTCTCCTTACTGTCTTTTTCTCTTGTTCTTGATTTCCCCTTATCTGAATCCTTACATAGGTTCCCACCCCCCTGCCATATTAGTTTAAACCCTCCCCAACCACTCTAGCAAGTACCAACCCCCCCTCCCCCCACCAAGAACACCAGCCCCGGTCCTGCCCAGGTGTAACCCGCCCAGTTTGTACTGATCCCACCTCCCCCAGAACCGATCCCAATGCCTACGAAATCTGAAACCCTCCCCCTCACCCCATCTCTTCAGCCATGTATTCATCCGATACATCCTACTATTTTGACTGTGACTAGCACATTGCACTGGTAGTAATCCTGAGATCACTACCTTTGAGGTCCAACTTCTGAACTTTCGACCTAACTCCCTATATTCTGCTTTGAGGACCTCATCCCTTTTTTACCTATGCCGTTGGTACCGATATGCACCACGACCACTGGCTGTTCATCCTCCCCCTGCTGAATGTCCTGGAACTGTCCTGAGTCATCCTTGACCCTAGCACCAGGGAGTCAATTCATTTTCCATCTTTCCCCTAATTCTGGGGGAAGGGATGAATAAATCAGTGAATATTGATCACGTACGGTAGCACCGTACATGGTCGCAGTTCTCCTCAAAAACTCAGTGAACCCTTCTGGGTCATCTTTGCAGGAGGGACATTGGGCCATGATCAAACATAGCTCATGGGGTTTAAAAGCCTGCCACACCTCAATGAATGGGTCATCATTATCACCAGCATGGGGGTTAATAACACTCCTAATGGGATAATTTGCAGGGGGAGCTGGTGGCGGAAAAGTTTCCTCCTCCTTACGTTGGAGTGATAAATCAAGAAGAGCCTGATTGACAGAGGTGAAGGGTTGTTCCATATCCACGGCTTGCGCATGTGACCGAGTTGCTACGGGTGACGCGTCAGCAGGAGTTTCATTGGCAGTGAGACCATAAGGGGGAGTCTGGACTTGGGACAGTGGAATTGTAGGGCCAGGGCGTGCAGGATGAGGGTGGGGTCCAGGGGTCAACTCCTCCTCCTCTTCTGTGTCGCCTGAGAAGGGAAACAGTGGCATGCCAGAGCAACTGGGAGGATCCTCCTTTCGTTTAATCTGATGGGCTAGCCCTACCTGCCGGTTGAAGATTTCTTATTTTCGCTTTGTTGTTTATGCTTCCTATCCCAAAGTTCACATTCCAATTTTAAAGTCTCCCAATTTTTTGTTTTACCATCCACACAATCATCAATCCCTTTTCTGCGGGCGTTATCTCTCCAACTCATTAATAGTGATTGTTCGTGGCGCTTAGTGGACTGTTTTTTCCACTCTGAAATTAAAGATTTCCATTTGAAGCTGGCGTTTCTCTCCCAAATAGCTTTCTCTGCAGCAATGCAATTATCGTAGTTCCAAGTGCCACCCAGTGGCCAAATATCGTTACCCAATTTATTGTTCAGCGCAGCAGATAATCTTCTGAAATTACGTTCTTGAGAAGGGATCTCAGAACACATAAAAAATAGAGGGGAATTTCCCCCGGTTTTGTCTAAACTCTGTCCCATAATGTCAGTAAAATGTGTCCCTGGCAACAAAAAATGATCAAAAAAAATCCCTGGTACCAAATCAAATTGCTGGGTCCCTGACCCAAACTTAAGCCTGTGTAACAAGAGGTCCCTGACCTAAGGCTAACCACAATAGGGGTCCCTGATCCTAAGTACTCGACTAACAGTCCAATTTAGATACGGGCACCGTCACCTGTTAGTTACTTCTGTCAGGGATGAGGGGTCAAACCACCGATCCGAGAGAGAGAGAGAGAGAGAGACCAAGGTTAATCTTAACTTGTGCCGGCGTCCGTCTCTTCCCTCCAGATCGTGGCTCGATCACTTCTTCAGTCCCCCACAGAATTCACTCAGGGTATTGGTAACTGCACGCTTGCGGCAAATGTTGAAGTCAATATTTTCCTGCTTCTGTAGTAGAAAGATTCAACAACGCTCGTTAAGGCAAAATAACAAGGCTTTATTTACGAAGAGACTGCATGCAGTAATGGCTGAGACTGGAGGTCAGAGAGCAGTTAGTCCAACTGCTGATTCCTTCCCAAGTCTGCCCTTTCACAGAGACTTAGCTCAGTATTTATACATTATCATTATCAGGATTGCGTGACTACAGCTTAGTCAGGAATTCGATCAGAAGTACAAACATAAGCAATATCATAAAACAGACCAAACCTTGCTGACCTTCTTGGGCTCTTTGTCGCATCATTCATACCATTATCTTGTCCTTGGAGGGAACATTAAAAGGTCGGAGGAGACTTTCCTTCCTGACCTCATCTTGTCTTATTCATACGGCCCTGGGTTATGAGGAGTTAGTCTTATCAGGAGTTGCCGAGGTCAGGTATTTTGGAATGGTTTGACCTTCTCTGATCTTATTCAGACTTCAAGTTATGCGGAGTCGGCCTTATCAGTCTTACAGGGGTCTGGAATGGTTAGGGCAGCATTTCTTACAGGGGTCTGGTGAGCTGTCAGCATTCTTTACAGGGGTCTGGTGAGCTGGAATGAATAGGTCAGCTTTTCTTACATTGTATCAAACATTTTGACCAGTCTTCCCATTGACCAGTATTCCCATCATGCCATTACTTTATTCGTACCATATCACACGCTTGCCGCTTTTTCTAAGGACAAAGCCAGCTGCAATGCTTGTTTGCAATCCAGCTCATCCTCTGCTAACAGGACATAATGTATTGCTAAATTATGTATTCAGCAAACCAACCGGTCTTGGAGCATCTCATTTAGCATCAGACCAAATTCACAAGTCTCTGACAATCACCTTAATCTTGTTAAAAAGTTTGTAACTGACTCCCCAGTGTCTCGGAATGCTGAGTAAAACTGGTACCTTCGCAGAATCAGAGATGGCTTGGGTCATAGTACTCTTTTACTAAGTCCATCAATTCCTGGAAAGTTTTCGTGTCCGGTGCACTCGGTAAAGTGAGACTGCGCATAATGGAAAAAACTGCCGGCCCACACGGTCAGCAGAATGTCCCGTTGCTTTTCATCCAGAATGATATCATTTGCTCTAAAGAAGTACTTCATCCACTCTACATATCTGGCCCAGTCTTCCACTGCAGAGTCAAAAGAGTCAAACTTCCCGAATAAAGGCATTTTGCCTGTCAGTGGCTTACCTTTAATATGCGGCAGCTGTTGACAGAACACAGGCCCTCTGCATTATTGCTTCAGTAACAAACACACAGTCATTGCTTCACTTCTGGTTATTATCCAAGAATCCTAATTCTAAAATATGCACCTGGGCACTGACTAAGGACAGGATTGATATTAACTGCCAGGCCTTCATGATATATCCAGTCAAAACTCAATGTGTAGGCTCAAGCTTGCGAAAAGGTACCTTTATCAAGAGAATGATTGACACCCACGAAAGAATGGGGAAGAGAACAAGGTTTGAGACTATAACGCTGACTTTTGTTTGTTACAGATACTGCACAGAAGGAACAAGTCTCCTCATGAAGATCGGCTTGCACTCAGATACAGATTCAATGTGTAATCATTGTGTATCTTAATAAAGTTTATTCCTATCAGATACAAAGGAATGTGTGCTGGTCCTATTCTAACTTTTCCCATCTCCGACTATCCCCAGCTCCGACTATCCCCAGCTGCGACTATCCCCAGCTCCAACCATCCCCAGCTCCGACTATCCCCAGCTGCGACTATCCCCAGCTCCAACCATCCCCAGCTCCGACCATCTCCAGCTGCGGCTATCCCCAGCTCCAACCATCCCCAGCTCCGACTATCTCCAGCTGCGACTATCCCCAGCTCCGACCATCCCCAGCTCCAACCATCCCCAGCTGCGACTATCCCCAGCTCCAACCAACCCCAGCTCCGACCATCTCCAGCTCCAACCATTCCCAGCTCCGACTATCCCCAGCTCCAACAATCACCAGCTCCGACCATCCCCAGCTCCAACCATCCCCAGCTGCGACTAACTCCAGCCCCAACTATCCCCAGCTCTGACCATTCCCAGCTCCGACTATCCCCAGCTTCGACTATCCCCAGCTCCGACCATCCCCAGCTCCAACCATCCCCAGCTCCAACCATCCCCAGCTCCGACTATCCCCAGCTTTGACTATCCCCAGCTCCGACCATCCCCAGCTCCGACTAATAATGATCTTAATTGTCACACGTATGCTTACATTAACACTGCAATGAAGTTATTGTGAAAAGCCTCCAGTCACCACATTGCGGCGCCTGTTCGGGTACAGAGGGAGAATTCAGAATTCAGAGGGAGAATTCCAATTCACCTAACAGCATGACTTTCGGGACATGTGCTACCATGCCTCAGCTCGGACAATCCCGAGCTCCGACTATCCCGTGCTCCGACGATCTCCAGCTCCGACTATCTCCAGCTTCGACTATCCCAGCTCCGACTATCTCCAGCTCCGACTATCCCCAGCTCCGACTATCTCCAGCTCCGACTATCCCCAGCTCCGACTATCCCCAGCTCCGACTATCTCCAGCTGCGACTATCTCCAGCTCCGGCCATCCACAGCTCCGACTATCCCCAGCTCCGACTATCCCCAGCTCGGACTATCTCCATCTTCGACACTCTCCAGCTCCGACTATCTCCAGCTCGGACAATCCCCAGCTCCGACTATCTCCAGCTCGGACTATCTCCAGCTCCGACTATCCCCAGCTCTGACTATCCCCAGCTCCGACCATCCCCAGCTCCGACCATCCTCAGCTGCGACCATCCCCAGCTCCGACCATCCCCAGCTCGGACAATCCCCAGCTCCGACTATCTCCAGCTCGGACTATCTCCAGCTCCGACTATCCCCAGCTCTGACTATCCCCAGCTCTGACTATCCCCAGCTCCGACCATTCCCAGCTCCAACTATCCCCAGCTGCGAACATCCACAGCTCCGACTAATAATAACCTTTATTGTCACAAGTAGGATTACATTAACACTGCAATGAAGTTACTGTGAAAAGCCCCTAGTCACCACATTGCGGCGCCTGTTCGGGTGCAGAGGGAGAATTCAAAATGTCCAATTCACCTAACAGTTCGTCTTTCGGAACTTGTGGGAGGAAACCGGAGTACCCAGAGGAAACCCACACTAATACATGGAGAACGTGCAGACTCCGCACAGACAGTGACCCACGTGGGAATTAAACCCGGGACCCTGGTGTTAAGCTGCTAACCACTGTGCTACCATGCCCTAGCTCAGACAATCCCCAGCTCCGACTATCTCCAGCTCCGACTATCTCCAGCTGGGACTATCTCCAGCTCCGACTAGCGCAAGAGGATAGACAGTCGGGAGAGTGAAAACTGAGCGAGAGGAGACAGCCGGGAGACGCAGTGGTTGCTGGATAAGTGTTTTATTTTTACCTGTATTTAAGTTGGGCAGTTCCTAAACCCTAGACACTCCACTTGTAGTGTCCCCCACCCTTCCACCTCCTCTAACCTAAGCGGGTGTGTGAATATCAGGTAAGCTCTTTCTTTCTTTTTCTTGTTTTTACCGCAAGTTATCTAGGGGGGATGGCAGGGAAGGCAGTGCAATGTTCCTCCTGTGATGCTCGATCAGTAACTCCTGAGGCGAGACTGGAGACAATTGAAGGCTTTATTGCACTAGATGTTTCCCCCAGCAGCGCAGGTATAGAATGCGGCTGCTGGGGAGACACAAGCTCTTATATTCTGCCTTACTGGGCGGAACCAGCAGGCAGGCTTCACCAATGAAAATAGCAGTCTCAGGTACCTCCTACACCAATGGTCTTACAGCATTATTCAGGGTATCGTAATACCCCTAATACCGACTACCACATCCTGCAGAATGTTTTAGGTGAGGGACGCCGTCTGTGTCCCTGCTGATTTCACCTGTGGGAAGTGCACCCATCTCTAGCTCCTCAGAAACCGTGTTAGGGAACTGGAGCTCGAGCTGGATGAACTTCGGATCATTCGGGAGGCAGACGTGGTCATAGATAGTAGCTTCAGGGATGTAGTTACTCCGAAGAATGAAGATAGATGGGTGACAGTGAGAGGGGCTGGGAGGGAGCAGTCAGTACAGGGATCCCCTGTGGTCGTTCCCCTTAGTAACAAGTATACCGCTTTGGACAATGGTTGGGTGGGGGGGAGGGGGACTTACCAGGGGTAAGCCACGGTGACCGGATCTCCAGCACTGAATCCGTCCTTGTTGCTCAGAAGGGAAGGAGGGAGAGGAGGAGAGCAATAGTTATTGGGGACTCGATAGTTAGAGGGACAGATAGATGGTTCTGTGGCAATGAAAGAGACTCACGGATGGTATGTTGCCTCCCGGGTGCCAGGGTCCATGACGTCTCGCACAGTGTTTTCAGAATCCTTAAAGGGGAGGGGGAGCAGTCACAACTCGTGGTACAAATCGGTACCAACGACATAGGTAAGAGAAGGGACGGGGATTTAAAACAGGAATTTAGGGAGCTAGGGTGGAAGCTGAGAGCCAGGACAAACCATGTTGTCATCTCTGGTTTGTTGGCGGTGCCACGTGCTAGCGAGGTGAGGAACAGGGAGAGAGTGCAGATAAACACGTGGCTGCAGGGATGGTGTAGGAGGGAGGGTTTCAGTTACATGGATAATTGGAGCACATTCTGGGGAAGGTGGGACCTGTACAGACAGGACGGTTTGCACCTGAACCAGAGGGGCACCAATATCCTGGCAGGAAAATTTGCTACGGCTCTTCGGGGGGGTTTAAACTAATTTGTCAGGGAGATGGGAAAACGAGCTGTAGTCCAGAAGCCAGTGTTGAGAGTAGTGAGATACTGAGGAGGGTGTCAAGGTCGCAGGAGTGTACCGGCAGACAGAAAGGTGGGTTAAAGTGTGTCTACTTTAATGCAACGAGCATCAGCAATGAGGTAGGTGAACTTGGAGCATGGATTGGTACTTGGGACTACGATGTTGTGGCCATTACGGAGACATGGGTAGAACAGGGACAGGAATGGTTGTTGGAAGTTCCGGGGTATAGATGTTTCAGTAAGAGTAGGGAAGATGGTAAAAGAGGTGGAGGAGTAGCATTGTTAATCAAGGATAGTTTAACGGCTGCAGAAAGGCAGTTCGAGGGGGATCTGCCTACTGAGGTAATATGGGCTGAAGTTAGAAATAGGAAAAGAGCGGTCACATTGTTAGGAGTTTTCCATAGGCCCCCAAATAGTAATAGAGATGCGGAGGAAGAAATTGCAAAGAAGATTATGGATAGGTGTGGAGGTCTCAGGGTAGTTGTCATGAATTACTTTAACTTTCCAATTACTGATTGGAACCTCTATAGGTTGAACAGTTCGGATGGGGCAGTTTTGCACAGTGTGTGCAAGAGGGCTTCCTGATACAATATGTGGATAGGCCGACAAGAGGTGGGGCCACATTGGATTTGGTACTGGGTAATTAACTGGGCCAAGTGTTAGATTTGTTTGTGGGAGAGCACTTTGGAGATTAGGTGTCTTTCACTATTGCAATGGAGAGGGATAGGGCCATACGGCAGGGCAAGGTTTATAATTGGGAGGGGTAATTATGATGCGATTAGGCAAGAATTAGGGAGCATAAGATGGGAACAGAAACTGTCAGGGAAAGGCACAAATGAAAAGTGGAACTAGTTCAAGGAACAAATACTGCGTGTCCTTGATAGGTGTGTCCCTGTCAGGAAGGGAGGAAATGGCCGTGTGAGGGAACCATGGTTCACAAAAGAGGTTGAATGTCTTGTCAAGATGAAAAAGGAAGCGTATGTAAGGATGAGAAAACAAGGTTCAGTTGGGTCGCTTGAGGGTTACAAGGTAGCAAGGAATGAGCTAAAAAAAAGGGCTTAGGAGAGCTAGGCGGGGGCATGAGAAGTCCTTGGCGGGTCGGATCAAGGAAAACCCCAAGGCTTTTTACTCTTATGTGAGAAATAAAAGAATGACCAGGGTGAGGTTAGGGCCGGTCAAGGACAGGAGTGGGAACTTGTGCATGGAGTCAGAAGAGATAGGAAAGGCGTTGAATGAATACTTTTCTTCAGTGTTCACCGAGGAGAGGGCAGCACGGTAGCATAGCGGTTAGCGCAATTGCTTCACAGCTCCAGGGTCCCAGGTTCGATTCCCGGCTGGGTCACTGTCTGTGTGGAGTCTGCACGTTCTCCCCGTGTGTGCGTGGGTTTCCTCCGGGTGCTCCGGTTTCCTCCCACAGTCCAAAGATGTGCAGGTTAGGTGGATTGGCCATGCTAAAATTGCCCTTAGTGTCCAAAATTGCCCTTAGTGTTGGTTGAGTGGGGTTACTGGGTTATGGGGATAGGGTGGTGTGGGCTTGGGTAGGGTGCTCTTTCCAAGAGCCGGTGCAGACTCGATGGGCCGAATGGCCTCCTTCTGCACTGTAAATTCTATGAAATCTATGAGAGGGGCTATGTTTTTGAGGATGAGAGTGTGATACAGGCGGGTAGGCTGGAGGAGGTAGATGTTCTGAGGGAAGATGTATTAGCAATTTTGAAAAACCTGAGTGTCGACAAGTCCCCTGGGCCAGATGGGATGTATACTAGGATTCTTTGGGAGACAAGGGATGAGATTGCAAAGCCTTTGGCTTTGATCTTTGGGCCGTCACTGTCCACGGGGATAGTGCCAGAGGACTGGAGAGTGGTGAATGTTGTTCCTCTGTTCAAGAAAGGAAATAGGAATGACCCTGGTAATTAGAGGCCAGTTAGTCTTACTTCGGTGGTCGGTAAGTTAATGGAAAGGGTCCTGAGGGATAGGGTTAATGACCATTTGGAAAGATGCAGCTTAATCCGGGGTAGTGAACACGGATTCGTGAAGGGTAAGTCTTGCCTCGCAAATTTGATTGAATTCTTTGAGGAGGTAACTAAGTGTGCAGATGAAGGTAGAGCAGTTGATGTCGTATACATGGATTTCAGTAAGGCGTTTGATAAGGTTCCCCATGGACGGGTCATGAAGAAAGTAAGGAGGTGTGGGATAGAGGGAAATTTGGCCAATTGGATAAGTAACTGACTATCACATAGAAGACAGAGGGTGGTGGTGGATTGAAAATTTTCAGACTGGAGACCAGTTACCAGCGGTGTACCACAGGGATCAGTGCTGGGTCCTTTGCTATTTGTGATTTTTATAAATGACTAGGAGGAGGGGGCTGAAGGGTGGGTCAGTAAATTTGCTGATGACACCAAGATTGGTGGAGTAGTGGATAATGTGGAGGGCTGTTGTAGGCTGCAAAGAGACATTAATAGGATGCAGAGCTGGGCCAAAAAATGGCAGATGGAGTTTAACCCTGATAAGTGTGAGGTGATTCATTTTGGTAGGACAAATTTGAATGCGGATTACATGGTCAACGGCAGGGTTCTGAAGAATGTGGAGGAACAGAGAGATCTTGGGGTTCAGGTGCATAGATCTCTAAAGGTTGCCATTCAAGTGGATAGAGCCGTGAAGAAGGCGTACAGTGTGTTATCGTTTATTAACGGAGGGCTTGAGTTTAAGAGCCGGGGGGGTAATGCTGCAACTGTACAGGACCCTGGTGAGACCACATTTGGAGTATTGTGTGCAGTTTTGGTCACCTCACTATAGGATGTGGAAGCATTGGAAAGGGTGCAAAGGAGATTTACCAGGATGCTGCCTGGTTTGCAGGATAGGTCTTATGAGGAAAGGTTGAGAGAGCTGGGTCTTTTCTCATTGGAGCGAAGGAGGATGAGAGGCGACTTAATAGAGGTTTATAAGATGATGAGGGGGATAGATAGAGTGGACGTACAGAGACTATTTTCTTGGGTGGATGTAGCTGTTACAAGGGGGCATAACTATAAGATTCAGGGTGGGAGATACAGGAGGATTGTCCGAGGTAGGGCCTTTACTCAGAGAGTGGTTAGGGTGTGGAATGGACTGCCTGTTGTGATAGTGGAGTCGGACACTTTAGGAACTTTCAAGCGGTTATTGGATAGGCACATGGAGCACACCAGAATGACAGGGAGTGGGATAGCTTGATCTTGGTTTTGGACAAAGCTCGGCACAAAATAGAGGGCCGAAGGTTCTGTTATGTGCTGTACTGTTCTATGTTCTATCCCCAGCTCAGATTATCCCCAGCTCAGACAATCCCCTGCTCCGACTAATCCTAGCTCCAACTATCCTCAGCTCCAACTATCCCCAGCTCCGACTATCTCCAGCTCTGATCATTCCGAGCTCCGACTATCTCCAGCTCCGACTATTCCCAGATGCGACTATCCCCAGCTGCGACTTTCCCCAGCTGCGACGATCCCCAGCTGCGACTATCCCTAGCTCCGACAAACTCCAGCTCCGACTATTCCCAGATCCGACTATCCCCAGCTGCGACTATCCCGGGCACCGACTATCCCCAGCTCCGACTATCCCCAGTTCCGACTGTCTCCAGCTGCGACTATCCCCAGTTCCGACTGGCTCCAGCTGCGACTATCTCCAGCTCCGACTGTCCTTGGCTCCGACTATCTCCAGTTCCGACCATCCTGAGCTCCGACTATCTCCAGCTCCGACTATCCCCAACTCCGATTGTCCCCAGCTGCGACAGTTTCCCGCTGCGACTATCCCGGGCACCGACAAACCCCAGCTCCGACCATGCCCAGCTCAGACCATCCAAAGCTGTGACCAGTCCAAGCTCTGACTATCTCCTGCTCGGACAATCCCCAACTCCGACTATCCCCAGCTCCGATTATCCCGAGCTCCGACTTTCCCCAGCTCCGCCTGTCCCGAACTCCGATAATCCCCAGCTCCAAATATCCCTAGCTCCGACTATCGCCAACTGCGACTATCCCCAGCTCCGACTATCCCCAGCTCCGACAATCTCCGGCTCCGACTATCCCCAGCTCCGACTATCCCCAGCTCCGACTATCCCCAGCTCCGACAATCTCCGGCTCCGACTGTCCCGAGCTCCGACTATCCCCAGCTCCGACTATTGCCAGCTCTGACTATCCCGAGCTCCGACTATCCCCAGCTCCGACTATCCCCAGCTCCGACTATTGCCAGCTCTGAGTATCCCCAGCTCTGACTATCCCCAGCTCCGACAATCCCCAGCTCCGGCTATCCCCAGCTCCGACTATCCCCAGCTCCGACTATCTCCAGCTCCGACTATCTCCAGCTGTGTCTATTCCCAGCCCCGACTATCCCCAGTTCTGACCATCCCCAACTCCGACTACCTCCAGCTCCGACTGTCCCCAGCTGCGACGATCTCCAGCCCCGTCTATTCCCAGCTCCGACTATCCCCAGTTCCGACCATCCCCAACTCCGAAGATCCCCAGCTCCGACTATCTCCAGCCCCGTCTATTCCCAGCTCCGACTATCCCCAGTTCCGACCATCCCCAACTCCGACTATCTCCAGTTCCGACTATCCCCGACTCCGAGTATCCCCAGCTGCGTCTATCTCCAGCTGTGCCTATTCCAGACTCCAACTATCCCCAGCTCTGACTATCCCTAACTCCAACTATCGCCAACTGCGACTATCCCCAGCTGCGACTATCCCCAGCTCCGACAATCCCCAAATCCGACTATCCCCAGCTCCAACTATCTCCAGCTGGGATTATTTCCCGCTGCGAATATCGCCAACAGCGACTATCCGCAGCTCCGATTAACCCCAGCTCCGACTTTCCCCAGCTCCGACTGTCCCGAACTCCGATAAACCCCAGCTCCGACTATCCCCAGCTCCGACTATCTCCAGCTCCGACTATCTCCAGCTGTGAATATCGCCAACTGCGACTATCCGCAGCTCCGATAATCCCCAACTCCGACTATCCCCTGCTCCGACTATCCCCTGCTCCGACTATCTCCAATTGCGACTATCGCCAACTGCGATTATCGCCAACTGCGACTATCTCCAGCTCCGACTGTCCCCAGTTCCGACTATCCCCAGCTCCGACTCTCTCCAGCTCCGACTGTCCCCAGTTCCGACTATCACCAGCTCCAACTATCTCCAGCTCCGATTATCCCCAGCTCCGACTATCCCCAGCTCCGACTATCCCCAGCTCCGACTATCCCCAGCTCCGACTAACCCCAGCTCCGACTATCCCCAGCTCCGACTAACTCCAGCTCCGACTATTCCCAGCTCCGACTATCCCCAGCTCCGACTGTCCCGAACTTCGATTATCCCCAGCTCCGACAATCTCTGGCTCCGACTGTCCCGAACTTCGAGTATCCCCAGCTCCGACTGTCCCGAACACCGACTATCCCCAGCTCCGACTGTCCCCAGTTCCGACATTCTCCAGCTCCGACTGTCCCCAGTTCCGACTATCTCCAGCTCCGACTAACCCCAGCTCCGACTATCCCCAGCTCCGACTATTCCCAGCTCTTGATATCGCCAGCTATGACTGTCTCCAGCTCCGACTATCCCCAGCTCCGACTGTCCCGAAATTCGATTATCCCCAGCTCCGACAATCTCCGGCTCCGACTGTCCCGAACTTCGACAATCCCCAGCTCCGACAGTCCCGAACACCGACTATCTTCAGCTCCGACTATGCCCAGCTCCGACTATCCCCAGCTCCAACTATCACCAACTGCGACTATCCCCAGCTCCGACTATCCCCAGCTCCGACTGTCTCCAGCTCCGACTATCCCCGGCTCCAACTATCCCCAGCATCCGACTATCCCCATCTCCGACTATCCCCAGCTCCGATTATCCCCAGCTCTGACTTTCCCCAGCTCCGACTTTCCCCAGCTGCGCCTATCCCCAGCTCCGACTATCCCCAGCTCCGACCATCCCCAGCTCGGACTATCTTCAGCTCCGACTATCTCCAGCTGCGCCTATCCCCAGCTCCGACAATCTCCAGCTCTGACTATCTCCAGCTGCGCCTATCCCCAGCTCCGACTATCCCCAGCTCCGACTATCCCCAGCTCCGACTATCCCCAGCTCCGACTATCTCCAGCTGTGTCTATTCCCAGCCCCGACTATCCCCAGTTCCGACCATCCCCAACTCCGACTATCTCCAGCTCCGACTGTCCCCAGCTGCGACGATCTCCAGCCCCGTCTATTCCCAGCTCCGACTATCCCCAGTTCCGACCATCCCCAACTCCGATGATCCCCAGCTTCGACTATCTCCAGCCCCGTCTATTCCCAGCTCAGACTATCCGCAGTTCCGACCATCCCCAAATCCGACTATCTCCAGTTCCGACTATCCCCGGCTCCGACTATCCCCAGCTCCGTCTATCTCCAGCTGTGCCTATTCCAGACTCCAACTATCCCCAGCTCTGACTATCCCTAACTCCGACTATCGCCAACTGCGACAATCCCCAGCTCCAACAATCTCCAGCTGCGATTATCTCCAGCTCCAACTTTCCCCAGCTCCGACTGTCCCGAACTCCAATAATCCCCAGCTCCGACTATCCCCAGCTCCGACTATCCCCAGCTCCAACTATCACCAACTGCGACTATCCCCAGCTCCGACTATCCCCAGCTCCGACTATCCCCAGCTCCGACGATCCCCAGCTCCGACTGTCCCGAACTCAGACTACCTCCAACTCCGACTGTCCCCAGTTCCGACTATCCCCAGCTCCGACTGTCTCCAGCTGTGACTATTCCCAGCTCTGCCTATCCCAGTTCTGACCATCCCCAACTCCGACTACCTCCAGCTGCAATTGTCGCCAACTGCGACTATCCCCAGCTCCGACTATCCCCAGCTCCGACAATCTCCGGCTCCGACTGTCCCGAACTTCGACTATCCCCAGCTCCGACTGTCCCGTACTCAGACTACCTCCAGCTACGACTGTCCACAGTTCCGACTATCCCCAGCTCCGACTGTCCCCAGCTCCGACGATCCCCAGCTCCGACTATCCCCACCTCCGACTATCTCCTGCTCCGACTATCTCCAGCTCCGACTATCTCCAGCTCCGACTATCTCCAGCTCCGACTATCGCCAGCTCCGACTATCCCCAGCTGCGGCTATCCCCAGCTCCGACTACCTCCAGCTGTGCCTATCTCCCGCTCCGACTATCCCCAGCTCCGACTTTCCCCAGCTCCGACTATCCCCAGCTCCGACTATCCCCAGCTCCAACTATCTCCAGCTGCGACTATCCCCAGCTCCGATTATCTCCAGCTGTGCCTATCCCCAGCTCCGACTCTCCCCAGCTCCGACTTTCACCAGCTCCGACTTTCCCAAGCTCCGACTATCCCTAGCTCAGCCTATCCCCAGCTCCGACTAACCCCTGCTCCGACTACCCCCAGCTGCGACTACCCCAGCTCCAACTATCTCCAGCTCAGCCTATCCCCAGCTCCGACTATCCCCAGCTCCGACTATTCCCAGCTCCGACTAACCCCAGCTGCGACTATCCCCAGCTCCGACTCACCCCAGCTCCGACTAACCCCAGCTCCGACTATTCCCAGCTCCGACTAACCCCAGCTGCAACTATCCCCAGCTCCGACTCACCCCATCTCCGACTATTCCCAGCTCAGGCTATCCCCAGCTCCGACTGTCCCGAACTGCGATTATCCCAAGTTCCAACTATCCCCAGCTCCGACTATCCACAGCTCCGACTATCCCAAGCTCCGACTATCCCCAGCTCCGACTATCCCCAGCTCCGACTGTCCCGAACTCCGATTATCCCCAGCTCCGATTATCCCCAGCTCTGTCTATCTCCAGCTCCGACTATCTCCAGCTGCGACTATCTCCAGCTCCGACTATCTCCAGCTCCGACTACCTCCAGCTCCGACTGTCCCCAGTTCCGACTATCCCCAGCTCCGACTATCCCCAGCTCCGACTATCTCCAGCACCGACTATCTCCAGCTCCGACTGTCCCCAGTTCCGACTATCTCCAGCTCCGACTATCCCCAGCTCCGACTATCTCCAGCTGCGACTATCTCCAGCTCCGACTATCTCCAGCTGCGACTATCTCCAGCTGCGACTATCTCCAGCTCCGACTACCTCCAGCTCCGACTGTCCCCAGTTCCGACTATCCCCAGCTCCGACTATCCCCAGCTCCGACTATCTCCAGCACCGACTATCTCCAGCTCCGACTGTCCCCAGTTCCGACTATCTCCAGCTCCGACTATCCCCAGCTCCGACTATCCCCAGCTCCGACTATCCCCAGCTCCGACTATCTCCAGCTGCGCCTATCCCCAGCTCCGACTATCCCCAGCTCCGACTATCTCCAGCTCCGACTATCCCCAGCTCCGACTATCCCCAGCTCCGACTATCTCCAGCTGCGCCTATCCCCAGCTCCGACTATCCCCAGCTCCGACTATCTCCAGCTCCGACTATCCCCAGGTCCGACTAACTCCAGCTCTGACTATCTCCAGCTCCGACTATCGCCAGCTCCGACTATCCCCAGCTGCGACGATCCCCAGCTCCGACTATCCCCAGCTCCGACTATCCCCAGTTCGGACCATCCCCAACTCCGACTCCCTCCAGCTGCAACTATCGCCAACTACGACTATCCACAGCTCCGACTATCCCCGGCTCCGACTATCCCCAGCTCCGACTATCCCCAGCTCCGACTGTCCCGAACTCCGATTATCCCCAGCTCCGACTACCTCCAGCTGTGACTATCCCCCGCTTCGACTATCCCCAGCTCCGACTTTCCCCAGCTCCGACTATCCCCAGCTCCGACTATCACCAGCTCCGACTATCTCCAGCTGCGACTATCCCCAGCTCCGATTATCTCCAGCTGTGCCTATCCCCAGCTCCGACTATACCCAGCTCCGACTATTCCCAGCTCCGACTAACCCCAGCTGCGACTATCCCCAGCTCCGACTAACCACAGCTGCAACTATCCCCAGCTCCGACTCACCCCAGCTCCGACTATTCCCAGCTCAGGCTATCCACAGCTCCGCCTGTCCCGAACTGCGATTATCCCAAGCTCCGACTATCCCCAGCTCCGACTGTCCCCAACTCCGACTATCCCCAGCTCCGACTGTCCCGAACTCCGATTATCCCCAGCTCCGATTATCCCCAGCTCTGACTATCTCCAGCTCCGACTATCTCCAGCTCCGACTATCGCCAACTGCGACTATCCCCAGCTCAGATTATCCCCAGCTCGGACTATCCCCCGCTCCGACTATCCCCAGCTCCGACTATCCCCAGCTCCGCCTATCCCCAGCTCCGACTATCCCCAGATCCGACTATCCCCAGATCCGACTATTCCCAGCTCCGACTATCTCCAGCTCCGACTATCTCCAGCTCCGACTATCTCCAGCTCTGACTATCTCCAGCTCTGACTGTCTCCAGCTCCGACTATCGCCAACTGCGACTATCCCCAGCTCCGACTATCCCCAGATCCGACTATTCCCAGCTCCGACTATCTCCAGCTCCGACTATCCCCAGCTCCGACTATCTCCAGCTCCGACTATCTCCAGCTCCGACTATCTCCAGCTCTGACTATCTCCAGCTCCGACTATCTCCAGCTGTGTCTATTCCCAGCTCCGACTATCCGCAGTTCCGACCATCCCAGACTCCGACTACCTCCAGCTGCAACTATCGCCAACTGCGACTATCCCCAGCTCCGACTATCCCCAGCTCCGACAATCTCCGGCTCCGACTGTCCCGAACATCGACTATCCCCAGCTCCGACTGTCCCGAACTCAGACTACCTCCAGCTCCGACTATCTCCCGCTCCGACTGTCCCCAGTTCCGACTACCTCCAGCTGCAACTATCGCCAACTGCGACTATCTCCAGCAGCGACTATCTCCAGCTCCGACTATCCGCAGCTTCGACTGTCCCGAACTCCGATTATCCCCAGCTCTGACTATCTCCAGCTGCGCCTATCCCCACCTCCGACTATCTCCAGCACCAACTATCTCCAGCTCCGACTATCCCCAGCTCCGACTATCTCCAGCTCCGACTATCCCCAGCTCCGACTATCTGCAGCTCCGACTATCCCCAGCTCCGACTATCTCCAGTGTGTCTATTCCCAGCTCCGACTATCCCCAGTTCCGACCATCCCCAGCTCCGACTATCCCCAGTTCCGACCATCCCAAACTCCGACTATCTCCAGTTCCGACCATCCCCAGCTCCGCCTATCATCACCTCCGACTATCCCCAACTCGGACTATCCCCAGCTCGGACTATCCCCAGCTCCGACTATCTCCAGCTCCGCCGACCCCAGCTCCGACTATCCCCAGCTCCGACTATCCCCAGCTCCGACTATCCCCAGCTCCGACTATCCCCAGCTCCGACTATCCCCAGCTCCGACTATCTCCAGCTCCGTCTATCACCAGCTCCGACTATCCCCAGCTCCGACTATCCCCAGCTCCGACTTTCCCCGGCTCCGACTATCCCCAGCTCCGACGATCCCCAGCTCCGACTGTCCCGAACTCCGATTATCCCCAGCTCCGCCTATCCCCAGCTCCGACTATCCTCAGCTCCGACTACCTCCAGCTGTGCCTATCCCCAGCTCCGACTATCCCCAGCTGCGACTATCCCCAGCTCCGACTACCTCCAGCTGTGCCTATCCCCCGCTCCGACTATCCCCAGCTCCGACTTTCCCCAGCTCCGACTATCCCCAGCTCCGACTATCACCAGCTCCGACTATCTCCAGCTGCGACTATCCCCAGCTCCGATTATATCCAGCTGTGCCTATCCCCAGCTCCGACTTTCCCCAGCTCCGACTAAACCCAGCTCCGACTACCCCCAGCTGCGACTTCCCCAGCTCCGACTATCTCCCGCTCAGCCTATCCCCAGCTCCGACTATACCCAGCTCCGACTATTCCCAGCTCCGACTAACCCCAGCTGCGACTATCCCCAGCTCCGACTAACCACAGCTGCAACTATCCCCAGCTCCGACTCACCCCAGCTCCGACTATTCCCAGCTCAGGCTATCCACAGCTCCGACTGTCCCGAACTGCGATTATCCCAAGCTCCGACTATCCCCAGCTCCGACTATCCCCAGCTCCGACTATCCCAAGCTCCGACTATCCCCAGCTCCGACTATCACCAGCTCCGACTATCTCCAGCTGCGACTATCCCCAGCTCCGATTATCTCCAGCTTTGCCTATCCCCAGCTCCGACTTTCCCCAGCTCCGACTAACCCCAGCTCCGACTACCCCCAGCTGCGACTACCCCAGCTCCGACTATCTACCGCTCAGCCTCTCCCCAGCTCCGACTATACCCAGCTCCGACTATTCCCAGCTCCGACTAACCCCAGCTGCGACTATTCCCAGCTCCGACTAACCACAGCTGCAACTATCCCCAGCTCCGACTCACCCCAGCTCCGACTATTCCCAGCTCAGGCTATCCACAGCTCCGACTGTCCCGAACTGCGATTATCCAAAGCTCCGACTATCCCCAGCTCCGACTATCCCCAGCTCCGACTATCCCAAGCTCCGACTATCCCCAACTCCGACTATCCCCAGCTCCGACTACCCCCGGATCCGGCTATCCCCAGCTCCGACTATACCCAGCTCCGACTGTCCCGAACTCCGATTATCCCCAGCTCCGACTATCCCCAGCTCCGACTATCCCCAGCTCCGACTACCTCCAGCTGTGCCTATCCCCCGCTCCGACTATCCCCAGCTCCGACTTTCCCCAGCTCCGACTATCCCCAGCTCCGACTATCCCCAGCTCCGACTATCCCCAGCTCCGACTGTCCCGAACTTCGACTATCCCCAGCTCCGACTGTCCCGAACTCAGACTACCTCCAGCTCCGACTGTCCCCAGTTCCGACTACCTCCAGCTGCAACTAACGCCAACTGCGACAATCTCCAGCTATGACTATCTCCAGCTCCGACTATCCCCAGCTTCGACTGTCCCGAACTCCGATTATCCCCCGCTCCGATTAACCCCAGCTCTGACTATCTCCAGCTGCGCCTATCCCCACCTCCGACTATCTCCAGCTCCAACTATCTCCAGCTCCGACTATCCCCAGCTCCGACTATCTCCAGCTCCGACTATCCCCAGCTCCGACTATCTCCAGCTGTGCCTATCCCCCGCTCCGACTATCCCCAGTTCCGACCATCCCCAGCTCCGACTATCCCCAGCTCCGACTAGCTCCAGCTCCGACTATCCCCAGCTCCGACTAACCCCAGCTCCGACTACCTCCAGCTCCGTCTATCCCCAGCTCCGACTATCCCCAGCTCCGACTATCCCCAGCTCCGACTATCCCCGGCTCCGACTATCCCCAGCTCCGACTATCCCCAGCTCCGACTGTCCCGAACTCCGATTGTCCCCAGCTCCGACTATCCCCAGCTCCGACTAACCACAGCTGCAACTATCCCCAGCTCCGTCTCACCCCAGCTACGACTATTCCCAGCTCAGGCTATCCACAGCTCCGATTGTCCCGAACTGCAATTATCCCAAGCTCCGACTATCCCCAGCTCCGACTATCCCCAGCTCCGACTATCCCCAGCTCCGACTATCCCAAGCTCCGACTATCCCCAACTCCGACTATCCCCAGCTCCGACTATCCCCGGCTCCGACTATCTCCAGCTCTGACTATCCCCAGCTCCGACTGGCCCGAACTCCGATTATCCCCAGCTCCGACTATCCCCAGCTCCGACTATCCCCAGCTCCGACTACCTCCAGCTGTGCCTATCCCCAGCTCCGACTATCCCCAGCTGCGACTATCCCCAGCTCCGAATACCTCCAGCTGTGCCTATCCCCCGCTCCGACTATCCCCAGCTCCGACTTTCCCCAGCTCCGACTATCCCCAGCTCCGACTGTCACCAGCTCCGACTATCTCCAGCTGCGACTATCCCCAGCTCCGATTATCTCCAGCTTTGCCTATCCCCAGCTCCGACTTTCCCCAGCTCCGACTTTCCCCAGCTCCGAC
The DNA here is from genome assembly GCF_047496885.1 of Scyliorhinus torazame. Taxonomy (NCBI): domain Eukaryota; kingdom Metazoa; phylum Chordata; class Chondrichthyes; order Carcharhiniformes; family Scyliorhinidae; genus Scyliorhinus; species Scyliorhinus torazame. The sequence continues at coordinate 214,766,778 of NC_092707.1, forward strand.
TAACCCCAGCTCCGACTACCCCCAGCTGCGACTACCCCAGCTCCGACTATCTCCAGCTCAGCCTATCCCCAGCTCCGACTATACCCAGCTCCGACTATACCCAGCTCCGACTATTCCCAGCTCCGACTAACCCCAGCTGCGACTATCCCCAGCTCCGACTAACCACAGCTGCAACTATCCCCAGCTCCGACTCACCCCAGCTCCGACTATTCCCAGCTCAGGCTATCCACAGCTCCGACTGTCCCGAACTGCGATTATCCCAAGCTCCGACTATCCCCAGCTCCGACTGTCCCGAACTGCGATTATCCCACGCTCCGACTATCCCCAGCTCCGACTATCCCCAGCTCCGACTCTCCCAAGCTCCGACTATCTCCAGCTCCGACTATCCCCAGCTCCGACTATCTCCAGCTCCGACTATCCCCAGCTCCGACTATCTCCAGCTGTGTCTATTCCCAGCTCCGACTATCCCCAGTTCCGACCATCCCCAGCTCCGACTATCCCCAGCTCCGACTAGCTCCAGCTCCGACTATCCCCAGCTCCGACTATCCCCAGCTCCGACTATCCCCAGCTCCGACAATCCCCAGCTCCGACTATCCCTGGCTCCGTCTATCCCCGGCTCCGACTATCCCCAGCTCCGACTATCCACAGCTCCGACTGTCCCGAACTCCGATTATCCCCAGCTCCGACTATCCCCAGTTCCGACTATCCCCAGCTCCGACTACCTCCAGCTCCGACTACCTCCAGCTGTGCCTATCCCCAGCTCCGACTATCCCCAGCTGCGACTATCCCCAGCTCCGACTATCCCCAGCTCCGACTACCTCCAGCTGTGCCTATCCCCGCTCCGACTATCCCCAGCTCCGACTACCTCCAGCTGTGCCTATCCCCCGCTCCGACTATCCCCAGCTCCGACTTTCCCCAGCTCCGACTATCCCCAGCTCCGACTATCACCAGCTCCGACTATCTCCAGCTGCGACTATCCCCAGCTCCGATTATATCCAGCTGTGCCTATCCCCAGCTCCGACTTTCCCCAGCTCCGACTAACCCCAGCTCCGACTACCCCCAGCTGCGACTACCCCAGCTCCGGCTATCTCCCGCTCAGCCTATCCCCAGCTCCGACTATACCCAGCTCCGACTATTCCCAGCTCCGACTAACCCCAGCTGCGACTATCCCCAGCTCCGACTAACCACAGCTGCAACTATCCCCAGCTCCGACTCACCCCAGCTCCGACTATTCCCAGCTCAGGCTATCCACAGCTCCGACTGTCCCGAACTGCGATTATCCCAAGCTCCGACTATCCCCAGCTCCGACTATCCCCAGCTCCGACTATCCCAAGCTCCGACTATCCCCAACTCCGACTATCCCCAGCTCCGAATATCCCCGGCTCCGACTATCCCCAGCTCCGACTATCCCCAGCTCCGACTCTCCCGAACTCCGATTATCCCCAGCTCCGACTATCCCCAGCTCCGACTATCCCCAGTTCCGACTACCTCCAGCTGTGCCTATCCCCAGCTCCGACTATCCCCAGCTGCGACTATCGCCAGCTCCGACTACCTCCAGCTGTGCCTATCCCCCGCTCCGACTATCCCCAGCTCCGACTTTCCCCAGCTCCGACTATCCCCAGCTCCGACTATCACCAGCTCCGACTATCTCCAGCTGCGACTATCCCCAGCTCCGATTATCTCCAGCTTTGCCTATCCCCAGCTCTGACTTTCCCCAGCTCCGACTAACCCCAGCTCCGACTACCCCCAGCTGCGACTACCCCAGCTCCGACTGTCTCCAGCTCATCCTATCCCCAGCTCCGACTATACCCAGCTCCGACTATTCCCAGCTCCGACTAACCCCAGCTGCGACTATCCCCAGCTCCGACTAACCACAGCTGCAACTATCCCCAGCTCCGACTCACCCCAGCTCCGACTATTCCCAGCTCAGGCTATCCACAGCTCCGACTGTCCCGAACTGCGATTATCCCAAGCTCCGACTATCCCCAGCTCCGACTATCCCCAGCTCCGACTATCCCAAGCTCCGACTATCCCCAACACCGACTATCCCCAGGACCGACTGTCCCGAACTCCGATTATCCTTAGCTCCGATTATCCCCAGCTCTGACTATCTCCAGCTCCGACTATCCCCAGCTCCGACTATCTCCAGCTGCGCCTATCCCCAGCTCCGACTATCTCCAACTCCGACTATCTACAGCTCCGACTATCCCCAGCTCCGACTATCCCCAGCTCCGATTATCCCCAGCTCCAACTATCCCCAGCTCCGACTATCTCCAGCTCCGACTATCCCCAGCTCCGACTACCTCCAGCTGTGTCTATTCCCAGCTCCGACTATCCCCAATTCCGACCATCCCCAGCTCCGACCATCCCCACTTCCGACCATCCCCAACTCCGACTATCTCCAGCTCCGACTATCTCCAGCTCTGACTATCGCCAACTGCGACTATCCCCAGCTCAGACTATCCCCAGCTCGGACTATCCCCTGCTCCGACTATCCCCAGCTCCGACTATCCCCAGCTCCGCCTATCCCCAGCTCCGACTATCCCCAGATCCGACTATTCCCAGCTCCGACTATCTCCAGCTGTGTCTATTCCCAGCTCCGACTACCGCAGTTCCGACCATCCCCGACTCCGACTACCTCCAGCTGCAACTATCGCCAACTGCGACTATCTCCAGCTCCGACTATCCCCAGCTCCGACAATCACCGGCTCCGACTGTCCCGAACTTCGACTATCCCCAGCTCCGACTGCCCGAACTCAGACTACCTCCAGCTCCGACTGTCCCCAGTTCCGACTACCTCCAGCTGCAACTATCGCCAACTGCGACTATCTCCTGCAGCGACTATCTCCAGGTCCGACTATCCGCAGCTTCGACTGTCGCGAACTCCGATTATCCCCAGCTCCGATTAACCCCAGCTTTGACTATCTCCAGCTGCGCCTATCCCCACCTCCGACTATCTCCAGCTCCGACAATCTCCAGCTCCGACTATCCCCAGCTCCAACTGTCTCCAGCTCCGACTATCCCCAGCTCCGACTATCTCCAGCTCCGACTATCCCCAGCTCCGACCATCTCCGGCTCCGACTATCCCCAGCTCCGACTATCTCCAGCTGTGTCTATTCCCAGCTCCGACTATCCCCAGTTCCGACCATCCCCAGCTCCGACTATCCCCAGTTCCGACGATCCCCAACTCCGACTATCTCCAGTTCCGACCATCCCCAGCTCCGCCTATCATCACCTCCGACTATCCCCAACTCGGACTATCCCCAGCTCGGACTATCCCCAGCTCCGACTATCCCAGCTCCGCCTACCCCAGCTCCGACTATCCCCAGATCCGACTATTCCCAGCTCCGACTATCCCCAGCTCCGACTAGCTCCAGCTCAGCCTATCCCCAGCTCCGACTATACCCAGCTCCGACTATTCCCAGCTCCGACTAACCCCAGCTGCGACTATCCCCAGCTCCGACTAACCACAGCTGCAACTATCCCCAGCTCCGACTCACCCCAGCTCCGACTATTCCCAGCTCAGGCTATCCACAGCTCCGACTGTCCCGAACTGCGATTATCCCAAGCTCCGACTATCCCCAGCTCCGACTGTCCCGAACTGCGATTATCCCAAGCTCCGACTATCCCCAGCTCCGACTATCCCCAGCTCCGACTATCCCAAGCTCCGACTATCTCCAGCTCCGACTATCCCCAGCTCCGACTATCTCCAGCTCCGACTATCCCCAGCTCCGACTATCTCCAGCTGTGTCTATTCCCAGCTCCGACTATCCCCAGTTCCGACCATCCCCAGCTCCGACTATCCCCAGCTCCGACGAGCTCCAGCTCCGACTATCCCCAGCTCCGACTATCCCCAGCTCCGACTATCTCCAGCTCCGTCTATCCCCAGCTCCGACTATCCCCAGCTCCGACTATCCCCGGCTCCGACTATCCCCAGCTCCGACTATCCCCAGCTCCGACTGTCCCGAACTCCGATTATCCCCAGCTCCGACTATCCCCAGCTCCGACTATCCCCAGCTCCGACTACCTCCAGCTGTGCCTATCCCCAGCTCCGACTATCCCCAGCTGCGACTATCCCCAGCTCCGACTATCCCCAGCTCCGACTACCTCCAGCTGTGCCTATCCCCGGCTCCGACTATCCCCAGCTCCGACTACCTCCAGCTGTGCCTATCCCCCGCTCCGACTATCCCCAGCTCCGACTTTCCCCAGCTCCGACTATCCCCAGCTCCGACTATCACCAGCTCCGACTATCTCCAGCTGCGAATATCCCCAGCTCCGATTATATCCAGCTGTGCCTATCCCCAGCTCCGACTTTCCCCAGCTCCGACTAACCCCAGCTCCGACTACCCCCAGCTGCGAGTACCCCAGCTCCGACTATCTCCCGCTCAGCCTATCCCCAGCTCCGACTATACCCAGCTCCGACTATTCCCAGCTCCGACTAACCCCAGCTGCGACTATCCCCAGCTCCGACTAACCACAGCTGCAACTATCCCCAGCTCCGACTCACACCAGCTCCGACTATTCCCAGCTCAGGCTATCCACAGCTCCGACTGTCCCGAACTGCGATTATCCCCAGCTCCGACTATCCCCAGCTCCGACTATCCCCAGCTCCGACTATCCCAAGCTCCGACTATCCCCAACTCCGACTATCCCCAGCTCCGAATATCCCCGGCTCCGACTATCCCCAGCTCCGACTATCCCCAGCTCCGACTGTCCCGAACTCCGATTATCCCCAGCTCCGACTATCCCCAGCTCCGACTATCCCCAGTTCCGACTACCTCCAGCTGTGCCTATCCCCAGCTCCGACTATCCCCAGCTGCGACTATCCCCAGCTCCGACTACCTCCAGCTGTGCCTATCCCCCGCTCCGACTATCCCCAGCTCCGACTTTCCCCAGCTCCGACTATCCCCAGCTCCGACTATCACCAGCTCCGACTATCTCCAGCTGCGACTATCCCCAGCTCCGATTATCTCCAGCTTTGCCTATCCCCAGCTCCGACTTTCCCCAGCTCCGACTAACCCCAGCTCCGACTACCCCCAGCTGCGACTACCCCAGCTCCGACTGTCTCCAGCTCATCCTATCCCCAGCTCCGACTATACCCAGCTCCGACTATTCCCAGCTCCGACTAACCCCAGCTGCGACTATCCCCAGCTCCGACTAACCACAGCTGCAACTATCCCCAGCTCCGACTCACCCCAGCTCCGACTATTCCCAGCTCAGGCTATCCACAGCTCCGACTGTCCCGAACTGCGATTATCCCAAGCTCCGACTATCCCCAGCTCCGACTATCCCCAGCTCCGACTATCCCAAGCTCCGACTATCCCCAACACCGACTATCCCCAGCTCCGACTGTCCCGAACTCCGATTATCCCCAGCTCCGATTATCCCCAGCTCCGACTATCCCCAGCTCCAACTATCCCCAGCTCCGACTATCTCCAGCTGCGCCTATCCCCAGCTCCGACTATCTCCAACTCCGACTATCTCCAGCTCCGACTATCCCTAGCTCCGACTATCTACAGCTCCGACTATCCCCAGCTCCGACTATCCCCAGCTCCGACTACCTCAAGCTGTGTCTATTCCCAGCTCCGACTATCCCCAATTCCGACCATCCCCAGCTCCGACCATCCCCAGTTCCGACCATCCCCAACTCCGACTATCTCCAGCTCCGACTATCTCCAGCTCTGACTATCGCCAACTGCGACTATCCCCAGCTCAGACTATCCCCAGCTCGGACTATCCCCCGCTCCGACTATCCCCAGCTCCGACTATCCCCAGCTCCGCCTATCCCCAGCTCCGACTATCCCCAGATCCGACTATTCCCAGCTCCGACTATCTCCAGCTCCGACTATCTCCAGCTCTGACTATCTCCAGCTCTGACTATCTCCAGCTGTGTCTATCCCCAGCTCCGACTATCCCCAGCTCCGACTATCCCCAGCTCCGACTATCTCCAGCTGTGTCTATTCCCAGCTCCGACTACCGCAGTTCCGACCATCCCCGACTCCGACTACCTCCAGCTGCAACTATCGCCAACTGCGACTATCTCCAGCTCCGACTTTCCCCAGCTCCGACAATTTCCGGCTCCGACTGTCCCGAACTTCGACTATCCCCAGCTCCGACTGCCCGAACTCAGACTACCTCCAGCTCCGACTGTCCCCAGTTCCGACTACCTCCAGCTGCAACTATCGCCAACTGCGACTATCTCCTGCAGCGACTATCTCCAGCTCCGACTATCCGCAGCTTCGACTGTCCCGAACTCCGATTATCCCCAGCTCCGATTAACCCCAGCTCTGACTATCTCCAGCTGCGCCTATCCCCACCTCAGACTATCTCCAGCTCCAACTATCCCCAGCTCCGACTGTCCCGAACTCAGACTACCTCCAGCTCCGACTGTCCCCAGTTCCGACTACCTCCAGCTGCAACTATCGCCAACTGCGACTATCTCCTGCAGCGACTATCTCCAGCTCCGACTATCCGCAGCTTCGACTGTCCCGAACTCCGATTATCCCCAGCTCCGATTAACCCCACCTCCGACTATCTCCAGCTCCGACAATCTCCAGCTCCGACTATCCCCAGCTCCAACTATCTCCAGCTCCGACTATCCCCAGCTTCGACTATCTCCAGCTCCGACGATCCCCAGCTCCGACTCTCTCCAGCTCCGACTATCCCCAGCTCCGACTATCTCCAGCTGTGTCTATTCCCAGCTCCGACTATCCCCAGTTCCGACCATCCCCAGCTCCGACTATCCCCAGTTCCGACGATCCCCAACTCCGACTATCTCCAGTTCCGACCATCCCCAGCTCCGCCTATTATCACCTCCGACTATCCCCAACTCGGACTATCCCCAGCTCGGACTATCCCCAGCTCCGACTATCCCAGCTCCGCCTACCCCAGCTCCGACGATCCCCAGATCCGACTATTCCCATCTCCGACTATCCCCAGCTCCGACTAGCTGCAGCTCCGGCTATCCCCAGCTCCGACTATCCCCAGCTCCGACTATCTCCAGCTCCGTCTATCCCCAGCTCCCACTATCCCCAGCTCCGACTATCCCCAGCTCCGACTATCCCCAGCTCCGACTATCTCCAGCTGCGCCTATCCCCAGCTCCGACTATCCCCAGCTCCGACTATCTCCAGCTCCGACTATCCCCAGCTCCAACTATCCCCAGCTCCGACCATCTCCAGCTCTGACTATCTCCAGCCCCGACTATCCCCAGCTCCGACTATCGCCAGCTCCGACTATCCCCAGCTCCGACTATCTCCAGGTGTGTCTATCCCCAGCTCCGACTATCCCCAGCTCCGACTATCTCCAGCTCCGTCTATCCCCAGCTCCGACTATCCCCAGCTCCGACTGTCCCCAGCTGCGACTATCCCCAGTTCCGACAACCTCCAGCTGTGCCTATCCCCAGCTCCGACATTCCCCAGCTCCGACTATTCCCATCTCCGACTATCCCCAGCTCCGACTATCTCCAGCTGCGACTACCCCAGCTCCGACTATCTCCAGCTCTGACTATCCCCAGCTCCGACTAACCCCAGCTCCGACTACTTTCAGCTGCGACTACCCCAGCTCCGACTATCTCCAGCTCAGTCTATCCCCAGCTCCGACTATCCCCAGCACCGACTATCCCCAGCTCCGACTGTCCCGAACTCTGATAATCCCCAGCTCCGTTTATCCCCAGCTCTGACTATCTCCAGCTCAGATTATCCCAAGCTCCGACTATCACCAGCTCCGACTATCCCCAGCTCCGACTATCCCAAGCTCCGTCTATCTCCAGCTCCGACTGTCCCCAGTTCCGACTATCTCCAGCTTCGACCAACCCCAGCTCCGACTATCCCCAGCTCCGACTATCCCCAGCTGCGACTATCCCAAGCTCCGTCTATCTCCAGCTCCGACTGTCCCCAGTTCCGACCAACCCCAGCTCCGACTATCCCCAGCTCCGACTATCCCCAGCTGCGACTATCCCAAGCTCCGTCTATCTCCAGCTCCGACTGTCCCCAGTTCCGACTATCTCCACCTTCGACCAACCCCAGCTCCGACTATCCCCAGCTGCGACTATCTCCAGCTGCGCCAAACACCAGCTCCGACTATCCCCACCTCCGACTATCTCCAGCTCCGACTATCTCCAGCTCCGACTATCCCCTGCTCCGACTATCTCCAGCTCCGACTATACCCAGCTCCGACTATCTCCAGCTCCGTCTATCCCCAGCTCCGACTATATCCAGCTCCGACTATCCCCAGCTCCGACTATCTCCAGCTGTGTCTATTCGCAGCTCCGACTATCCCCAGTTCTGACCATCCTCAGCTCCGACTATCCCCAGTTCCGACCATCCCCAACTCCGACTATCTCCAGTTCCGACCATCCCCAGCTCCGCCTATCCCCAGCTCCGACTATCCCCATCTCGGCCTATCCCCTGCTCGGACGATCCCGAGCTCCGACTGTCCCCAGCTCCGCCTATCCCCAGCTCCGAATATACCCAGCTCCGACTATTCCCAGCTCCGACTAATCCCAGCTGCGACTATCCCCAGCTCCGACTAACCACAGCTGCAACTATCCCCAGCTCCGACTCACCCCAGCTCCGACTATTCCCAGCTCAGGCTATCCACAGCTCCGACTGTCCCGAACTGCGATTATCCCAAGCTCCGACTATCCCCAGCTCCGACTATCCCCAGCTCCGACTATCCCAAGCTCCGACTATACCCAACACCGACTATCCCCAGCTCCGACTGTCCCGAACTCCGATTATCCTTAGCTCCGATTATCCCCAGCTCTGACTATCTCCAGCTCCGACTATCCCCAGCTCCGACTATCTCCAGCTGCGCCTATCCCCAGCTCCGACTATCTCCAACTCCGACTATCTACAGCTCCGACTATCCCCAGCTCCGACTATCCCCAGCTCCGATTATCCCCAGCTCCAACTATCCCCAGCTCCGACTATCTCCAGCTCCGACTATCCCCAGCTCCGACTACCTCCAGCTGTGTCTATTCCCAGCTCCGACTATCCCCAATTCCGACCATCCCCAGCTCCGACCATCCCCACTTCCGACCATCCCCAACTCCGACTATCTCCAGCTCCGACTATCTCCAGCTCTGACTATCGCCAACTGCGACTATCCCCAGCTCAGACTATCCCCAGCTCGGACTATCCCCCGCTCCGACTATCCCCAGCTCCGACTATCCCCAGCTCCGCCTATCCCCAGCTCCGACTATCCCCAGATCCGACTATTCCCAGCTCCGACTATCTCCAGCTGTGTCTATTCCCAGCTCCGACTACCGCAGTTCCGACCATCCCCGACTCCGACTACCTCCAGCTGCAACTATCGCCAACTGCGACTATCTCCAGCTCCGACTATCCCCAGCTCCGACAATCACCGGCTCCGACTGTCCCGAACTTCGACTATCCCCAGCTCCGACTGCCCGAACTCAGACTACCTCCAGCTCCGACTGTCCCCAGTTCCGACTACCTCCAGCTGCAACTATCGCCAACTGCGACTATCTCCTGCAGCGACTATCTCCAGGTCCGACTATCCGCAGCTTCGACTGTCGCGAACTCCGATTATCCCCAGCTCCGATTAACCCCAGCTCTGACTATCTCCAGCTGCGCCTATCCCCACCTCCGACTATCTCCAGCTCCGACAATCTCCAGCTCCGACTATCCCCAGCTCCAATTGTCTCCAGCTCCGACTATCCCCAGCTCCGACTATCTCCAGCTCCGACTATCCCCAGCTCCGACCATCTCCAGCTCCGACTATCCCCAGCTCCGACTATCTCCAGCTGTGTCTATTCCCAGCTCCGACTATCCCCAGTTCCGACCATCCCCAGCTCCGACTATCCCCAGTTCCGACGATCCCCAACTCCGACTATCTCCAGTTCCGACCATCCCCAGCTCCGCCTATCATCACCTCCGACTATCCCCAACTCGGACTATCCCCAGCTCGGACTATCCCCAGCTCCGACTATCCCAGCTCCGCCTACCCCAGCTCCGACTATCCCCAGATCCGACTATTCCCAGCTCCGACTATCCCCAGCTCCGACTAGCTCCAGCTCCGACTATCCCCAGCTCCGACTACCCCAGCTCCGACTATCTCCACCTCAGCCTATTCCCAGCTCCGACTATACCCAGCTCCGACTATTCCCAGCTCCGACTAACCCCAGCTGCGACTATCCCCAGCTCCGACTAACCACAGCTGCAACTATCCCCAGCTCCGACTCACCCCAGCTCCGACTATTCCCAGCTCAGGCTATCCACAGCTCCGACTGTCCCGAACTGCGATTATCCCAAGCTCCGACTATCCCCAGCTCCGACTGTCCCGAACTGCGATTATCCCAAGCTCCGACTATCCCCAGCTCCGACTATCCCCAGCTCCGACTATCCCAAGCTCCGACTATCTCCAGCTCCGACTATCCCCAGCTCCGACTATCTCCAGCTCCGACTATCCCCAGCTCCGACTATCTCCAGCTGTGTCTATTCCCAGCTCCGACTATCCCCAGTTCCGACCATCCCCAGCTCCGACTATCCCCAGTTCCGACGAGCTCCAGCTCCGACTATCCCCAGCTCCGACTATCCCCAGCTCCGACTATCTCCAGCTCCGTCTATCCCCAGCTCCGACTATCCCCGGCTCCAACTATCCCCGGCTCCGACTATCCCCAGCTCCGACTATCCCCAGCTCCGACTGTCCCGAACTCCGATTATCCCCAGCTCCGACTATCCCCAGCTCCGACTATCCCCAGCTCCGACTACCTCCAGCTGTGCCTATCCCCAGCTCCGACTATCCCCAGCTGCGACTATCCCCAGCTCCGACTATCCCCAGCTCCGACTACCTCCAGCTGTGCCTATCCCCGGCTCCGACTATCCCCAGCTCCGACTACCTCCAGCTGTGCCTATCCCCCGCTCCGACTATCCCCAGCTCCGACTTTCCCCAGCTCCGACTATCCCCAGCTCCGACTATCACCAGCTCCGACTATCTCCAGCTGCGACTATCCCCAGCTCCGATTATATCCAGCTGTGCCTATCCCCAGCTCCGACTTTCCCCAGCTCCGACTAACCCCAGCTCCGACTACCCCCAGCTGCGACTACCCCAGCTCCGACTATCTCCCGCTCAGCCTATCCCCAGCTCCGACTATACCCAGCTCCGACTATTCCCAGCTCCGACTAACCCCAGCTGCGACTATCCCCAGCTCCGACTAACCACAGCTGCAACTATCCCCAGCTCCGACTCACACCAGCTCCGACTATTCCCAGCTCAGGCTATCCACAGCTCCGACTGTCCCGAACTGCGATTATCCCCAGCTCCGACTATCCCCAGCTCCGACTATCCCCAGCTCCGACTATCCCAAGCTCCGACTATCCCCAACTCCGACTATCCCCAGCTCCGAATATCCCCGGCTCCGACTATCCCCAGCTCCGACTATCCCCAGCTCCGACTGTCCCGAACTCCGATTATCCCCAGCTCCGACTATCCCCAGCTCCGACTATCCCCAGTTCCGACTACCTCCAGCTGTGCCTATCCCCAGCTCCGACTATCCCCAGCTGCGACTATCCCCAGCTCCGACTACCTCCAGCTGTGCCTATCCCCCGCTCCGACTATCCCCAGCTCCGACTTTCCCCAGCTCCGACTATCCCCAGCTCCGACTATCCCCAGCTCCGACTATCACCAGCTCCGACTATCTCCAGCTGCGACTATCCCCAGCTCCGATTATCTCCAGCTTTGCCTATCCCCAGCTCCGACTTTCCCCAGCTCCGACTAACCCCAGCTCCGACTACCCCCAGCTGCGACTACCCCAGCTCCGACTGTCTCCAGCTCATCCTATCCCCAGCTCCGACTATACCCAGCTCCGACTATTCCCAGCTCCGACTAACCCCAGCTGCGACTATCCCCAGCTCCGACTAACCACAGCTGCAACTATCCCCAGCTCCGACTCACCCCAGCTCCGACTATTCCCAGCTCAGGCTATCCACAGCTCCGACTGTCCCGAACTGCGATTATCCCAAGCTCCGACTATCCCCAGCTCCGACTATCCCCAGCTCCGACTATCCCAAGCTCCGACTATCCCCAACACCGACTATCCCCAGCTCCGACTGTCCCGAACTCCGATTATCCCCAGCTCCGATTATCCCCAGCTCCGACTATCCCCAGCTCCGACAATCCCCAGCTCCGACTATCTCCAGCTGCGCCTATCCCCAGCTCCGACTATCTCCAACTCCGACTATCTCCAGCTCCGACTATCCCTAGCTCCGACTATCTACAGCTCCGACTATCCCCAGCTCCGACTATCCCCAGCTCCGACTACCTCCAGCTGTGTCTATTCCCAGCTCCGACTATCCCCAATTCCGACCATCCCCAGCTCCGACCATCCCCAGTTCCGACCATCCCCAACTCCGACTATCTCCAGCTCCGACTATCTCCAGCTCTGACTATCGCCAACTGCGACTATCCCCAGCTCAGACTATCCCCAGCTCGGACTATCCCCCGCTCCGACTATCCCCAGCTCCGACTATCCCCAGCTCCGCCTATCCCCAGCTCCGACTATCCCCAGATCCGACTATTCCCAGCTCCGACTATCTCCAGCTCCGACTATCTCCAGCTCTGACTATCTCCAGCTCTGACTATCTCCAGCTGTGTCTATCCCCAGCTCCGACTATCCCCAGCTCCGACTATCCCCAGCTCCGACTATCTCCAGCTGTGTCTATTCCCAGCTCCGACTACCGCAGTTCCGACCATCCCCGACTCCGACTACCTCCAGCTGCAACTATCGCCAACTGCGACTATCTCCAGCTCCGACTTTCCCCAGCTCCGACAATCTCCGGCTCCGACTGTCCCGAACTTCGACTATCCCCAGCTCCGACTGCCCGAACTCAGACTACCTCCAGCTCCGACTGTCCCCAGTTCCGACTACCTCCAGCTGCAACTATCGCCAACTGCGACTATCTCCTGCAGCGACTATCTCCAGCTCCGACCATCCCCAGCTCCGACTATCCCCAGTTCCGACGATCCCCAACTCCGACTATCTCCAGTTCCGACCATCCCCAGCTCCGCCTATCATCACCTCCGACTATCCCCAACTCGGACTATCCCCAGCTCGGACTATCCCCAGCTCCGACTATCCCAGCTCCGCCTACCCCAGCTCCGACTATCCCCAGATCCGACTATTCCCAGCTCCGACTATCCCCAGCTCCGACTAGCTCCAGCTCCGACTATCCCCAGCTCCGACTACCCCAGCTCCGACTATCTCCACCTCAGCCTATTCCCAGCTCCGACTATACCCAGCTCCGACTATTCCCAGCTCCGACTAACCCCAGCTGCGACTATCCCCAGCTCCGACTAACCACAGCTGCAACTATCCCCAGCTCCGACTCACCCCAGCTCCGACTATTCCCAGCTCAGGCTATCCACAGCTCCGACTGTCCCGAACTGCGATTATCCCAAGCTCCGACTATCCCCAGCTCCGACTGTCCCGAACTGCGATTATCCCAAGCTCCGACTATCCCCAGCTCCGACTATCCCCAGCTCCGACTATCCCAAGCTCCGACTATCTCCAGCTCCGACTATCCCCAGCTCCGACTATCTCCAGCTCCGACTATCCCCAGCTCCGACTATCTCCAGCTGTGTCTATTCCCAGCTCCGACTATCCCCAGTTCCGACCATCCCCAGCTCCGGCTATCCCCAGTTCCGACGAGCTCCAGCTCCGACTATCCCCAGCTCCGACTATCCCCAGCTCCGACTATCTCCAGCTCCGTCTATCCCCAGCTCCGACTATCCCCAGCTCCGACTATCCCCGGCTCCGACTATCCCCAGCTCCGACTATCCCCAGCTCCGACTGTCCCGAACTCCGATTATCCCCAGCTCCGACTATCCCCAGCTCCGACTATCCCCAGCTCCGACTACCTCCAGCTGTGCCTATCCCCAGCTCCGACTATCCCCAGCTGCGACTATCCCCAGCTCCGACTATCCCCAGCTCCGACTACCTCCAGCTGTGCCTATCCCCGGCTCCGACTATCCCCAGCTCCGACTACCTCCAGCTGTGCCTATCCCCCGCTCCGACTATCCCCAGCTCCGACTTTCCCCAGCTCCGACTATCCCCAGCTCCGACTATCACCAGCTCCGACTATCTCCAGCTGCGACTATTCCCAGCTCCGATTATATCCAGCTGTGCCTATCCCCAGCTCCGACTTTCCCCAGCTCCGACTAACCCCAGCTCCGACTACCCCCAGCTGCGACTACCCCAGCTCCGACTATCTCCCGCTCAGCCTATCCCCAGCTCCGACTATACCCAGCTCCGACTATTCCCAGCTCCGACTAACCCCAGCTGCGACTATCCCCAGCTCCGACTAACCACAGCTGCAACTATCCCCAGCTCCGACTCACACCAGCTCCGACTATTCCCAGCTCAGGCTATCCACAGCTCCGACTGTCCCGAACTGCGATTATCCCCAGCTCCGACTATCCCCAGCTCCGACTATCCCCAGCTCCGACTATCCCAAGCTCCGACTATCCCCAACTCCGACTATCCCCAGCTCCGAATATCCCCGGCTCCGACTATCCCCAGCTCCGACTATCCCCAGCTCCGACTGTCCCGAACTCCGATTATCCCCAGCTCCGACTATCCCCAGCTCCGACTATCCCCAGTTCCGACTACCTCCAGCTGTGCCTATCCCCAGCTCCGACTATCCCCAGCTGCGACTATCCCCAGCTCCGACTACCTCCAGCTGTGCCTATCCCCCGCTCCGACTATCCCCAGCTCCGACTTTCCCCAGCTCCGACTATCCCCAGCTCCGACTATCCCCAGCTCCGACTATCACCAGCTCCGACTATCTCCAGCAGCGACTATCCCCAGCTCCGATTATCTCCAGCTTTGCCTATCCCCAGCTCCGACTTTCCCCAGCTCCGACTAACCCCAGCTCCGACTACCCCCAGCTGCGACTACCCCAGCTCCGACTGTCTCCAGCTCATCCTATCCCCAGCTCCGACTATACCCAGCTCCGACTATTCCCAGCTCCGACTAACCCCAGCTGCGACTATCCCCAGCTCCGACTAACCACAGCTGCAACTATCCCCAGCTCCGACTCACCCCAGCTCCGACTATTCCCAGCTCAGGCTATCCACAGCTCCGACTGTCCCGAACTGCGATTATCCCAAGCTCCGACTATCCCCAGCTCCGACTATCCCCAGCTCCGACTATCCCAAGCTCCGACTATCCCCAACACCGACTATCCCCAGCTCCGACTGTCCCGAACTCCGATTATCCCCAGCTCCGATTATCCCCAGCTCCGACTATCCCCAGCTCCGACTATCCCCAGCTCCGACTATCTCCAGCTGCGCCTATCCCCAGCTCCGACTATCTCCAACTCCGACTATCTCCAGCTCCGACTATCCCTAGCTCCGACTATCTACAGCTCCGACTATCCCCAGCTCCGACTATCCCCAGCTCCGACTACCTCCAGCTGTGTCTATTCCCAGCTCCGACTATCCCCAATTCCGACCATCCCCAGCTCCGACCATCCCCAGTTCCGACCATCCCCAACTCCGACTATCTCCAGCTCCGACTATCTCCAGCTCTGACTATCGCCAACTGCGACTATCCCCAGCTCAGACTATCCCCAGCTCGGACTATCCCCCGCTCCGACTATCCCCAGCTCCGACTATCCCCAGCTCCGCCTATCCCCAGCTCCGACTATCCCCAGATCCGACTATTCCCAGCTCCGACTATCTCCAGCTCCGACTATCTCCAGCTCTGACTATCTCCAGCTCTGACTATCTCCAGCTGTGTCTATCCCCAGCTCCGACTATCCCCAGCTCCGACTATCCCCAGCTCCGACTATCTCCAGCTGTGTCTATTCCCAGCTCCGACTACCGCAGTTCCGACCATCCCCGACTCCGACTACCTCCAGCTGCAACTATCGCCAACTGCGACAATCTCCAGCTCCGACTTTCCCCAGCTCCGACAATCTCCGGCTCCGACTGTCCCGAACTTCGACTATCCCCAGCTCCGACTGCCCGAACTCAGACTACCTCCAGCTCCGACTGTCCCCAGTTCCGACTACCTCCAGCTGCAACTATCGCCAACTGCGACTATCTCCTGCAGCGACTATCTCCAGCTCCGACTATCCGCAGCTTCGACTGTCCCGAACTCCGATTATCCCCAGCTCCGATTAACCCCAGCTCTGACTATCTCCAGCTGCGCCTATCCCCACCTCAGACTATCTCCAGCTCCAACTATCCCCAGCTCCGACTGTCCCGAACTCAGACTACCTCCAGCTTCGACTGTCCCCAGTTCCGACTACCTCCAGCTGCAACTATCGCCAACTGCGACTATCTCCTGCAGCGACTATCTCCAGCTCCGACTATCCGCAGCTTCGACTGTCCCGAACTCCGATTATCCCCAGCTCCGATTAACCCCACCTCCGACTATCTCCAGCTCCGACAATCTCCAGCTCCGACTATCCCCAGCTCCAACTATCTCCAGCTCCGACTATCCCCAGCTCCGACTATCTCCAGCTCCGACTATCCCCAGCTCCGACTATCTCCAGCTCCGACTATCCCCAGCTCCGACTATCTCCAGCTGTGTCTATTCCCAGCTCCGACTATCCCCAGTTCCGACCATCCCCAGCTCCGACTATCCCCAGTTCCGACGATCCCCAACTCCGACTATCTCCAGTTCCGACCATCCCCAGCTCCGCCTATTATCACCTCCGACTATCCCCAACTCGGACTATCCCCAGCTCGGACTATCCCCAGCTCCGACTATCCCAGCTCCGCCTACCCCAGCTCCGACTATCCCCAGATCCGACTATTCCCAGCTCCGACTATCCCCAGCTCCGACTAGCTGCAGCTCCGACTATCCCCAGCTCCGACTATCCCCAGCTCCGACTATCTCCAGCTCCGTCTATCCCCAGCTCCCACTATCCCCAGCTCCGACTATCCCCAGCTCCGACTATCCCCAGCTCCGACTATCTCCAGCTGCGCCTATCCCCAGCTCCGACTATCCCCAGCTCCGACTATCTCAAGCTCCGACTATCCCCAGCTCCGACTATCCCCAGCTCCGACCATCTCCAGCTCTGACTATCTCCAGCCCCGACTATCCCCAGCTCCGACTATCGCCAGCTCCGACTATCCCCAGCTCCGACTATCTCCAGGTGTGTCTATCCCCAGCTCCGACTATCCCCAGCTCCGACTATCTCCAGCTCCGTCTATCCCCAGCTCCGACTATCCCCAGCTCCGACTGTCCCCAGCTGCGACTATCCCCAGTTCCGACAACCTCCAGCTGTGCCTATCCCCAGCTCCGACATTCCCCAGCTCTGACTATTCCCATCTCCGACTATCCCCAGCTCCGACTATCTCCAGCTGCGACTACCCCCAGCTCCGACTATCTCCAGCTCTGACTATCCCCAGCTCCGACTAACCCCAGCTCCGACTACTTTCAGCTGCGACTACCCCAGCTCCGACTATCTCCAGCTCAGTCTATCCCCAGCTCCGACTATCCCCAGCACCGACTATCCCCAGCTCCGACTGTCCCGAACTCTGATAATCCCCAGCTCCGATTATCCCCAGCTCTGACTATCTCCAGCTCAGATTATCCCAAGCTCCGACTATCACCAGCTCCGACTATCCCCAGCTCCGACTATCCCAAGCTCCGTCTATCTCCAGCTCCGACTGTCCCCAGTTCCGACTATCTCCAGCTTCGACCAACCCCAGCTCCGACTATCTCCAGCTCCGACTATCCCCAGCTGCGACTATCCCAAGCTCCGCCTATCTCCAGCTCCGACTGTCCCCAGTTCCGACCAACCCCAGCTCCGACTGTCCCCAGTTCCGACGATCTCCACCTTCGACCAACCCCAGCTCCGACTATCCCCAGCTGCGACTATCTCCAGCTGCGCCAAACACCAGCTCCGACTATCCCCACCTCCGACTATCCCCAGCTCCGACTCACCCCAGCTCCGACTATTCCCAGCTCAGGCTATCCACAGCTCCGACTGTCCCGAACTGCGATTATCCCAAGCTCCGACTATCCCCAGCTCCGACTATCCCCAGCTCCGACTATCCCAAGCTCCGACTATCCCCAACACCGACTATCCCCAGCTCCGACTGTCCCGAACTCCGATTATCCCCAGCTCCGATTATCCCCAGCTCCGACTATCCCCAGCTCCGACTATCCCCAGCTCCGACTATCTCCAGCTGCGCCTATCCCCAGCTCCGACTATCTCCAACTCCGACTATCTCCAGCTCCGACTATCCCTAGCTCCGACTATCTACAGCTCCGACTATCCCCAGCTCCGACTATCCCCAGCTCCGACTACCTCCAGCTGTGTCTATTCCCAGCTCCGACTATCCCCAATTCCGACCATCCCCAGCTCCGACCATCCCCAGTTCCGACCATCCCCAACTCCGACTATCTCCAGCTCCGACTATCTCCAGCTCTGACTATCGCCAACTGCGACTATCCCCAGCTCAGACTATCCCCAGCTCGGACTATCCCCCGCTCCGACTATCCCCAGCTCCGACTATCCCCAGCTCCGCCTATCCCCAGCTCCGACTATCCCCAGATCCGACTATTCCCAGCTCCGACTATCTCCAGCTCAGACTATCTCCAGCTCTGACTATCTCCAGCTCTGACTATCTCCAGCTGTGTCTATCCCCAGCTCCGACTATCCCCAGCTCCGACTATCCCCAGCTCCGACTATCTCCAGCTGTGTCTATTCCCAGCTCCGACTACCGCAGTTCCGACCATCCCCGACTCCGACTACCTCCAGCTGCAACTATCGCCAACTGCGACAATCTCCAGCTCCGACTTTCCCCAGCTCCGACAATCTCCGGCTCCGACTGTCCCGAACTTCGACTATCCCCAGCTCCGACTGCCCGAACTCAGACTACCTCCAGCTCCGACTGTCCCCAGTTCCGACTACCTCCAGCTGCAACTATCGCCAACTGCGACTATCTCCTGCAGCGACTATCTCCAGCTCCGACTATCCGCAGCTTCGACTGTCCCGAACTCCGATTATCCCCAGCTCCGATTAACCCCAGCTCTGACTATCTCCAGCTGCGCCTATCCCCACCTCAGACTATCTCCAGCTCCAACTATCCCCAGCTCCGACTGTCCCGAACTCAGACTACCTCCAGCTTCGACTGTCCCCAGTTCCGACTACCTCCAGCTGCAACTATCGCCAACTGCGACTATCTCCTGCAGCGACTATCTCCAGCTCCGACTATCCGCAGCTTCGACTGTCCCGAACTCCGATTATCCCCAGCTCCGATTAACCCCACCTCCGACTATCTCCAGCTCCGACAATCTCCAGCTCCGACTATCCCCAGCTCCAACTATCTCCAGCTCCGACTATCCCCAGCTCCGACTATCTCCAGCTCCGACTATCCCCAGCTCCGACTATCTCCAGCTCCGACTATCCCCAGCTCCGACTATCTCCAGCTGTGTCTATTCCCAGCTCCGACTATCCCCAGTTCCGACCATCCCCAGCTCCGACTATCCCCAGTTCCGACGATCCCCAACTCCGACTATCTCCAGTTCCGACCATCCCCAGCTCCGCCTATTATCACCTCCGACTATCCCCAACTCGGACTATCCCCAGCTCGGACTATCCCCAGCTCCGACTATCCCAGCTCCGCCTACCCCAGCTCCGACTATCCCCAGATCCGACTATTCCCAGCTCCGACTATCCCCAGCTCCGACTAGCTGCAGCTCCGACTATCCCCAGCTCCGACTATCCCCAGCTCCGACTATCTCCAGCTCCGTCTATCCCCAGCTCCCACTATCCCCAGCTCCGACTATCCCCAGCTCCGACTATCCCCAGCTCCGACTATCTCCAGCTGCGCCTATCCCCAGCTCCGACTATCCCCAGCTCCGACTATCTCAAGCTCCGACTATCCCCAGCTCCGACTATCCCCAGCTCCGACCATCTCCAGCTCTGACTATCTCCAGCCCCGACTATCCCCAGCTCCGACTATCGCCAGCTCCGACTATCCCCAGCTCCGACTATCTCCAGGTGTGTCTATCCCCAGCTCCGACTATCCCCAGCTCCGACTATCTCCAGCTCCGTCTATCCCCAGCTCCGACTATCCCCAGCTCCGACTGTCCCCAGCTGCGACTATCCCCAGTTCCGACAACCTCCAGCTGTGCCTATCCCCAGCTCCGACATTCCCCAGCTCTGACTATTCCCATCTCCGACTATCCCCAGCTCCGACTATCTCCAGCTGCGACTACCCCCAGCTCCGACTATCTCCAGCTCTGACTATCCCCAGCTCCGACTAACCCCAGCTCCGACTACTTTCAGCTGCGACTACCCCAGCTCCGACTATCTCCAGCTCAGTCTATCCCCAGCTCCGACTATCCCCAGCACCGACTATCCCCAGCTCCGACTGTCCCGAACTCTGATAATCCCCAGCTCCGATTATCCCCAGCTCTGACTATCTCCAGCTCAGATTATCCCAAGCTCCGACTATCACCAGCTCCGACTATCCCCAGCTCCGACTATCCCAAGCTCCGTCTATCTCCAGCTCCGACTGTCCCCAGTTCCGACTATCTCCAGCTTCGACCAACCCCAGCTCCGACTATCTCCAGCTCCGACTATCCCCAGCTGCGACTATCCCAAGCTCCGTCTATCTCCAGCTCCGACTGTCCCCAGTTCCGACCAACCCCAGCTCCGACTGTCCCCAGTTCCGACGATCTCCACCTTCGACCAACCCCAGCTCCGACTATCCCCAGCTGCGACTATCTCCAGCTGCGCCAAACACCAGCTCCGACTATCCCCACCTCCGACTATCTCCAGCTCCGACTATCTCCAGCTCCGACTATCCCCTGCTCCGACTATCTCCAGCTCCGACTATACCCAGCTCCGACTATCTCCAGCTCCGTCTATCCCCAGCTCCGACTATATCCAGCTCCGACTATCCCCAGCTCCGACTATCTCCAGCTGTGTCTATTCGCAGCTCCGACTATCCCCAGTTCTGACCATCACCAGCTCCGACTATCCCCAGTTCCGACCATCCCCAACTCCGACTATCTCCAGTTCCGACCATCCCCAGCTCCGCCTATCCCCAGCTCCGACTATCCCCATCTCGGCCTATCCCCTGCTCGGACGATCCCGAGCTCCGACTGTCCCCAGCTCCGCCTATCCCCAGCTCCGAATATACCCAGCTCCGACTATCTCCAGCTCCGACTATCCCCAGCTCTGACTATTCCCAGCTCCGACTATCCCCAGCTCCGACTATCCCCAGCTCCGACTATCTCCAGCTCTGACTATCTCCAGCTCCGACTATCCCCAGCTCCGACTATCCCCAGCTCCGACTATCTCCAGCTGCGCCTATCCCCAGCTCCGACTATCTCAAGCTCCGACTATCCCCAGCTCCGACTATCTCCAGCTGCGCCTATCCCCAGCTCCGACTATCCCCAGCTCCGACTATCTCCAGCTCTGAGTATCTCCAGCTCCGACTATCCCCAGCTCCGACTATCTCCAGCTCCGACTATCCCCAGCTCCGAATATCTCCAGCTGTGTCTATTCCCAGCTCCGACCATCCCCAATTCCGACCATCCCCAGCTCCGACCATCCCCAGTTCCGACCATCCCCAACTCCGACCATCTCCAGCTCCGACTATCGCCAACTGCGACAATCCCCAGCTCCGACTATCCCCAGCTCAGACAATCTCCGGCTCCGACTGTCCCGAACTTCGACTATCCCCAGCTCCGACTGTCCCGAACTTAGACTACCTCCAGCTCCGACTGTCCCCAGTTCCGACTACCTCCAGCTGCAACTATCGCCAACTGCGACTATCTCCAGCTGCGACTATCTCCAGCTCCGACTATCCCCAGCTTCGACTGTTCCGAACTCAGATTATCCCCAGCTCTGATTAACCCCAGCTCTGACTATCTCCAGCTGCACCTATCCCCACCTCAGACTATCTCCAGCTCCGACTATCTACAGCTCCGACTTTCCCCAACTCCGACTATCTCCAGCTCCGACTATCACCAGCTCCGACTATCTCCAGCTCCGAATATCCCCAGCTCCGACTATCTCCAGCTGTGTCTATTCCCAGCTCCGACTATCCCCAGTTCCGACCATCCCCAGCTCCGACTATCCCCAGTTCCGACCATCCCCAACTCCGACTATCTCCAGTTCCGACTATCCCCAGCTCCGCCTATCATCACCTCCGACTAGCCCCAACTCGGACTATCCCCAGCTCGGACTATCCCCAGCTCCGACTATCTCCAGCTCCGACTATCCCCAGCTCCGCCTACCCCAGCTCGGTCTATCCCCTGCTCCGACTATCCCCAGATCGGATTATCCCCAGCTCCGACTATCCCCAGCTCCGACTAGCTACAGCTCCGACTATCCCCAGCTCCGACTATCCCCAGCTCCGACTATCTCCAGCTCCGTCTATCCCCAGCTCCGGCTATCTCCAGCTGCGCCTATCCCCAGCTCCGACTATCTCCAGCTCTGACTATCCCCAGCTCCGACTATCTCCAGCTCCGACTATCTCCAGCTCCGACTATCCCCAGCTCCGACTATCTCCAGCTCCGACTATCCCCAGCTCCGACTATCCCCAGCTCCGTCTATCCCCAGCTCCGACCATCTCCAAGTGTGTCTATCCCCATCTCCGACTATCCCCAGCTCCGACTATCCCCAGCTCCGACTGTCCCGAACACCGACTATCCCCAGGTCCGACTATCCCCAGCTCCGACCATCCCCAGCTGCGACTATCCCCAGCTCTGACAACCTCCAGCAGTGCCTATCCCCAGCTACGACATTCCCCAGCTCCGACTGTTCCCAGCTCCGACTATACCCAGCTCCGACTATCTCCAGCTGCGACTACCCCCAGCTCCGACTATCTCCAGCTCTGACTATCCCCAGCTCTGACTAACCCCAGCTTCGACTACTTTCAGCTGCGACTACCCCAGCTCCGACTATCTCCAGCTCAGTCTATCCCCAGCTCCGACTATTCCCAGCTCCGACTATCTCCAGCTCCGACTATCTCCAGCTCTGACTATCTCCAGCTCTGACTATCTCCAGCTCCGACTATCCCCAGCTCCGACCTTCTCCAGCTGTGTCTATTCCCAGCTCCGACTATCCGCAGTTCCGACCATCCCCGACTCCGACTACCTCCAGCTGCAACTATCGCCAACTGCGACTATCCCCAGCTCCGACTATCCCCAGCTCCGACAATCTCCGGCTCCGACTGTCCCGAACTTCGACTATCCCCAGCTCCGACTGTCCCGAACTCAGACTACCTCCAGCTCCGACTGTCCCCAGTTCCGACTACCTCCAGCTGCAACTATCGCCAACTGCGACTATCTCCAGCTGCGACTATCTCCAGTTCCGACTATCCCCAGCTTCAACTGTCCCGAACTCCGATTATCCCCAGCTCCAATTAACCCCAGCTCTGACTATCTCCAGCTGCGCCTGTCCCCACCTCCGACTATCTCCAGCTCCAACTATCTCCAGCTCCGTCTATCCCCAGCTCCGACTATCTCCAGCTCCGACTATCTCCAGCTCCGACTATCCCCAGCTCCGACTATCTCCAGCTGTGTCTATTCCCAGCTCCGACTATCCCCAGTTCCGACCATCCCCAGCTCCGACTATCCCCAGTTCCGACCATCCCCAACTCCGACTATCTCCTGTTCCGACCATCCCCAGCTCCGCCTATCATCACCTCCGACTATCCCCAACTCGGACTATCGCCAGCTCGGACTATCCCCAGCTCCGACTATCCCCAGCTCCGCCTGCCCCAGCTCCGACTATCCCCAGATCCGACTATCCCCAGCTCCGACTATCCCCAGCTCCGACTAGCTCCAGCTCCGACTATCCCCAGCTCCGACTATCCCCAGCTCCGACTATCTCCAGCTCCGTCTATCCCCAGCTCCCACTATCCCCAGCTCCGACTATCCCCAGCTCCGACTATCCCCAGCTCCGACTATCTCCAGCTGCGACTATCCCCAGCTCCGACTATCTCCAGCTCCGACTATCCCCAGCTCCGACTATGCCCAGCTCCGACCATCTCCAGCTCTGACTATCTCCAGCTCCGACTATCCCCAGCTCCGACTATCTCCAGGTGTTTCTATCCCCAGCTCCGACTATCCCCAGCTCCGACTATCCCCAGCTCCGACTAGCTCCAGCTCCGACTATCCCCAGCTCCGACTGTCCCGAACTCCGATTATCCCCAGCTCCGACTATCCCCAGCTCCGACTATCCCCAGCTCCGACTACCTCCAGCTCCGACTACCTCCAGCTGTGCCTATCCCCAGCTCCGACTATCCCCAGCTGCGACTATCCCCAGCTCCGACTATCCCCAGCTCCGACTACCTCCAGCTGTGCCTATCCCCCGCTCCGACTATCCCCAGCTCCGACTACCTCCAGCTGTGCCTATCCCCCGCTCCGACTATCCCCAGCTCCGACTTTCCCCAGCTCCGACTATCCCCAGCTCCGACTATCACCAGCTCCGACTATCTCCAGCTGCGACTATCCCCAGCTCCGATTATATCCAGCTGTGCCTATCCCCAGCTCCGACTTTCCCCAGCTCCGACTAACCCCAGCTCCGACTACCCCCAGCTGCGACTACCCCAGCTCCGGCTATCTCCCGCTCAGCCTATCCCCAGCTCCGACTATACCCAGCTCCGACTATTCCCAGCTCCGACTAACCCCAGCTGCGACCATCCCCAGCTCCGACTAACCACAGCTGCAACTATCCCCAGCTCCGACTCACCCCAGCTCCGACTATTCCCAGCTCAGGCTATCCACAGCTCCGACTGTCCCGAACTGCGATTATCCCAAGCTCCGACTATCCCCAGCTCCGACTATCCCCAGCTCCGACTATCCCAAGCTCCGACTATCCCCAACTCCGACTATCCCCAGCTCCGAATATCCCCGGCTCCGACTATCCCCAGCTCCGACTATCCCCAGCTCCGACTGTCCCGAACTCCGATTATCCCCAGCTCCGACTATCCCCAGCTCCGACTATCCCCAGTTCCGACTACCTCCAGCTGTGCCTATCCCCAGCTCCGACTATCCCCAGCTGCGACTATCGCCAGCTCCGACTACCTCCAGCTGTGCCTATCCCCCGCTCCGACTATCCCCAGCTCCGACTTTCCCCAGCTCCGACTATCCCCAGCTCCGACTAACACCAGCTCCGACTATCTCCAGCTGCGACTATCCCCAGCTCCGATTATCTCCAGCTTTGCCTATCCCCAACTCCGACTTTCCCCAGCTCCGACTAACCCCAGCTCCGACTACCCCCAGCTGCGACTACCCCAGCTCCGACTGTCTCCAGCTCATCCTATCCCCAGCTCCGACTATACCCAGCTCCGACTATCCCCAGCTCCGACTATCTCCAGCTGCGACTATCCCCAGCTCCGACTATCTCCAGCTCCGACTATCCCCAGCTCCGACTATGCCCAGCTCCGACCATCTCCAGCTCTGACTATCTCCAGCTCCGACTATCCCCAGCTCCGACTATCTCCAGGTGTTTCTATCCCCAGCTCCGACTATCCCCAGCTCCGACTATCCCCAGCTCCGACTAGCTCCAGCTCCGACTATCCCCAGCTCCGACTATCCCCAGCTCCGACTATCCCCAGCTCCGACTATCCCCAGCTCCGACTATCCCCGGCTCCGACTATCCCCAGCTCCGACTATCCACAGCTCCGACTGTCCCGAACTCCGATTATCCCCAGCTCCGACTATCCCCAGCTCCGACTATCCCCAGCTCCGACTACCTCCAGCTCCGACTACCTCCAGCTGTGCCTATCCCCAGCTCCGACTATCCCCAGCTGCGACTATCCCCAGCTCCGACTATCCCCAGCTCCGACTACCTCCAGCTGTGCCTATCCCCCGCTCCGACTATCCCCAGCTCCGACTACCTCCAGCTGTGCCTATCCCCCGCTCCGACTATCCCCAGCTCCGACTTTCCCCAGCTCCGACTATCCCCAGCTCCGACTATCACCAGCTCCGACTATCTCCAGCTGCGACTATCCCCAGCTCCGATTATCTCCAGCTTTGCCTATCCCCAACTCCGACTTTCCCCAGCTCCGACTAACCCCAGCTCCGACTACCCCCAGCTGCGACTACCCCAGCTCCGACTGTCTCCAGCTCATCCTATCCCCAGCTCCGACTATACCCAGCTCCGACTATTCCCAGCTCCGACTAACCCCAGCTGCGACTATCCCCAGCTCCGACTAACCACAGCTGCAACTATCCCCAGCTCCGACTCACCCCAGCTCCGACTATTCCCAGCTCAGGCTATCCACAGCTCCGACTGACCCGAACTGCGATTATCCCAAGCTCCGACTATCCCCAGCTCCGACTATCCCCAGCTCCGACTATCCCAAGCTCCGACTATCCCCAACACCGACTATCCCCAGCTCCGACTGTCCCGAACTCCGATTATCCTTAGCTCCGATTATCCCCAGCTCTGACTATCTCCAGCTCCGACTATCCCCAGCTCCGACTATCTCCCGCTCAGCCTATCCCCAGCTCCGACTATACCCAGCTCCGACTATTCCCAGCTCCGACTAACCCCAGCTGCGACTATCCCCAGCTCCGACTAACCACAGCTGCAACTATCCCCAGCTCCGACTCACCCCAGCTCCGACTATTCCCAGCTCAGGCTATCCACAGCTCCGACTGTCCCGAACTGCGATTATCCCAAGCTCCGACTATCCCCAGCTCCGACTATCCCCAGCTCCGACTATCCCAAGCTCCGACTATCCCCAACTCCGACTATCCCCAGCTCCGAATATCCCCGGCTCCGACTATCCCCAGCTCCGACTATCCCCAGCTCCGACTGTCCCGAACTCCGATTATCCCCAGCTCCGACTATCCCCAGCTCCGACTATCCCCAGTTCCGACTACCTCCAGCTGTGCCTATCCCCAGCTCCGACTATCCCCAGCTGCGACTATCGCCAGCTCCGACTACCTCCAGCTGTGCCTATCCCCCGCTCCGACTATCCCCAGCTCCGACTTTCCCCAGCTCCGACTATCCCCAGCTCCGACTATCACCAGCTCCGACTATCTCCAGCTGCGACTATCCCCAGCTCCGATTATCTCCAGCTTTGCCTATCCCCAACTCCGACTTTCCCCAGCTCCGACTAACCCCAGCTCCGACTACCCCCAGCTGCGACTACCCCAGCTCCGACTGTCTCCAGCTCATCCTATCCCCAGCTCCGACTATACCCAGCTCCGACTATTCCCAGCTCCGACTAACCCCAGCTGCGACTATCCCCAGCTCCGACTAACCACAGCTGCAACTATCCCCAGCTCCGACTCACCCCAGCTCCGACTATTCCCAGCTCAGGCTATCCACAGCTCCGACTGACCCGAACTGCGATTATCCCAAGCTCCGACGATCCCCAGCTCCGACTATCCCCAGCTCCGACTATCCCAAGCTCCGACTATCCCCAACACCGACTATCCCCAGCTCCGACTGTCCCGAACTCCGATTATCCTTAGCTCCGATTATCCCCAGCTCTGACTATCTCCAGCTCCGACTATCCCCAGCTCCGACTATCTCCAGCTGCGCCTATCCCCAGCTCCGACTATCTCCAACTCCGACTATCTACAGCTCCGACTATCCCCAGCTCCGACTATCCCCAGCTCCGACTATCCCCAGCTCCAACTATCCCCAGCTCCGACTATCTCCAGCTCCGACTATCCCCAGCTCCGACTACCTCCAGCTGTGTCTATTCCCAGCTCCGACTATCCCCAATTCCGACCATCCCCAGCTCCGACCATCCCCACTTCCGACCATCCCCAACTCCGACTATCTCCAGCTCCGACTATCTCCAGCTCTGACTATCGCCAACTGCGACTATCCCCAGCTCAGACTATCCCCAGCTCGGACTATCCCCCGCTCCGACTATCCCCAGCTCCGACTATCCCCAGCTCCGCCTATCCCCAGCTCCGACTATCCCCAGATCCGACTATTCCCAGCTCCGACTATCTCCAGCTGTGTCTATTCCCAGCTCCGACTACCGCAGTTCCGACCATCCCCGACTCCGACTACCTCCAGCTGCAACTATCGCCAACTGCGACTATCTCCAGCTCCGACTATCCCCAGCTCCGACAATCTCCGGCTCCGACTGTCCCGAACTTCGACTATCCCCAGCTCCGACTGCCCGAACTCAGAGTACCTCCAGCTCCGACTGTCCCCAGTTCCGACTACCTCCAGCTGCAACTATCGCCAACTGCGACTATCTCCTGCAGCGACTATCTCCAGCTCCGACTATCCGCAGCTTCGACTGTCCCGAACTCCGATTATCCCCAGCTCCGATTAACCCCAGCTCTGACTATCTCCAGCTGCGCCTATCCCCACCTCCGACTATCTCCAGCTCCGACAATCTCCAGCTCCGACTATCCCCAGCTCCAACTATCTCCAGCTCCGACTATCCCCAGCTCCGACTATCTCCAGCTCCGACTATCCCCAGCTCCGACCATCTCCAGCTCCGACTATCCCCAGCTCCGACTATCTCCAGCTGTGTCTATTCCCAGCTCCGACTATCCCCAGTTCCGACCATCCCCAGCTCCGACTATCCCCAGTTCCGACGATCCCCAACTCCGACTATCTCCAGTTCCGACCATCCCCAGCTCCGCCTATCATCACCTCCGACTATCCCCAACTCGGACTATCCCCAGCTCGGACTATCCCCAGCTCCGACTATCCCAGCTCCGCCTACCCCAGCTCCGACTATCCCCAGATCCGACTATTCCCAGCTCCGACTATCCCCAGCTCCGACTAGCTCCAGGTCCGACTATCCCCAGCTCCGACTACCCCAGCTCCGACTATCTCCAGCTCAGCCTATCCCCAGCTCCGACTATACCCAGCTCCGACTATTCCCAGCTCCGACTAACCCCAGCTGCGACTATCCCCAGCTCCGACTAACTACAGCTGCAACTATCCCCAGCTCCGACTCACCCCAGCTCCGACTATTCCCAGCTCAGGCTATCCACAGCTCCGACTGTCCCGAACTGCGATTATCCCAAGCTCCGACTATCCCCAGCTCCGACTGTCCCGAACTGCGATTATCCCAAGCTCCGACTATCCCCAGCTCCGACTATCCCCAGCTCCGACTATCCCAAGCTCCGACTATCTCCAGCTCCGACTATCCCCAGCTCCGACTATCTCCAGCTCCGACTATCCCCAGCTCCGACTATCTCCAGCTGTGTCTATTCCCAGCTCCGACTATCCCCAGTTCCGACCATCCCCAGCTCCGACTATCCCCAGCTCCGACGAGCTCCAGCTCCGACTATCCCCAGCTCCGACTATCCCCAGCTCCGACTATACCCAGCTCCGACTATCTCCAGCTGCGCCTATCCCCAGCTCCGACTATCTCCAACTCCGACTATCTCCAGCTCCGACTATCCCTAGCTCCGACTATCTACAGCTCCGACTATCCCCAGCTCCGACTATCCCCAGCTCCGACTACCTCCAGCTGTGTCTATTCCCAGCTCCGACTATCCCCAATTCCGACCATCCCCAGCTCCGACCATCCCCAGTTCCGACCATCCCCAACTCCGACTATCTCCAGCTCCGACTATCTCCAGCTCTGACTATCGCCAACTGCGACTATCCCCAGCTCAGACTATCCCCAGCTCGGACTATCCCCCGCTCCGACTATCCCCAGCTCCGACTATCCCCAGCTCCGCCTATCCCCAGCTCCGACTATCCCCAGATCCGACTATTCCCAGCTCCGACTATCTCCAGCTCCGACTATCTCCAGCTCTGACTATCTCCAGCTCTGACTATCTCCAGCTGTGTCTATCCCCAGCTCCGACTATCCCCAGCTCCGACTATCCCCAGCTCCGACTACCCCCAGCTGCGACTACCCCAGCTCCGACTGTCTCCAGCTCATCCTATCCCCAGCTCCGACTATACCCAGCTCCGACTATTCCCAGCTCCGACTAACCACAGCTGCAACTATCCCCAGCTCCGACTCACCCCAGCTCCGACTATTCCCAGCTCAGGCTATCCACAGCTCCGACTGTCCCGAACTGCGATTATCCCAAGCTCCGACTATCCCCAGCTCCGACTATCCCCAGCTCCGACTAACCCCAGCTCCGACTACCCCCAGCTGCGACTACCCCAGCTCCGACTGTCTCCAGCTCATCCTATCCCCAGCTCCGACTATACCCAGCTCCGACTATTCCCAGCTCCGACTAACCCCAGCTGCGACTATCCCCAGCTCCGACTAACCACAGCTGCAACTATCCCCAGCTCCGACTCACCCCAGCTCCGACTATTCCCAGCTCAGGCTATCCACAGCTCCGACTGACCCGAACTGCGATTATCCCAAGCTCCGACTATCCCCAGCTCCGACTATCCCCAGCTCCGACTATCCCAAGCTCCGACTATCCCCAACACCGACTATCCCCAGCTCCGACTGTCCCGAACTCCGATTATCCTTAGCTCCGATTATCCCCAGCTCTGACTATCTCCAACTCCGACTATCCCCAGCTCCGACTATCTCCAGCTGCGCCTATCCCCAGCTCCGACTATCTCCAACTCCGACTATCCCCAGCTCCGACTATCCCCAGCTCCAACTATCCCCAGCTCCGACTATCTCCAGCTCCGACTATCCCCAGCTCCGACTACCTCCAGCTGTGTCTATTCCCAGCTCCGACTATCCCCAATTCCGACCATCCCCAGCTCCGACCATCCCCACTTCCGACCATCCCCAACTCCGACTATCTCCAGCTCCGACTATCTCCAGCTCTGACTATCGCCAACTGCGACTATCCCCAGCTCAGACTATCCCCAGCTCGGACTATCCCCCGCTCCGACTATCCCCAGCTCCGACTATCCCCAGCTCCGCCTATCCCCAGCTCCGACTATCCCCAGATCCGACTATTCCCAGCTCCGACTATCTCCAGCTGTGTCTATTCCCAGCTCCGACTACCGCAGTTCCGACCATCCCGACTCCGACTACCTCCAGCTGCAACTATCGCAAACTGCGACTATCTCCAGCTCCGACTATCCCCAGCTCCGACAATCTCCGGCTCCGACTGTCCCGAACTTCGACTATCCCCAGCTCCGACTGCCCGAACTCAGACTACCTCCAGCTCCGACTGTCCCCAGTTCCGACTACCTCCAGCTGCAACTATCGCCAACTGCGACTATCTCCTGCAGCGACTATCTCCAGCTCTGACTATCCGCAGCTTCGACTGTCCCGAACTCCGATTATCCCCAGCTCCGATTAACCCCAGCTCTGACTATCTCCAGCTGCGCCTATCCCCACCTCCGACTATCTCCAGCTCCGACAATCTCCAGCTCCGACTATCCCCAGCTCCAACTATCTCCAGCTCCGACTATCCCCAGCTCCGACTATCTCCAGCTCCGACTATCCCCAGCTCCGACCATCTCCAGCTCCGACTATCTCCAGCTGTGTCTATTCCCAGCTCCGACTACCGCAGTTCCGACCATCCCCGACTCCGACTACCTCCAGCTGCAACTATCGCCAACTGCGACTATCTCCAGCTCCGACTTTCCCCAGCTCCGACAATCTCCGGCTCCGACTGTCCCGAACTTCGACTATCCCCAGCTCCGACTGCCCGAACTCAGACTACCTCCAGCTCCGACTGTCCCCAGTTCCGACTACCTCCAGCTGCAACTATCGCCAACTGCGACTATCTCCTGCAGCGACTATCTCCAGCTCCGACTATCCGCAGCTTCGACTGTCCCGAACTCCGATTATCCCCAGCTCCGATTAACCCCACCTCCGACTATCTCCAGCTCCGACAATCTCCAGCTCCGACTATCCCCAGCTCCAACTATCTCCAGCTCCGACTATCCCCAGCTCCGACTATCTCCAGCTCCGACTATCCCCAGCTCCGACTATCTCCAGCTCCGACTATCCCCAGCTCCGACTATCTCCAGCTGTGTCTATTCCCAGCTCCGACTATCCCCAGTTCCGACCATCCCCAGCTCCGACTATCCCCAGTTCCGACGATCCCCAACTCCGACTATCTCCAGTTCCGACCATCCCCAGCTCCGCCTATTATCACCTCCGACTATCCCCAACTCGGACTATCCCCAGCTCGGACTATCCCCAGCTCCAACTATCCCAGCTCCGCCTACCCCAGCTCCGACTATCCCCAGATCCGACTATTCCCAGCTCCGACTATCCCCAGCTCCGACTAGCTGCAGCTCCGACTATCCCCAGCTCCGACTATCCCCAGCTCCGACTATCTCCAGCTCCGTCTATCCCCAGCTCCCACTATCCCCAGCTCCGACTATCGCCAGCTCCGACTATCCCCAGCTCCGACTATCCCCAGCTCCGACCATCTCCAGCTCTGACTATCTCCAGCCCCGGCTATCCCCAGCTCCGACTATCGCCAGCTCCGACTATCCCCAGCTCCGACTATCTCCAGGTGTGTCTATCCCCAGCTCCGACTATCCCCAGCTCCGACTATCTCCAGCTCCGTCTATCCCCAGCTCCGACTATCCCCAGCTCCGACTGTCCCCAGCTGCGACTATCCCCAGCTCCGACAACCTCCAGCTGTGCCTATCCCCAGCTCCGACATTCCCCAGCTCCGACTATTCCCATCTCCGACTATCCCCAGCTCCGACTATCTCCAGCTGCGACTACCCCCAGCACCGACTATCTCCAGCTCTGACTATCCCCAGCTCCGACTAACCCCAGCTCCGACTACTTTCAGCTGCGACTACCCCAGCTCCGACTATCTCCAGCTCAGTCTATCCCCAGCTCCGACTATCCCCAGCTCCGACTGTCCCGAACTCTGATAATCCCCAGCTCCGATTATCCCCAGCTCTGACTATCTCCAGCTCAGATTATCCCCAGCTCCGACTATCCCAAGCTCCGTCTATCTCCAGCTCCGACTGTCCCCAGTTCCGACTATCTCCAGCTTCGACCAACCCCAGCTCCGACTATCACCAGCTCCGACTATCCCCAGCTCCGACTATCCCAAGCTCCGTCTATCCCCAGCTCCGACTGTCCCCAGTTCCGACTATCTCCAGCTGCGCCAAACACCAGCTCCGACTATCCCCAGCTCCGACTATCCCAAGCTCCGTCTATCCCCAGCTCCGACTGTCCCCAGTTCCGACTATCTCCAGCTGCGCCAAACACCAGCTCCGACTATCCCCAGCTCCGACTATCCCAAGCTCCGTCTATCTCCAGCTCCGACTGTCCCCAGTTCCGACTATCTCCAGCTCCGACTATCCCAAGCTCCGTCTATCTCCAGCTCCGACTATCCCCAGCTCCGACTATCCCCAGCTCCGACTATCTCCAGCTGCGCCTATCCCCAGCTCCGACTATCTCCAGCTTCGACCAACCCCAGCTCCGACTATCACCAGCTCCGACTATCCCCAGCTCCGACTATCCCAAGCTCCGTCTATCTCCAGCTCCGACTGTCCCCAGTTCCGACTATCTCCAGCTTCGACCAACCCCAGCTCCGACTATCACCAGCTCCGACTATCCCCAGCTCCGACTATCCCAAGCTCCGTCTATCCCCAGCTCCGACTGTCCCCAGTTCCGACTATCTCCAGCTGCGCCAAACACCAGCTCCGACTATCCCCAGCTCCGACTATCCCCAGCTCCGACTATCCCAAGCTCCGTCTATCTCCAGCTCCGACCATCCCCAGCTCCGACTATCCCCAGCTCCGACGAGCTCCAGCTCCGACTATCCCCAGCTCCGACTATCCCCAGCTCCGACTATACCCAGCTCCGACTATCTCCAGCTGCGCCTATCCCCAGCTCCGACTATCTCCAACTCCGACTATCTCCAGCTCCGACTATCCCTAGCTCCGACTATCTACAGCTCCGACTATCCCCAGCTCCGACTATCCCCAGCTCCGACTACCTCCAGCTGTGTCTATTCCCAGCTCCGACTATCCCCAATTCCGACCATCCCCAGCTCCGACCATCCCCAGTTCCGACCATCCCCAACTCCGACTATCTCCAGCTCCGACTATCTCCAGCTCTGACTATCGCCAACTGCGACTATCCCCAGCTCAGACTATCCCCAGCTCGGACTATCCCCCGCTCCGACTATCCCCAGCTCCGACTATCCCCAGCTCCGCCTATCCCCAGCTCCGACTATCCCCAGATCCGACTATTCCCAGCTCCGACTATCTCCAGCTCCGACTATCTCCAGCTCTGACTATCTCCAGCTCTGACTATCTCCAGCTGTGTCTATCCCCAGCTCCGACTATCCCCAGCTCCGACTATCCCCAGCTCCGACTACCCCCAGCTGCAACTACCCCAGCTCCGACTGTCTCCAGCTCATCCTATCCCCAGCTCCGACTATACCCAGCTCCGACTATTCCCAGCTCCGACTAACCACAGCTGCAACTATCCCCAGCTCCGACTCACCCCAGCTCCGACTATTCCCAGCTCAGGCTATCCACAGCTCCGACTGTCCCGAACTGCGATTATCCCAAGCTCCGACTATCCCCAGCTCCGACTATCCCCAGCTCCGACTAACCCCAGCTCCGACTACCCCCAGCTGCGACTACCCCAGCTCCGACTGTCTCCAGCTCATCCTATCCCCAGCTCCGACTATACCCAGCTCCGACTATTCCCAGCTCCGACTAACCCCAGCTGCGACTATCCCCAGCTCCGACTAACCACAGCTGCAACTATCCCCAGCTCCGACTCACCCCAGCTCCGACTATTCCCAGCTCAGGCTATCCACAGCTCCGACTGACCCGAACTGCGATTATCCCAAGCTCCGACTATCCCCAGCTCCGACTATCCCCAGCTCCGACTATCCCAAGCTCCGACTATCCCCAACACCGACTATCCCCAGCTCCGACTGTCCCGAACTCCGATTATCCTTAGCTCCGATTATCCCCAGCTCTGACTATCTCCAGCTCCGACTATCCCCAGCTCCGACTATCTCCAGCTGCGCCTATCCCCAGCTCCGACTATCTCCAACTCCGACTATCCCCAGCTCCGACTATCCCCAGCTCCAACTATCCCCAGCTCCGACTATCTCCAGCTCCGACTATCCCCAGCTCCGACTACCTCCAGCTGTGTCTATTCCCAGCTCCGACTATCCCCAATTCCGACCATCCCCAGCTCCGACCATCCCCACTTCCGACCATCCCCAACTCCGACTATCTCCAGCTCCGACTATCTCCAGCTCTGACTATCGCCAACTGCGACTATCCCCAGCTCAGACTATCCCCAGCTCGGACTATCCCCCGCTCCGACTATCCCCAGCTCCGACTATCCCCAGCTCCGCCTATCCCCAGCTCCGACTATCCCCAGATCCGACTATTCCCAGCTCCGACTATCTCCAGCTGTGTCTATTCCCAGCTCCGACTACCGCAGTTCCGACCATCCCGACTCCGACTACCTCCAGCTGCAACTATCGCAAACTGCGACTATCTCCAGCT
The DNA here is from genome assembly GCF_047496885.1 of Scyliorhinus torazame. Lineage (NCBI taxonomy): Eukaryota > Metazoa > Chordata > Chondrichthyes > Carcharhiniformes > Scyliorhinidae > Scyliorhinus > Scyliorhinus torazame. The sequence goes on from NC_092707.1 coordinate 214,802,115, forward strand.
CCGACTATCCCCAGCTCCGACAATCTCCGGCTCCGACTGTCCCGAACTTCGACTATCCCCAGCTCCGACTGCCCGAACTCAGACTACCTCCAGCTCCGACTGTCCCCAGTTCCGACTACCTCCAGCTGCAACTATCGCCAACTGCGACTATCTCCTGCAGCGACTATCTCCAGCTCCGACTATCCGCAGCTTCGACTGTCCCGAACTCCGATTATCCCCAGCTCCGATTAACCCCAGCTCTGACTATCTCCAGCTGCGCCTATCCCCACCTCCGACTATCTCCAGCTCCGACAATCTCCAGCTCCGACTATCCCCAGCTCCAACTATCTCCAGCTCCGACTATCCCCAGCTCCGACTATCTCCAGCTCCGACTATCCCCAGCTCCGACCATCTCCAGCTCCGACTATCTCCAGCTGTGTCTATTCCCAGCTCCGACTACCGCAGTTCCGACCATCCCCGACTCCGACTACCTCCAGCTGCAACTATCGCCAACTGCGACTATCTCCAGCTCCGACTTTCCCCAGCTCCGACAATCTCCGGCTCCGACTGTCCCGAACTTCGACTATCCCCAGCTCCGACTGCCCGAACTCAGACTACCTCCAGCTCCGACTGTCCCCAGTTCCGACTACCTCCAGCTGCAACTATCGCCAACTGCGACTATCTCCTGCAGCGACTATCTCCAGCTCCGACTATCCGCAGCTTCGACTGTCCCGAACTCCGATTATCCCCAGCTCCGATTAACCCCACCTCCGACTATCTCCAGCTCCGACAATCTCCAGCTCCGACTATCCCCAGCTCCAACTATCTCCAGCTCCGACTATCCCCAGCTCCGACTATCTCCAGCTCCGACTATCCCCAGCTCCGACTATCTCCAGCTCCGACTATCCCCAGCTCCGACTATCTCCAGCTGTGTCTATTCCCAGCTCCGACTATCCCCAGTTCCGACCATCCCCAGCTCCGACTATCCCCAGTTCCGACGATCCCCAACTCCGACTATCTCCAGTTCCGACCATCCCCAGCTCCGCCTATTATCACCTCCGACTATCCCCAACTCGGACTATCCCCAGCTCGGACTATCCCCAGCTCCAACTATCCCAGCTCCGCCTACCCCAGCTCCGACTATCCCCAGATCCGACTATTCCCAGCTCCGACTATCCCCAGCTCCGACTAGCTGCAGCTCCGACTATCCCCAGCTCCGACTATCCCCAGCTCCGACTATCTCCAGCTCCGTCTATCCCCAGCTCCCACTATCCCCAGCTCCGACTATCCCCAGCTCCGACTATCCCCAGCTCCGACTATCCCCAGCTCCGACCATCTCCAGCTCTGACTATCTCCAGCCCCGGCTATCCCCAGCTCCGACTATCGCCAGCTCCGACTATCCCCAGCTCCGAATATCTCCAGGTGTGTCTATCCCCAGCTCCGACTATCCCCAGCTCCGACTATCTCCAGCTCCGTCTATCCCCAGCTCCGACTATCCCCAGCTCCGACTGTCCCCAGCTGCGACTATCCCCAGCTCCGACAACCTCCAGCTGTGCCTATCCCCAGCTCCGACATTCCCCAGCTCCGACTATTCCCATCTCCGACTATCCCCAGCTCCGACTATCTCCAGCTGCGACTACCCCCAGCTCCGACTATCTCCAGCTCTGACTATCCCCAGCTCCGACTAACCCCAGCTCCGACTACTTTCAGCTGCGACTACCCCAGCTCCGACTATCTCCAGCTCAGTCTATCCCCAGCTCCGACTATCCCCAGCTCCGACTGTCCCGAACTCTGATAATCCCCAGCTCCGATTATCCCCAGCTCTGACTATCTCCAGCTCAGATTATCCCCAGCTCCGACTATCCCAAGCTCCGTCTATCTCCAGCTCCGACTGTCCCCAGTTCCGACTATCTCCAGCTTCGACCAACCCCAGCTCCGACTATCACCAGCTCCGACTATCCCCAGCTCCGACTATCCCAAGCTCCGTCTATCCCCAGCTCCGACTGTCCCCAGTTCCGACTATCTCCAGCTGCGCCAAACACCAGCTCCGACTATCCCCAGCTCCGACTATCCCAAGCTCCGTCTATCCCCAGCTCCGACTGTCCCCAGTTCCGACTATCTCCAGCTGCGCCAAACACCAGCTCCGACTATCCCCAGCTCCGACTATCCCAAGCTCCGTCTATCTCCAGCTCCGACTGTCCCCAGTTCCGACTATCTCCAGCTCCGACTATCCCAAGCTCCGTCTATCTCCAGCTCCGACTATCCCCAGCTCCGACTATCCCCAGCTCCGACTATCTCCAGCTGCGCCTATCCCCAGCTCCGACTATCTCCAGCTTCGACCAACCCCAGCTCCGACTATCACCAGCTCCGACTATCCCCAGCTCCGACTATCCCAAGCTCCGTCTATCTCCAGCTCCGACTGTCCCCAGTTCCGACTATCTCCAGCTTCGACCAACCCCAGCTCCGACTATCACCAGCTCCGACTATCCCCAGCTCCGACTATCCCAAGCTCCGTCTATCCCCAGCTCCGACTGTCCCCAGTTCCGACTATCTCCAGCTGCGCCAAACACCAGCTCCGACTATCCCCAGCTCCGACTATCCCCAGCTCCGACTATCCCAAGCTCCGTCTATCTCCAGCTCCGACTGTCCCCAGTTCCGACTATCTCCAGCTCCGACTATCCCAAGCTCCGTCTATCTCCAGCTCCGACTATCCCCAGCTCCGACTATCCCCAGCTCCGACTATCTCCAGCTGCGCCTATCCCCAGCTCCGACTATCTCAAGCTCCGACTATCCCCAGCTCCGACTATCTCCAGCTGCGCCTATCCCCAGCTCCGACTATCCCCAGCTCCGACTATCTCCAGCTCTGAGTATCTCCAGCTCCGACTATCCCCAGCTCCGACTATCTCCAGCTCCGACTATCCCCAGCTCCGAATATCTCCAGCTGTGTCTATTCCCAGCTCCGACCATCCCCAATTCCGACCATCCCCAGCTCCGACCATCCCCAACTCCGACTATCTCCAGCTCCGACTATCGCCAACTGCGACAATCCCCAGCTCCGACTATCCCCAGCTCAGACAATCTCCGGCTCCGACTGTCCCGAACTTCGACTATCCCCAGCTCCGACTGTCCCGAACTTAGACTACCTCCAGCTCCGACTGTCCCCAGTTCCGACTACCTCCAGCTGCAACTATCGCCAACTGCGACTATCTCCAGCTGCGACTATCTCCAGCTCCGACTATCCCCAGCTTCGACTGTCCCGAACTCAGATTATCCCCAGCTCTGATTAACCCCAGCTCTGACTATCTCCAGCTGCACCTATCCCCACCTCAGACTATCTCCAGCTCCAACTATCCCCAGCTCCGACTGTCCCGAACTCAGACTACCTCCAGCTCCGACTGTCCCCAGTTCCGACTACCTCCAGCTGCAACTATCGCCAACTGCGACTATCTCCTGCAGCGACTATCTCCAGCTCCGACTATCCGCAGCTTCGACTGTCCCGAACTCCGATTATCCCCAGCTCCGATTAACCCCACCTCCGACTATCTCCAGCTCCGACAATCTCCAGCTCCGACTATCCCCAGCTCCAACTATCTCCAGCTCCGACTATCCCCAGCTCCGACTATCTCCAGCTCCGACTATCCCCAGCTCCGACTATCTCCAGCTCCGACTATCCCCAGCTCCGACTATCTCCAGCTGTGTCTATTCCCAGCTCCGACTATCCCCAGTTCCGACCATCCCCAGCTCCGACTAACCCCAGTTCCGACGATCCCCAACTCCGACTATCTCCAGTTCCGACCATCCCCAGCTCCGCCTATTATCACCTCCGACTATCCCCAACTCGGACTATCCCCAGCTCGGACTATCCCCAGCTCCGACTATCCCAGCTCCGCCTACCCCAGCTCCGACTATCCCCAGATCCGACTATTCCCAGCTCCGACTATCCCCAGCTCCGACTAGCTGCAGCTCCGACTATCCCCAGCTCCGACTATCCCCAGCTCCGACTATCTCCAGCTCCGTCTATCCCCAGCTCCCACTATCCCCAGCTCCGACTATCCCCAGCTCCGACTATCCCCAGCTCCGACTATCCCCAGCTCCGACCATCTCCAGCTCTGACTATCTCCAGCCCCGACTATCCCCAGCTCCGACTATCGCCAGCTCCGACTATCCCCAGCTCCGACTATCTCCAGGTGTCTCTATCCCCAGCTCCGACTATCCCCAGCTCCGACTATCTCCAGCTCCGTCTATCCCCAGCTCCGACTATCCCCAGCTCCGACTGTCCCCAGCTGCGACTATCCCCAGCTCCGACAACCTCCAGCTGTGCCTATCCCCAGCTCCGACATTCCCCAGCTCCGACTATTCCCATCTCCGACTATCCCCAGCTCCGACTATCTCCAGCTGCGACTACCCCCAGCTCCGACTATCTCCAGCTCTGACTATCCCCAGCTCCGACTAACCCCAGCTCCGACTACTTTCAGCTGCGACTACCCCAGCTCCGACTATCTCCAGCTCAGTCTATCCCAAGCTCCGACTATCCCCAGCTCCGACTGTCCCGAACTCTGATAATCCCCAGCTCCGATTATCCCCAGCTCTGACTATCTCCAGCTCAGATTATCCCCAGCTCCGACTATCCCAAGCTCCGTCTATCTCCAGCTCCGACTGTCCCCAGTTCCGACTATCTCCAGCTTCGACCAACCCCAGCTCCGACTATCACCAGCTCCGACTATCCCCAGCTCCGACTATCCCAAGCTCCGTCTATCCCCAGCTCCGACTGTCCCCAGTTCCGACTATCTCCAGCTGCGCCAAACACCAGCTCCGACTATCCCCAGCTCCGACTATCCCAATCTCCGTCTATCCCCAGCTCCGACTGTCCCCAGTTCCGACTATCTCCAGCTGCGCCAAACACCAGCTCCGACTATCCCCAGCTCCGACTATCCCAAGCTCCGTCTATCTCCAGCTCCGACTGTCCCCAGTTCCGACTATCTCCAGCTCCGACTATCCCAAGCTCCGTCTATCTCCAGCTCCGACGATCCCCAGCTCCAACTATCCCCAGCTCCGACTATCTCCAGCTGCGCCTATCCCCAGCTCCGACTATCTCCAGCTTCGACCAACCCCAGCTCCGACTATCACCAGCTCCGACTATCCCCAGCTCCGACTATCCCAAGCTCCGTCTATCTCCAGCTCCGACTGTCCCCAGTTCCGACTATCTCCAGCTTCGACCAACCCCAGCTCCGACTATCACCAGCTCCGACTATCCCCAGCTCCGACTATCCCAAGCTCCGTCTATCCCCAGCTCCGACTGTCCCCAGTTCCGACTATCTCCAGCTGCGCCAAACACCAGCTCCGACTATCCCCAGCTCTGACTATCCCCAGCTCCGACTATCCCAAGCTCCGTCTATCTCCAGCTCCGACTGTCCCCAGTTCCGACTATCTCCAGCTCCGACTATCCCAAGCTCCGTCTATCTCCAGCTCCGACTATCCCCAGCTCCGACTATCCCCAGCTCCGACTATCTCCAGCTGCGCCTATCCCCAGCTCCGACTATCTCAAGCTCCGACTATCCCCAGCTCCGACTATCTCCAGCTGCGCCTATCCCCAGCTCCGACTATCCCCAGCTCCGACTATCTCCAGCTCTGAGTATCTCCAGCTCCGACTATCCCCAGCTCCGACTATCTCCAGCTCCGACTATCCCCAGCTCCGAATATCTCCAGCTGTGTCTATTCCCAGCTCCGACCATCCCCAATTCCGACCATCCCCAGCTCCGACCATCCCCAACTCCGACTATCTCCAGCTCCGACTATCGCCAACTGCGACAATCCCCAGCTCCGACTATCCCCAGCTCAGACAATCTCCGGCTCCGACTGTCCCGAACTTCGACTATCCCCAGCTCCGACTGTCCCGAACTTAGACTACCTCCAGCTCCGACTGTCCCCAGTTCCGACTACCTCCAGCTGCAACTATCGCCAACTGCGACTATCTCCAGCTGCGACTATCTCCAGCTCCGACTATCCCCAGCTTCGACTGTCCCGAACTCAGATTATCCCCAACTCTGATTAACCCCAGCTCTGACTATCTCCAGCTGCACCTATCCCCACCTCAGACTATCTCCAGCTCCGACTATCTACAGCTCCGACTTTCCCCAACTCCGACTATCACCAGCTCCGACTATCTCCAGCTCCGACTATCCCCAGCTCCGACTATCTCCAGCTGTGTCTATTCCCAGCTCCGACTATCCCCAGTTCCGACCATCCCCAGCTCCGACTATCCCCAGTTCCGACCAACCCCAACTCCGACTATCTCCAGTTCCGACCATCCCCAGCTCCGCCTATCATCACCTCCGACTATCCCCAACTCGGACTATCCCCAGCTCGGACTATCCCCAGCTCCGACTATCTCCAGCTCCGACTATCCCCAACTCCGCCTACCCCAGCTCGGACTATCCCCTGCTCCGACTATCCCCAGATCGGATTATCCCCAGCTCCGACTATCCCCAGCTCCGACTAGCTACAGCTCCGACTATCCCCAGCTCCGACTATCCCCAGCTCCGACTATCTCCAGCTCCGTCTATCCCCAGCTCCGGCTATCTCCAGCTGCGCCTATCCCCAGCTCCGACTATCTCCAGCTCTGACTATCCCCAGCTCCGACTATCTCCAGCTCCGACTATCTCCAGCTCCGACTATCCCCAGCTCCGACTATCTCCAGCTCCGACTATCCCCAGCTCCGACTATCCCCAGCTCCGACTATCCCCAGCTCCGACCATCTCCAAGTGTGTCTATCCCCATCTCAGACTATCCCCAGGTCCGACTATCCCCAGCTCCGACCATCCCCAGCTGCGACTATCCCCAGCTCTGACAACCTCCAGCAGTGCCTATCCCCAGCTACGACATTCCCCAGCTCCGACTGTTCCCAGCTCCGACTATCCCCAGCTCCGACTATCTCCAGCTGCGACTACCCCCAGCTCCGACTATCTCCAGCTCTGACTATCCCCAGCTCCGACTAACTGCAGCTTTGACTACTTTCAGCTGCGACTACCCCAGCTCCGACTATCTCCAGCTCAGTCTATCCCCAGCTCCGACTATTCCCAGCTCCGACTATCTCCAGCTCCGACTATCTCCAGCTCTGACTATCTCCAGCTCTGACTATCTCCAGCTCCGACTATCCCCAGCTCCGACCTTCTCCAGCTGTATCTATTCCCAGCTCCGACTATCCGCAGTTCCGACCATCCCCGACTCCGACTACCTCCAGCTGCAACTATCGCCAACTGCGACTATCCCCAGCTCCGACTATCCCCAGCTCCGACAATCTCCGGCTCCGACTGTCCCGAACTTCGACTATCCCCAGCTCCGACTGTCCCGAACTCAGACTACCTCAGGCTCCGACTGTCCCCAGTTCCGACTACCTCCAGCTGCAAGTATCGCCAACTGCGACTATCTCCAGCTGCGACTATCTCCAGCTCCGACTATCCCCAGCTTCGACTGTCCCGATCTCCGATTATCCCCAGCTCCGATTAACCCCAGCTCTGACTATCTCCAGCTGCGCCTGTCCCCACCTCCGACTATCTCCAGCTCCAACTATCTCCAGCTCCGTCTATCCCCAGCTCCGACTATCTCCAGCTCCGACTATCTCCAGCTCCGACTATCCCCAGCTCCGACTATCTCCAGCTGTGTCTATTCCCAGCTCCGACTATCCCCAGTTCCGACCATCCCCAGCTCCGACTATCCCCAGTTCCGACCATCCCCAACTCCGACTATCTCCAGTTCCGACCATCCCCAGCTCCGCCTATCATCACCTCCGACTATCCCCAACTCGGACTATCCCCAGCTCGGACTATCCCCAGCTCCGACTATCCCCAGCTCCGCCTGCCCCAGCTCCGACTATCCCCAGATCCGACTATCCCCAGCTCCGACTATCCCCAGCTCCAACTAGCTCCAGCTCCGACTATCCCCAGCTCCGACTATCCCCAGCTGCGACTATCTCCAGCTCCGCCTATCCCCAGCTCCCACTATCCCCAGCTCCGACTATCCCCAGCTCCGACTATCCCCAGCTCCGACTATCTCCAGCTGCGCCTATCCCCAGCTCCGACTATCTCCAGCTCCGACTATCCCCAGCTCCGACTATCCCCAGCTCCGACTATCTCCAGGTGTTTCTATCCCCAGCTCCGACTATCCCCAGCTCCGACTATCCCCAGCTCCGACTAGCTCTAGCTCCGACTATCCCCAGCTCCGACTATCCCCAGCTCCGACTATCCCCGGCTCCGACTATCCCCGGCTCCGACTATCCCCAGCTCCGACTATCCACAGCTCCGACTGTCCCGAACTCCGATTATCCCCAGCTCCGACTATCCCCAGCTCCGACTATCCCCAGCTTCGACTACCTCCAGCTCCGACTACCTCCAGCTGTGCCTATCCCCAGCTCCGACTATCCCCAGCTGCGACTATCCCCAGCTCCGACTATCCCCAGCTCCGACTACGTCCAGCTGTGCCTATCCCCTGCTCCGACTATCCCCAGCTCCGACTACCTCCAGCTGTGCCTATCCCCCGCTCCGACTATCCCCAGCTCCGACTTTCCCCAGCTCCGACTATCCCCAGCTCCGACTATCACCAGCTCCGACTATCTCCAGCTGCGACTATCCCCAGCTCCGATTATATCCAGCTGTGCCTATCCCCAGCTCCGACTTTCCCCAGCTCCGACTAACCCCAGCTCCGACTACCCCCAGCTGCGACTACCCCAGCTCCGGCTATCTCCCGCTCAGCCTATCCCCAGCTCCGACTATACCCAGCTCCGACTATTCCCAGCTCCGACTAACCCCAGCTGCGACTATCCCCAGCTCCGACTAACCACAGCTGCAACTATCCCCAGCTCCGACTCACCCCAGCTCCGACTATTCCCAGCTCAGGCTATCCACAGCTCCGACTGTCCCGAACTGCGATTATCCCAAGCTCCGACTATCCCCAGCTCCGACTATCCCCAGCTCCGACTATCCCAAGCTCCGACTATCCCCAACTCCGACTATCCCCAGCTCCGAATATCCCCGGCTCCGACTATCCCCAGCTCCGACTATCCCCAGCTCCGACTGTCCCGAACTCCGATTATCCCCAGCTCCGACTATCCCCAGCTCCGACTATCCCCAGTTCCGACTACCTCCAGCTGTGCCTATCCCCAGCTCCGACTATCTCCAGCTGCGACTATCGCCAGCTCCGACTACCGCCAGCTGTGCCTATCCCCCGCTCCGACTATCCCCAGCTCCGACTTTCCCCAGCTCCGACTATCCCCAGCTCCGACTATCACCAGCTCCGACTATCTCCAGCTGCGACTATCCCCAGCTCCGATTATCTCCAGCTTTGCCTATCCCCAGCTCCGACTTTCCCCAGCTCCGACTAACCCCAGCTCCGACTACCCCCAGCTGCGACTACCCCAGCTCCGACTGTCTCCAGCTCATCCTATCCCCAGCTCCGACTATACCCAGCTCCGACTATTCCCAGCTCCGACTAACCCCAGCTGCGACTATCCCCAGCTCCGACTAACCACAGCTGCAACTATCCCCAGCTCCGACTCACCCCAGCTCCGACTATTCCCAGCTCAGGCTATCCACAGCTCCGACTGTCCCGAACTGCGATTATCCCAAGCTCCGACTATCCCCAGCTCCGACTATCCCCAGCTCCGACTATCCCAAGCTCCGACTATCCCCAGCTCCGACTATCCCCAGCTCCGACTAGCTCCAGCTCCGACTATCCCCAGCTCCGACTATCCCCAGCTGCGACTATCTCCAGCTCCGCCTATCCCCAGCTCCCACTATCCCCAGCTCCGACTATCCCCAGCTCCGACTATCCCCAGCTCCGACTATCTCCAGCTGCGCCTATCCCCAGCTCCGACTATCTCCAGCTCCGACTATCCCCAGCTCCGACTATGCCCAGCTCCGACCATCTCCAGCTCTGACTATCCCCAGCTCCGACTATCTCCAGGTGTTTCTATCCCCAGCTCCGACTATCCCCAGCTCCGACTATCCCCAGCTCCGACTAGCTCTAGCTCCGACTATCCCCAGCTCCGACTATCCCCAGCTCCGACTATCCCCGGCTCCGACTATCCCCGGCTCCGACTATCCCCAGCTCCGACTATCCACAGCTCCGACTGTCCCGAACTCCGATTATCCCCAGCTCCGACTATCCCCAGCTCCGACTATCCCCAGCTTCGACTACCTCCAGCTCCGACTACCTCCAGCTGTGCCTATCCCCAGCTCCGACTATCCCCAGCTGCGACTATCCCCAGCTCCGACTATCCCCAGCTCCGACTACCTCCAGCTGTGCCTATCCCCTGCTCCGACTATCCCCAGCTCCGACTACCTCCAGCTGTGCCTATCCCCCGCTCCGACTATCCCCAGCTCCGACTTTCCCCAGCTCCGACTATCCCCAGCTCCGACTATCACCAGCTCCGACTATCTCCAGCTGCGACTATCCCCAGCTCCGATTATATCCAGCTGTGCCTATCCCCAGCTCCGACTTTCCCCAGCTCCGACTAACCCCAGCTCCGACTACCCCCAGCTGCGACTACCCCAGCTCCGGCTATCTCCCGCTCAGCCTATCCCCAGCTCCGACTATACCCAGCTCCGACTATTCCCAGCTCCGACTAACCCCAGCTGCGACTATCCCCAGCTCCGACTAACCACAGCTGCAACTATCCCCAGCTCCGACTCACCCCAGCTCCGACTATTCCCAGCTCAGGCTATCCACAGCTCCGACTGTCCCGAACTGCGATTATCCCAAGCTCCGACTATCCCCAGCTCCGACTATCCCCAGCTCCGACTATCCCAAGCTCCGACTATCCCCAACTCCGACTATCCCCAGCTCCGAATATCCCCGGCTCCGACTATCCCCAGCTCCGACTATCCCCAGCTCCGACTGTCCCGAACTCCGATTATCCCCAGCTCCGACTATCCCCAGCTCCGACTATCCCCAGTTCCGACTACCTCCAGCTGTGCCTATCCCCAGCTCCGACTATCTCCAGCTGCGACTATCGCCAGCTCCGACTACCGCCAGCTGTGCCTATCCCCCGCTCCGACTATCCCCAGCTCCGACTTTCCCCAGCTCCGACTATCCCCAGCTCCGACTATCACCAGCTGCGACTATCTCCAGCTGCGACTATCCCCAGCTCCGATTATCTCCAGCTTTGCCTATCCCCAGCTCCGACTTTCCCCAGCTCCGACTAACCCCAGCTCCGACTACCCCCAGCTGCGACTACCCCAGCTCCGACTGTCTCCAGCTCATCCTATCCCCAGCTCCGACTATACCCAGCTCCGACTATTCCCAGCTCCGACTAACCCCAGCTGCGACTATCCCCAGCTCCGACTAACCACAGCTGCAACTATCCCCAGCTCCGACTCACCCCAGCTCCGACTATTCCCAGCTCAGGCTATCCACAGCTCCGACTGTCCCGAACTGCGATTATCCCAAGCTCCGACTATCCCCAGCTCCGACTATCCCCAGCTCCGACTATCCCAAGCTCCGACTATCCCCAACACCGACTATCCCCAGCTCCGACTGTCCCGAACTCCGATTATCCTTAGCTCCGATTATCCCCAGCTCTGACTATCTCCAGCTCCGACTATCCCCAGCTCCGACTATCTCCAGCTGCGCCTATCCCCAGGTCCGACTATCTCCAACTCCGACTATCTACAGCTCCGACTATCCCCAGCTCCGACTATCCCCAGCTCCGACTATCCCCAGCTCCAACTATCCCCAGCTCCGACTATCTCCAGCTCCGACTATCCCCAGCTCCGACTACCTCCAGCTGTGTCTATTCCCAGCTCCGACTATCCCCAATTCCGACCATCCCCAGCTCCGACCATCCCCACTTCCGACCATCCCCAACTCCGACTATCTCCAGCTCCGACTATCTCCAGCTCTGACTATCGCCAACTGCGACTATCCCCAGCTCAGACTATCCCCAGCTCGGACTATCCCCCGCTCCGACTATCCCCAGCACCGACTATCCCCAGCTCCGCCTATCCCCAGCTCCGACTATCCCCAGATCCGACTGTTCCCAGCTCCGACTATCTCCAGCTGTGTCTATTCCCAGCTCCGACTACCGCAGTTCCGACCATCCCCGACTCCGACTACCTCCAGCTGCAACTATCGCCAACTGCGACTATCTCCAGCTCCGACTATCCCCAGCTCCGACAATCTCCGGCTCCGACGGTCCCGAACTTCGACTATCCCCAGCTCCGACTGCCCGAACTCAGACTACCTCCAGCTCCGACTGTCCCCAGTTCCGACTACCTCCAGCTGCAACTATCGCCAACTGCGACTATCTCCTGCAGCGACTATCTCCAGCTCCGACTATCCGCAGCTTCGACTGTCCCGAACTCCGATTATCCCCAGCTCCGATTAACCCCAGCTCTGACTATCTCCAGCTGCGCCTATCCCCACCTCCGACTATCTCCAGCTCCGACAATCTCCAGCTCCGACTATCCCCAGCTCCAACTATCTCCAGCTCCGACTATCCCCAGCTCCGACTATCTCCAGCTCCGACTATCCCCAGCTCCGACCATCTCCAGCTCCGACTATCCCCAGCTCCGACTACCTCCAGCTGTGCCTATCCCCAGCTCCGACTATCCCCAGCTGCGACTATCCCCAGCTCCGACCATCTCCAGCTCCGACTATCCCCAGCTCCGACTATCTCCAGCTGTGTCTATTCCCAGCTCTGACTATCCCCAGTTCCGACCATCCCCAGCTCCGACTATCCCCAGTTCTGACGATCCCCAACTCCGACTATCTCCAGTTCCGACCATCCCCAGCTCCGCCTATCATCACCTCCGACTATCCCCAACTCGGACTATCCCCAGCTCGGACTATCCCCAGCTCCGACTATCCCAGCTCCGCCTACCCCAGCTCCGACTATCCCCAGATCCGACTATTCCCAGCTCCGACTATCCCCAGCTCCGACTAGCTCCAGCTCCGACTATCCCCAGCTCCGACTACCCCAGCTCCGACTATCTCCAGCTCAGCCTATCCCCAGCTCCGACTATACCCAGCTCCGACTATTCCCAGCTCCGACTAACCCCAGCTGCGACTATCCCCAGCTCCGACTAACCACAGCTGCAACTATCCCCAGCTCTGACTCACCCCAGCTCCGACTATTCCCAGCTCAGGCTATCCACAGCTCCGACTGTCCCGAACTGCGATTATCCCAAGCTCCGACTATCCCCAGCTCCGACTGTCCCGAACTGCGATTATCCCAAGCTCCGACTATCCCCAGCTCCGACTATCCCCAGCTCCGACTATCCCAAGCTCCGACTATCTCCAGCTCCGACTATCCCCAGCTCCGACTATCTCCAGCTCCGACTATCCCCAGCTCCGACTATCTCCAGCTGTGTCTATTCCCAGCTCCAACTATCCCCAGTTCCGACCATCCCCAGCTCCGACTATCCCCAGCTCCGACGAGCTCCAGCTCCGACTATCCCCAGCTCCGACTATCCCCAGCTCCGACTATCTCCAGCTCCGTCTATCCCCAGCTCCGACTATCCCCAGCTCCGACTATCCCCGGCTCCGACTATCCCCAGCTCCGACTATCCCCAGCTCCGACTGTCCCGAACTCCGATTATCCCCAGCTCCGACTATCCCCAGCTCCGACTATCCCCAGCTCCGACTACCTCCAGCTGTGCCTATCCCCAGCTCCGACTATCCCCAGCTGCGACTATCCCCAGCTCCGACTATCCCCAGCTCCGACTACCTCCAGCTGTGCCTATCCCCGGCTCCGACTAACCCCAGCTCCGACTACCTCCAGCTGTGCCTATCCCCCGCTCCGACTATCCCCAGCTCCGACTTTCCCCAGCTCCGACTATCCCCAGCTCCGACTATCACCAGCTCCGACTATCTCCAGCTGCGACTATCCCCAGCTCCGATTATATCCAGCTGTGCCTATCCCCAGCTCCGACTTTCCCCAGCTCCGACTAACCCCAGCTCCGACTACCCCCAGCTGCGACTACCCCAGCTCCGACTATCTCCCGCTCAGCCTATCCCCAGCTCCGACTATACCCAGCTCTGACTATTCCCAGCTCCGACTAACCCCAGCTGCGACTATCCCCAGCTCCGACTACCTCCAGCTGTGTCTATTCCCAGCTCCGACTATCCCCAATTCCGACCATCCCCAGCTCCGACCATCCCCAGTTCCGACCATCCCCAACTCCGACTATCTCCAGCTCCGACTATCTCCAGCTCTGACTATCGCCAACTGCGACTATCCCCAGCTCAGACTATCCCCAGCTCGGACTATCCCCCGCTCCGACTATCCCCAGCTCCGACTATCCCCAGCTCCGCCTATCCCCAGCTCCGACTATCCCCAGATCCGACTATTCCCAGCTCCGACTATCTCCAGCTCCGACTATCTCCAGCTCTGACTATCTCCAGCTCTGACTATCTCCAGCTGTGTCTATCCCCAGCTCCGACTATCCCCAGCTCCGACTATCCCCAGCTCCGACTATCTCCAGCTGTGTCTATTCCCAGCTCCGACTACCGCAGTTCCGACCATCCCCGACTCCGACTACCTCCAGCTGCAACTATCGCCAACTGCGACTATCTCCAGCTCCGACTTTCCCCAGCTCCGACAATCTCCGGCTCCGACTGTCCCGAACTTCGACTATCCCCAGCTCCGACTGCCCGAAACTCAGACTACCTCCAGCTCCGACTGTCCCCAGTTCCGACTACCTCCAGCTGCAACTATCGCCAACTGCGACTATCTCCTGCAGCGACTATCTCCAGCTCCGACTATCCGCAGCTTCGACTGTCCCGAACTCCGATTATCCCCAGCTCCGATTAACCCCAGCTCTGACTATCTCCAGCTGCGCCTATCCCCACCTCAGACTATCTCCAGCTCCAACTATCCCCAGCTCCGACTGTCCCGAACTCAGACTACCTCCAGCTCCGACTGTCCCCAGTTCCGACTACCTCCAGCTGCAACTATCGCCAACTGCGACTATCTCCTGCAGCGACTATCTCCAGCTCCGACTATCCGCAGCTTCGACTGTCCCGAACTCCGATTATCCCCAGCTCCGATTAACCCCACCTCCGACTATCTCCAGCTCCGACAATCTCCAGCTCCGACTATCCCCAGCTCCAACTATCTCCAGCTCCGACTATCCCCAGCTCCGACTATCTCCAGCTCCGACTATCCCCAGCTCCGACTCTCTCCAGCTCCGACTATCCCCAGCTCCGACTATCTCCAGCTGTGTCTATTCCCAGCTCCGACTATCCCCAGCTCCGACTATCCCCAGCTCCGACCATCTCCAGCTCTGACTATCTCCAGCCCCGACTATCCCCAGCTCCGACTATCGCCAGCTCCGACTATCCCCAGCTCCGACTATCTCCAGGTGTGTCTATCCCCAGCTCCGACTATCCCCAGCTCCGACTATCTCTAGCTCCGTCTATCCCCAGCTCCGACTATCCCCAGCTCCGACTGTCCCCAGCTGCGACTATCCCCAGCTCCGACAACCTCCAGCTGTGCCTATCCCCAGCTCCGACTATCTCCAACTCCGACTATCTCCAGCTCCGACTATCCCTAGCTCCGATTATCCCCAGCTCCGATTAACCCCACCTCCGACTATCTCCAGCTCCGACAATCTCCAGCTCCGACTATCCCCAGCTCCAACTATCTCCAGCTCCGACTATCCCCAGCTCCGACTATCTCCAGCTCCGACTATCCCCAGCTCCGACTATCTCCAGCTCCGACTATCCCCAGCTCCGACTATCTCCAGCTGTGTCTATTCCCAGCTCCGACTATCCCCAGTTCCGACCATCCCCAGCTCCGACTATCCCCAGTTCCGACGATCCCCAACTCCGACTATCTCCAGTTCCGACCGTCCCCAGCTCCGCCTATTATCACCTCCGACTATCCCCAACTCGGACTATCCCCAGCTCGGACTATCCCCAGCTCCGACTATCCCAGCTCCGCCTACCCCAGCTCCGACTATCCCCAGATCCGACTATTCCCAGCTCCGACTATCCCCAGCTCCGACTAGCTGCAGCTCCGACTATCCCCAGCTCCGACTATCCCCAGCTCCGACTATCCCCAGCTCCGACTATCCCCAGCTCCGACTATCTCCAGCTGCGCCTATCCCCAGCTCCGACTATCCCCAGCTCCGACTATCTCCAGCTCCGACTATCCCCAGCTCCGACTATCCCCAGCTCCGACCATCTCCAGCTCTGACTATCTCCAGCCCCGACTATCCCCAGCACCGACTATCGCCAGCTCCGACTATCCCCAGCTCCGACTATCTCCAGGTGTGTCTAGCCCCAGCTCCGACTATCCCCAGCTCCGACTATCTCCAGCTCCGTCTATCCCCAGCTCCGACTATCCCCAGCTCCGACTGTCCCCAGCTGCGACTATCCCCAGCTCCGACAACCTCCAGCTGTGCCTATCCCCAGCTCCGACATTCCCCAGCTCCGACTATTCCCATCTCCGACTATCCCCAGCTCCGACTATCTCCAGCTGCGACTACCCCCAGCTCCGACTATCTCCAGCTCTGACTATCTCCAGCTGCGCCTATACCCAGCTCCGACTATCCCCAGCTCCGACTATCTCCAGCTCCGACTATCCCCAGCTCCGACTATCCCCAGCTCCGACTATCTCCAGCTCCGACTATTCCCAGCTCCGACTATCTCCAGCTCTGACTATCTCCAGCTCCGACTACTTTCAGCTGCGACTACCCCAGCTCCGACTATCACCAGCTCCGACTATCCCCAGCTGCGACTATCCCAAGCTCCGACTATCCCCAGCTCCGACTATCCCCAGTTCCGACGATCTCCACCTTCGACCAACCCCAGCTCCGACTATCCCCAGCTCCGACTATCTCCAGCTCCGACTATCCCCAGCTCCGACTATCTCCAGCTCCGTCTATCCCCAGCTCCGACTATATCCAGCTCCGACTATCCCCAGCTCCGACTATCTCCAGCTGTGTCTATTCGCAGCTCCGACTATCCCCAGTTCTGACCATCCCCAGCTCCGACTATCCCCAGTTCCGACCACCCCCAACTCCGACTATCTCCAGTTCCGACCATCCCCAGCTCCGCCTATCCCCAGCTCCGACTATCCCCATCTCGGCCTATCCCCTGCTCGGACGATCCCGAGCACCGACTGTCCCCAGCTCCGCCTATCCCCAGCTCCGAATATACCCAGCTCCGACTATCTCCAGCTCTGACTATTCCCAGCTCCGACTATCCCCAGCTCCGACTATCCCCAGCTACGACTATCTCCAGCTCTGACTATCTCCAGCTCCGACTATCCCCAGCTCCGACTATCCCCAGCTCCGACTATCTCCAGCTGCGCCTATCCCCAGCTCCGACTATCTCAAGCTCCGACTATCCCCAGCTCCGACTATCTCCAGCTGCGCCTATCCCCAGCTCCGACTATCCCCAGCTCCGACTATCTCCAGCTCTGAGTATCTCCAGCTCCGACTATCCCCAGCTCCGACTATCTCCAGCTCCGACTATCCCCAGCTCCGAATGTCTCCAGCTGTGTCTATTCCCAGCTCCGACCATCCCCAATTCCGACCATCCCCAGCTCCGACCATCCCCAGTTCCGACCATCCCCAACTCCGACTATCTCCTGCTCCGACTATCGCCAACTGCGACAATCCCCAGCTCCGACTATCCCCAGCTCAGACAATCTCCGGCTCCGACTGTCCCGAACTTCGACTATCCCCAGCTCCGACTGTCCCGAACTTAGACTACCTCCAGCTCCGACTGTCCCCAGTTCCGACTACCTCCAGCTGCAACTATCGCCAACTGCGACTATCTCCAGCTGCGACTATCTCCAGCTCCGACTATCCCCAGCTTCGACTGTCCCGAACTCAGATTATCCCCAGCTCTGATTAACCCCAGCTCTGACTATCTCCAGCTGCACCTATCCCCACCTCAGACTATCTCCAGCTCCGACTATCTACAGCTCCGACTTTCCCCAACTCCGACTATCTCCAGCTCCGACTATCACCAGCTCCGACTATCTCCAGCTCCGACTATCCCCAGCTCCGACTATCTCCAGCTGTGTCTATTCCCAGCTCCGACTATCCCCAGTTCCGACCATCCCCAGCTCCGACTATCCCCAGTTCCGACCATCCCCAACTCCGACTATCTCCAGTTTCGACCATCCCCAGTCCCGCCTATCATCACCTCCGACTATCCCCAACTCGGACTATCCCCAGCTCGGACTATCCCCAGCTCCGACTATCTCCAGCTCCGACTATCCCCAGCTCCGCCTACCCCAGCTCGGACTATCCCCTGCTCCGACTATCCCCAGATCGGATTATCCCCAGCTCCGACTATCCCCAGCTCCGACTAGCTACAGCTCCGACTATCCCCAGCTCCGACTATCCCCAGCTCCGACTATCTCCAGCTCCGTCTATCCCCAGCTCCGGCTATCTCCAGCTGCGCCTATCCCCAGCTCCGACTATCTCCAGCTCTGACTATCCCCAGCTCCGACTATCTCCAGCTCCGACTATCTCCAGCTCCGACTATCCCCAGCTCCGACTATCTCCAGCTCCGACTATGCCCAGCTCCGACTATCCCCAGCTCCGACTATCCCCAGCTCCGACCATCTCCAAGTGTGTCTATCCCCATCTCCGACTATCCCCAGCTCCGACTATCCCCAGCTCCGACTGTCCCGAACTCCGACTATCCCCAGGTCCGACTATCCCCAGCTCCGACCATCCCCAGCTGCGACTATCCCCAGCTCTGACAACCTCCAGCAGTGCCTATCCCCAGCTACGACATTCCCCAGCTCCGACTGTTCTCAGCTCCGACTATCCCCAGCTCCGACTATCTCCAGCTGCGACTACCCCCAGCTCCGACTATCTCCAGCTCTGACTATCCCCAGCTCCGACTAACCCCAGCTTCGACTACTTTCAGCTGCGACTACCCCAGCTCCGACTATCTCCAGCTCAGTCTATCCCCAGCTCCGACTATTCCCAGCTCCGACTATCTCCAGCTCCGACTATCTCCAGCTGTGACTATCTCCAGCTCAGACTATCTCCAGCTCCGACTATCCCCAGCTCCGACCTTCTCCAGCTGTGTCTATTCCCAGCTCCGACTATCCGCAGTTCCGACCATCCCCGACTCAGACTACCTCCAGCTGCAACTATCGCCAACTGCGACTATCCCCAGCTCCGACTATCCCCAGCTCCGACAATCTCCGGCTCCGACTGTCCCGAACTTCGACTATCCCCAGCTCCGACTGTCCCGAACTCAGACTACCTCCAGCTCCGACTGTCCCCAGTTCCGACTACCTCCAGCTGCAACTATCGCCAACTGCGACTATCTCCAGCTGCGACTATCTCCAGCTCCGACTATCCCCAGCTTCGACTGTCCCGAACTCCGATTATCCCCAGCTCCGATTAACCCCAGCTCTGACTATCTCCAGCTGCGCCTGTCCCCACCTCCGACTATCCCCAGCTCCAACTATCTCCAGCTCCGTCTATCCCCAGCTCCGACTATCTCCAGCTCCGACTATCTCCAGCTCCGACTATCCCCAGCTCCGACTATCTCCAGCTGTGTCTATTCCCAGCTCCGACTATCCCCAGTTCCGACCATCCCCAGCTCCGACTATCCCCAGTTCCGACCATCCCCAACTCCGACTATCTCCAGTTCCGACCATCCCCAGCTCCGCCTATCATCACCTCCGACTATCCCCAACTCGGACTATCCCCAGCTCGGTCTATCCCCAGCTCCGACTATCCCCAGCTCCGCCTGCCCCAGCTCCGACTATCCCCAGATCCGACTATCCCGAACTTCGACTATCCCCAGCTCCGACTGTCCCGAACTCAGACAATCTCCGGCTCCGACTGTCCCGAACTTCGACTATCCCCAGCTCCGACTGTCCCGAACTTAGACTACCTCCAGCTCCGACTGTCCCCAGTTCCGACTACCTCCAGCTGCAACTATCGCCAACTGCGACTATCTCCAGCTGCGACTATCGCCAACTGCGACAATCCCCAGCTCCGACTATCCCCAGCTCAGACAATCTCCGGCTCCGACTGTCCCGAACTTCGACTATCCCCAGCTCCGACTGTCCCGAACTTAGACTACCTCCAGCTCCGACTGTCCCCAGTTCCGACTACCTCCAGCTGCAACTATCGCCAACTGCGACTATCTCCAGCTGCGACTATCTCCAGCTCCGACTATCCCCAGCTTCGACTGTCCCGAACTCAGATTATCCCCAGCTCTGATTAACCCCAGCTCTGACTATCTCCAGCTGCACCTATCCCCACCTCAGACTATCTCCAGCTCCGACTATCTACAGCTCCGACTTTCCCCAACTCCGACTATCTCCAGCTCCGACTATCACCAGCTCCGACTATCTCCAGCTCCGACTATCCCCAGCTCCGACTATCTCCAGCTGTGTCTATTCCCAGCTCCGACTATCCCCAGTTCCGACCATCCCCAGCTCCGACTATCCCCAGTTCCGACCATCCCCAACTCCGACTATCTCCAGTTCCGACCATCCCCAGCTCCGCCTATCATCACCTCCGACTATCCCCAACTCGGACTATCCCCAGCTCGGACTAATCCCAGCTCCGACTATCTCCAGCTCCGACTATCCCCAGCTCCGCCTACCCCAGCTCGGACTATCCCCTGCTCCGACTATCCCCAGATCGGATTATCCCCAGCTCCGACTATCCCCAGCTCCGACTAGCTACAGCTCCGACTATCCCCAGCTCCGACTATCCCCAGCTCCGACTATCTCCAGCTCCGTCTATCCCCAGCTCCGGCTATCTCCAGCTGCGCCTATCCCCAGCTCCGACTATCTCCAGCTCTGACTATCCCCAGCTCCGACTATCTCCAGCTCCGACTATCTCCAGCTCCGACTATCCCCAGCTCCGACTATCTCCAGCTCCGACTATGCCCAGCTCCGACTATCCCCAGCTCCGACTATCCCGAGCTCCGACCATCTCCAAGTGTGTCTATCCCCATCTCCGACTATCCCCAGCTCCGACTATCCCCAGCTCCGACTGTCCCGAACTCCGACTATCCCCAGGTCCGACTATCCCCAGCTCCGACCATCCCCAGCTGCGACTATCCCCAGCTCTGACAACCTCCAGCAGTGCCTATCCCCAGCTACGACATTCCCCAGCTCCGACTGTTCCCAGCTCCGACTATCCCCAGCTCCGACTATCTCCAGCTGCGACTACCCCCAGCTCCGACTATCTCCAGCTCTGACTATCCCCAGCTCCGACTAACCCCAGCTTCGACTACTTTCAGCTGCGACTACCCCAGCTCCGACTATCTCCAGCTCAGTCTATCCCCAGCTCCGACTATTCCCAGCTCCGACTATCTCCAGCTCCGACTATCTCCAGCTGTGACTATCTCCAGCTCAGACTATCTCCAGCTCCGACTATCCCCAGCTCCGACCTTCTCCAGCTGTGTCTATTCCCAGCTCCGACTATCCGCAGTTCCGACCATCCCCGACTCCGACTACCTCCAGCTGCAACTATCGCCAACTGCGACTATCCCCAGCTCCGACTATCCCCAGCTCCGACAATCTCCGGCTCCGACTGTCCCGAACTTCGACTATCCCCAGCTCCGACTGTCCCGAACTCAGACTACCTCCAGCTCCGACTGTCCCCAGTTCCGACTACCTCCAGCTGCAACTATCGCCAACTGCGACTATCTCCAGCTGCGACTATCTCCAGCTCCGACTATCCCCAGCTTCGACTGTCCCGAACTCCGATTATCCCCAGCTCCGATTAACCCCAGCTCTGACTATCTCCAGCTGCGCCTGTCCCCACCTCCGACTATCCCCAGCTCCAACTATCTCCAGCTCCGTCTATCCCCAGCTCCGACTATCTCCAGCTCCGACTATCTCCAGCTCCGACTATCCCCAGCTCCGACTATCTCCAGCTGTGTCTATTCCCAGCTCCGACTATCCCCAGTTCCGACCATCCCCAGCTCCGACTATCCCCAGTTCCGACCATTCCCAACTCCGACTATCTCCAGTTCCGACCAACCCCAGCTCCGCCTATCATCACCTCCGACTATCCCCAACTCGGACTATCCCCAGCTCGGTCTATCCCCAGCTCCGACTATCCCCAGCTCCGCCTGCCCCAGCTCCGACTATCCCCAGATCCGACTATCCCCAGCTCCGACTATCCCCAGCTCCGACTAGCTCCAGCTCCGACTATCCCCAGCTCCGACTATCCCCAGCTCCGACTATCTCCAGCTCCGTCTATCCCCAGCTCCCACTATCCCCAGCTCCGACTATCCCCAGCTCCGACTATCCCCAGCTCCGACTATCTCCAGCTGCGCCTATCCCCAGCTCCGACTATCTCCAGCTCCGACTATCCCCAGCTCCGACTATGCCCAGCTCCGACCATCTCCAGCTCTGACTATCTCCAGCTCCGACTATCCCCAGCTCCGACTCTCTCCAGGTGTTTCTATCCCCAACTCCGACTATCCCCAGCTCCGACTATCTCCAGCTCCGTCTATCCCCAGCTCCGACTATCCCCAGCTCCGACTGTCCCCAGCTGCGACTATCCCCAGCTCCGACAACCTCCAGCTGTGCCTATCCCCAGCTCCGACATTCCCCAGCTCCGACTATTCCCATCTCCGACTATCCCCAGCTCCGACTATCTCCAGCTGCGACTACCCCCAGCTCCGACAATCTCCAGCTCTGACTATCCCCAGCTCCGACTAACCCCAGCTCCGACTACTTTCAGCTGCGACTACCCCAGCTCCGACTATCTCCAGCTCAGTCTATCCCCAACTCCGACTATCCCCAGCTCCGACTATCCCCAGCTCCGACTGTCCCGAACTCTGATAATCCGCAGCTCCGATTATCCCCAGCTCCGACTATCCCCAACTCCGACTATCCCAAGCTCCGTCTATCTCCAGCTGCGCCAAACACCAGCTCCCACTATCCCCAGCTCCGACTATCCCCTGCTCCGACTATCTCCAGCTCCGACTATACCCAGCTCCGACTATCCCCTGCTCCGACTATCTCCAGCTCCGACTATCCCAACCTCCGACTATCTCCAGCTCCGACTATCCCCAGCTCCGACTATCTCCAGCTCCGTCTATCCCCAGCTCCGACTATATCCAGCTCCGACTATCCCCAGCTCCGACTATCTCCAGCTGTGTCTATTCCCAGCTCCGACTATCCCCAGTTCTGACGATCCCCAGCTCCGACTATCCCCAGTTCCGACCATCCCCAACTCCGACTATCTCCAGTTCCGACCATCCCCCGCTCCGCCTATCCCCAGCTCCGACTATCCCCATCTCGGCCTATCCCCTGCTCGGACTATCCCGAGCTCCGACTGTCCCCAGCTCCGCCAATCCCCAGCTCAGCCTATCCCCAGTTCCGACTGTCCCCAGCTTCGCCAATCCCCAGCTCAGCCTATCCCCAGCTCCGACTATCCCCAGCTTCGACTATCTCCAGCTCCGACTATCCCCAGCTCCGACTATTCCCAGCTCCGACTATCCCCAGCTCCGACTATCCCCAGCTCCGACTATCTCCAGCTCTGATTATCTCCAGCTCCGACTATCCCCAGCTCCGACTATCCCCAGCTCCGACTATCTCCAGCTGCGCCTATCCCCAGCTCCGACTATCCCCAGCTCCGACTATCTCCAGCTGTGCCTATCCCCAGCTCCGACTATCTCCAGCTCCGACTATCTCCAGCTCCGACTATCTCCAGCTACGACTATCCCCAGCTCCGACTATCCCCAGCTCCGACTATCTCCAGCTCTGAGTATCTCCAGCTCCGACTATCCCCAGCTCCGACTATCCCCAGCTCCGAATATCTCCAGCTGTGTCTATTCCCAGCTCCGACCATCCCCATTTCCGACCATCCCCAGCTCCGACCATCCCCAGTTCCGACCATCCCCAACTCCGACTATCTCCAGCTCCGACTATCGCCAACTGCGACTATCCCCAGCTCCGACTATCTCCAGCTCTGAGTATCTCCAGCTCCGACTATCCCCAGCTCCGACTATCCCCAGCTCCGAATATCTCCAGCTGTGTCTATTCCCAGCTCCGACCATCCCCAATTCCGACCATCCCCAGCTCCGACCATCCCCAGTTCCGACCATCCCCAACTCCGACTATCTCCAGCTCCGACTATCGCCAACTGCGACTATCCCCATCTCCGACTATCCCCAGCTCAGACTATCTCCAGCTGTGTCTATTCCCAGCTCCGACTATCCCCAGTTCCGACCATCCCCGACTCCGACTACCTCCAGCTGCAACTATCGCCAACTGCGACTATCTCCAGCTGTGTCTATTCCCAGCTCCGACTATCCCCAGTTCCGACCATCCCCGACTCCGACTACCTCCAGCTGCAACTATCGCCAACTGCGACTATCCCCAGCTCCGACTATCCCCAGCTCCGACAATCTCCGGCTCCGACTGTCCCGTACTTCGTCTATCCCCAGCTCCGACTGTCCCGAACTCAGACTACCTCCAGCTCCGACTGTCCCCATTTCCGACTACCTCCAGCTGCAACTATCGCCAACTGCGACTATCTCCAGCTGTGCCTATCCCCAGCTCCGACTATCTCCAGCTCCGACTATCTCCAGCTCCGACTATCTCCAGCTACGACTATCCCCAGCTCCGACTATCCCCAGCTCCGACTATCTCCAGCTCTGAGTATCTCCAGCTCCGACTATCCCCAGCTCCGACTATCTCCAGCTCCGACTATCCCCAGCTCCGAATATCTCCAGCTGTGTCTATTCCCAGCTCCGACCATCCCCAATTCCGACCATCCCCAGCTCCGACCATCCCCAGTTCCGACCATCCCCAACTCCGACTATCTCCAGCTCCGACTATCGCCAACTGCGACTATCCCCATCTCCGACTATCCCCAGCTCCGACTATCTCCAGCTGTGTCTATTCCCAGCTCCGACTATCCCCAGTTCCGACCATCCCCGTCTCCGACTACCTCCAGCTGCAACTATCGCCAACTGCGACTATCCCCAGCTCCGACTATCCCCAGCTCCGACAATCTCCGGCTCCAACTGTCCCGTACTTCGACTATCCCCAGCTCCGACTGTCCCGAACTCAGACTACCTCCAGCTCCGACTGTCCCCAGTTCCGACTACCTCCTGCTGCAACTATCGCCAACTGCGACTATCTCCAGCTGCGACTATCTCCAGCTCCGACTATCCCCAGCTTCGACTGTCCCGAACTCCGATTATCCCCAGCTCCGATTAACCCCTCCTCTGACTATCTCCAGCTGCGCCTATCACCACCTCAGACTATCTCCAGCTCCGACTATCTCCAGCTCCGACTATCCCCAGCTCCGACTATCTCCAGCTCCGACTATCTCCAGCTCCGACTATCCCCAGCTCCGACTATCTCCAGCTGCGCCTATCCCCACCTCAGACTATCTCCAGCTCCGACTATCCCCAGCTCCGACTATCCCCAGCTCCGACTATCTCCAGCTCCGACTATCCCCACCTCAGACTATCGCCAGCTCCGACTATCTCCAGCTCCGACTATCCCCAGCTCCGACTATCTCCAGCTCCGACTATCCCCAGCTCCGATATCTCCAGCTGTGTCTATTCCCAGCTCCGACTATCCCAAGTTCCGACCATCCCCTGCTCCGACTAT
This sequence comes from Scyliorhinus torazame, assembly GCF_047496885.1. NCBI lineage: Eukaryota > Metazoa > Chordata > Chondrichthyes > Carcharhiniformes > Scyliorhinidae > Scyliorhinus > Scyliorhinus torazame. Next base: position 214,827,673 of record NC_092707.1, read on the forward strand.
CCCCAGTTCCGACCATCCCCAACTCCGACTATCTCCAGTTCCGACCATCCCCAGCTCCGCCTATCATCACCTCCGACTATCCCCAACTCGGACTATCCCCAGCTCGGACTATCCCCAGCTCCGACTATCCCCAGCTCCGCCTACCCCAGCTCCGACTATCCCCAGATCCGACTATCCCCAGCTCCGACTATCCCCAGCTCCGACTAGCTACAGCTCCGACTATCCCCAGCTCCGACTATCTCCAGCTCCGTCTATCCCCAGCTCCGACTATCCCCAGCTCCGACTATCCCCAGCTCCGACTATCTCCAGCTCCGTCTATCCCCAGCTCCGACTATCCCCAGCTCCGCCTATCCCCAGCTCCGACTATCCCGAGCTCCGACTATCTCCAGCTCCGACTATCTCCAGCTCCGACCATCTCCAGCTCTGACTATCTCCAGCTCCGACTATCCCCAGCTCCGACTATCTCCAGCTCTGTCTATCCCCAGCTCCGACTATCCCCAGCTCCGACTATCCCCAGCTCCGACTATCTCCAGCTCCGTCTATCCCCAGCTCCGACTATCCCCAGCTCCGACTATCCCCAGCTCCGACTATCTCCAGCTCCGACTATCCCCAGTTCCGACCATCCCCAACTCCGACTATCTCAGGTTCTGACCATCCCCAGCTCCGCCTATCTCCAGCTCCGACTATCCCCATCTCGGCCTATCCCCTGCTCGGACTATCCCGAGCTCCGACTGTCCCCAGCTCCGCCAATCCCCAGCTCAGCCTATCCCCAGTTCCGACTGTCCCCAGCTCCGCCAATCCCCAGCTCAGCCTATCCCCAGCTCCGACTATCCCCAGCTTCGACTATCTCCAGCTCCGACTATCCCCAGCTCCGACTATTCCCAGCTCCGACTATCCCCAGCTCCGACTATCCCCAGCTCCGACTATCTCCAGCTCTGACTATCTCCAGCTCCGACTATCCCCAGCTCCGACTATCCCCAGCTCCGACTATCTCCAGCTGCGCCTATCCCCAGCTCCGACTATCCCCTGCTCCGACTATCTCCAGCTGTGCCTATCCCCAGCTCCGACTATCTCCAGCTCCGACTATCTCCAGCTCCGACTATCTCCAGCTACGACTATCCCCAGCTCCGACTATCCCCAGCTCTGACTATCTCCAGCTCTGAGTATCTCCAGCTCCGACTATCCCCAGCTCCGACTATCTCCAGCTCCGACTATCCCCAGCTCCGAATATCTCCAGCTGTGTCTATTCCCAGCTCCGACCATCCCCAATTCCGACCATCCCCAGCTCCGACCATCCCCAGTTCCGACCATCCCCAACTCCGACTATCTCCAGCCCCGACTATCGCCAACTGCGACTATCCCCATCTCCGACTGTCCCGAACTCAGACTACCTCCAGCTCCGACTATCCCCAGCTCCGACTATCTCCAGCTGTGTCTATTCCCAGCTCCGACTATCCCCAGTTCCGACCATCCCCGACTCCGACTACCTCCAGCTGCAACTATCGCCAACTGCGACTATCCCCAGCTCCGACTATCCCCAGCTCCGACAATCTCCGGCTCCGACTGTCCCGTACTTCGACTAACCCCAGCTCCGACTGTCCCGACCTCAGACTACCTCCAGCTCCGACTGTCCCCAGTTCCGACTACTTCCAGCTGCAACTATCGCCAACTGCGACTATCTCCAGCTGCGACTATCTCCAGCTCCGACTATCCCCAGCTTCGACTGTCCCGAACTCCGATTATCCCCAGCTCCGATTAACCCCAGCTCCGACTATCTCCAGCTCCGACTTTCCCCAGCTCCGACTATCTCCAGCTCCGACTATCCCCAGCTCCGACTATCTCCAGCTCCGACTATCCCCAGCTCCGACTATCTCCAGCTGTGTCTATTCCCAGCTCCGACTATCCCCAGTTCCGACCATCCCCAGCTCCGACTATCCCCAGTTCCGACCATCCCCAACTCCGACTATCTCCAGTTCCGACCATCCCCAGCTCCGCCTATCATCACCTCCGACTATCCCCAACTCGGACTATCCCCAGCTCGGACTATCCCCAGCTCCGACTATCCCCAGCTCCGCCTACCCCAGCTCCGACTATCCCCAGATCCGACTATCCCCAGCTCCGACTATCCCCAGCTCCGACTAGCTACAGCTCCGACTATCCCCAGCTCCGACTATCTCCAGCTCCGTCTATCCCCAGCTCCGACTATCCCCAGCTCCGACTATCCCCAGCTCCGACTATCCCCAGCTCCGACTATCTCCAGCTCCGACTATCCCCAGCTCCGACTATCTCCAGCTCCGACTATCCCCAGCTCCGACTATCTCCAGCTCCGACTATCTCCAGCTCCGACCATCTCCAGCTCTGACTATCTCCAGCTCCGACTATCCCCAGCTCCGGCTATCTCCAGCTCCGACTATCCCCAGCTCCGACTATCTCCAGGTGTGTCTATCCCCATCTCCGACTATCCCCAGCTCCGACCATCTCCAGCTCCGTCTATCCCCAGCTCCGACTATCCCCAGCTCCGACTGTCCCGAACTCCGACTATCCCCAGCTCCGACCATCCCCAGCTGCGACTATCCCCAGCTCCGACTATTCCCAGCTCCGACTATCCCCAGCTCCGACTATCCCCAGCTCCGACTATCTCCAGCTCTGATTATCTCCAGCTCCGACTATCCCCAGCTCCGACTATCCCCAGCTCCGACTATCTCCAGCTGCGCCTATCCCCAGCTCCGACTATCCCCAGCTCCGACTATCTCCAGCTGTGCCTATCCCCAGCTCCGACTATCTCCAGCTCCGACTATCTCCAGCTCCGACTATCTCCAGCTACGACTATCCCCAGCTCCGACTATCCCCAGCTCCGACTATCTCCAGCTCTGAGTATCTCCAGCTCCGACTATCCCCAGCTCCGACTATCCCCAGCTCCGAATATCTCCAGCTGTGTCTATTCCCAGCTCCGACCATCCCCATTTCCGACCATCCCCAGCTCCGACCATCCCCAGTTCCGACCATCCCCAACTCCGACTATCTCCAGCTCCGACTATCGCCAACTGCGACTATCCCCAGCTCCGACTATCTCCAGCTCTGAGTATCTCCAGCTCCGACTATCCCCAGCTCCGACTATCCCCAGCTCCGAATATCTCCAGCTGTGTCTATTCCCAGCTCCGACCATCCCCAATTCCGACCATCCCCAGCTCCGACCATCCCCAGTTCCGACCATCCCCAACTCCGACTATCTCCAGCTCCGACTATCGCCAACTGCGACTATCCCCATCTCCGACTATCCCCAGCTCAGACTATCTCCAGCTGTGTCTATTCCCAGCTCCGACTATCCCCAGTTCCGACCATCCCCGACTCCGACTACCTCCAGCTGCAACTATCGCCAACTGCGACTATCTCCAGCTGTGTCTATTCCCAGCTCCGACTATCCCCAGTTCCGACCATCCCCGACTCCGACTACCTCCAGCTGCAACTATCGCCAACTGCGACTATCCCCAGCTCCGACTATCCCCAGCTCCGACAATCTCCGGCTCCGACTGTCCCGTACTTCGTCTATCCCCAGCTCCGACTGTCCCGAACTCAGACTACCTCCAGCTCCGACTGTCCCCATTTCCGACTACCTCCAGCTGCAACTATCGCCAACTGCGACTATCTCCAGCTGTGCCTATCCCCAGCTCCGACTATCTCCAGCTCCGACTATCTCCAGCTCCGACTATCTCCAGCTACGACTATCCCCAGCTCCGACTATCCCCAGCTCCGACTATCTCCAGCTCTGAGTATCTCCAGCTCCGACTATCCCCAGCTCCGACTATCTCCAGCTCCGACTATCCCCAGCTCCGAATATCTCCAGCTGTGTCTATTCCCAGCTCCGACCATCCCCAATTCCGACCATCCCCAGCTCCGACCATCCCCAGTTCCGACCATCCCCAACTCCGACTATCTCCAGCTCCGACTATCGCCAACTGCGACTATCCCCATCTCCGACTATCCCCAGCTCCGACTATCTCCAGCTGTGTCTATTCCCAGCTCCGACTATCCCCAGTTCCGACCATCCCCGTCTCCGACTACCTCCAGCTGCAACTATCGCCAACTGCGACTATCCCCAGCTCCGACTATCCCCAGCTCCGACAATCTCCGGCTCCAACTGTCCCGTACTTCGACTATCCCCAGCTCCGACTGTCCCGAACTCAGACTACCTCCAGCTCCGACTGTCCCCAGTTCCGACTACCTCCTGCTGCAACTATCGCCAACTGCGACTATCTCCAGCTGCGACTATCTCCAGCTCCGACTATCCCCAGCTTCGACTGTCCCGAACTCCGATTATCCCCAGCTCCGATTAACCCCTCCTCTGACTATCTCCAGCTGCGCCTATCACCACCTCAGACTATCTCCAGCTCCGACTATCTCCAGCTCCGACTATCCCCAGCTCCGACTATCTCCAGCTCCGACTATCTCCAGCTCCGACTATCCCCAGCTCCGACTATCTCCAGCTGCGCCTATCCCCACCTCAGACTATCTCCAGCTCCGACTATCCCCAGCTCCGACTATCCCCAGCTCCGACTATCTCCAGCTCCGACTATCCCCACCTCAGACTATCGCCAGCTCCGACTATCTCCAGCTCCGACTATCCCCAGCTCCGACTATCTCCAGCTCCGACTATCCCCAGCTCCGATATCTCCAGCTGTGTCTATTCCCAGCTCCGACTATCCCAAGTTCCGACCATCCCCTGCTCCGACTATCCCCAGTTCCGACCATCCCCAACTCCGACTATCTCCAGTTCCGACCATCCCCAGCTCCGCCTATCATCACCTCCGACTATCCCCAACTCGGACTATCCCCAGCTCGGACTATCCCCAGCTCCGACTATCCCCAGCTCCGCCTACCCCAGCTCCGACTATCCCCAGATCCGACTATCCCCAGCTCCGACTATCCCCAGCTCCGACTAGCTACAGCTCCGACTATCCCCAGCTCCGACTATCTCCAGCTCCGTCTATCCCCAGCTCCGACTATCCCCAGCTCCGACTATCCCCAGCTCCGACTATCTCCAGCTCCGTCTATCCCCAGCTCCGACTATCCCCAGCTCCGCCGATCCCCAGCTCCGACTATCCCGAGCTCCGACGATCTCCAGCTCCGACTATCTCCAGCTCCGACCATCTCCAGCTCTGACTATCTCCAGCTCCGACTATCCCCAGCTCCGACTATCTCCAGCTCTGTCTATCCCCAGCTCCGACTATCCCCAGCTCCGACTATCCCCAGCTCCGACTATCTCCAGCTCCGTCTATCCCCAGCTCCGACTATCCCCAGCTCCGACTATCCCCAGCTCCGACTATCTCCAGCTCCGACTATCCCCAGTTCCGACCATCCCCAACTCCGACTATCTCAGGTTCTGACCATCCCCAGCTCCGCCTATCTCCAGCTCCGACTATCCCCATCTCGGCCTATCCCCTGCTCGGACTATCCCGAGCTCCGACTGTCCCCAGCTCCGCCAATCCCCAGCTCAGCCTATCCCCAGTTCCGACTGTCCCCAGCTCCGCCAATCCCCAGCTCAGCCTATCCCCAGCTCCGACTATCCCCAGCTTCGACTATCTCCAGCTCCGACTATCCCCAGCTCCGACTATTCCCAGCTCCGACTATCCCCAGCTCCGACTATCCCCAGCTCCGACTATCTCCAGCTCTGACTATCTCCAGCTCCGACTATCCCCAGCTCCGACTATCCCCAGCTCCGACTATCTCCAGCTGCGCCTATCCCCAGCTCCGACTATCCCCTGCTCCGACTATCTCCAGCTGTGCCTATCCCCAGCTCCGACTATCTCCAGCTCCGACTATCTCCAGCTCCGACTATCTCCAGCTACGACTATCCCCAGCTCCGACTATCCCCAGCTCTGACTATCTCCAGCTCTGAGTATCTCCAGCTCCGACTATCCCCAGCTCCGACTATCTCCAGCTCCGACTATCCCCAGCTCCGAATATCTCCAGCTGTGTCTATTCCCAGCTCCGACCATCCCCAATTCCGACCATCCCCAGCTCCGACCATCCCCAGTTCCGACCATCCCCAACTCCGACTATCTCCAGCCCCGACTATCGCCAACTGCGACTATCCCCATCTCCGACTGTCCCGAACTCAGACTACCTCCAGCTCCGACTATCCCCAGCTCCGACTATCTCCAGCTGTGTCTATTCCCAGCTCCGACTATCCCCAGTTCCGACCATCCCCGACTCCGACTACCTCCAGCTGCAACTATCGCCAACTGCGACTATCCCCAGCTCCGACTATCCCCAGCTCCGACAATCTCCGGCTCCGACTGTCCCGTACTTCGACTAACCCCAGCTCCGACTGTCCCGACCTCAGACTACCTCCAGCTCCGACTGTCCCCAGTTCCGACTACTTCCAGCTGCAACTATCGCCAACTGCGACTATCTCCAGCTGCGACTATCTCCAGCTCCGACTATCCCCAGCTTCGACTGTCCCGAACTCCGATTATCCCCAGCTCCGATTAACCCCAGCTCCGACTATCTCCAGCTCCGACTTTCCCCAGCTCCGACTATCTCCAGCTCCGACTATCCCCAGCTCCGACTATCTCCAGCTCCGACTATCCCCAGCTCCGACTATCTCCAGCTGTGTCTATTCCCAGCTCCGACTATCCCCAGTTCCGACCATCCCCAGCTCCGACTATCCCCAGTTCCGACCATCCCCAACTCCGACTATCTCCAGTTCCGACCATCCCCAGCTCCGCCTATCATCACCTCCGACTATCCCCAACTCGGACTATCCCCAGCTCGGACTATCCCCAGCTCCGACTATCCCCAGCTCCGCCTACCCCAGCTCCGACTATCCCCAGATCCGACTATCCCCAGCTCCGACTATCCCCAGCTCCGACTAGCTACAGCTCCGACTATCCCCAGCTCCGACTATCTCCAGCTCCGTCTATCCCCAGCTCCGACTATCCCCAGCTCCGACTATCCCCAGCTCCGACTATCCCCAGCTCCGACTATCTCCAGCTCCGACTATCCCCAGCTCCGACTATCTCCAGCTCCGACTATCCCCAGCTCCGACTATCTCCAGCTCCGACTATCTCCAGCTCCGACCATCTCCAGCTCTGACTATCTCCAGCTCCGACTATCCCCAGCTCCGGCTATCTCCAGCTCCGACTATCCCCAGCTCCGACTATCTCCAGGTGTGTCTATCCCCATCTCCGACTATCCCCAGCTCCGACCATCTCCAGCTCCGTCTATCCCCAGCTCCGACTATCCCCAGCTCCGACTGTCCCGAACTCCGACTATCCCCAGCTCCGACCATCCCCAGCTGCGACTATCCCCAGCTCTGACTATCTCCAGCTGCACCTATCCCCACCTCAGACTATCTCCAGCTCCGACGATCTACAGCTCCGACTTTCCCCAACTCCGACTATCTCCAGCTCCGACTATCCCCAGCTCCGACTATCTCCAGCTCCGACTATCACCAGCTCCGACTATCTCCAGCTGTGTCTATTCCCAGCTCCGACTATCCCCAGTTCCGACCATCCCCAGCTCCGACTATCCCCAGTTCCGACCATCCCCAACTCCGACTATCTCCAGTTCCGACCATCCCCAGCTCCGCCTATCATCACCTCCGACTATCCCCAACTCGGACTATCCCCAGCTCGGACTATCCCCAGCTCCGACTATCTCCAGCTCCGACTATCCCCAGCTCCGCCTACCCCAGCTCGGACTATCCCCTGCTCCGACTATCCCCAGATCGGATTATCCCCAACTCCGACTATCCCCAGCTCCGACTAGCTACAGCTCCGACTATCCCCAGCTCCGACTATCCCCAGCTCCGACTATCTCCAGCTCCGTCTATCCCCAGCTCCGGCTATCTCCAGCTGCGCCTATCCCCAGCTCCGACTATCTCCAGCTCTGACTATCCCCAGCTCCGACTATCTCCAGCTCTGACTATGTCCAGCTCTGACTATCCCCAGCTCCGACTATCTCCAGCTCCGACTATCCCCAGCTCCGACTATCTCCAAGTGTGTCTATCCCCATCTCCGACTATCCCCAGCTCCGACTATCCCCAGCTCCAACTGTCCCGAACTCCGACTATCCCCAGGTCCGACTATCCCCAGCTCCGACCATCCCCAGCTGCGACTATCCCCAGCTCTGACAACCTCCAGCAGTGCCTATCCCCAGCTACGACATTCCCCAGCTCCGACTGTTCCCAGCTCCGACTATCCCCAGCTCCGACTATCTCCAGCTGCGACTACCCCCAGCTCCGACTATCTCCAGCTCTGACTATCCCCAGCTCCGACTAACCCCAGCTTCGACTACTTTCAGCTGCGACTATCCCAGCTCCGACTATCTCCAGCTCAGTCTATCCCCAGCTCCGACTATTCCCAGCTCCGACTATCTCCAGCTCCGACTATCTCCAGCTCTGACTATCTCCAGCTCTGACTATCTCCAGCTCCGACTATCCCCAGCTCCGACCTTCTCCAGCTGTGTCTATTCCCAGCTCCGACTATCCGCAGTTCCGACCATCCCCGACTCCGACTACCTCCAGCTGCAACTATCGCCAACTGCGACTATCCCCAGCTCCGACTATCCCCAGCTCCGACAATCTCCGGCTCCGACTGTCCCGAACTTCGACTATCCCCAGCTCCGACTGTCCCGAACTCAGACTACCTCCAGCTCCGACTGTCCCCAGTTCCGACTACCTCCAGCTGCAACTATCGCCAACTGCGACTATCTCCAGCTGCGACTATCTCCAGCTCCGACTATCCTCAGCTTCGACTGTCCCGAACTCCGATTATCCCCAGCTCCGATTAACCCCAGCTCTGACTATCTCCAGCTGCGCCTGTCCCCACCTCCGACTATCTCCAGCTCCAACTATCTCCAGCTCCGTCTATCCCCAGCTCCGACTATCTCCAGCTCCGACTATCTCCAGCTCCGACTATCCCCAGCTCCGACTATCTCCAGCTGTGTCTATTCCCAGCTCCGACTATCCCCAGTTCCGAACATCCCCAGCTCCGACTATCCCCAGTTCCGACCATCCCCAACTCCGACTATCTCCAGTTCCGACCATCCCCAGCTCCGCCTATCATCACCTCCGACTATCCCCAACTCGGACTATCCCCAGCTCGGACTATCCCCAGCTCCGACTATCCCCAGCTCCGCCTGCCCCAGCTCCGACTATCCCCAGATCCGAATATCCCCAGCTCCGACTATCCCCAGCTCCGACTAGCTCCAGCTCCGACTATCCCCAGCTCCGACTATCCCCAGCTCCGACTATCTCCAGCTCCGTCTATCCCCAGCTCCCACTATCCCCAGCTCCGACTATCCCCAGCTCCGACTATCCCCAGCTCCGACTATCTCCAGCTGCGCCTATCCCCAGCTCCGACTATCTCCAGCTCCGACTATCCCCAGCTCCGAATATCCCCAGCTCCGACCATCTCCAGCTCTGACTATCTCCAGCTCCGACTATCCCCATTTCCGACTATCTCCAGCTCCGACTATCCCCAGCTCCGACTATCTCCAGGTGTTTCTATCACCAGCTCCGACTATCCCCAGCTCCGACTATCTCCAGCTCCGTCTATCCCCAGCTCCGACTATCCCCAGCTCCGACTGTCCCCAGCTGCGACTATCCCCAGCTCCGACTATCTCCAGCTCCGACTATCTCCAGCTACGACTATCCCCAGCTCCGACTATCCCCAGCTCTGACTATCTCCAGCTCTGAGTATCTCCAGCTCCGACTATCCCCAGCTCCGACTATCTCCAGCTCCGACTATCCCCAGCTCCGAATATCTCCAGCTGTGTCTATTCCCAGCTCCGACCATCCCCAATTCCGACCATCCCCAGCTCCGACCATCCCCAGTTCCGACCATCCCCAACTCCGACTATCTCCAGCCCCGACTATCGCCAACTGCGACTATCCCCATCTCCGACTGTCCCGAACTCAGACTACCTCCAGCTCCGACTATCCCCAGCTCCGACTATCTCCAGCTGTGTCTATTCCCAGCTCCGACTATCCCCAGTTCCGACCATCCCCGACTCCGACTACCTCCAGCTGCAACTATCGCCAACTGCGACTATCCCCAGCTCCGACTATCCCCAGCTCCGACAATCTCCGGCTCCGACTGTCCCGTACTTCGACTAACCCCAGCTCCGACTGTCCCGACCTCAGACTACCTCCAGCTCCGACTGTCCCCAGTTCCGACTACTTCCAGCTGCAACTATCGCCAACTGCGACTATCTCCAGCTGCGACTATCTCCAGCTCCGACTATCCCCAGCTTCGACTGTCCCGAACTCCGATTATCCCCAGCTCCGATTAACCCCAGCTCCGACTATCTCCAGCTCCGACTTTCCCCAGCTCCGACTATCTCCAGCTCCGACTATCCCCAGCTCCGACTATCTCCAGCTCCGACTATCCCCAGCTCCGACTATCTCCAGCTGTGTCTATTCCCAGCTCCGACTATCCCCAGTTCCGACCATCCCCAGCTCCGACTATCCCCAGTTCCGACCATCCCCAACTCCGACTATCTCCAGTTCCGACCATCCCCAGCTCCGCCTATCATCACCTCCGACTATCCCCAACTCGGACTATCCCCAGCTCGGACTATCCCCAGCTCCGACTATCCCCAGCTCCGCCTACCCCAGCTCCGACTATCCCCAGATCCGACTATCCCCAGCTCCGACTATCCCCAGCTCCGACTAGCTACAGCTCCGACTATCCCCAGCTCCGACTATCTCCAGCTCCGTCTATCCCCAGCTCCGACTATCCCCAGCTCCGACTATCCCCAGCTCCGACTATCCCCAGCTCCGACTATCTCCAGCTCCGACTATCCCCAGCTCCGACTATCTCCAGCTCCGACTATCCCCAGCTCCGACTATCTCCAGCTCCGACTATCTCCAGCTCCGACCATCTCCAGCTCTGACTATCTCCAGCTCCGACTATCCCCAGCTCCGGCTATCTCCAGCTCCGACTATCCCCAGCTCCGACTATCTCCAGGTGTGTCTATCCCCATCTCCGACTATCCCCAGCTCCGACCATCTCCAGCTCCGTCTATCCCCAGCTCCGACTATCCCCAGCTCCGACTGTCCCGAACTCCGACTATCCCCAGCTCCGACCATCCCCAGCTGCGACTATCCCCAGCTCTGACTATCTCCAGCTGCACCTATCCCCACCTCAGACTATCTCCAGCTCCGACGATCTACAGCTCCGACTTTCCCCAACTCCGACTATCTCCAGCTCCGACTATCCCCAGCTCCGACTATCTCCAGCTCCGACTATCACCAGCTCCGACTATCTCCAGCTGTGTCTATTCCCAGCTCCGACTATCCCCAGTTCCGACCATCCCCAGCTCCGACTATCCCCAGTTCCGACCATCCCCAACTCCGACTATCTCCAGTTCCGACCATCCCCAGCTCCGCCTATCATCACCTCCGACTATCCCCAACTCGGACTATCCCCAGCTCGGACTATCCCCAGCTCCGACTATCTCCAGCTCCGACTATCCCCAGCTCCGCCTACCCCAGCTCGGACTATCCCCTGCTCCGACTATCCCCAGATCGGATTATCCCCAACTCCGACTATCCCCAGCTCCGACTAGCTACAGCTCCGACTATCCCCAGCTCCGACTATCCCCAGCTCCGACTATCTCCAGCTCCGTCTATCCCCAGCTCCGGCTATCTCCAGCTGCGCCTATCCCCAGCTCCGACTATCTCCAGCTCTGACTATCCCCAGCTCCGACTATCTCCAGCTCTGACTATGTCCAGCTCTGACTATCCCCAGCTCCGACTATCTCCAGCTCCGACTATCCCCAGCTCCGACTATCTCCAAGTGTGTCTATCCCCATCTCCGACTATCCCCAGCTCCGACTATCCCCAGCTCCAACTGTCCCGAACTCCGACTATCCCCAGGTCCGACTATCCCCAGCTCCGACCATCCCCAGCTGCGACTATCCCCAGCTCTGACAACCTCCAGCAGTGCCTATCCCCAGCTACGACATTCCCCAGCTCCGACTGTTCCCAGCTCCGACTATCCCCAGCTCCGACTATCTCCAGCTGCGACTACCCCCAGCTCCGACTATCTCCAGCTCTGACTATCCCCAGCTCCGACTAACCCCAGCTTCGACTACTTTCAGCTGCGACTATCCCAGCTCCGACTATCTCCAGCTCAGTCTATCCCCAGCTCCGACTATTCCCAGCTCCGACTATCTCCAGCTCCGACTATCTCCAGCTCTGACTATCTCCAGCTCTGACTATCTCCAGCTCCGACTATCCCCAGCTCCGACCTTCTCCAGCTGTGTCTATTCCCAGCTCCGACTATCCGCAGTTCCGACCATCCCCGACTCCGACTACCTCCAGCTGCAACTATCGCCAACTGCGACTATCCCCAGCTCCGACTATCCCCAGCTCCGACAATCTCCGGCTCCGACTGTCCCGAACTTCGACTATCCCCAGCTCCGACTGTCCCGAACTCAGACTACCTCCAGCTCCGACTGTCCCCAGTTCCGACTACCTCCAGCTGCAACTATCGCCAACTGCGACTATCTCCAGCTGCGACTATCTCCAGCTCCGACTATCCTCAGCTTCGACTGTCCCGAACTCCGATTATCCCCAGCTCCGATTAACCCCAGCTCTGACTATCTCCAGCTGCGCCTGTCCCCACCTCCGACTATCTCCAGCTCCAACTATCTCCAGCTCCGTCTATCCCCAGCTCCGACTATCTCCAGCTCCGACTATCTCCAGCTCCGACTATCCCCAGCTCCGACTATCTCCAGCTGTGTCTATTCCCAGCTCCGACTATCCCCAGTTCCGAACATCCCCAGCTCCGACTATCCCCAGTTCCGACCATCCCCAACTCCGACTATCTCCAGTTCCGACCATCCCCAGCTCCGCCTATCATCACCTCCGACTATCCCCAACTCGGACTATCCCCAGCTCGGACTATCCCCAGCTCCGACTATCCCCAGCTCCGCCTGCCCCAGCTCCGACTATCCCCAGATCCGACTATCCCCAGCTCCGACTATCCCCAGCTCCGACTAGCTCCAGCTCCGACTATCCCCAGCTCCGACTATCCCCAGCTCCGACTATCTCCAGCTCCGTCTATCCCCAGCTCCCACTATCCCCAGCTCCGACTATCCCCAGCTCCGACTATCCCCAGCTCCGACTATCTCCAGCTGCGCCTATCCCCAGCTCCGACTATCTCCAGCTCCGACTATCCCCAGCTCCGAATATCCCCAGCTCCGACCATCTCCAGCTCTGACTATCTCCAGCTCCGACTATCCCCATTTCCGACTATCTCCAGCTCCGACTATCCCCAGCTCCGACTATCTCCAGGTGTTTCTATCACCAGCTCCGACTATCCCCAGCTCCGACTATCTCCAGCTCCGTCTATCCCCAGCTCCGACTATCCCCAGCTCCGACTGTCCCCAGCTGCGACTATCCCCAGCTCCGACAACCTCCAGCTGTGCCTATCCCCAGCTCCGACATTCCCCAGCTCCGACTATTCCCATCTCCGACTATCCCCAGCTCCGACTATCTCCAGCTGCGACTACCCCCAGCTCCGACAATCTCCAGCTCCGACTATCCCCAGCTCCGACTACTTTCAGCTGCGACTACCCCAGCTCCGACTATCTCCAGCTCAGTCTATCCCCAGCTCCGACTATCCCCAGCTCCGACTATCCCCAGCTCCGACTATCCCCAGCTCCGACTGTCCCGAACTCTGATAATCCGCAGCTCCGATTATCCCCAGCTCCGACTATCACCAGCTCCGTCTATCTCCAGCTGCGACTGTCCCCAGGTCCGACTATCTCCAGCTTCGACCAACCTCAGCTCCGACTATCCCCAGCTCCGATTATCCCCAGCTCCGACTATCACCAGCTCCGTCTATCTCCAGCTGCGACTGTCCCCAGGTCCGACTATCTCCAGCTCCAACTATCCCCAGCTCGAACTATCTCCAGCTGCGCCAAACACCAGCTCCGACTATCCCCAGCTCCGACTATCCCCTGCTCCGACTATCTCCAGCTCCGACTATCCCCAGCTCCGACTATCCCCTGCTCCGACTATCTCCAGCTCCGACTATCCCCAGCTCCGACTATCTCCAGCTCTGACTATCTCCAGCTCCGACTATCCCCAGCTCCGACTATCCCCTGCTCCGACTATCTCCAGCTCCGACTATCCCCAGCTCCGACTATCCCCTGCTCCGACTATCTCCAGCTCCGACTATACCCAGCTCCGACTATCCCCTGCTCCGACTATCTCCAGCTCCGACTATCCCCACCTCCGACTATCTCCAGCTCCGACTATCTCCAGCTCCGACAATCCCCTGCTCCGACTATCTCCAGCTCCGACTATACCCAGCTCCGACTATCTCCAGCTCCGTCTATCCCCAGCTCCGACTATATCCAGCTCCGACTATCCCCAGCTCCGACTATCTCCAGCTGTGTCTATTCCCAGCTCCGACTATCCCCAGTTCTGACGATCCACAGCTCCGACTATCCCCAGTTCCGACCATCCCCAACTCCGACTATCTCCAGTTCCGACCATCCCCCGCTCCGCCTATCCCCAGCTCCGACTATCCCCATCTCGGCCTATCCCCTGCTCGGACTATCCCGAGCTCCGACTGTCCCCAGCTCCGCCAATCCCCAGCTCAGCCTATCCCCAGTTCCGACTGTCCCCAGCTCCGCCAATCCCCAGCTCAGCCTATCTCCAGCTCCGACTGTCCCCAGCTCCGCCAATCCCCAGCTCAGCCTATCCCCAGCTCCGACTATCCCCAGCTTCGACTATCTCCAGCTCCGACTATCCCCAGCTCCGACTATTCCCAGATCCGACTATCCCCAGCTCCGACTATCCCCAGCTCCGACTATCTCCAGCTCTGACTATCTCCAGCTCCGACTTTCCCCAGCTCCGACTATCCCCAGCTCCGACTATCTCCAGCTCCGACTATCCCCAGCTCCGACTATTCCCAGCTCCGACTATCCCCAGCTCCGACTATCTCCAGCTCTGACTATCTCCAGCTCCGACTTTCCCCAGCTCCGACTATCCCCAGCTCCGACTATCTCCAGCTGCGCCTATCCCCAGCTCCGACTATCCCCAGCTCCGACTATCCCCAGCTGTGCCTATCCCCAGCTCCGACTATCTCCAGCTCCGAATATCTCCAGCTCCGACTATCTCCAGCTACGACTATCCCCAGCTCCGACTATCCCCAGCTCCGACTATCTCCAGCTCTGAGTATCTCCAGCTCCGACTATCCCCAGCTCCGACTATCTCCAGCTCCGACTATCCCCAGCTCCGAATATCTCCAGCTGTGTCTATTACCAGCTCCGACCATCCCCAATTCCGACCATCCCCAGCTCCGACCATCCCCAGTTCCGACCATCCCCAACTCCGACTATCTCCAGCTCCGACTATCGCCAACTGCGACTATCCCCATCTCCGACTATCCCCAGCTCAGACAATCTCCGGCTCCGACTGTCCCGAACTTCGACTATCCCCAGCTCCGACTGTCCCGAACTCAGACTACCTCCAGCTCCGACTATCCCCAGCTCCGACTATCTCCAGCTGTGTCTATTCCCAGCTCCGACTATCCCCAGTTCCGACCATCCCCGACTCCGACTACCTCCAGCTGCAACTATCGCCAACTGCGACTATCCCCAGCTCCGACTATCCCCAGCTCCGACAATCTCCGGCTCCGCCTGTCCCGTACTTCGACTATCCCCAGCTCCGACTGTCCCGAACTCAGACTACCTCCAGCTCCGACTGTCCCCAGTTCCGACTACCTCCAGCTGCAACTATCGCCAACTGCGACTATCTCCAGCTGCGACTATCTCCAGCTCCGACTATCCCCAGCTTCGACTGTCCCGAACTCCGATTATCCCCAGCTCCGATTAACCCCAGCTCTGACTATCTCCAGCTGCGCCTATCCCCACCTCAGACTATCTCCAGCTCCGACTATCTCCAGCTCCGACTTTCCCCAGCTCCGACTATCTCCAGCTCCGACTATCCCCAGCTCCGACTATCTCCAGCTCCGACTATCCCCAGCTCCGACTATCTCCAGCTGTGTCTATTCCCAGCTCCGACTATCCCCAGTTCCGAACATCCCCAGCTCCGACTATCCCCAGTTCCGACCATCCCCAACTCCGACTATCTCCAGTTCCGACCATCCCCAGCTCCGCCTATCATCACCTCCGACTATCCCCAACTCGGACTATCCCCAGCTCGGACTATCCCCAGCTCCGACTATCCCCAGCTCCGCCTACCCCAGCTCCGACTATCCCCAGATCCGACTATCCCCAGCTCCGACTATCCCCAGCTCCGACTAGCTACAGCTCCGACTATCCCCAGCTCCGACTATCCCCAGCTCCGACTATCTCCAGCTCCGTCTATCCCCAGCTCCGACTATCCCCAGCTCCGACTATCCCCAGCTCCGACTATCTCCAGCTCCGACTATCTCCAGCTCCGACTATCCCCAGCTCCGATTATCCCCAGCTCCGATTATCCCCAGCTCCGACCATCTCCAGCTCTGACTATCTTCAGCTCCGACTATCCCCAGCTCCGACTATCCCCAGCTCCGACTATCTCCAGCTCCGACTATCTCCAGGTGTGTCAATCCCCATCTCCGACTATCCCCAGCTCCGACCATCTCCAGCTCCGTCTATCCCCAGCTCCGACTATCCCCAGCTCCGACTGTCCCGAACTCCGACCATCCCCAGGTCCGACAATCCCCAGCTCCGACCATTCCCAGCTGCGACTATCCCCAGCTCTGACAACCTCCAGCTGTGCCTATCCCCAGCTACGACATTCCCCAGCTCCGACTATTCCCAGCTCCGACTATCTCCAGCTCTGACTATCCCCAGCTCCGACTAACCCCAGCTCCGACTACTTTCAGCTGCGACTACCCCAGCTCCGACTATCTCCAGCTCAGTCTATCCCCAGCTCCGACTATCCCCAGCTCCGACTATCCCCAGCTCCGACTGTCCCGAACTCTGATTATCCCCAGCTCTGATTATCCCCAGCTCCGTCTATTCCCAGCTCCGACTATCTCCAGCTCTGACTATCCCCAGCTCCGACTAACCCCAGCTCCGACTACTTTCAGCTCCGACTATCCCCAGCTACGACTATCTCCAGCTCTGACTATCTCCAGCTCCGATTATCCCAAGCTCCGACTATCCCCAGCTCCGACAATCCCCAGCTCCAACTATCCCAAGCTCCGACTATCTCCAGCTCCGACTGTCCCCAGTTCCGACTATCTCCAGCTTCGACCAACCCCAGCTCCGACTATCCCCAGCTCCGACTATTTCCAGCTGCGCTAAACACCAGCTCCGACTATCCCGAGCTCCGACTATCCCCTGCTCCGACTATCTCCAGCTGCGCCAAACACCAGCTCCGACTATCTCCAGCTCCGACTATCTCCAGCTCCGACTATCCCCTGCTCCGACTATCTCCAGCTCCGACTATACCCAGCTCCGACTATCTCCAGCTCCGTCTATCCCCAGCTCCGACTATCTCCAGCTCCGACTATACCCAGCTCCGACTATCTCCAGCTGTGTCTATTCCCAGCTCCGACTATCCCCAGTTCCGACCATCCCCAACTCCGACTATCTCAGGTTCTGACCATCCCCAGCACCGCCTATCTCCAGCTCCGACTATCCCCATCTCGGCCTGTCCCCTGCACGGACTATCCCGAGCTCCGACTGTCCCCAGCTCCGACTGTCCCCAGCTCCGCCTATCCCCAGCTCCGCCTATCTCCAGCTCCGACTATCCCCATCTCGGCCTATCCCCTGCTCGGACTATCCCCAGCTCCGACTGTCCCCAGCTCCGCCTATCCCCAGCTCCGCCTATCCCCAGCTCCGACTATCCCCAGCTCCGACTATCTCCAGCTCCGACTATCCCCAGCTCCGACTATTCACAGCTCCGACTATCTCCAGCTCCGACTATCCCCAGCTCCGACTATCCCCAGCTCCGACTATCCCCAGCTCCGACTATCTCCAGCTCTGACTATCTCCAGCTCCGACGAGCCCCAGCTCCGACTATCCCCAGCTCCGACTATCTCCAGCTGCGCCTATCCCCAGCTCTGACTATCTTCAGCTACGACTATCCCCAGCTCCGACTATCCCCAGCTCTGAGTATCTCCAGCTCCGACTATCCCAAGCTCCGACTATCTCCAGCTCCGACTATCCCCAGCTCCGACTATCTCCAGTTGTGTCTATTCCCAGCTCCGACTATCCCCAATTCCGACCATCCCCAGCTCCGACCTTCCCCAGCTCCGACCATCCCCAGTTCCGACCATCCCCAACTCCGACTATCTCCAGCTCCGACTATCGCCAACTGCGACTATCCCCAGCTCAGACTATCCCCAGCTCGGACTATCCCCCGCTCCGACTATCCCCAGCTCCGACTATCCCCAGCTCCGCCTATCCCCAGCTCCGACGATCCCCGGATCCGACTATTCCCAGCTTTGACAATCCCAGCTCCGCCTATCCCCAGCTCCGACTATCCCCGGATCCGACTATTCCCAGCTCTGACTATCTCCAGCTCCGACTATCCCCAACTCCGCCTATCCCCAGCTCCGACTATCTCCAGCTCCGACTATCTCCAGCTACGACTATCCCCAGCTCCGACTATCCCCAGCTCCGACTATCTCCAGCTCCGACTAACCCCAGCTCCGACTATCCCCAGCTCCGACTATCTCCAGTTCCGACGATCCCCAGCTCCGACTGTCTCCAGCTGTGTCTATTCCCAGCTCCGACTATCCCCAATTCCGATCATCCCCAACTCCGACTATCTCCAGCTCCGACCATCCCCAGTTCCGACCATCCCCAACTCCGACTATCTCCAGCTCCGACTATCGCCAACTGCGACTATCCCCAGCTCAGACTATCCCCAGCTCGGACGATCCTCCGCTCTGACTATCCCCAGCTCCGACTATCCCCAGCTCCGCCTATCCCCAGCTCCGACTAGTCCCAGATCCGATTATTCCCAGCTCCGACTATCTCCAGCTCTGACTATCTCCAGCTCCGACTATCCCGAGCTCCGACCATCTCCAGCTCTGACTATCTCCAGCTCCGACTATTCCCAGCTCCGACTATCTCCAGCTCCGATTATCCCCAGCTCCGACTATCTCCAGGTGTGTCTATCCCCAGCTCCGACTATCCCCAGCTCGACTATCTCCAGCTCCGTCTATCCCCAGCTACGACTATCCCCAGCTCCGACTGTCCCGAACTCCGACTATCCCCAGCTCCGACTACCCCCAGCTCCGACCATCCCCAGCTGCGACTATCCCCAGCTCCGACAACCTCCAGCTGTGCCTATCCCCAGCTCCGACATTCCCCAGCTCCGACTATTCCCAGCTCCGACTATCCCCAGCTACGATTATCTCCAGCTGCGACTACTCCCAGCTACGATTATCTCCAGCTCTGACTATCCCCAGCTCCGACTAACCCCAGCTCCGACTACTTTCAGCTGCGACTTCCCCAGCTCCGACTATCTCCAGCTCAGTCTATCCCCAGCTCCGACTATCCCCAGCTCCGACTATCCCCAGCTCCGACTATCCCCAGCTCCGACTGTTCCGAACTCTGATTATCCCCAGCTCCGATTATCCCCAGCTCTGTCTATCCCCAGCTCCGACTATCCCCAGCTCCGACTGTCCCGAACTCTGACTATCCCCAGCTCCGATTATCCCAAGCTCCGACTATCCCCAGCTCCGACTATCCCCAGCTCCGACTATCCCAAGCTCCGACTATCTCCTGCTCCGACTATCCCCAGCTCCGACTATCCCCAGCTGCGACTATCTCCAGCTGCGCCAAACACCAGCTCCGACTGTCCCGAGCTCCGACTATCTCCTGTTCCGTCTATCTCCAGCTCCGACTATCCCCAGCTCCGACTATCTCCAGCTCCGACTATACCCAGCTCCGACTATCTCCAGCTCCGTCTACCCCCAGCTCCGACTATCTCCAGCTCCGACTATCTCCAGCTCCGACTATCCCCAGCTCCGACTATCTCCAGCTGTGTCTATTCCCAGCTCCGACTATCCCCAGTTCTGACCATCCCCAGCTCCGACTATCCCCATTTCCGACCATCCCCAACTCCGACTATCCCCAGCTCCGCCTATCCCCAGCTCCGACTATCCCCATCTCGGCCTATCCCCTGCTCGGACTATCCCGAGCTCCGACTGTCCCCAGCTCCGCCTATCCCCAGCTCCGCCTATCCCCAGCTCCGACTATCCCCAGCTCCGACTATCTCCAGCTCCGACTATTCCCAGCTCCGACTATCTCCAGCTCCGACTATCCCCAGCTCCGACAATCCCCAGCTCTGAGTATCTCCAGCTCCGACTAACCCCAGCTCCGACTGTCCCCAGCTCCGACTATCTCCAGCTGTGTCTATTCCCAGCTCCGACTATCCCCAGCTCCGACTATCTCCAGCTCCGACTATTCCCAGCTCCGACTATCTCCAGCTCCGACTATCCCCAGCTCCGAATATCTCCAGCTCCGACTATCTCCAGCTACGACTATCCCCAGCTCCGACTATCCCCAGCTCCGATTATCTCCAGCTCTGAGTATCTCCAGCTCTGAGTATCTCCAGCTCCGACTATCCCCAGCTCCGACTATCTCCAGCTCCGACTATCCCCAGCTCCGACTATCTCCAGCTGTGTCTATTCCCAGCTCCGACTATCCCCAATTCCGACCATCCCCAGCTCCGACCTTCCACAGTTCCGACCATCCCCAACTCCGACTATCTCCAACTCCGACTATCGCCAACTGCGACTATCCCCAGCTCAGACTATCCCCAGCTCGGACTATCCCCCGCTCCGACTATCCCCAGCTGCGACTATCCCCAGCTCCGACAACCTCCAGCTGTGCCTATCCCCAGCTCCGACATTCCCCAGCTCCGACTATTCCCATCTCCGACTATCCCCAGCTACGACTATCTCCAGCTGCGACTACCCCCAGCTCCGACTATGTCCAGCTCTGACTATCCCCAGCTCCGACTAACCCCAGCTCCGACTACTTTCAGCTGCGACTACCCCAGCTCCGACTATCTCCAGCTCCGACTGTCCCGAACTCTGATTATCCCCAGCTCCGATTATCCCCAGCTCTGACTATCTCCAGCTCCGATTATCCCAAGCTCCGACTATCCCCAGCTCCGACTATCCCCAGCTCCGACTATCCCCAGCTCCGACTGTCCCCAGCTCCGACTGTCCCGAACTCTGATTATCCCCAGCTCCGATTATCCCCAGCTCTGACTATCTCCAGCTCCGACGATCTCCAGCTCCGTCTATCCCCAGCTCCGTCTATCCCCTGCTCCGACTATCTCCAGCTCCGACTATACCCAGCTCCGACTATCTCCAGCTCCGTCTATCCCCAGCTCCGTCTATCCCCAGCTCCGACTATCTCCAGCTGTGTCTATTCCCAGCTGCGACTACCCCCAGCTCCGACTATGTCCAGCTCTGACTATCCCCAGCTCCGACTAACCCCAGCTCCGACTACTTTCAGCTGCGACTACCCCAGCTCCGACTATCTCCAGCTCCGACTGTCCCGAACTCTGATTATCCCCAGCTCCGATTATCCCCAGCTCTGACTATCTCCAGCTCCGATTATCCCAAGCTCCGACTATCCCCAGCTCCGACTATCCCCAGCTCCGACTATCCCCAGCTCCGACTGTCCCCAGCTCCGACTGTCCCGAACTCTGATTATCCCCAGCTCCGATTATCCCCAGCTCTGACTATCTCCAGCTCCGACGATCTCCAGCTCCGTCTATCCCCAGCTCCGTCTATCCCCTGCTCCGACTATCTCCAGCTCCGACTATACCCAGCTCCGACTATCTCCAGCTCCGTCTATCCCCAGCTCCGATTATCCCAAGCTCCGACTATCCCCAGCTCCGACTATCCCCAGCTCCGACTATCCCCAGCTCCGACTGTCCCCAGCTCCGACTGTCCCGAACTCTGATTATCCCCAGCTCCGATTATCCCCAGCTCTGACTATCTCCAGCTCCGACGATCTCCAGCTCCGTCTATCCCCAGCTCCGTCTATCCCCTGCTCCGACTATCTCCAGCTCCGACTATACCCAGCTCCGACTATCTCCAGCTCCGTCTATCCCCAGCTCCGTCTATCCCCAGCTCCGACTATCTCCAGCTGTGTCTATTCCCAGCTCCGACTATCCCCAGTTCCGACTATCTCCAGCTGGAGATAGTCGGAGCTGGGGATAGTCGGAGCTGGGGATAGTCGGAGCGGGGGATAGTCCGAGCTGGGGATAGTCTGAGCTGGGGATAGTCTGAGCTGGGGATAGTCGCAGTTGGCGATAGTCGGAGTTGGGGATAGTCGGAGCTGGGGATAGTCGGAGCTGGAGATAGTACTGACCTTCTGACACTGCAGCACCCCCTCAGTGCTGACCTTCTGACAGTGCAGCACTCCCTCAGTACTGGCTCTCCGACAGTGCAGCACTCCCTCAGTACTGACCCTCTGACAGTGCAGCTCTTCCTCAGAACTGACTCCCTGACAGTGCAGCACTCCCTCAGTACTGACCCTATGACAGTGCAGAGCTCCCTCAGTGCTGACCCTTTAACACTGCAGCAATCCCTCAGTACTGAATCTCTGACAGTGCAGCACTCCCTCGGTACTGACGCTCTGACAGTGCAGCACTCCCTCAGTACTGACCCTCTGACGATGCGGCACTCCCTCAGTACTGACTCTCTGACAGTGCAGCCCTCCCTCAGTATTGACTCTCTAACAGTGCAGCATTCCCTCAGTACTGACCCTCTGACAATGCAGCACTCCCTCAGTACTGACCCTCTGACAGTGCAGAACTCCCTCAGTGCCGACCCTCTGACAGTACAGCACTCCCTCAGTACTGACTCTCTGACAGTGCAGCGCTCCCTCAGTACTGACTCTCTGACAGTGCAGCACTCCCTCAGTACTGACCCTCTGATTGTGCAGCACTCCATCAGTACTGACTTTCTGACAGTGCAGCCCTCCCTCAGTATTGACCCTCTAACACTGCAGCAATCCGTCAGTACTGACACTCTGACAGTGCAGCACTCCCTCGGTACTGACGCTCTGACAGTGCAGCACACCCTCAGTACTGACCCTCTGACGGTGCGGCACTCCCTTAGTACTGACTCTCTGACAGTGCAGCACTCCCTCAGTACTGACCCTCTGACAGTGTAGCACACCCTCAGTACTGACCCTCTGACACTGCAGCACTCTCTCAGTGCTGACTCTCTGATCGTGCAGCACTCCCTCAGTACTGACTCTCTGACAGTGCAGCACTCCCTCAGTACTGACTCTCTGACAGTGCAGCACTCCCTCAGTACTGACTCTCTGACAGTGCGGCACTGCCTCATTACTGACTCTCTGACAGTGCAGCACTCCCTCAGTACTGACCTTCTGACACTGCAGCAACCCCTCAGTATTGACTCTCTGACAGTGCAGCTCTCCCTCGGTACTGACGCTCTGAAAGTGCAGCACTCCCTCAGTACTGACCCTCTGACGGTACGGCACTCCCTCAGTACTGACTCTCTGACAGTGCAGCACTCCCTCAGTACTGACCCTCTGACACTGCAGCACTCCCTCAGTGCTAACTCTCTGATAGTGCAGCACTCCCTCAGTACTGACCCTCTGACAGTGCAGCACTCCCTCAGTACTGACCCTCTGACAGTGCAGCACCCTCTCAGTGCTGACTCTCTGATAGTGCAGCACTCCCACAGTACTGACTCTCTGACGGTGCGGCACTCCCTCAGTACTGACTCTCTGACAGTGCAGCACTCCCTCAGTACTGACTCTCTGATAGCGCAGCACTCCCTCAGTACTGACTCTCTGACAGTGCAGCACTCCCTCAGTACCGACTCTCTGACAGTGCAGCGCTCCCTCATTACTGACTCTCTGACAGTGCAGCACTCCCTCAGTACTGACCCTCTGGTTGTGCAGCACTCCGTCAGTACTGACTCTCTGACAGTGCAGCACTCCCTCAGTACTGACCCTATGACAGTGCAGAGCTCCCTCAGTGCTGACCCTTTAACACTGCAGCAATCCCTCAGTACTGACTCTGACAGTGCAGCACTCCCTCGGTACTGACGCTCTGACAGTGCAGCACTCCCTCAGTACTGACCCTCTGACGATGCGGCACTCCCTCAGTACTGACTCTCTGACAGTGCAGCACTCCCTCAGTATTGACTCTCTAACAGTGCAGCATTCCCTCAGTACTGACCCTCTGACAATGCAGCACTCCCTCAGTACTGACCCTCTGACAGTGCAGAACTCCCTCAGTGCCGACCCTCTGACAGTGCAGCACTCCCTCAGTACTGACCCTCTGACAGTGCAGCACTCCCTCAGTACTGACCCTCTGACACTGCAGCACTCTCTCAGTGCTGACTCTCTGATAGTGCAGCACTCCCTCAGTACTGACTCTCTGACAGTGCAGCACTCCCTCAGTACTGACTCTCTCACAGTGCAGCGCTCCCTCATTACTGACTCTCTGACAGTGCAGCACTCCCACAGTACTGACCCTCTGATTGTGCAGCACTCCGTCAGTACTGACTCTCTGACAGTGCAGCACTCCCTCAGTACTGACTCTCTGACAGTGCAGCACTCCCTCGGTACTGACGCTCTGACAGTGCAGCACTCCCTCAGTACTGACCCTCTGACGGTGCGGCACTCCCTCAGTACTGACTCTCTGACAGTGCAGCACTCCCTCACTACTGACCCTCTGACACTGCAGCACTCTCTCAGTGCTGACTCTCTGATAGTGCAGCACTCCCTCAGTACTGACTCTCTGACAGTGCAGCACTCGTTCAGTACTGACCCTTTGACAGTGCAGCACTCCCTCAGTATTGACCCTCCGACAGTGCAGCACTCACTCAGTGCTGACTCTCTGACAGTGCAGAACTCCCTCAGTACTGACCTTCTGACAGTGCAGCCCTCTCTCAGTACTGACTCTCCGACAGTGCAGCACTCCCTCAGTGCTGACCGTCTGACAGTGCAGCACTCCCCCAGTACTGACTCTCCGACAGTGCAGCACTCCCTCAGCACTGACTCTCTGACAGTGCAGCACTCCCTCAGTACTGACTCTCCGACAGTGCAGCACTCCCTCAGTACTGACCCTCTGACACTGCAGCACTTCCTCAGTGCTGACTCTCTGACAGTGCAGCACTCCCTCAGTACTGACCCTCCGACAGTGCAGCAATCCCTCGGTGCTGACTCTCTGACAGTGCAGAACTCCCTCAGTACTGAATCTCTGACAGTGCAGCATTCCCTCAGTACTGACCCTCTGACACTGCAGCACTCCCTCAGTGCTGACCCTCTGACAGTGCAGAACTCCCTCAGTACTGACCCTCTGACAGTGCAGCACTCTCTCAATCCTGACTCTCTGACAGTGCAGCACTCTCTCAGTACTGACCCTCTGACAGTGCAGCACTCTCTCAGTACTGACTCTCTGACAGGGCAGCACTCCCTCAGTACTGACTCTCTGACAGTGCAGCACTCCCTCAGTACTGAATCTCTGACACTGCAGCACCCCCTCAGTGCTGACCCTCTGACAGTGCAGCACTCCCTCAGTACTGACTCTCCGACAGTGCAGCACTCCCTCAGTACTGATACTCTGACAGTGCAGCACTCCCCCAGTACTGACTCTCTGAGAGTGCAGCACTCCCTCAGTACTGACCATCTGACAGTGCAGAGCTCCCTAAGTGCTGACCCTCTAACACTGCAGCAATCCCTCAGTACTGACTCTCTAACAGTGCAGCACTCCCTCGGTACTGACCCTCTGACAGTAAAGCACTCCCTCAGTACTGACCCTCTGACGGTGCGGCACTCCCTCAGTACTGACTCTCTGACAGTGCAGCACTCCCTCAGTACTGAACCTCTGACAGTGCAGCACTCCCTCAGTGCTGACCCTCTGACAGTGCAGAACTCCCTCAGTACTGACCCTCTGAGAGTGCAGCACTCTATCAGTCCTGACTCTCAGACTGTGCAGCACTCCCTCAGTACTGACCCTCCGACAGTGCAGCAATCCCTCAGTGCTGACACTCTGACAGTGCAGAACTCCCTCAGTACTGACTCTCTGACAATGCAGCACTCCCTCAGTACTGACCCTCTGACAGTGCAGAACTCCCTCAGTGCTGACCCTCTGACAGTGCAGCACTCCCTCAGTACTGACTCTCTGACAGTGCAGCGCTCCCTCAGTACTGACTCTCTGACAGTGCAGCACTCCCTCAGTACTGACCCTCTGATTGTGCAGCACTCCGTCAGTACTGACTTTCTGACAGTGCAGCACTCCCTCAGTACTGACCCTCTGACAGTGCAGAGCTCCCTCAGTGCTGACCCTCTAACACTGCAGCAATCCCTCAGTACTGACTCTCAGACAGTGCAGCACTCCCTCGGTACTGACGCTCTGACAGTGCAGCACTCCCTCAGTACTGTCCCTCTGACGGTGCGGCACTGCCTCAGTACTGACTCTCTGACAGTGCAGCGCTCCCTCAGTACTGACTCTCTGACAGTGCAGCACTCCCTCAGTACTGACCCTCTGATTGTGCAGCACTCCCTCAGTACTGACTTTCTGACAGTGCAGCACTCCCTCAGTACTGACCCTCTGACAGTGCAGAGCTCCCTCAGTGCTGACCCTCTAACACTGCAGCAATCCCTCAGTACTGACTCTCAGACTGTGCAGCACTCCCTCGGTACTGACGCTCTGACAGTGCAGCACTCCCTCAGTACTGTCCCTCTGACGGTGCGGCACTCCCTCAGTACTGACTCTCTGACAGTGCAGCACTCCCTCAGTACTGACCCTCTGACAGTGCAGCACTCCCTCAGTACTGACCCTCTGACACTGCAGCACTCTCTCAGTGCTGACTCTCTGATAGTGCAGCACTCCCTCAGTACTGACTCTCTGACAGTGCAGCACTCCCTCAGTACTGACTCTCTCACAGTGCAGCGCTCCCTCATTACTGACTCTCTGACAGTGCAGCACTCCCACAGTACTGACCCTCTGATTGTGCAGCACTCCGTCAGCACTGACTCTCTGACAGTGCAGCACTCCCTCAGTACTGACTCTCTGACAGTGCAGCACTCCCTCGGTACTGACACTCTGACAGTGCAGCACTCCCTCAGTACTGACCCTCTGACGGTGCGGCACTCCCTCAGTACTGACTCTCTGACAGTGCAGCACTCTCTCAGTGCTGACTCTCTGATAGTGCAGCACTCCCTCAGTACTGACTCTCTGACAGTGCAGCACTCGTTCAGTACTGACCCTTTGACAGTGCAGCACTCACTCAGTGCTGACTCTCTGACAGTGCAGAACTCCCTCAGTACTGACCTTCTGACAGTGCAGCCCTCTCTCAGTACTGACTCTCCGACAGTGCAGCACTCCCTCAGTGCTGACCGTCTGACAGTGCAGCACTCCCCCAGTACTGAGTCTCCGACAGTGCAGCACTCCCTCAGTACTGACCCTCTGACGGTGCGGCACTCCCTCAGTACTGACTCTCTGACAGTGCAGCACTCCCTCAGTGCTGACCCTCTGACAGTGCAGCACTCCCTCAGTACTGACTCTCTGACAGTGCAGCGCTCCCTCAGTACTGACTCTCTGACAGTGCAGCACTCCCTCAGTACTGACCCTCTGATTGTGCAGCACTCCGTCAGTACTGACTTTCTGACAGTGCAGCACTCCCTCAGTACTGACCCTCTGACAGTGCAGAGCTCCCTCAGTGCTGACCCTCTAACACTGCAGCAATCCCTCAGTACTGACTCTCAGACAGTGCAGCACTCCCTCGGTACTGACGCTCTGACAGTGCAGCACTCCCTCAGTACTGTCCCTCTGACGGTGCGGCACTCCCTCAGTACTGACTCTCTGACAGTGCAGCGCTCCCTCAGTACTGACTCTCTGACAGTGCAGCACTCCCTCAGTACTGACCCTCTGATTGTGCAGCACTCCGTCAGTACTGACTTTCTGACAGTGCAGCACTCCCTCAGTACTGACCCTCTGACAGTGCAGAGCTCCCTCAGTGCTGACCCTCTAACACTGCAGCAATCCCTCAGTACTGACTCTCAGACAGTGCAGCACTCCCTCGGTACTGACGCTCTGACAGTGCAGCACTCCCTCAGTACTGTCCCTCTGACGGTGCGGCACTCCCTCAGTACTGACTCTCTGACAGTGCAGCACTCCCTCAGTACTGACCCTCTGACAGTGCAGCACTCCCTCAGTACTGACCCTCTGACACTGCAGCACTCTCTCAGTGCTGACTCTCTGATAGTGCAGCACTCCCTCAGTACTGACTCTCTGACAGTGCAGCACTCCCTCAGTACTGACTCTCTCACAGTGCAGCGCTCCCTCATTACTGACTCTCTGACAGTGCAGCACTCCCACAGTACTGACCCTCTGATTGTGCAGCACTCCGTCAGTACTGACTCTCTGACAGTGCAGCACTCCCTCAGTACTGACTCTCTGACAGTGCAGCACTCCCTCGGTACTGACGCTCTGACAGTGCAGCACTCCCTCAGTACTGACCCTCTGACGGTGCGGCACTCCCTCAGTACTGACTCTCTGACAGTGCAGCACTCCCTCAGTACTGACCCTCTGACACTGCAGCACTCTCTCAGTGCTGACTCTCTGATAGTGCAGCACTCCCTCAGTACTGACTCTCTGACAGTGCAGCACTCGTTCAGTACTGACCCTTTGACAGTGCAGCACTCCCTCAGTATTGACCCTCCGACAGTGCAGCACTCACTCAGTGCTGACTCTCTGACAGTGCAGAACTCCCTCAGTACTGACCTTCTGACAGTGCAGCCCTCTCTCAGTACTGACTCTCCGACAGTGCAGCACTCCCTCAGTGCTGACCGTCTGACAGTGCAGCACTCCCCCAGTACTGAGTCTCCGACAGTGCAGCACTCCCTCAGCACTGACTCTCTGACAGTGCAGCACTCCCTCAGTACTGACTCTCCGACAGTGCAGCACTCCCTCCGTACTGACCCTCTGACACTGCAGCACTTCCTCAGTGCTGACTCTCTGACAGTGCAGCACTCCCTCAGTACTGACCCTCCGACAGTACAGCAATCCCTCAGTGCTGACTCTCTGACAGTGCAGAAATCCCTCAGTACTGAATCTCTGACAGTGCAGCATTCCCTCAGTACTGACCCTCTGACACTGCAGCACTCCCTCAGTGCTGACCCTCTGACAGTGCAGAACTCCCTCAGTACTGACCCTCTGACAGTGCAGCACTCTCTCAATCCTGACTCTCTGACAGTGCAGCATTCCTTCAGTACTGACCCTCTGACAGTGCAGCACTCTCTCAGTACTGACTCTCTGACATGGCAGCACTCCCTCAGTACTGACTCTCTAACAGTGCAGCACTCCCTCAGTACTGAATCTCTGACACTGCAGCACCCCCTCAGTGCTGACCCTCTGACAGTGCAGCACTCCCTCAGTACTGACTCTCCGACAGTGCAGCACTCCCTCAGTACTGATACTCTGACAGTGCAGCACTACCCCAGTACTGACTCTCTGAGAGTGCAGCACTCCCTCAGTACTGACCCTCTGACAGTGCAGAGCTCCCTAAGTGCTGACCCTCTAACACTGCAGCAATCCCTCAGTACTGACTCTCTAACAGTGCAGCACTCCCTCGGTACTGACCCTCTGACAGTGAAGCACTCCCTCAGTACTGACCCTCTGACGGTGCGGCACTCCCTCAGTACTGACTCTCTGACAGTGCAGCACTCCCTCAGTACTGACCCTCTGACACTGCAGCACTCTCTCAGTGCTGACTCTCTGATAGAGCAGCACTCCCTCAGTACTGACTCTCTGACATTGCAGCACTCCCTCAGTACTGACTCTCTGACAGTGCAGCGCTCCCTCATTACTGACTCTCTGACAGTGCAGCACTCCCTCAGTACTGACCCTCTGATTGTGCAGCACTCCTCAGTACTGACTCTCTGACAGTGCAGCACTCCCTCAGTACTGAACCTCTGACAGTGCAGAGCTCCCTCAGTGCTGACCCTCTAACACTGCAGCAATCCCTCAGTACTGACTCTCCGACAGTGCAGCACTCCCTCGGTACTGGCGCTCTGACGGTGCAGCACTCCCTCAGTACTGACTCCCTGAAAGTGCAGCACTCCCTCAGTACTGACACTCTGACACTGCAGCACTTTCTCAGTGCTGACTCTCTGAAAGTGCAGCACTCCCTCAGTACTGACTCTCTGACAGTGCAGCACTCCTTCAGTACTGACCCTCTGACATTGCAGCACTCCCTCAGTATTGACCCTCCGTCAGTGCAGCACTCCCTCAGTGCTGACTCTCTGACAGTGCAGATCTCCCTCAGTGCTGACTCTCTGACAGTGCAGCGCTCTCGCAGTACTGACTCTCTGACAGTGCAGCACTCCTTCAGTACTCACTCTCCGACAGTGCAGCACTCCCTCAGTGCTGACTCTTCGACAGCGCAGCACTCCCTCACTGCTGACTCTCTGACACTGCAGCACTCCCTCAGTACTAACCTTCTGACAGTGCAGCACTCCCTCAGTACTGACTCTCTGACAGTGCAGAACTCCCTCAGTACTGACCCTCTGACACTGCAGCACTTCCTCAGTGCTGACTCTCTGATAGTGCAGCACTCCCACAGTACTGACCCTCTGACACTGCAGCACTCTCTCAGTGCTGACTCTCTGATAGTGCAGCACTCCCTCAGTACTGACTCTCTGACAGTGCAGCACTCCCTCAGTACTGACTCTCTCACAGTGCAGCGCTCCCTCATTACTGACTCTCTGACAGTGCAGCACTCCCTCAGTACTGACTCTCTGACAGTGCAGCACTCCCTCAGTACTGACTCTCTGACAGTGCAGCACTCCCTCGGTACTGACGCTCTGACAGTGCAGCACTCCCTCAGTACTGACCCTCTGACGGTGCGGCACTCCCTCAGTACTGACTCTCTGACAGTGCAGCACTCCCTCAGTACTGACCCTCTGACACTGCAGCACTCTCTCAGTGCTGACTCTCTGACAGTGCAGCACTCGTTCAGTACTGACCCTTTGACAGTGCAGGACTCCCTCAGTGCTGACTCTCTGACAGTGCAGAACTCCCTCAGTACTGACCTTCTGACAGTGCAGCCCTCTCTCAGTACTGACTCTCCGACAGCGCAGCACTCCCTCAGTGCTGACCGTCTGACAGTGCAGCACTCCCCCAGTACTGACTCTCCGACAGTGCAGCACTCCCTCAGTACTTACTCTCTGACAGTGCAGCACTCCCTCAGTACTGACTCTCCGACAGTGCAGCACTCCCTCAGTACTGACCCACTGACACTGCAGCACTTCCTCAGTGCTGACTCTCTGATAGTGCAGCATTCGCACAGTACTGACTCTTTGACAGTGCAGCACTCCCTCAGTACTGACCCTCTGACAGTGCAGCACTCCCTCAGTACTGACCCTCCGACAGTGCTGCAATCCCTCGGTGCTGACTCTCTGACAGTGCAGAACTCCCTCAGTACTGAATCTCTGACAGTGCAGCATTCCCTCAGTACTGACCCTCTGACACTGCAGCACTCCCTCAGTGCTGACCCTCTGACAGTGCAGAACTCCCTCAGTACTGACCCTCTGACAGTGCAGCAGTCTCTCAGTCCTGACTCTCTGACAGTGCAGCATTCCTTCAGTACTGACCCTCTGACAGTGCAGCACTCTCTCAGTACTGACTCTCTGACAGGGCAGCACTCCCTCAGTACTGACTCTCTGACAGTGCAGCACTCCCTCAGTACTGAATCTCTGACACTGCAGCACCCCCTCAGTGCTGACCCTCTGACAGTGCAGCACTCCCTCAGTACTGACTCTCCGACAGTGCAGCACTCCCTCAGTACTGATACTCTGACAGTGCAGCACTCCCCCAGTACTGACTCTCTGAGAGTGCAGCACTCCTTCAGTACTGACCCTCTGATAGTGCAGAGCTCCCTAACTGCTGACCCTCTAACACTGCAGCAATCCCTCAGTACTGACTCTCTAACAGTGCAGCACTCCCTCGGTACTGACCCTCTGACAGTGAAGCACTCCCTCAGTACTGACCCTCTGACGGTGCGGCACTCCCTCAGTACTGACACTCTGACAGTGCAGCACTCCCTCAGTACTGACCCTCTGACAGTGCAGCACTCCCTCAGTACTGACCCTCTGACACTGCAGCACTCTCTCAGTGCTGACTCTCTGATAGTGCAGCACTCCCTCAGTACTGACTCTCTGACAGTGCAGCACTCCCTCAGTACTGACTCTCTGACAGTGCAGCGCTCCCTCATTACTGACTCTCTGACAGTGCAGCACTCCCTCAGTACTGACCCTCTGATTGTGCAGCACTCCTCAGTACTGACTCTCTGACAGTGCAGCACTCCCTCAGTACTGAACCTCTGACAGTGCAGAGCTCCCTCAGTGCTGACCCTCTAACACTGCAGCAATCCCTCAGTACTGACTCTCCGACATTGCAGCACTCCCTCGGTACTGGCGCTCTGACAGTGCAGCACTCCCTCAGTACTGAGCCTCTGACGGTGCAGCACTCCCTCAGTACTGACTCTCTGAAAGTGCAGCACTCCCTCAGTACTGACCCTCTGACACTGCAGCACTTTCTCAGTGCTGACTCTCTGAAAGTGCAGCACTCCCTCAGTACTGACTCTCTGACAGTGCAGCACTCCTTCAGTACTGACCCTCTGACCGTGCAGCACTCCCTCAGTATTGACCCTCCGACAGTGCAGCACTCCCTCAGTGCTGACTCTCTGACAGTGCAGAACTCCCTCAGTACTGACCTTCTGACAGTGCAGCCCTCTCTCAGTACTGACTCTCTGACAGTGCAGCACTCCCTCAGTACTGACCTTCTGACACTGCAGCACCCACTGTGTGCTGACCCTCTGACAGTGCAGCACTCCCTAAGGACTGACTCTCCGACAGTGCAGCACTCCCTCAGTACTGACCCTCTGACAGTGCAGCGCTCCCTCAGAACTGACTCTCTGAGAGTGCAGCACTCCCTCAGTACTGACCCTCTGACAGTGCAGCTCACAATCAGTATTGACCCTCCGACAGTGCAGCACTCCCTCAGTACTGACTCTCTGACAGTGCAGAACTCCCTCAGTACTGACCCTCTGACAGTGCAGCACTCCCTTAGTACTGACCCTCTGACAGTGCAGCACTCCCTCAGTACTGACTCTCTGACAGTGCAGCACTCCCCCAGTACTGACTCTCTGACAGTGCAGCACTCCCTCAGTACTCACTCTCTGACAGTGCAGCACTCCCTCAGTACTGACTCTCCGACAGTGCAGCACTCCCTCATTACTGACACTCTGACACTGCAGCACTTCCTCAGTGCTGACTCTCTGATAGTGCAGCACGCCCACAGTACTGACTCTCTGACACTGCAGCACTCCCTCAGTACTAACCCTCTGACAGTGCAGCACTCCCTCAGTACTGACACTCCGACAGTGCAGCAATCCCTCAGTGCTGACTCTCTGACAGTGCAGAACACCCTCAGGACTGAATCTCTGACAGTGCAGCATTCCCTCAGTACTGACCCTCTGACACTGCAGCACTCCCTCAGTGCTGACCCTCTGACAGTGCAGAACTCCCTCAGTACTGACCCTCTGACAGTGCAGCACTCTCTCAGTCCTGACTCTCTGACAGTGCAGCATTCCTTCAGTACTGACCCTCTGAAAGTGCAGCACACTCTCAGTACAGACTCTCTGACAGGGCAGCACTCCCTCAGTACTGACTCTCTGACAGTGCAGCACTCCCTCAGTACTGAATCTCTGACACTGCAGCACCCCCTCAGTGCTGACCCTCTGACAGTGCAGCACTCCCTCAGCTCTGACTCTCCGACAGTGCAGCACTCCCTCAGTATTGATCCTCTGACAGTGCAGCTCTTCCTCAGAACTGACTCTCTGACAGTGCAGCACTCCCTCAGTGCTGACTCTCTGACAGTGCAGAACTCCATCAGTACTGACCCTCTGACAGTGCAGCTCTCCATCAGTACTGATCTTCCGACAGTGCAGCACTCCCTCAGTGCTGACTCTCTGACAGTGCAGATCTCCCTCAGTACTGACCCTCTGACAGTGCAGCGCTCTCGCAGCACTGACTCTCTGACAGTGCAGCACTCCTTCAGTACTCACTCTCCGACAGTGCAGCACTCCCTCAGTGCTGACTCTTCGACAGTGCAGCACTCCCTCAGTGCTGACTCTCTGACACTGCAGCACTCCCTCAGTACTGACCTTCTGACAGTTCAGCCCTCTCTCAGTACTGACTCTCTGACAGTGCAGCACTCCCTCAGTACTGACCCTCTGACAGTGCAGCACTCCCTCAGTACTGACACTCCGACAGTGCAGCAATCCCTCAGTGCTGACTCTCTGACAGTGCAGAACACCCTCAGGACTGAATCTCTGACAGTGTAGCATTCCCTCAGTCCTGACCCTCTGACACTGCAGCACTCCCTCAGTGCTGACCATCTGACAGTGCAGAACTCCCTCAGTCCTGACCCTCTGACACTGCAGCACTCCCTCAGTGCTGACCCTCTGACAGTGCAGAACTCCCTCAGTACTGACCCTCTGACACTGCGGCACTCTCTCAGTCCTGACTCTCTGACAGTGCAGCATTCCTTCAGTACTGACCTCTGAAAGTGCAGCACACTCTCAGTACTGACTCTCTGACAGGGCAGCACGCCCTCAGTACTGACTCTCTGACAGTGCAGCACTCGCTCACTACTGAATCTCTGACACTGCAGCACCCCCTCAGTGCTGACCCTGTGACAGTGCAGCACTCCCTCAGTTCTGACTCTCCGACAGTGCAGCACTCCCTCAGTACTGACCCTCTGACAGTGCAGCTCTTCCTCAGAACTGACTCTCTGACAGTGCAGCACTCCCTCAGTACTGACCCTCTGACAGTGCAGCTCTCCATCAGTATTGACCCTCCGACAGTGCAGCACTCCCTCAGTGCTGACTCTCTGACAGTGCAGAACTCCATCAGTACTGACCCTCTGACAGTGCAGCTCTCCATCAGTGTTGATCTTCCGACAGTGCAGCACTACCTCAGTGCTGACTCTCTGACAGTGCAGATCTCCCTCAGTACTGACCCTCTGACAGTGCAGCGCTCTCGCAGTACTGACACTCTGACAGTGCAGCACTCCTTCAGTACTCACTCTCCGACAGTGCAGCACTCCCTCAGTGCTGACTCTTCGACAGTGCAGCACTCCCTCAGTGCTGACTCTCTGACACTGCAGCACTCCCTCAGTACTGACTCTCTGACAGTGCAGCACTCCCTCAGTACTGACTCTCTGACAGTGCAGCACTCCCTCCGTACTGACCCGCCAACAGTGCAGCACTCCCTCAGTACTGACCCTCTGACACTGCAGCACTTCCTCAGTGCTGACTCTCTGATAGTGCAGCACTCCCACAGTACTGACCCTCTGACACTGCAGCACTCTCTCAGTACTGACTCTCTGACAGTGCAGCACTCCCTCTGTACTGACTCTCCGACAGTGCAGCACTCCCTCAGTACTGACTCTCTGACAGTGCAGCACTCCCTCATTACTGACTCTCTGACAGTGCAGCACTCCCACAGTACTGACCCTCTGATTGTGCAGCACTCCCTCAGTACTGACTCTCTGACAGTGCAGCACTCCCTCGGTACTGACGCTCTGACAGTGCAGCACTCCCTCAGTACTGACCCTCTGACGGTGCGGCACTCCCTCAGTACTGACTCTCTGACAGTGCAGCACTCCCTCAGTACTGACCCTCTGACACTGCAGCACTCTCTCAGTGCTGACTCTCTGATAGTGCAGCACTCCCTCAGTACTGACTCTCTGACAGTGCAGCACTCGTTCAGTACTGACCCTTTGACAGTGCAGCACTCCCTCAGTGCTGACTCTCTGACAGTGCAGAACTCCCTCAGTACTGACCTTCTGACAGTGCAGCCCTCTCTCAGTACTGACTCTCCGACAGTGCAGCACTCCCTCAGTGCTGACCGTCTGACAGTGCAGCACTCCCCCAGTACTGACTCTCCGACAGTGCAGCACTCCCTCAGTACTGACTCTCTGACAGTGCAGCACTCCCTCAGTACTGACTCTCCGACAGTGCAGCACTCCCTCAGTACTGACCCTCTGACACTGCAGCACTTCCTCAGTGCTGACTCTCTGATAGTGCAGCATGCCCACAGTACTGACTCATTGGCAGTGCAGCACTCCCTCAGTACTGACCCTCTGACAGTGCAGCACTCCCTCAGTACTGACCCTCCGACAGTGCAGCAATCCCTCGGTGCTGACTCTCTGACAGTGCAGAACTCCCTCAGTACTGAATCTCTGACAGTGCAGCATTCCCTCAGTACTGACCCTCTGACACTGCAGCACTCCCTCAGTGCTGACCCTCTGACAGTGCAGAACTCCCTCAGTACTGACCCTCTGACAGTGCAGCACTCTCTCAGTCCTGACTCTCTGACAGTGCAGCATTCCTTCAGTACTGACCCTCTGACAGTGCAGCACTCTCTCAGTACTGACTCTCTGACAGGGC
Source organism: Scyliorhinus torazame (assembly GCF_047496885.1). Taxonomy (NCBI): domain Eukaryota; kingdom Metazoa; phylum Chordata; class Chondrichthyes; order Carcharhiniformes; family Scyliorhinidae; genus Scyliorhinus; species Scyliorhinus torazame. Next base: position 214,864,128 of record NC_092707.1, read on the forward strand.
AGCACTCCCTCAGTACTGACTCTCTGACAGTGCAGCACTCCCTCAGTACTGAATCTCTGACACTGCAGCACCCCCTCAGTGCTGACCCTCTGACAGTGCAGCACTCCCTCAGTACTGACTCTCCGACAGTGCAGCACTCCCTCAGTACTGATACTCTGACAGTGCAGCACTCCCCCAGTACTGACTCTCTGAGAGTGCAGCACTCCTTCAGTACTGACCCTCTGATAGTGCAGAGCTCCCTAAGTTCTGACCCTCTAACACTGCAGCAATCCCTCAGTACTGACTCTCTAACAGTGCAGCACTCCCTCGGTACAGACCCTCTGACAGTGAAGCACTCCCTCAGTACTGACCCGCTGACGGTGCGGCACTCCCTCAGTACTGACACTCTGACAGTGCAGCACTCCCTCAGTACTGACCCTCTGACAGTGCAGCACTCCCTCAGTACTGACCCTCTGACACTGCAGCACTCTCTCAGTGCTGACTCTCTGATAGTGCAGCACTCCCTCAGTACTGACTCTCTGACAGTGCAGCACTCCCTCAGTACTGACTCTCTGACAGTGCAGCGCTCCCTCATTACTGACTCTCTGACAGTGCAGCACTCCCTCAGTACTGACCCTCTGATTGTGCAGCACTCCTCAGTACTGACTCTCTGACAGTGCAACACTCCCTCAGTACTGACCCTCTGACAGTGCAGCACTCCCTCAGTACTGACCCTCTGACACTGCAGCACTCTCTCAGTGCTGACTCTCTGATAGTGCAGCACTCCCTCAGTACTGACTCTCTGACAGTGCAGCACTCCCTCAGTACTGACTCTCTGACAGTGCAGCGCTCCCTCATTACTGACTCTCTGACAGTGCAGCACTCCCTCAGTACTGACCCTCTGATAGTGCAGCACTCCCTCAGTACTGACTCTCTGACAGTGCAGCACTCCCTCAGTACTGACTCTCTGACAGTGCAGCGCTCCCTCATTACTGACTCTCTGACAGTGCAGCACTCCTCAGTACTGAACCTCTGACAGTGCAGAGCTCCCTCAGTGCTGACCCTCTAACACTGCATCAATCCATCAGTACTGACTCTCCGACAGTGCAGCACTCCCTCGGTACTGGCGCTCTGACAGTGCAGCACTCCCTCAGTACTGAGCCTCTGACGGTGCAGCACTCCCTCAGTACTGACTCTCTGAAAGTGCAGCACTCCCTCAGTACTGACCCTCTGACACTGCAGCACTTTCTCAGTGCTGACTCTCTGAAAGTGCAGCACTCCCTCAGTACTGACTCTCTGACAGTGCAGCACTCCTTCAGTACTGACCGTCTGACAGTGCAGCACTCCCCCAGTACTGACTCTCCGACAGTGCAGCACTCCCTCAGTACTGACTCTCTGACAGTGCAGCACTCCCTCAGTACTGACTCTCCGACAGTGCAGCACTCCCTCAGTACTGACCCTCTGACACTGCAGCACTTCCTCAGTGCTGACTCTCTGATAGTGCAGCATGCCCACAGTACTGACTCATTGACAGTGCAGCACTCCCTCAGTACTGACCCTCTGACAGTGCAGCACTCCCTCAGTACTGACCCTCCGACAGTGCAGCAATCCCTCGGTGCTGACTCTCTGACAGTGCAGCACTCCCTCAGTACTGACCCTCCGACAGTGCAGCAATCCCTCGGTGCTGACTCTCTGACAGTGCAGAACTCCCTCAGTACTGAATCTCTGACAGTGCAGCATTCCCTCAGTACTGACCCTCTGACACTGCAGCACTCCCTCAGTGCTGACCCTCTGACACTGCAGCACTTCCTCAGTGCTGACTCTCTGATAGTGCAGCATGCCCACAGTACTGACTCATTGACAGTGCAGCACTCCCTCAGTACTGACCCTCTGACAGTGCAGCACTCCCTCAGTACTGACCCTCCGACAGTGCAGCAATCCCTCGGTGCTGACTCTCTGACAGTGCAGAACTCCCTCAGTACTGAATCTCTGACAGTGCAGCATTCCCTCAGTACTAACCCTCTGACACTGCAGCACTCCCTCAGTGCTGACTCTCTGACACTGCAGCACTCCCTCAGTACTGACTCTCTGACAGTGCAGCACTCCCTCAGTACTGACTCTCTGACAGTGCAGCACTCCCTCCGTACTGACCCGCCAACAGTGCAGCACTCCCTCAGTACTGACCCTCTGACACTGCAGCACTTCCTCAGTGCTGACTCTCTGATAGTGCAGCACTCCCACAGTACTGACCCTCTGACACTGCAGCACTCTCTCAGTACTGACTCTCTGACAGTGCAGCACTCCCTCTGTACTGACTCTCCGACAGTGCAGCACTCCCTCAGTACTGACTCTCTGACAGTGCAGCACTCCCTCATTACTGACTCTCTGACAGTGCAGCACTCCCACAGTACTGACCCTCTGATTGTGCAGCACTCCCTCAGTACTGACTCTCTGACAGTGCAGCACTCCCTCGGTACTGACGCTCTGACAGTGCAGCACTCCCTCAGTACTGACCCTCTGACGGTGCGGCACTCCCTCAGTACTGACTCTCTGACAGTGCAGCACTCCCTCAGTACTGACCCTCTGACACTGCAGCACTCTCTCAGTGCTGACTCTCTGATAGTGCAGCACTCCCTCAGTACTGACTCTCTGACAGTGCAGCACTCGTTCAGTACTGACCCTTTGACAGTGCAGCACTCCCTCAGTGCTGACTCTCTGACAGTGCAGAACTCCCTCAGTACTGACCTTCTGACAGTGCAGCCCTCTCTCAGTACTGACTCTCCGACAGTGCAGCACTCCCTCAGTGCTGACCGTCTGACAGTGCAGCACTCCCCCAGTACTGACTCTCCGACAGTGCAGCACTCCCTCAGTACTGACTCTCTGACAGTGCAGCACTCCCTCAGTACTGACTCTCCGACAGTGCAGCACTCCCTCAGTACTGACCCTCTGACACTGCAGCACTTCCTCAGTGCTGACTCTCTGATAGTGCAGCATGCCCACAGTACTGACTCATTGGCAGTGCAGCACTCCCTCAGTACTGACCCTCTGACAGTGCAGCACTCCCTCAGTACTGACCCTCCGACAGTGCAGCAATCCCTCGGTGCTGACTCTCTGACAGTGCAGAACTCCCTCAGTACTGAATCTCTGACAGTGCAGCATTCCCTCAGTACTGACCCTCTGACACTGCAGCACTCCCTCAGTGCTGACCCTCTGACAGTGCAGAACTCCCTCAGTACTGACCCTCTGACAGTGCAGCACTCTCTCAGTCCTGACTCTCTGACAGTGCAGCATTCCTTCAGTACTGACCCTCTGACAGTGCAGCACTCTCTCAGTACTGACTCTCTGACAGGGCAGCACTCCCTCAGTACTGACTCTCTGACAGTGCAGCACTCCCTCAGTACTGAATCTCTGACACTGCAGCACCCCCTCAGTGCTGACCCTCTGACAGTGCAGCACTCCCTCAGTACTGACTCTCCGACAGTGCAGCACTCCCTCAGTACTGATACTCTGACAGTGCAGCACTCCCCCAGTACTGACTCTCTGAGAGTGCAGCACTCCTTCAGTACTGACCCTCTGATAGTGCAGAGCTCCCTAAGTTCTGACCCTCTAACACTGCAGCAATCCCTCAGTACTGACTCTCTAACAGTGCAGCACTCCCTCGGTACAGACCCTCTGACAGTGAAGCACTCCCTCAGTACTGACCCGCTGACGGTGCGGCACTCCCTCAGTACTGACACTCTGACAGTGCAGCACTCCCTCAGTACTGACCCTCTGACAGTGCAGCACTCCCTCAGTACTGACCCTCTGACACTGCAGCACTCTCTCAGTGCTGACTCTCTGATAGTGCAGCACTCCCTCAGTACTGACTCTCTGACAGTGCAGCACTCCCTCAGTACTGACTCTCTGACAGTGCAGCGCTCCCTCATTACTGACTCTCTGACAGTGCAGCACTCCCTCAGTACTGACCCTCTGATTGTGCAGCACTCCTCAGTACTGACTCTCTGACAGTGCAACACTCCCTCAGTACTGACCCTCTGACAGTGCAGCACTCCCTCAGTACTGACCCTCTGACACTGCAGCACTCTCTCAGTGCTGACTCTCTGATAGTGCAGCACTCCCTCAGTACTGACTCTCTGACAGTGCAGCACTCCCTCAGTACTGACTCTCTGACAGTGCAGCGCTCCCTCATTACTGACTCTCTGACAGTGCAGCACTCCCTCAGTACTGACCCTCTGATAGTGCAGCACTCCCTCAGTACTGACTCTCTGACAGTGCAGCACTCCCTCAGTACTGACTCTCTGACAGTGCAGCGCTCCCTCATTACTGACTCTCTGACAGTGCAGCACTCCTCAGTACTGAACCTCTGACAGTGCAGAGCTCCCTCAGTGCTGACCCTCGAACACTGCATCAATCCATCAGTACTGACTCTCCGACAGTGCAGCACTCCCTCGGTACTGGCGCTCTGACAGTGCAGCACTCCCTCAGTACTGAGCCTCTGACGGTGCAGCACTCCCTCAGTACTGACTCTCTGAAAGTGCAGCACTCCCTCAGTACTGACCCTCTGACACTGCAGCACTTTCTCAGTGCTGACTCTCTGAAAGTGCAGCACTCCCTCAGTACTGACTCTCTGACAGTGCAGCACTCCTTCAGTACTGACCGTCTGACAGTGCAGCACTCCCCCAGTACTGACTCTCCGACAGTGCAGCACTCCCTCAGTACTGACTCTCTGACAGTGCAGCACTCCCTCAGTACTGACTCTCCGACAGTGCAGCACTTCCTCAGTGCTGACTCTCTGATAGTGCAGCATGCCCACAGTACTGACTCATTGACAGTGCAGCACTCCCTCAGTACTGACCCTCTGACAGTGCAGCACTCCCTCAGTACTGACCCTCCGACAGTGCAGCAATCCCTCGGTGCTGACTCTCTGACAGTGCAGCACTCCCTCAGTACTGACCCTCCGACAGTGCAGCAATCCCTCGGTGCTGACTCTCTGACAGTGCAGAACTCCCTCAGTACTGAATCTCTGACAGTGCAGCATTCCCTCAGTACTGACCCTCTGACACTGCAGCACTCCCTCAGTGCTGACCCTCTGACACTGCAGCACTTCCTCAGTGCTGACTCTCTGATAGTGCAGCATGCCCACAGTACTGACTCATTGACAGTGCAGCACTCCCTCAGTACTGACCCTCTGACAGTGCAGCACTCCCTCAGTACTGACCCTCCGACAGTGCAGCAATCCCTCGGTGCTGACTCTCTGACAGTGCAGAACTCCCTCAGTACTGAATCTCTGACAGTGCAGCATTCCCTCAGTACTAACCCTCTGACACTGCAGCACTCCCTCAGTGCTGACCCTCTGACAGTGCAGAACTCCCTCAGTACTGACCCTCTGACAGTGCAGCACTCTCTCAGTCCTGACTCTCTGACAGTGCAGCATTCCTTCAGTACTGACCCTCTGACAGTGCAGCACTCTCTCAGTACTGACTCTCTGACAGGGCAGCACTCCCTCAGTACTGACTCTCTGACAGTGCAGCACTCCCTCAGTACTGAATCTCTGACACTGCAGCACCCCCTCAGTGCTGACCCTCTGACAGTGCAGCACTCCCTCAGTACTGACTCTCCGACAGTGCAGCACTCCCTCAGTACTGATACTCTGACAGTGCAGCACTCCCCCAGTACTGACTCTCTGAGAGTGCAGCACTCCTTCAGTACTGACCCTCTGATAGTGCAGAGCTCCCTAAGTTCTGACCCTCTAACACTGCAGCAATCCCTCAGTACTGACTCTCTAACAGTGCAGCACTCCCTCGGTACAGACCCTCTGACAGTGAAGCACTCCCTCAGTACTGACCCGCTGACGGTGCGGCACTCCCTCAGTACTGACACTCTGACAGTGCAGCACTCCCTCAGTACTGACCCTCTGACAGTGCAGCACTCCCTCAGTACTGACCCTCTGACACTGCAGCACTCTCTCAGTGCTGACTCTCTGATAGTGCAGCACTCCCTCAGTACAGACTCTCTGACAGTGCAGCACTCCCTCAGTACTGACTCTCTGACAGTGCAGCGCTCCCTCATTACTGACTCTCTGACAGTGCAGCACTCCCTCAGTACTGACCCTCTGATTGTGCAGCACTCCTCAGTACTGACTCTCTGACAGTGCAACACTCCCTCAGTACTGAACCTCTGACAGTGCAGAGCTCCCTCAGTGCTGACCCTCTAACACTGCATCAATCCATCAGTACTGACTCTCCGACAGTGCAGCACTCCCTCGGTACTGGCGCTCTGACAGTGCAGCACTCCCTCAGTACTGAGCCTCTGACGGTGCAGCACTCCCTCAGTACTGACTCTCTGAAAGTGCAGCACTCCCTCAGTACTGACCCTCTGACACTGCAGCACTTTCTCAGTGCTGACTCTCTGAAAGTGCAGCACTCCCTCAGTACTGACTCTCTGACAGTGCAGCACTCCTTCAGTACTGACCCTCTGACCGTGCAGCACTCCCTCAGTATTGACCCTCCGACAGTGCAGCACTCCCTCAGTGCTGACTCTCTGACAGTGCAGAACTCCCTCAGTACTGACCTTCTGACAGTGCAGCCCTCTCTCAGTACTGAATCTCTGACAGTGCAGCACTCCCTCAGTACTGACCTTCTGACACTGCAGCACCCCCTGTGTGCTGACCCTCTGACAGTGCAGCACTCCCTAAGGACTGACTCTCCGACAGTGCAGCACTCCCTCAGTACTGACCCTCTGACAGTGCAGCGCTCCCTCAGAACTGACTCTCTGAGAGTGCAGCACTCCCTCAGTACTGACCCTCTGACAGTGCAGCTCACAATCAGTATTGACCCACCGACAGTGCAGCACTCCCTCAGTACTGACTCTCTGACAGTGCAGAACTCCCTCAGTACTGACCCTCTGACAGTGCAGCACTCCCTTAGTACTGTCCCTCTGACAGTGCAGCACTCCCTCAGTACTGACTCTCTGACAGTGCAGCACTCCCCAAGTACTGACTCTATGACAGTGCAGCACTCCCTCAGTACTCACTCCCTGACAGTGCAGCACTCCCTCAGTACTGACTCTCCGACAGTGCAGCACTCCCTCAGTACTGACACTCTGACACTGCAGCACTTCCTCAGTGCTGACTCTCTGATAGTGCAGCACGCCCACAGTACTGACTCTCTGACACTGCAGCACTCCCTCAGTACTGACCCTCTGACAGTGCAGCACTCCCTCAGTACTGACACTCCGACAGTGCAGCAATCCCTCAGTACTGACTCTCTGACAGTGCAGAACACCCTCAGGACTGAATCTCTGACAGTGCAGCATTCCCTCAGTACTGACCCTCTGACACTGCAGCACTCTCTCAGTGCTGACCCTCTGACAGTGCAGAACTCCCTCAGTACTGACCCTCTGACAGTGCAGCATTCCTTCAGTATTGACTCACTGACAGTGCAGCACTCCCTCAGTACTGACCATCTGACAGTGCTGCACTCCCTCAGTACTGACTCTCTGACAATGCAGCACTCCCTCAGTACTGACCCTCTGACAGTGCAGAACTCCCTCAGTGCTGAACCTCTGACAGTGCAGCACTCCCTCAGTACTGACTCTCTGACAGTGCAGCGCTCCCTCAGTACTGACTCTCTGACAGTGCAGCACTCCCTCAGTACTGACCCTCTGATTGTGCAGCACTCCGTCAGTACTGACTTTCTGACAGTGCAGCACTCCCTCAGTACTGACCCTCTGACAGTGCAGAGCTCCCTCAGTGCTGACCCTCTAACACTGCAGCGCTCCCTCAGTACTGACTCTCTGACAGTGCAGCACTCCCTCGGTACTGACGCTCTGACAGAGCAGCACTCCCTCAGTACTGACCCTCTGACGGTGCGGCACTCCCTCAGTACTGACTCCCTGACAGTGGAGCTCTCCCTCAGTACTGACCCTCTGACAGTGCAGCACTCCCTCAGTACTGACCCTCTGACACTGCAGCACTCTCTCAGTGCTGACTCTCTGATAGTGCAGCACCCCCTCAGTACTGACTCTCTGACAGTGCAGTACTCCCTCAGTACTGACTCTCTCACAGTGCAGCGCTCCCTCATTACTGACTCTCTGACAATGCAGCATCCCTCAGTACTGACCCTCTGATTGTGCAGCACTCCGTCAGTACTGACTCTCTGACAGTGCAGCACTCCCTCAGTACTGACCCTCTGACAGTGCAGAGCTCCCTCAGTGCTGACCCTCTAACACTGCAGCAATCCCTCAGTACTGACTCTCTGACAGTGCAGCACTCCCTCGGTACTGACGCTCTGAAAGTGCAGCAGTCCCTCAGTACTGACCCTCTGACACTGCAGCACTCTCTCAGTGCTGACTCTCTGATAGTGCAGCACTCCCTCAGTACTGACCCTTTGACAGTGCAACACTCCCTCAGTATTGGCCCTCCAACAGTGCTGCACTCCCTCAGTGCTGACTCTCTGACAGTGCAGAACTCCCTCAGTACTAACCTTCTGACAGTGCAGCACTCCCTCAGTACTGACTCTCCGACAGTGCAGCACTCCCTCAGTACTGACCCTCTGACAGTGCAGCACTCCCACAGTACTGACTCTCCGACAGTGCAGCACTCCCTCAGTGCTGACCGTCTGACAGCGCAGCCCTCTCTCAGTACTGACTCTCTGACAGTGCAGCACTCTCTCAGTACTGACTCTCCGACAGTGCAGCACTCCCTCAGTGCTGACCGTCTGACAGTGCAGCCCTCTCTCAGTACTGACTCTCTGACAGTGCAGCACTCCCCCAGTACTGACTCTCTGACAGTGCAGCACCCGCTCAATACTGACTCTCTGACAGTGCAGCACTCCCTCCGTACTGAATCTCTGACACTGCAGCACCCCCTCAGTGCTGACCCTCTGACAGTGCAGCACTCCCTCAGTACTGACCCTCTGACAGTGCAGCACTCCCTCAGTGCTGACACTCTAACACTGCAGCAATCCCTCAGTACTGACTCTCCGACAGTGCAGCACTCCCTCGGTACTGACTCTCTGACAGTGCAGCACTCCCTCAGTACTGACCCTTTGACACTGCAGCACTTTCTCAGTGCTGACTCTCTGATAGTGCAGCACTCCCTCAGTACTGACTCTCTGACAGTGCAGCACTCCTTCAGTACTGACCCTCTGACAGTGCAGCACTCCCTCAGTATTGACCCTCCGACAGTGCAGCACTCCCTCAGTGCTGACTCTCAAGCAGTGCAGCACTCCCTCAGTACTGATCTTCTGACAGTGCAGCACTCCCTCAGTACTGACCCTCTGACAGTGCAGAACTCCCTCAGTGCTGACCCTCTGACAGTGCAGCACTCCCTCAGTACTGACTCTCTGACAGTGCAGCTCTCCTTCAGAACTGACTCTCTGAGAGTGCAGCACTCCCTCAGTACTGACCCTCTGACAGTGCAGCTCTCCATCAGTATTGACCCTCCGACAGTGCAGCACTCCCTCAGTGCTGACTCTCTGACAGTGCAGAACTCCCTCAGTACTGACCCTCTGACAGTGCAGCACTCCCTTCGTACTGACCCTCTGACAGTGCAGCACTCCCTCAGTACTGACTCTCTGGCAGTGCAGCACTCCCCCAGTACTGACTCTCTGACAGTGCAGCACTCCCTCAGTACTGACTCTCTGACAGTGCAGCACTCCCTCAGTTCTGACTCTCCGACAGTGCAGCACTCCCTCAGTACTGACCGTCTGAAACTGCAGCACTTCCTCAGTGCTGACTCTCTGATAGTGCAGCACGCCCACAGTACTGACTCTCTGACAGTGCAGCACTCCCTCAGTAATGACCCTCTGAAAGTGCAGCACTCCGTCAGTACTGACCCTCCGACAGTGCAGCAATCCCTCAGTGCTGATTCTCTGACAGTGCAAAACTCCCTCAGTACTGAATCTCTGACAGTGCAGAATTCCCTCATTACTGACCCTCTGACACTGCAGCACTCCCTCAGTGCTGACCCTCTGACAGTGCAGAACTCTCTCAGTCCTGACTCTCTGACAGTGCAGCATTCCTTCAGTACTGACCCTCTGACAGTGCAGCACTCTCTCAGTACTGACTCTCTGACAGGGCAGCACACCCTCAGTACTGACTCTCTGACAGTGCAGCACTCTCTCAGTCCTGACTCTCTGACAGTGCAGCATTCCTTCAGTACTGACCCTCTGACAGTGCAGCACTCTCTCAGTACTGACTCTCTGACAGGGCAGCACACCCTCAGTACTGACTCTCTGACAGTGCAGCACTCCCTCAGTACTGAATCTCTGACACTGCATCATCCCCTCAGTGCTGACCCTCTGACAGTGCAGCACTCCCTCAGTTCTGACTCTCCGACAGTGCAGCACTCCCTCAGTACTGACCCTCTGACAGTGCAGCTCTTCTTCAGAACTGACTCTCTGACAGTGCAGCACTCCCTCAGTACTGACCCTCTGACAGTGCAGCACTCCCTCAGTGCTGACTCTCTGACAGTGCAGAACTCCTTAAGTACTGACCCTCTGACAGTGCAGCACTCCATCAGTATTGACCTTCCGACAGTGCTGCACTCCCTCAGTGCTGACTCTCTGACAGTGCAGAACTCCCTCAGTACTGACCCTCTGACAGTGCAGCGCTCTCGCAGTACTGACTCTCTGACAGTGCAGCACTCCTTCAGTACTGACTCTCCGACAGTGCAGCACTCCCTCAGTGCTGACTCTTCGACAGTGCAGCACTCCCTCAATGCTGACTCTCTGACACTGCAGCACTCCCTCAGTACTGACCCTCTGACAGTGCAGCACTCCCTCAGTGCTGACTCTTCGACAGTGCAGCACTCCCTCAGTACTGACTCTCTGACAGTGCAGCACTCCCTCAGTACTGACTCTCCAACAGTGCAGCACTCCCTCAGTACTGACCCTCTGACACTGCAGCGCTTCCTCAGTGCTGACTCTCTGATAGTGCAGCACTCCCACAGTACTGACTCTCTGACAGTGCAGCACTCCCTCAGTACTGACCCTCTGACACTCCAGCACTCCCTCAATGCTGACCCTCTGACAGTGCAGCAGTCCCTCAGTACTGACCCTCTGACAGTGCAGCATTCCCTCAGTACTGACTCTCCGAAAGTGCACCACTCCTCAATACTGACTCTCCGACAGTGCAGCACTCCCTTAGTGCTGACTCTCTGACAGTGCAGCACTCCCTCAGTACTGACTCTCTGACAGTGCAGCATTCCCTCAGTACTGACTCTGCTACAGTGCAGCACTGCCTCAGTGCTGACTCTCTGACAGTGCAGAACTCCCTCAGTACTGACTCTCTGACAGTGCAGCACTGCCTCAGTGCTGACTCTCTGACGATGCAGAACTCCCTCAGTACTTACTCTCTGACAGTGCAGCACTCCCTCAGTACTGACCCTCTGATTGTGCAGCACTCCGTCAGTACTGACATTCTGACAGTGCAGCACTCCCTCAGTACTGACCATCTGACAGTGCAGAGCTCCCTCAGTGCTGACCCTCTAACACTGCAGCGCTCCCTCAGTACTGACTCTCTGACAGTGCAGCAATCCCTCGGTACTGACGCTCTGACAGTGCAGCACTAACTCAGTACTGACCCTCTGACGGTGCGGCACTCCCTCAGTACTGACTTTCTGACAGTGCAGCACTCCCTCAGGACTGACCCTCTGACAGTGCAGCACTCCCTCAGTACTGAGCCTCTGACACTGCAGCACTCTCTCAGTGCTGACTCTCTGATAGTGCAGCACCCCCTCAGTACTGACTCTCTGACAGTGCAGCACTCCCTCAGTAATGACTCTCTCACAGTGCAGCGCTCCCTCATTACTGACTCTCTGACAGTGCAGCACCCCTCAGTACTGACCCTCTGATTGTGCAGTACTCCGTCATTACTGACTCTCTGACAGTGCAGCACTCCCCCAGTACTGACCCTCTGACAGTGCAGAGCTCCCTCAGTGCTGAGCCTCTAACACTGCAGCAATCCCTCAGTACTGACTCTCTGACAGTGCAGCACTCCCTCGGTACTGACGCTCTGACAGTGCAGCACTCCCTCAGGACTGACCCTCTGACGGTGCGGCACTCCCTCAGTACTGACCTTCTGACAGTGCAGCACTCCCTCAGTACTGACCCTTTGACAGTGCAGCACTCCCTCAGTATTGACCCTCCGACAGTGCAGCACTCCCTCAGCGCTGACTCTCTGACAGTGCAGAACTCCCTCAGTATTGACCTTCTGACAGTGTAGCCATCTCTCAGTACTGACTCTCTGACAGTGCAGCACTCCCTCAATACTGACCTTCTGACACTGCAGCACCCCCTCAGTACTGACTCTCCGACAGTGCAGCACTCCCTCAGTGCTGACTCTCTGACAGTGCATAACTCCCTCAGTACTGACCCTCTGACAGTGCAGCGCTCTCTCAGTACTGACTCTCTGACAGTGCAGCACTCCCTCAGTACTGACTCTCCGACAGTGCAGCACTCCCTCAGTGCTGACCGTCTGACAGTGCAGCACTCCCCCAGTACTGACTCTCTGACAGTGCAGCACTCCCTCAGTGCTGACTCTCTGACAGTGCAGAACTCCCTCAGTACTGAACCTCTGACAGTGCAGCGCTCTCTCAGTACTGACTCTCTGACAGTGCAGCACTCCCTCAGTACTGACTCTCCGACAGTGCAGCACTCCCTCAGTGCTGACTCTCTGACAGTGCAGCACTCCGTCAGTACTGACCCTCTGACAGTGCAGCACTCCCTAAGTACTGACCCTCTGACAGTGCAGCACTCCCTCAGTACTGATTCTCTGACAGTGCAGCACTCCCCCAGTACTGACTCTCTGACAGTGCAGCACTCCCTCAGTACTGACCCTCTGACAGTGCAGAGCTCCCTAAGTGATGACCCTCTAACACTGCAGCAATCCCTCAATACTGACTCTCTGACAGTGCAGCTCTCCGTCAGTACTGACCCTCTGACAGTGCAGCACTCCCTCAGTACTGACCCTCTGATTGTGCAGCACTCCGTCAGTACTGACATTCTGACAGTGCAGCACTCCCTCAGTACTGACCATCTGACAGTGCAGAGCTCCCTCAGTGCTGACCCTCTAACACTGCAGCGCTCCCTCAGTACTGACTCTCTGACAGTGCAGCAATCCCTCGGTACTGACGCTCTGACAGTGCAGCACTAACTCAGTACTGACCCTCTGACGGTGCGGCACTCCCTCAGTACTGACTTTCTGACAGTGCAGCACTCCCTCAGGACTGACCCTCTGACAGTGCAGCACTCCCTCAGTACTGAGCCTCTGACACTGCAGCACTCTCTCAGTGCTGACTCTCTGATAGTGCAGCACCCCCTCAGTACTGACTCTCTGACAGTGCAGCACTCCCTCAGTAATGACTCTCTCACAGTGCAGCGCTCCCTCATTACTGACTCTCTGACAGTGCAGCACCCCTCAGTACTGACCCTCTGATTGTGCAGTACTCCGTCATTACTGACTCTCTGACAGTGCAGCACTCCCCCAGTACTGACCCTCTGACAGTGCAGAGCTCCCTCAGTGCTGAGCCTCTAACACTGCAGCAATCCCTCAGTACTGACTCTCTGACAGTGCAGCACTCCCTCGGTACTGACGCTCTGACAGTGCAGCACTCCCTCAGGACTGACCCTCTGACGGTGCGGCACTCCCTCAGTACTGACCTTCTGACAGTGCAGCACTCCCTCAGTACTGACCCTTTGACAGTGCAGCACTCCCTCAGTATTGACCCTCCGACAGTGCAGCACTCCCTCAGCGCTGACTCTCTGACAGTTCAGAACTCCCTCAGTACTGACCTTCTGACAGTGCAGCCATCTCTCAGTACTGACTCTCTGACAGTGCAGCACTCCCTCAATACTGACCTTCTGACACTGCAGCACCCCCTCAGTACTGACTCTCCGACAGTGCAGCACTCCCTCAGTGCTGACTCTCTGACAGTGCATCACTCCCTCAGTACTGACCCTCTGACAGTGCAGCGCTCTCTCAGTACTGACTCTCTGACAGTGCAGCACTCCCTCAGTACTGACTCTCCGACAGTGCAGCACTCCCTCAGTGCTGACCATCTGACAGTGCAGCACTCCCCCAGTACTGACTCTCTGACAGTGCAGCACTCCCTCAGTGCTGACTCTCTGACAGTGCAGAACTCCCTCAGTACTGAACCTCTGACAGTGCAGCGCTCTCTCAGTACTGACTCTCTGACAGTGCAGCACTCCCTCAGTACTGACTCTCCGACAGTGCAGCACTCCCTCAGTGCTGACTCTCTGACAGTGCAGCACTCCGTCAGTACTGACCCTCTGACAGTGCAGCACTCCCTAAGTACTGACCCTCTGACAGTGCAGCACTCCCTCAGTACTGATTCTCTGACAGTGCAGCACTCCCCCAGTACTGACTCTCTGACAGTGCAGCACTCCCTCAGTACTGACCCTCTGACAGTGCAGAGCTCCCTAAGTGATGACCCTCTAACACTGCAGCAATCCCTCAATACTGACTCTCTGACAGTGCAGCACTCCGTCAGTACTGACCCTCTGACAGTGCAGCACTCCCTAAGTACTGACCCTCTGACAGTGCAGCACTCCCTCAGTACTGATTCTCTGACACTGCAGTACCCCCTCGGTGCTGACCCACTGACAGTGCAGCACTCCCTCAGTACTGACCCTCTGACAGTGCAGCTCTCCATCAGTATTGACCCTCCGACAGTGCAGCACTCCCTCAGTGCTGACTCTCTGACAGTGCAGAACTCCCTCAGTACTGACCCTTTGACAGTGCAGCGCTCTCGCAGGACTGACTCTCTGACATAGAACATAGAACATAGAACAATACAGCGCAGTACAGGCCCTTCGGCCCACGATGTTGCACCGAAACAAAAGCCATCTAACCTACACTATACCATTATCATCCATATTTTTATCCAATAAACTTTTAAATGCCCTTAATGTTGGCGAGTTCACTACTGTAGCAGGTAGGGCATTCCACGGCCTCACTACTCTTTGCGTAAAGAACCTACCCCTGACCTCTGTCCTATATCTATTACCCCTCAGTTTAAGGCTATGTCCCCTCGTGCTAGCCATTTCCATCCGCGGGAGAAGGCTCTCACTGTCCACCCTATCTAACCCTCTGATCATTTTGTATGCCTCTATTAAGTCTCCTCTTAACCTTCTTCTCTCTAACGAAAACAACCTCAAGTCCATCAGCCTTTCCTCATAAGATTTTCCCTCCATACCAGGCAACATCCTGGTAAATCTCCTCTGCACCCGTTCCAAAGCCTCCACGTCCTTCCTATAATGCGGTGACCAGAACTGTACGCAATACTCCAAATGCGGCCGTACCAGAGTTCTGTACAGCTGCAACATGACCTCCTGACTCCGGAACTCAATCCCTCTACCAATAAAGGCCAACACTCCATAGGCCTTCTTCACCACCCTATCAACCTGGGTGGCAACTTTCAGGGATCTATGTACATGGACACCTAGATCCCTCTGCTCATCCACACTTTCAAGAACTTTTCCATTAGCCACATGTTCCACATTCCTGTTTTTCCTTCCAAAGTGAATCACCTCACACTTCTACATTAAACTCCATTTGCCACCTCTCAGCCCAGCACTGCAGCTTATCTATATCCCTCTGTAACCTGCTACTTCCTTCCTCACTATCGACAACACCACCGACTTTAGTATCGTCTGCAAATTTACTCACCCACCCTTCTGCGCCTTCCTCTAGGTCATTGATAAAAATGACAAACAGCAACGGCCCCAGAACAGATCCTTGTGGTACTCCACTTGTGACAGAACTCCATTCTGAACATTTCCCATCAACCACCACCCTCTGTCTTCTTTCAGCTAGCCAATTTCTGATCCACATCTCTAAATCACCCTCAATCCCCAGCCTCCGTATTTTCTGCAATAGCCTACCGTGGGGAACCTTATCAAACGCTTTGCCGAAATCCATATACACCACATCAACTGCTCTACCCTCGTCTACCTGTTCAGTCACCTTCTCAAAGAACTCGATAAGGTTTGTGAGGCATGACCTACCCTTCACAAAGCCATGCTGACTATCCCTGATCATATTATTCCTATCTAGATGATTATAAATCTTGTCTCTTATAATGCCCTCCAAGACTTTACCCACTACAGACGTGAGGCTCACCGGTCTATAGTTGCCGGGGTTGTCTCTGCTCCCCTTTTTGAACAAAGGGACCACATTTGCTATCCTCCAGTCCTCTGGCACTATTCCTGTATCCAATGATGACATAAAAATCAAAGCCAATGGTCCAGCAATCTCTTCCCTGGCCTCCCAGAGAATCCTAGGATAAATCCCATCAGGCCCCGGGGACTTATCTATTTTCAGCCTGTCCAGAATTGCCAACACCTCTTCCCTACTTACCTCAATGCCATCTAATCTATTTACCTGGAGCTCAGCATTCTCCTCCACAATATTATCTTTTTCCTGAGTGAATACTGACGAAAAATATTCATTTAGTATCTCGCCTATCTCTTCAGACTCTACACACAACTTCCCATCCCTGTCCTTGACTGGTCCTACTCTGTCCCTAGTCATTCGCTTATTCCTGACATACCTATGGAAAGCTTTTGGGTTTTCCTTGATCCTTCCTGCCAAATACTTCTCATGTCCCCTCCTTGCTCGTCTTAGCTCTCTCTTTAGATCCTTCCTCGCTACCTTGTAACTATCCATCGCCCCAACTGAAACTTCACACCTCATCTTCACATAGGCCTCCTTCTTCCTCTTAACAAGAGATTCCACTTCTTTGGTAAACCACGGTTCCCTCGCTTGGCACCTTCCTCCCTGCCTGACCGGTACATACTTATCAAGAACACGCAATAGCTGATCCTTGAACAAGCTCCACTTATCCAGTGTGTCCAAAACTTGCAGCCTACTTCTCCACCTTATCCCCCCCAAGTCACGTCTAATGGCATCATAATTTCCCTTCCCCCAGCTATAACTCTTGCCCTGCGGTGTATACTTATCCCTTTCCATCCTTAACGTAAACGTCACCGAATTGTGGTCACTGTCCCCAAAGTGCTCACCTACCTCCAAATCCAACACCTGGCCTGGTTCATTACCCAAAACCAAATCCAATGTGGCCTCACCTCTTGTTGGCCTGTCAACAAACTGTGTCAGGAAACCCTCCTGCACACACTGAACAAAAAACGACCCATCTAATGTACTCGAACTATATCTTTTCCAGTCAATATTTGGAAAGTTAAAGTCTCCCATAATAACTACCCTGTTACTTTCGCTCATATCCAGGATCATCTTCGCCATCCTTTCCTCTACATCCCTAGAACTATTTGGAGGCCTATAGAAAACTCCCAACAGGATGACCTCTCCTTTCCTGTTTCTAACCTCAGCCCATACTACCTCGGAAGATGAGTCCCCATCTAGCATCCTCTCCGCCACCGTAATACTGCTCTTGACTAGCAGCGCCACACCTCCCCCTCTTTTGCCTCCTTCCCTGAGCTTACTAAAACACCTAAACCCCGGAACCTGCAACATCCATTCCTGTCCCTGCTCTATCCACGTCTCCGAAATGGCCACAACATCGAAGTCCCAGGTACCAACCCATGCTGCCAGTTCCCCTACCTTATTTCGTATACTCCTGGCATTGAAGTAGACACACTTCAAACCACCTACCTGAACACTGGCCCCCTCCTCCGACGTCAAATCTGAGCTCCTGACCTCTATACTCTCATTCTCCCTTACCCTAAAACTACAATCCAGGTTCCCATGCCCCTGCTGCATTAGTTTAAACCCCCCCAAAGAGCACTAACAAATCTCCCCCCCAGGATATTTGTGCCCCGCAGGTTCAGATGTAGACCATCCTGTCTGTAGAGGTCCCACCTTCCCCAGAAAGCTCCCCAGTTATCCAGAAATCTGAATCCCTCCCGCCTGCACCATCCCTGTAGCCACGTGTTTAATTGCTCTCTCTCCCTATTCCTCATCTCACTATCACGTGGCACGGGCAACAACCCAGAGATAACAACTCTGTTTGTTCTAGTTCTGAGCTTCCATCCTAGCTCCCTGAAAGCCTGCCTGACATCCTTATCCCCTTTCCTACCTATGTCGTTAGTGCCAATGTGTACCACGACTTGGGGCTGCTCCCCCTCCCCCTTAAGGACCCGGAAAACACGATCCGAGACATCACGTACCCTTGCACCTGGGAGGCAACATACCAAACGTGAGTCTCTCACGCTCCCACAAAATCTCCTATCTGTGCCCTTGACTATAGAGTCCCCAATTACTAATGCTCTGCTCCTCTCCCCCCTTCCCTTCTGAGCAACAGGGACAGACTCTGTGCCAGAGGTCTGTACCCCATGGCTGACCCCTGGTAAGTCGTCCCCCCCACAAGTATCCAAAGCGGTATACTTGTTTCTCAGGGGAACGACCGCAGGGGATCCCTGCACTGACTGTTTTTTCCCTGTCCCTCTTACAGTTACCCATCTATCTCCAATCTTTGGTGTAACTAATTCCCTGAAGCTGCAGTGCAGCACTCCTTCAGTACTGACTCTCCGACAGTGCAGCACTCCCTCAGTGCTGACTCTTCGACAGTGCAGCACTCCCTCAATGCTGACCCTCTGACAGTGCAGCACTCCCTCAGTGCTGACTCTCTGATAGTGCAGCACTCCCACAGTACTGACTCTCTGACAGTGCAGCATTCTCTCAGTACTGACCCTCTGACACTCCAGCACTCCCTCAATGCTGACCCTCTGACAGTGCAGCACTCCCTCAGTGCTGACTTTCTGACAGTGCAGCACTCCCTCAGTACTGACTCTCTGACAGTGCAGCATTCCCTCAGTACTGACTCTGCGACAGTGCAGCACTGCCTCAGTGCTGACTCTCTGACAATGCAGAACTCCCTCAGTACTGACCCTCTGACAGTGCAGCACTCCTTCAGTACTGACTCTCTGACAGTGCAGCATTGCCTCAGTGCTGACTCTCTGACAATGCAGAACTCCCTCATTACTGACCCTCTGACAGTGCAGCACTTCCTCAGTACTGACCCTCTGACAGTGCAGCACTCTCTCAGTACTGAATCTCTGACAGGGCAGCAGTCCCTCTGTACTGACCCTCTGACAGTGCGGAACTCCCTCAGTGCTGACCCTCTGACAGTGAAGCACACCCTCAGTGCTGACTCTCTGACAGTGCAGCACTCCTTCAGTATTGACTCTCTCACAGTGCAGCACTCCCTCAGAACTGACCCTCTGACAGTGCAGCACTCCCTCAGTGCTGACTCTCTGACAATGCAGCACTCCCTCAGTACTGACCCTCTGACAGTGCAGAACACCCTCAGTGCTGACCCTCTGACTGTGCTGCACTCCCTCAGTACTGACTCTCTGACAGTGCAGCGCTCCCTCAGTACTGATTCTCTGACAGTGCAGCACTCCCTCAGTACTGACCCTCTGATTGTGCAGCACTCCGTCAGTACTGACTTTCTGACAGTGCAGCACTCCCTCAGTACTGACACTCTGACAGTGCAGAGCTCCCTCATTGCTGACCCTCTAACACTGCAGCGCTCCCTCAGTACTGACTCTCTGACAGTGCAGCACTCCCTCGGTACGGACGCACTGACAGTGCAGCACTCCCTCAGTACTGACCCTCTGACGGTGCGGCACTCCCTCAGTACTGACTCTCTGACAGTGCTGCACTCCCTCAGTACTGACCCTCTGACACTGCAGCACTCTCTCAGTGCTGACTCTCTGATAGTGCAGCACCCCCTCAGTACTGACTCTCTGAAAGTGCAGCACTCCCTCAGTACTGACTCTCTCACAGTGCAGCGCTCCCTCATTACTGATTCTCTGACAGTGCAGCACTCCCTCAGTACTGACCCTCTGACAGTGCAGAGCTCCCTCAGTGCTGACCCTCTAACACTGCAGCAATCCCTCAGTACTGACTCTCTGACAGTGCAGCACTCCCTCGGTACTGACGCTCTGACAGTGCAGCACTCCCTCAGTACTGACCCTCTGACGGTGCGGCACTCCCTCAGTACTGACCTTCTGACAGTGCAGCACTCCCTCAGTACTGACCCTCTGACACTGCAGAGCTCCCTCAGTGCTGACCCTCTAACACTGCAGCGCTCCCTCAATACTGACTCTCTGACGGTGCGGCACTCCCTCAGTACTGACCCTCTGACACTGCAGCACTCTCTCAGTGCTGACTCTCTGATAGTGCAGCACCCCCTCAGTACTGACTCTCTGAAAGTGCAGCACTCCCTCAGTACTGACTCTCTCACAGTGCAGCATCCCTCAGTACTGACTCTCTGACAGTGCAGCACTCCCTCAGTACTGACCCTCTGACACTGCAGCACTCTCTCAGTGCTGACTCTCTGATAGTTCAGCGCTCCCTCATTACTGACTCTCTGACAGTGCAGCATCCCTCAGTACTGACCCTCTGATTGTGCAGCACTCCGTCAGTACTGATTCTCTGACAGTGCAGCGCTCCCTCAGTACTGACCCTCTGACAGTGCAGAACTCCCTCAGTACTGACTCTCTGACGGTGCGGCACTCCCTCAGTACTGACTCTCTGACAGTGCAGCACTCCCTCAGTACTGACCCTCTGACACTGCAGCACTCTCTCAGTGCTGACTCTCTGATAGTTCAGCACTCCCTCAGTACTGACTCTCTGACAGTGCAGCACTCCTTCAGTACTGACCCTTTGACATTGCAGCACTCCCTCAGTATTGACCCTCCGACAGTGCAGCACTCCCTCAGTGCTGACTCTCTGACAGTGCAGAACTCCCACAGTACTAACCTTCTGACAGTGCAGCCATCTCTCAGTACTGACTCTCTGACAGTGCAGCACTACCTCAGTACTGACCTTCTGACACTGCAGCACCCCCTCAGTACTGACTCTCCGACAGTGCAGCACTCCCTCAGTGCTGACTCTCTGACAGTGCATAACTCCCTCAGTACTGACCCTCTGACAGTGCAGCACTCCCTGAGTACTGACCCTCTGACAGTGCAGCACTCCCTCAGTACTGATTCTCTGACAGTGCAGCACTCCCCCAGTACTGACTCTCTGACAGTGCAGCACTCCCTCAGTACTGACCCTCTGACAGTGCAGAGCTCCCTAAGTGCTGACCCTCTAACACTGCAGCAATCCCTCAATACTGACTCTCTGACAGTGCAGCACTCCCTCGGTACTGACCCTCTGACAGTGCAGCACTCCCTCAGCACTGACCCTCTGACGGTGCGGCACTCCCTCAGTACTGACTCTCTGACAGTGCAGCACTCCCTCAGTACTGACCCTCAGACAGTGCAGCACTCCCTCAGTACTGACCCTCTGACACTGCAGCACTCTCTCAGTGCTGACTCTCTGATAGTGCAGCACTCCCTCAGTACTGACTCTCTGACAGTGCAGCACTCCCTCAGTACTGACACTCTGACAGTGCAGCGCTCCCTCATTACTGACTCTCTGACAGTGCAGCACTCCCTCAGTACTGACCCTCTGATTGTGCAGCACTCCGTCAGTACTGACTCTCTGACAGTGCAGCACTCCCTCAGTGCTGACCCTCTAACACTGCAGCAATCCCTCAGTGCTGA
The DNA here is from genome assembly GCF_047496885.1 of Scyliorhinus torazame. Lineage (NCBI taxonomy): Eukaryota > Metazoa > Chordata > Chondrichthyes > Carcharhiniformes > Scyliorhinidae > Scyliorhinus > Scyliorhinus torazame. The sequence goes on from NC_092707.1 coordinate 214,885,661, forward strand.
CTCTCTGACAGTGCAGCACTCCCTCGGTACTGACGCTCTGACAGTGCAGCACTCCCTCAGAACTGACCCTCTGACGGTGCGGCACTCCCTCAGTACTGACTCTCTGACAGTGCAGCACTCCCTCAGAACTGACCCTCTGACACTGCAGCACTCTCTCAGTGCTTCCTCTCTGATAGTGCAGCACTCCCTCAGTACTGACTCTCTGACAGTGCAGCACTCCTTCAGTACTGACCCTCTGACAGTGCAGCACTCCCTCAGTATTGACCCTCCGACAGTGCAGCACTCCCTCAGTGCTGACTCTCTGACAGTGCAGAACTCCCTCAGTACTAACCTTCTGACAGTTCAGCCCTCTCTCAGTACTGACTCTCTGACATGCAGCACTCCCTCAGTACTGACCTTCTGACACTGCAGCACCCCCTCAGAACTGACCTTCTGACACTGCAGCACTCCCTCAGTATTGACCCTCCGACAGTGCAGCCCTCTCACAGTGCTGACTCTCTGACAGTGCAGCACTCCCTCAGAACTGACCTTCTGACACAGCAGCACTCCCTCTGTGCTGACCCTCTGACAGTGCAGCACTCCCTCAGTACTGACTCTCCGACTGTGCAGCACTCCCTCAGTACTGACCCTCTGACAGTGCAGCTCTCCCTCAGAACTGACTCTCTGACAGTGCAGCACTCCCTCAGTACTGACCGTCTGACAGTGCAGCTCTCCATCAGTATTGACCCTCCAACAGTGCAGCACTCCCTCAGTGCTGACTCTCTGACAGTGCAGAACTCCCTCAGTACTGACCCTCTGACAGTGCAGCACTCCCTCAGTACTGACTCTCTGACAGTGCAGCACTCCCCTAGTACTGACTCTCTGACAGTGCAGCACTCCCTCAGTACTGACACTCTGACAGTGCAGCGCTCCATCAGTATTGACCCTCCGACAGTGCAGCACTCCCACAGTGCTGACTCTCTGACAGTGCAGCTCTCCCTTAGTACTGACCCTCTGACAGTGCAGCACCCCCTCAGTACTGACTCTCCGACAGTGCAGCACTCCCTCAGTGCTGACTCTCTGACAGTGCATAACTCCCTCAGTACTGACCATCTGACAGTGCAGCACTCCCTTAGTACTGACCCTCTGACAGTGCAGCACTCCCTCAGTACTGACCCTCTGACACTGCAGAGCTCCCTCAGTGCTGACCCTCTGACACTGCAGCACTCTCTCAGTGCTTCCTCTCTGACAGTGCAGCACTCCCTCAGTACTGACTCTCTGACAGTGCAGCACTCCCCTAGTACTGACTCTCTGACAGTGCAGAACTCCCTCAGTACTAACCTTCTGACAGTGCAGCCATCTCTCAGTACTAACTCTCTGACAGTGCAGCACTCCCTCAGTACTGACCTTCTGACACTGCAGCACCCCCTCAGTACTGACTCTCCGACAGTGCAGCACTCCCTCAGTGCTGACTCTCTGACAGTGCATAACTCCCTCAGTACTGACCATCTGACAGTGCAGCACTCCCTTAGTACTGACCCTTTAACAGTGCAGCACTCCCTCAGTACTGATTCTCTGACAGTGCAGCACTCCCTCAATACTGACTCTCTGACAGTGCAGCACTCCCTCGGTACTGACCCTCTGACAGTGCAGCACTCCCTCAGCACTGACCCTCTGACGGTGCGGCACTCCCTCAGTACTGACTCTCTGACAGTGCAGCACTCCCTCAGTACTGACCCTCAGACAGTGCAGCACTCCCTCAGTACTGACCCTCTGACACTGCAGCACTCTCTCAGTGCTGACTCTCTGATAGTGCAGCACTCCCTCAGTACTGACACTCTGACAGTGCAGCGCTCCCTCATTACTGACTCTCTGACAGTGCAGCACTCCCTCCGTACTGACCCTCTGATTGTGCAGCACTCCGTCAGTACTGACTCTCTGACAGTGCAGCACTCCCTCAGTGCTGACCCTCTCACACTGCAGCAATCCCTCAGTGCTGACTCTCTGACAGTGCAGCACTCCCTCGGTACTGACGCTCTGACAGTGCAGCACTCCCTCAGAACTGACCCTCTGACGGTGCGGCACTCCCTCAGTACTGACTCTCTGACAGTGCAGCACTCCCTCAGAACTGACCCTCTGACACTGCAGCACTCTCTCAGTGCTTCCTCTCTGATAGTGCAGCACTCCCTCAGTACTAACTCTCTGACAGTGCAGCACTCCTTCAGTACTGACCCTCTGACAGTGCAGCACTCCCTCAGTATTGACCCTCCGACAGTGCAGCACTCCCTCAGTGCTGACTCTCTGACAGTGCAGAACTCCCTCAGTACTAACCTTCTGACAGTTCAGCCCTCTCTCAGTACTGACTCTCTGACAGTGCAGCACTCCCTCAGTACTGACCTTCTGACACTGCAGCACCCCCTCAGAACTGACCTTCTGACACTGCAGCACTCCCTCAGTATTGACCCTCCGACAGTGTAGCCCTCTCTCAGTGCTGACTCTCTGACAGTGCAGCACTCCCTCAGAACTGACCTTCTGACACAGCAGCACCCCCTCTGTGCTGACCCTCTGACAGTGCAGCACTCCCTCAGTACTGACTCTCCGACTGTGCAGCACTCCCTCAGTACTGACCCTCTGACAGTGCAGCTCTCCCTCAGAACTGACTCTCTGACAGTGCAGCACTCCCTCAGTACTGACCGTCTGACAGTGCAGCTCTCCATCAGTATTGACCCTCCAACAGTGCAGCGCTCCCTCAGTGCTGACTCTCTGACAGTGCAGAACTCCCTCAGTACTGACCCTCTGACAGTGCAGCACTCCCTCAGTACTGACTCTCTGACAGTGCAGCACTCCCCTAGTACTGACTCTCTGACAGTGCAGCACTCCCTCAGTACTGACTCTCTGACAGTGCAGCACTCCCTCAGTACTGACCCTCTGACAGTGCAGCTCTCCATCAGTATTGACCCTCCGACAGTGCAGCACTCCCACAGTGCTGACTCTCTGACAGTGCAGCTCTCCCTTAGTACTGACCCTCTGACAGTGCAGCACTCCCTCAGTACTGACCCTCTGACAGTGCAGCACTCCCTCAGTACTGACTCTCTGACAGTGCAGCACTCCCCTAGTACTGACTCTCTGACAGTGCAGAACTCCCTCAGTACTAACCTTCTGACAGTGCAGCCATCTCTCAGTACTAACTCTCTGACAGTGCAGCACTCCCTCAGTACTGACCTTCTGACACTGCAGCACCCCCTCAGTACTGACTCTCCGACAGTGCAGCACTCCCTCAGTGCTGACTCTCTGACAGTGCATAACTCCCTCAGTACTGACCATCTGACAGTGCAGCACTCCCTTAGTACTGACCCTCTGACAGTGCAGCACTCCCTCAGTACTGATTCTCTGACAGTGCAGCACTCCCTCAATACTGACTCTCTGACAGTGCAGCACTCCCTCGGTACTGACCCTCTGACAGTGCAGCACTCCCTCAGCACTGACCCTCTGACGGTGCGGCACTCCCTCAGTACTGACTCTCTGACAATGCAGCACTCCCTCAGTACTGACCCTCTGACAGTGCAGCACTCCCTCAGTACTGACCCTCTGACACTGCAGCACTCTCTCAGTGCTGACTCTCTGATAGTGCAGCACTCCCTCAGTACTGACTCTCTGACAGTGCAGCACTCCCTCAGTACTGACTCTCTGACAGTGCAGCGCTCCCTCATTACTGACTCTCTGACCGTGCAGCACTCCCTCAGTACTGACCGTCTGATTGTGCAGCACTCCGTCAGTACTGACTCTCTGACAGTGCAGCACTCCCTCAGTACTAACCCTCTGACAGTGCAGCACTCCCTCGGTACTGACGCTCTGAGAGTGCAGCACTCCCTCAGAACTGACCCTCTGACGGTGGGGCACTCCCTCAGTACTGACTCTCTGACAGTGCAGCACTCCCTCAGAACTGACCCTCTGACACTGCAGCACTCTCTCAGTGCTTCCACTCTGATAGTGCAGCACTCCCTCAGTACTGACTCTCTGACAGTGCAGCACTCCTTCAGTACTGACCCTCTGACAGTGCAGCACTCCCTCAGTATTGACCCTCCGACAGTGCAGCACTCCCTCAGTGCTGACTCTCTCACAGTGCAGAACTCCCTCAGTACTGACCTTCTGACAGTTCAGCCCTCTCTCAGTACTGACTCTCTGACAGTGCAGCACTCCCTCAGTACTGACCTTCTGACACTGCAGCACCCCCTCAGAACTGACCTTCTGACACTGCAGCACTCCCTCAGTATTGACCCTCCGACAGTGCAGCCCTCTCTCAGTACTGACCCTCTGACAGTACAGCACTCCCTCAGTACTGATTCTCTGACAGTGCAGCACTCCCTCAGTACTGACCGTCTGATTGTGCAGCACTCCGTCAGTACTGACTCTCTGACAGTGCAGCACTCCCTCAGTACTAACTATCTGACAGTGCAGCACTCCCTCGGTACTGACGCTCTGACAGTGCAGCACTCCCTCAGAACTGACCCTCTGACGGTGGGGCACTCCCTCAGTACTGACTCTCTGACAGTGCAGCACTCCCTCAGAACTGACCCTCTGACACTGCAGCACTCTCTCAGTGCTTCCTCTCTGATAGTGCAGCACTCCCTCAGTACTGACTCTCTGACAGTGCAGCACTCCTTCAGTACTGACCCTCTGACAGTGCAGCACTCCCTCAGTATTGACCCTCCGACAGTGCAGCACTCCCTCAGTGCTGACCGTCTGACAGTGCAGAGCTCCCTCAGTGCTGACCTTCTGACAGTTCAGCCCTCTCTCAGTACTGACTCTCTGACAGTGCAGCACTCCCTCAGTACTGACCTTCTGACACTGCAGCACCCCCTCAGAACTGACCTTCTGACACTGCAGCACTCCCTCAGTATTGACCCTCCGACAGTGCAGCCCTCTCTCAGTGCTGACTCTCTGACAGTGCAGCACTCCCTCAGAACTGACCTTCTGACACTGCAGCACCCCCTCTGTGCTGACCCTCTGACAGTGCAGCACTCCCTCAGTACTGACTCTCCGACAGTGCAGCACTCCCTCAGTACTGACCCTCTGACAGTGCAGCTCTCCCGCAGAACTGACTCTCTGACAGTGCAGCACTCCCTCAGTACTGACCCTCTGACAGTGCAGCTCTCCATCAGTATTGACCCTCCGACAGTGCAGCACTCCCTCAGTGCTGACTCTCTGACAGTGCAGAACTCCCTCAGTACTGACCCTCTGACAGTGCAGCTCTCCCTTAGTACTGACCCTCTGACAGTGCAGCACTCCCTCAGTACTGACTCTCTGACAGTGCAGCACTCCCCTAGTACTGACTCTCTGACAGTGCAGCACTCCCTCAGTACTGACACTCTGACAGTGCAGCACTCCCTCAGTACTGACCCTCTGACACTGCAGCACTTCCTCAGTGCTGACTCTTTGATAGTGCAGCACGCCCACAGTACTGACTCTCTGACAGTGCAGCACTCCCTCAGTACTGACCCTCTGACAGTGCAGCACTCCCTCAGTACCTACCCTCCGACAGTGCAGCAATCACTCAGTGCTGACTCTCTGACACTGCAGTACTCCCTCAGTGCTGACCCTCTGACAGTGCAGAACTCCCTCAGTACTGAATCTCTGACAGTGCAGCATTCCCTCAGTACTGACCCTCTGACACTGCAGCACTCCCTCAGTGCTGACCCTCTGACATTGCAGATCTCCCTCAGTACTGACCCTCTGACAGTGCAGCACTCTCGCAGTCCTGACTCTCTGACATTGCAGCACTCCCTCAGTACTGACCCTCTGACAGTGCAGCACTCTCTCAGTACTGACTCTCTGACAGGGCAGCACTCCCTCAGTACTGACTCTCTGACAGTGCAGCACTCCCTCAGTACTGAATCTCTGACACTGCAGAACCCCCTCAGTGCTGACCCTCTGACAGTGCAGCACTCCCTCAGTACTGACTCTCCGACAGTGCAGCACTCCCTCAGTACTGACCCTCTGACAGTGCAGCTCTTCCTCAGAACTGACACTCTGACAGTGCAGCACTCCCTCAGTACTGACCCTCTGACAGTGCAGCTCTCCATCAGTATTGACCCTCCAACAGTGCAGCACTCCCTCAGTGCTGACTCTCTGACAGTGCAGAACTCCGTCAGGACTGACCCTCTGACAGTGCAGCTCTCCATCAGTATTGACCTTCCGACAGTGCAGCACTCCCTCAGTGCTGACTCTCTGACAGTGCAGAACTCCCTCAGTACTGACCCTCTGACAGTGCAGCGCTCTCGCAGTACTGACTCTCTGACAGTGCAGCACTCCCTCAGTACTGACCCTCAGACAGTGCAGCACTCCCTCAGTACTGACCCTCTGACACTGCAGCACTCTCTCAGTGCTGACTCTCTGATAGTGCAGCACTCCCTCAGTACTGACTCTCTGACAGTGCAGCACTCCCTCAGTACTGACCGTCTGACAGTGCAGCTCTCCATCAGTATTGACCCTCCAACAGTGCAGCGCTCCCTCAGTGCTGACTCTCTGACAGTGCAGAACTCCCTCAGTACTGACCCTCTGACAGTGCAGCACTCCCTCAGTACTGACTCTCTGACAGTGCAGCACTCCCCTAGTACTGACTCTCTGACAGTGCAGCACTCCCTCAGTACTGACTCTCTGACAGTGCAGCACTCCCTCAGTACTGACCCTCTGACAGTGCAGCTCTCCATCAGTATTGACCCTCCGACAGTGCAGCACTCCCACAGTGCTGACTCTCTGACAGTGCAGCTCTCCCTTAGTACTGACCCTCTGACAGTGCAGCACTCCCTCAGTACTGACCCTCTGACAGTGCAGCACTCCCTCAGTACTGACTCTCTGACAGTGCAGCACTCCCTCAGTACTGACCGTCTGATTGTGCAGCACTCCGTCAGTACTGACTCTCTGACAGTGCAGCACTCCCTCAGTACTAACTATCTGACAGTGCAGCACTCCCTCGGTACTGACGCTCTGACAGTGCAGCACTCCCTCAGAACTGACCCTCTGACGGTGGGGCACTCCCTCAGTACTGACTCTCTGACAGTGCAGCACTCCCTCAGAACTGACCCTCTGACACTGCAGCACTCTCTCAGTGCTTCCTCTCTGATAGTGCAGCACTCCCTCAGTACTGACTCTCTGACAGTGCAGCACTCCTTCAGTACTGACCCTCTGACAGTGCAGCACTCCCTCAGTATTGACCCTCCGACAGTGCAGCACTCCCTCAGTGCTGACCGTCTGACAGTGCAGAGCTCCCTCAGTGCTGACCTTCTGACAGTTCAGCCCTCTCTCAGTACTGACTCTCTGACAGTGCAGCACTCCCTCAGTACTGACCTTCTGACACTGCAGCACCCCCTCAGAACTGACCTTCTGACACTGCAGCACTCCCTCAGTATTGACCCTCCGACAGTGCAGCCCTCTCTCAGTGCTGACTCTCTGACAGTGCAGCACTCCCTCAGAACTGACCTTCTGACACTGCAGCACCCCCTCTGTGCTGACCCTCTGACAGTGCAGCACTCCCTCAGTACTGACTCTCCGACAGTGCAGCACTCCCTCAGTACTGACCCTCTGACAGTGCAGCTCTCCCTCAGAACTGACTCTCTGACAGTGCAGCACTCCCTCAGTACTGACCCTCTGACAGTGCAGCACTCCCTCAGTACTGACCCTCTGACAGTGCAGCTCTCCATCAGTATTGACCCTCCGACAGTGCAGCACTCCCACAGTGCTGACTCTCTGACAGTGCAGCTCTCCCTTAGTACTGACCCTCTGACAGTGCAGCACTCCCTCAGTACTGACTCTCTGACAGTGCAGCACTCCCCTAGTACTGACTCTCTGACAGTGCAGCACTCCCTCAGTACTGACACTCTGACAGTGCAGCACTCCCTCAGTACTGACCCTCTGACACTGCAGCACTTCCTCAGTGCTGACTCTTTGATAGTGCAGCACGCCCACAGTACTGACTCTCTGACAGTGCAGCACTCCCTCAGTACTGACCCTCTGACAGTGCAGCACTCCCTCAGTACCTACCCTCCGACAGTGCAGCAATCACTCAGTGCTGACTCTCTGACACTGCAGCACTCCCTCAGTGCTGACCCTCTGACAGTGCAGAACTCCCTCAGTACTGAATCTCTGACAGTGCAGCATTCCCTCAGTACTGACCCTCTGACACTGCAGCACTCCCTCAGTGCTGACCCTCTGACATTGCAGATCTCCCTCAGTACTGACCCTCTGACAGTGCAGCACTCTCTCAGTCCTGACTCTCTGACATTGCAGCACTCCCTCAGTACTGACCCTCTGACAGTGCAGCACTCTCTCAGTACTGACTCTCTGACAGGGCAGCACTCCCTCAGTACTGACTCTCTGACAGTGCAGCACTCCCTCAGTACTGAATCTCTGACACTGCAGAACCCCCTCAGTGCTGACCCTCTGACAGTGCAGCACTCCCTCAGTACTGACTCTCCGACAGTGCAGCACTCCCTCAGTACTGACCCTCTGACAGTGCAGCTCTTCCTCAGAACTGACACTCTGACAGTGCAGCACTCCCTCAGTACTGACCCTCTGACAGTGCAGCTCTCCATCAGTATTGACTCTCCAACAGTGCAGCACTCCCTCAGTGCTGACTCTCTGACAGTGCAGAACTCCGTCAGGACTGACCCTCTGACAGTGCAGCTCTCCATCAGTATTGACCTTCCGACAGTGCAGCACTCCCTCAGTGCTGACTCTCTGACAGTGCAGAACTCCCTCAGTACTGACCCTCTGACAGTGCAGCGCTCTCGCAGTACTGACTCTCTGACAGTGCAGCACTCCCTCAGTACTGACCCTCAGACAGTGCAGCACTCCCTCAGTACTGACCCTCTGACACTGCAGCACTCTCTCAGTGCTGACTCTCTGATAGTGCAGCACTCCCTCAGTACTGACTCTCTGACAGTGCAGCACTCCCTCAGTACTGACCGTCTGACAGTGCAGCTCTCCATCAGTATTGACCCTCCAACAGTGCAGCGCTCCCTCAGTGCTGACTCTCTGACAGTGCAGAACTCCCTCAGTACTGACCCTCTGACAGTGCAGCACTCCCTCAGTACTGACTCTCTGACAGTGCAGCACTCCCCTAGTACTGACTCTCTGACAGTGCAGCACTCCCTCAGTACTGACTCTCTGACAGTGCAGCACTCCCTCAGTACTGACCCTCTGACAGTGCAGCTCTCCATCAGTATTGACCCTCCGACAGTGCAGCACTCCCACAGTGCTGACTCTCTGACAGTGCAGCTCTCCCTTAGTACTGACCCTCTGACAGTGCAGCACTCCCTCAGTACTGACCCTCTGACAGTGCAGCACTCCCTCAGTACTGACTCTCTGACAGTGCAGCACTCCCCTAGTACTGACTCTCTGACAGTGCAGAACTCCCTCAGTACTAACCTTCTGACAGTGCAGCCATCTCTCAGTACTAACTCTCTGACAGTGCAGCACTCCCTCAGTACTGACCTTCTGACACTGCAGCACCCCCTCAGTACTGACTCTCCGACAGTGCAGCACTCCCTCAGTGCTGACTCTCTGACAGTGCATAACTCCCTCAGTACTGACCATCTGACAGTGCAGCACTCCCTTAGTACTGACCCTCTGACAGTGCAGCACTCCCTCAGTACTGATTCTCTGACAGTGCAGCACTCCCTCAATACTGACTCTCTGACAGTGCAGCACTCCCTCGGTACTGACCCTCTGACAGTGCAGCACTCCCTCAGCACTGACCAGCTGACGGTGCGGCACTCCCTCAGTACTGACTCTCTGACAGTGCAGCACTCTCTCAGTACTGACCCTCTGACAGTGCAGCACTCCCTCAGTACTGACCCTCTGACACTGCAGCACTCTCTCAGTGCTGACTCTCTGATAGTGCAGCACTCCCTCAGTACTGACTCTCTGACAGTGCAGCGCTCCCTCATTACTGACTCTCTGACCGTGCAGCACTCCCTCAGTACTGACCGTCTGATTGTGCAGCACTCCGTCAGTACTGACTCTCTGACAGTGCAGCACTCCCTCAGTACTAACCCTCTGACAGTGCAGCACTCCCTCGGTACTGACGCTCTGAGAGTGCAGCACTCCCTCAGAACTGACCCTCTGACGGTGGGGCACTCCCTCAGTACTGACTCTCTGACAGTGCAGCACTCCCTCAGAACTGACCCTCTGACACTGCAGCACTCTCTCAGTGCTTCCACTCTGATAGTGCAGCACTCCCTCAGTACTGACTCTCTGACAGTGCAGCACTCCTTCAGTTCTGACCCTCTGACAGTGCAGCACTCCCTCAGTATTGACCCTCCGACAGTGCAGCACTCCCTCAGTGCTGACTCTCTCACAGTGCAGAACTCCCTCAGTACTGACCTTCTGACAGTTCAGCCCTCTCTCAGTACTGACTCTCTGACAGTGCAGCACTCCCTCAGTACTGACCTTCTGACACTGCAGCACCCCCTCAGAACTGACCTTCTGACACTGCAGCACTCCCTCAGTATTGACCCTCCGACAGTGCAGCCCTCTCTCAGTACTGACCCTCTGACAGTACAGCACTCCCTCAGTACTGATTCTCTGACAGTGCAGCACTCCCTCAGTACTGACCGTCTGATTGTGCAGCACTCCGTCAGTACTGACTCTCTGACAGTGCAGCACTCCCTCAGTACTAACTATCTGACAGTGCAGCACTCCCTCGGTACTGACGCTCTGACAGTGCAGCACTCCCTCAGAACTGACCCTCTGACGGTGGGGCACTCCCTCAGTACTGACTCTCTGACAGTGCAGCACTCCCTCAGAACTGACCCTCTGACACTGCAGCACTCTCTCAGTGCTTCCTCTCTGACACTGCAGCACTCTCTCAGTGCTGACTCTCTGATAGTGCAGCACTCCCTCAGTACTGACTCTCTGACAGTGCAGCACTCCCTCAGTACTGACCGTCTGACAGTGCAGCTCTCCATCAGTATTGACCCCCCAACAGTGCAGCGCTCCCTCAGTGCTGACTCTCTGACAGTGCAGAACTCCCTCAGTACTGACCCTCTGACAGTGCAGCACTCCCTCAGTACTGACTCTCTGACAGTGCAGCACTCCCCTAGTACTGACTCTCTGACAGTGCAGCACTCCCTCAGTACTGACTCTCTGACAGTGCAGCACTCCCTCAGTACTGACCCTCTGACAGTGCAGCTCTCCATCAGTATTGACCCTCCGACAGTGCAGCACTCCCACAGTGCTGACTCTCTGACAGTGCAGCTCTCCCTTAGTACTGACCCTCTGACAGTGCAGCACTCCCTCAGTACTGACCCTCTGACAGTGCAGCACTCCCTCAGTACTGACTCTCTGACAGTGCAGCACTCCCCTAGTACTGACTCTCTGACAGTGCAGAACTCCCTCAGTACTAACCTTCTGACAGTGCAGCCATCTCTCAGTACTAACTCTCTGACAGTGCAGCACTCCCTCAGTACTGACCTTCTGACACTGCAGCAGCCCCTCAGTACTGACTCTCCGACAGTGCAGCACTCCCTCAGTGCTGACTCTCTGACAGTGCATAACTCCCTCAGTACTGACCATCTGACAGTGCAGCACTCCCTTAGTACTGACCCTCTGACAGTGCAGCACTCCCTCAGTACTGATTCTCTGACAGTGCAGCACTCCCTCAATACTGACTCTCTGACAGTGCAGCACTCCCTCGGTACTGACCCTCTGACAGTGCAGCACTCCCTCAGCACTGACCAGCTGACGGTGCGGCACTCCCTCAGTACTGACTCTCTGACAGTGCAGCACTCTCTCAGTACTGACCCTCTGACAGTGCAGCACTCCCTCAGTACTGACCCTCTGACACTGCAGCACTCTCTCAGTGCTGACTCTCTGATAGTGCAGCACTCCCTCAGTACTGACTCTCTGACAGTGCAGCGCTCCCTCATTACTGACTCTCTGACCGTGCAGCACTCCCTCAGTACTGACCGTCTGATTGTGCAGCACTCCGTCAGTACTGACTCTCTGACAGTGCAGCACTCCCTCAGTACTAACCCTCTGACAGTGCAGCACTCCCTCGGTACTGACGCTCTGAGAGTGCAGCACTCCCTCAGAACTGACCCTCTGACGGTGGGGCACTCCCTCAGTACTGACTCTCTGACAGTGCAGCACTCCCTCAGAACTGACCCTCTGACACTGCAGCACTCTCTCAGTGCTTCCACTCTGATAGTGCAGCACTCCCTCAGTACTGACTCTCTGACAGTGCAGCACTCCTTCAGTTCTGACCCTCTGACAGTGCAGCACTCCCTCAGTATTGACCCTCCGACAGTGCAGCACTCCCTCAGTGCTGACTCTCTCACAGTGCAGAACTCCCTCAGTACTGACCTTCTGACAGTTCAGCCCTCTCTCAGTACTGACTCTCTGACAGTGCAGCACTCCCTCAGTACTGACCTTCTGACACTGCAGCACCCCCTCAGAACTGACCTTCTGACACTGCAGCACTCCCTCAGTATTGACCCTCCGACAGTGCAGCCCTCTCTCAGTATTGACCCTCTGACAGTACAGCACTCCCTCAGTACTGATTCTCTGACAGTGCAGCACTCCCTCAGTACTGACCGTCTGATTGTGCAGCACTCCGTCAGTACTGACTCTCTGACAGTGCAGCACTCCCTCAGTACTAACTATCTGACAGTGCAGCACTCCCTCGGTACTGACGCTCTGACAGTGCAGCACTCCCTCAGAACTGACCCTCTGACGGTGGGGCACTCCCTCAGTACTGACTCTCTGACAGTGCAGCACTCCCTCAGAACTGACCCTCTGACACTGCAGCACTCTCTCAGTGCTTCCTCTCTGATAGTGCAGCACTCCCTCAGTACTGACTCTCTGACAGTGCAGCACTCCTTCAGTACTGACCCTCTGACAGTGCAGCACTCCCTCAGTATTGACCCTCCGACAGTGCAGCACTCCCTCAGTGCTGACCGTCTGACAGTGCAGAGCTCCCTCAGTGCTGACCTTCTGACAGTTCAGCCCTCTCTCAGTACTGACTCTCTGACAGTGCAGCACTCCCTCAGTACTGACCTTCTGACACTGCAGCACCCCCTCAGAACTGACCTTCTGACACTGCAGCACTCCCTCAGTATTGACCCTCCGACAGTGCAGCCCTCTCTCAGTGCTGACTCTCTGACAGTGCAGCACTCCCTCAGAACTGACCTTCTGACACTGCAGCACCCCCTCTGTGCTGACCCTCTGACAGTGCAGCACTCCCTCAGTACTGACTCTCCGACAGTGCAGCACTCCCTCAGTACTGACCGTCTGACAGTGCAGCTCTCCCTCAGAACTGACTCTCTGACAGTGCAGCACTCCCTCAGTACTGACCCTCTGACAGTGCAGCTCTCCATCAGTATTGACCCTCCGACAGTGCAGCACTCCCTCAGTGCTGACTCTCTGACAGTGCAGAACTCCCTCAGTACTGACCCTCTGACAGTGCAGCTCTCCCTTAGTACTGACCCTCTGACAGTGCAGCACTCCCTCAGTACTGACTCTCTGACAGTGCAGCACTCCCCTAGTACTGACTCTCTGACAGTGCAGCACTCCCTCAGTACTGACACTCTGACAGTGCAGCACTCCCTCAGTACTGACCCTCTGACACTGCAGCACTTCCTCAATGCTGACTCTTTGATAGTGCAGCACGCCCACAGTACTGACTCTCTGACAGTGCAGCACTCCCTCAGTACTGACCCTCTGACAGTGCAGCACTCCCTCAGTACCTACCCTCCGACAGTGCAGCAATCACTCAGTGCTGACTCTCTGACACTGCAGCACTCCCTCAGTGCTGACCCTCTGACAGTGCAGAACTCCCTCAGTACTGAATCTCTGACAGTGCAGCATTCCCTCAGTACTGACCCTCTGACACTGCAGCACTCCCTCAGTGCTGACCCTCTGACATTGCAGATCTCCCTCAGTACTGACCCTCTGACAGTGCAGCACTCTCTCAGTCCTGACTCTCTGACATTGCAGCACTCCCTCAGTACTGACCCTCTGACAGTGCAGCACTCTCTCAGTACTGACTCTCTGACAGGGCAGCACTCCCTCAGTACTGACTCTCTGACAGTGCAGCACTCCCTCAGTACTGAAACTCTGACACTGCAGAACCCCCTCAGTGCTGACCCTCTGACAGTGCAGCACTCCCTCAGTACTGACTCTCCGACAGTGCAGCACTCCCTCAGTACTGACCCTCTGACAGTGCAGCTCTTCCTCAGAACTGACACTCTGACAGTGCAGCACTCCCTCAGTACTGACCCTCTGACAGTGCAGCTCTCCATCAGTATTGACCCTCCAACAGTGCAGCACTCCCTCAGTGCTGACTCTCTGACAGTGCAGAACTCCGTCAGGACTGACCCTCTGACACTGCAGCTCTCCATCAGTATTGACCTTCCGACAGTGCAGCACTCCCTCAGTGCTGACTCTCTGACAGTGCAGAACTCCCTCAGTACTGACCCTCTGACAGTGCAGCGCTCTCGCAGTACTGACTCTCTGACAGTGCAGCACTCCCTCAGTACTGACCCTCAGACAGTGCAGCACTCCCTCAGTACTGACCCTCTGACACTGCAGCACTCTCTCAGTGCTGACTCTCTGATAGTGCAGCACTCCCTCAGTACTGACTCTCTGACAGTGCAGCACTCCTTCAGTACTGACCCTCTGACAGTGCAGCACTCCCTCAGTATTGACCCTCCGACAGTGCAGCACTCCCTCAGTGCTGACTCTCTGACAGTGCAGAACTCCCTCAGTACTAACCTTCTGACAGTTCAGCCCTCTCTCAGTACTGACTCTCTGACAGTGCAGCACTCCCTCAGAACTGACCTTCTGACACAGCAGCACCCCCTCTGTGCTGACCCTCTGACAGTGCAGCACTCCCTCAGTACTGACTCTCCGACTGTGCAGCACTCCCTCAGTACTGACCCTCTGACAGTGCAGCTCTCACTCAGAACTGACTCTCTGACAGTGCAGCACTCCCTCAGTACTGACCGTCTGACAGTGCAGCTCTCCATCAGTATTGACCCTCCAACAGTGCAGCGCTCCCTCAGTGCTGACTCTCTGACAGTGCAGAACTCCCTCAGTACTGACCCTCTGACAGTGCAGCACTCCCTCAGTACTGACTCTCTGACAGTGCAGCACTCCCCTAGTACTGACTCTCTGACAGTGCAGCACTCCCTCAGTACTGACTCTCTGACAGTGCAGCACTCCCTCAGTACTGACCCTCTGACAGTGCAGCTCTCCATCAGTATTGACCCTCCGACAGTGCAGCACTCCCACAGTGCTGACTCTCTGACAGTGCAGCTCTCCCTTAGTACTGACCCTCTGACAGTGCAGCACTCCCTCAGTACTGACCCTCTGACAGTGCAGCACTCCCTCAGTACTAACTCTCTGACAGTGCAGCACTCCCTCAGTACTGACTCTCTGACAGTGCAGCACTCCCTCAGTACTGACCTTCTGACACTGCAGCACCCCCTCAGTACTGACTCTCCGACAGTGCAGCACTCCCTCAGTGCTGACTCTCTGACAGTGCATAACTCCCTCAGTACTGACCATCTGACAGTGCAGCACTCCCTTAGTACTGACCCTCTGACAGTGCAGCACTCCCTCAGTACTGATTCTCTGACAGTGCAGCACTCCCTCAATACTGACTCTCTGACAGTGCAGCACTCCCTCGGTACTGACCCTCTTACAGTGCAGCACTCCCTCAGCACTGACCCTCTGACGGTGCGGCACTCCCTCAGTACTGACTCTCTGACAGTGCAGCACTCCCTCAGTACTGACCCTCTGACAGTGCAGCACTCCCTCAGTACTGACCCTCTGACACTGCAGCACTCTCTCAGTGCTGACTCTCTGATAGTGCAGCACTCCCTCAGTACTGACTCTCTGACAGTGCAGCACTCCCTCAGTACTGACTCTCTGACAGTGCAGCGCTCCCTCATTACTGACTCTGTGACAGTGCAGCACACCCTCAGTACTGACCGTCTGATTGTGCAGCACTCCGTCAGTACTGACTCTCTGACAGTGCAGAACTCCCTCAGTACTGAATCTCTGACAGTGCAGCATTCCCTCAGTACTGACCCTCTGACACTGCAGCACTCCCTCAGTGCTGACCCTCTGACATTGCAGATCTCCCTCAGTATTGACCCTCTGACAGTGCAGCACTCTCTCAGTCCTGACTCTCTGACATTGCAGCACTCCCTCAGTACTGACCCTCTGACAGTGCAGCACACTCTCAGTACTGACTCTCTGACAGGGCAGCACTCCCTCAGTACTGACTCTCTGACAGTGCAGCACTCCCTCAGTACTGAATCCCTGACACTGCAGAACCCCCTCAGTGCTGACCCTCTGACAGTGCAGCACTCCCTCAGTACTGACTCTCCGACAGTGCAGCATTCCCTCAGTACTGACCCTCTGACAGTGCAGCTCTTCCTCAGAACTGACACTCTGACAGTGCAGCACTCCCTCAGTACTGACCCTCTGACAGTGCAGCTCTCCATCAGTATTGACCCTCCAACATGCAGCACTCCCTCAGTGCTGACTCTCTGACAGTGCAGAACTCCGTCAGGACTGACCCTCTGACAGTGCAGCTCTCCATCAGTATTGACCTTCCGACAGTGCAGCACTCCCTCAGTGCTGACTCTCTGACAGTGCAGAACTCCCTCAGTACTGACCCTCTGACAGTGCAGCGCTCTCGCAGTACTGACTCTCTGACAGTGCAGCACTCCCTCAGTACTGACCCTCAGACAGTGCAGCACTCCCTCAGTACTGACCCTCTGACACTGCAGCACTCTCTCAGTGCTGACTCTCTGATAGTGCAGCACTCCCTCAGTACTGACTCTCTGACAGTGCAGCACTCCTTCAGTACTGACCCTCTGACAGTGCAGCACTCCCTCAGTATTGACCCTCCGACAGTGCAGCACTCCCTCAGTGCTGACTCTCTGACAGTGCAGAACTCCCTCAGTACTAACCTTCTGACAGTTCAGCCCTCTCTCAGTACTGACTCTCTGACAGTGCAGCACTCCCTCAGAACTGACCTTCTGACACAGCAGCACCCCCTCTGTGCTGACCCTCTGACAGTGCAGCACTCCCTCAGTACTGACTCTCCGACTGTGCAGCACTCCCTCAGTACTGACCCTCTGACAGTGCAGCTCTCCCTCAGAACTGACTCTCTGACAGTGCAGCACTCCCTCAGTACTGACCGTCTGACAGTGCAGCTCTCCATCAGTATTGACCCTCCAACAGTGCAGCGCTCCCTCAGTGCTGACTCTCTGACAGTGCAGAACTCCCTCAGTACTGACCCTCTGACAGTGCAGCACTCCCTCAGTACTGACTCTCTGACAGTGCAGCACTCCCCTAGTACTGACTCTCTGACAGTGCAGCACTCCCTCAGTACTGACTCTCTGACAGTGCAGCACTCCCTCAGTACTGACCCTCTGACAGTGCAGCTCTCCATCAGTATTGACCCTCCGACAGTGCAGCACTCCCACAGTGCTGACTCTCTGACAGTGCAGCTCTCCCTTAGTACTGACCCTCTGACAGTGCAGCACTCCCTCAGTACTGACCCTCTGACAGTGCAGCACTCCCTCAGTACTGACTCTCTGACAGTGCAGCACTCCCCTAGTACTGACTCTCTGACAGTGCAGAACTCCCTCAGTACTAACCTTCTGACAGTGCAGCCATCTCTCAGTACTAACTCTCTGACAGTGCAGCACTCCCTCAGTACTGACTCTCTGACAGTGCAGCACTCCCTCAGTACTGACCTTCTGACACTGCAGCACCCCCTCAGTACTGACTCTCCGACAGTGCAGCACTCCCTCAGTGCTGACTCTCTGACAGTGCATAACTCCCTCAGTACTGACCATCTGACAGTGCAGCACTCCCTTAGTACTGACCCTCTGACAGTGCAGCACACCCTCAGTACTGATTCTCTGACAGTGCAACACTCCCTCAATACTGACTCTCTGACAGTGCAGCACTCCCTCGGTACTGACCCTCTGACAGTGCAGCACTCCCTCAGCACTGACCCTCTGACGGTGCGGC
Source organism: Scyliorhinus torazame (assembly GCF_047496885.1). Taxonomy (NCBI): domain Eukaryota; kingdom Metazoa; phylum Chordata; class Chondrichthyes; order Carcharhiniformes; family Scyliorhinidae; genus Scyliorhinus; species Scyliorhinus torazame. The sequence continues at coordinate 214,903,694 of NC_092707.1, forward strand.
ACTCCCTCAGTACTGACTCTCTGACAGTGCAGCACTCCCTCAGTACTGACCCTCTGACAGTGCAGCACTCCCTCAGTACTGACCCTCTGACACTGCAGCACTCTCTCAGTGCTGACTCTCTGATAGTGCAGCACTCCCTCAGTACTGACTCTCTGACAGTGCAGCACTCCCTCAGTACTGACTCTCTGACAGTGCAGCGCTCCCTCATTACTGACTCTCTGACAGTGCAGCACTCCCTCAGTACTGACCGTCTGATTGTGCAGCACTCCGTCAGTACTGACTCTCTGACAGTGCAGCACTCCCTCAGTACTAACCCTCTGACAGTGCAGCACTCCCTCGGTACTGACGCTCTGACAGTGCAGCACTCCCTCAGAACTGACCCTCTGACGGTGGGGCACTCCCTCAGTACTGACTCTCTGACACTGCAGCACTCTCTCAGTGCTGACACTCTGATAGTGCAGCACTCCCTCAGTACTGACTCTCTGACAGTGCAGCACTCCCTCAGTACTGACTCTCTGACAGTGCAGCGCTCCCTCATTACTGACTCTCTGACAGTGCAGCACTCCCTCAGTACTGACCGTCTGATTGTGCAGCACTCCGTCAGTACTGACTCTCTGACAGTGCAGCACTCCCTCAGAACTGACCCTCTGACGGTGCGGCACTCCCTCAGTACTGACTCTCTGACAGTGCAGCACTCCCTCAGTACTGACCCTCTGATAGTGCAGCACTCCCTCAGTACTGACTCTCTGACAGTGCAGCACTCCTTCAGTACTGACCCTCTGACAGTGCAGCACTCCCTCAGTATTGACCCTCCGACAGTGCAGCACTCCCTCAGTGCTGACTCTCTCACAGTGCAGAACTCCCTCAGTACTGACCTTCTGACAGTTCAGCCCTCTCTCAGTACTGACTCTCTGACAGTGCAGCACTCCCTCAGTACTGACCTTCTGACACTGCAGCACCCCCTCAGAACTGACCTTCTGACACTGCAGCACTCCCTCAGTATTGACCCTCCGACAGTGCAGCCCTCTCTCAGTACTGACCCTCTGACAGTGCAGCACTCCCTCAGTACTGATTCTCTGACAGTGCAGCACTCCCTCAATACTGACTCTCTGACAGTGCAGCACTCCCTCGGTACTGACCCTCTGACAGTGCAGCACTCCCTCAGCACTGACCCTCTGACGGTGCGGCACTCCCTCAGTACTGACTCTCTGACAGTGCAGCACTCCCTCAGTACTGACCCTCTGACAGTGCAGCACTCCCTCAGTACTGACCCTCTGACACTGCAGCACTCTCTCAGTGCTGACTCTCTGATAGTGCAGCACTCCTTCTGTACTGACTCTCTGACAGTGCAGCACTCCCTCAGTACTGACTCTCTGACAGTGCAGCGCTCCCTCATTACTGACTCTCTGACAGTGCAGCACTCCCTCAGTACTGACCGTCTGATTGTGCAGCACTCCGTCAGTACTGACTCTCTGACAGTGCAGCACTCCCTCAGTACTAACCCTCTGACAGTGCAGCACTCCCTCGGTACTGACGCTCTGACAGTGCAGCACTCCCTCAGAACTGACCCTCTGACGGTGGGGCACTCCCTCAGTGCTGACTCTCTGACAGTGCAGCACTCCCTCAGAACTGACCCTCTGACACTGCAGCACTCTCTCAGTGCTTCCTCTCTGATAGTGCAGCACTCCCCTAGTACTGACTCTCTGACAGTGCAGCACTCCCTCAGTACTGACTCTCTGACAGTGCAGCACTCCCTCAGTACTGACCCTCTGACAGTGCAGCTCTCCATCAGTATTGACCCTCCGACAGTGCAGCACTCCCACAGTGCTGACTCTCTGACAGTGCAGCTCTCCCTTAGTACTGACCCTCTGACAGTGCAGCACTCCCTCAGTACTGACCCTCTGACAGTGCAGCACTCCCTCAGTACTGACTCTCTGACAGTGCAGCACTCCCCTAGTACTGACTCTCTGACAGTGCAGAACTCCCTCAGTACTAACCTTCTGACAGTGCAGCCATCTCTCAGTACTAACTCTCTGACAGTGCAGCACTCCCTCAGTACTGACTCTCTGACAGTGCAGCACTCCCTCAGTACTGACCTTCTGACACTGCAGCACCCCCTCAGTACTGAATCTCCGACAGTGCAGCACTCCCTCAGTGCTGACTCTCTGACAGTGCATATCTCCCTCAGTACTGACCATCTGTCAGTGCAGCACTCCCTTAGTACTGACCCTCTGACAGTGCAGCACTCCCTCAGTACTGATTCTCTGACAGTGCAGCACTCCCTCAATACTGACTCTCTGACAGTGCAGCACTCCCTCGGTACTGACCCTCTGACAGTGCAGCACTCCCTCAGCACTGACCCTCTGACGGTGCGGCACTCCCTCAGTACTGACTCTCTGACAGTGCAGCACTCCCTCAGTACTGACCCTCTGACAGTGCAGCACTCCCTCAGTACTGACCCTCTGACACTGCAGCACTCTCTCAGTGCTGACTCTCTGATAGTGCAGCACTCCCTCAGTACTGACTCTCTGACAGTGCAGCACTCCCTCAGTACTGACTCTCTGACAGTGCAGCGCTCCCTCATTACTGACTCTCTGACAGTGCAGCACTCCCTCAGTACTGACCGTCTGATTGTGCAGCACTCCGTCAGTACTGACTCTCTGACAGTGCAGCACTCCCTCAGTACTAACCCTCTGACAGTGCAGCACTCCCTCGGTACTGACGCTCTGACAGTGCAGCACTCCCTCAGAACTGACCCTCTGACGGTGGGGCACTCCCTCAGTACTGACTCTCTGACAGTGCAGCACTCCCTCAGAACTGACCCTCTGACACTGCAGCACTCTCTCAGTGCTTCCTCTCTGATAGTGCAGCACTCCCTCAGTACTGACTCTCTGACAGTGCAGCACTCCTTCAGTACTGACCCTCTGACAGTGCAGCACTCCCTCAGTATTGACCCTCCGACAGTGCAGCACTCCCTCAGTGCTGACTCTCTCACAGTGCAGAACTCCCTCAGTACTGACCTTCTGACAGTTCAGCCCTCTCTCAGTACTGACTCTCTGACAGTGCAGCACTCCCTCAGTACTGACCTTCTGACACTGCAGCACCCCCTCAGAACTGACCTTCTGACACTGCAGCACTCCCTCAGTATTGACCCTCCGACAGTGCAGCCCTCTCTCAGTACTGACCCTCTGACAGTGCAGCACTCCCTCAGTACTGATTCTCTGACAGTGCAGCACTCCCTCAATACTGACTCTCTGACAGTGCAGCACTCCCTCGGTACTGACCCTCTGACAGTGCAGCACTCCCTCAGCACTGACCCTCTGACGGTGCGGCACTCCCTCAGTACTGACTCTCTGACAGTGCAGCACTCCCTCAGTACTGACCCTCTGACAGTGCAGCACTCCCTCAGTACTGACCCTCTGACACTGCAGCACTCTCTCAGTGCTGACTCTCTGATAGTGCAGCACTCCCTCAGTACTGACTCTCTGACAGTGCAGCACTCCCTCAGTACTGACTCTCTGACAATGCAGCGCTCCCTCATTACTGACTCTCTGACAGTGCAGGACTCCCTCAGTACTGACCGTCTGATTGTGCAGCACTCCGTCAGTACTGACTCTCTGACAGTGCAGCACTCCCTCAGTACTAACCCTCTGACAGTGCAGCACTCCCTCGGTACTGACGCTCTGACAGTGCAGCACTCCCTCAGAACTGACCCTCTGACGGTGGGGCACTCCCTCAGTACTGACTCTCTGACAGTGCAGCACTCCCTCAGAACTGACCCTCTGACACTGCAGCACTCTCTCAGTGCTTCCTCTCTGATAGTGCAGCACTCCCTCAGTACTGACTCTCTGACAGTGCAGCACTCCTTCAGTACTGACCCTCTGACAGGGCAGCACTCCCTCAGTATTGACCCTCCGACAGTGCAGCACTCCCTCAGTGCTGACTCTCTGACAGTGCAGAACTCCCTCAGTACTGACCTTCTGACAGTTCAGCCCTCTCTCAGTACTGACTCTCTGACAGTGCAGCACTCCCTCAGTACTGACCTTCTGACACTGCAGCACCCCCTCAGAACTGACCTTCTGACACTGCAGCACTCCCTCAGTATTGACCCTCCGACAGTGCAGCCCTCTCTCAGTGCTGACTCTCTGACAGTGCAGCACTCCCTCAGAACTGACCTTCTGACACTGCAGCACCCCCTCTGTGCTGACCCTCTGACAGTGCAGCACTCCCTCAGTACTGACTCTCCGACAGTGCAGCACTCCCTCAGTACTGACCCTCTGACAGTGCAGCTCTCCCTCAGAACTGCCTCTCTGACAGTGCAGCACTCCCTCAGTACTGACCCTCTGACAGTGCAGCTCTCCATCAGTATTGACCCTCCGACAGTGCAGCACTCCCTCAGTGCTGACTCTCTGACAGTGCAGAACTCCCTCAGTACTGACCCTCTGACAGTGCAGCTCTCCCTTAGTACTGACCCTCTGACAGTGCAGCACTCCCTCAGTACTGACTCTCTGACAGTGCAGCACTCCCCTAGTACTGACTCTCTGACAGTGCAGCACTCCCTCAGTACTGACACTCTGACAGTGCAGCACTCCCTCAGTACTGACCCTCTGACACTGCAGCACTTCCTCAGTGCCGACTCTTTGATAGTGCAGCACGCCCACAGTACTGACTCTCTGACAGTGCAGCACTCCCTCAGTACTGACCCTCTGACAGTGCAGCACTCCCTCAGTACCTACCCTCCGACAGTGCAGCAATCACTCAGTGCTGACTCTCTGACACTGCAGCACTCCCTCAGTGCTGACCCTCTGACAGTGCAGAACTCCCTCAGTACTGAATCTCTGACAGTGCAGCATTCCCTCAGTACTGACCCTCTGACACTGCAGCACTCCCTCAGTGCTGACCCTCTGACAGTGCAGAACTCCCTCAGTACTGACCCTCTGACAGTGCAGCACTCTCTCAGTCCTGACTCTCTGACATTGCAGCACTCCCTCAGTACTGACCCTCTGACAGTGCAGCACTCTCTCAGTACTGACTCTCTGACAGGGCAGCACTCCCTCAGTACTGACTCTCTGACAGTGCAGCACTCCCTCAGTACTGAATCTCTGACACTGCAGAACCCCCTCAGTGCTGACCCTCTGACAGTGCAGCACTCCCTCAGTACTGACTCTCCGACAGTGCAGCACTCCCTCAGTACTGACCCTCTGACAGTGCAGCTCTTCCTCAGAACTGACACTCTGACAGTGCAGCACTCCCTCAGTACTGACCCTCTGACAGGGCAGCACTCCCTCAGTACTGACTCTCTGACAGTGCAGCACTCCCTCAGTACTGAATCTCTGACACTGCAGAACCCCCTCAGTGCTGACCCTCTGACAGTGCAGCACTCCCTCAGTACTGACTCTCCGACAGTGCAGCACTCCCTCAGTACTGACCCTCTGACAGTGCAGCTCTTCCTCAGAACTGACACTCTGACACTGCAGCACCCCCTCAGAACTGACCTTCTGACACTGCAGCACTCCCTCAGTATTGACCCTCCGACAGTGCAGCCCTCTCTCAGTACTGACCCTCTGACAGTGCAGCACTCCCTCAGTACTGATTCTCTGACAGTGCAGCACTCCCTCAATACTGACTCTCTGACAGTGCAGCACTCCCTCGGTACTGACCCTCTGACAGTGCAGCACTCCCTCAGCACTGACCCTCTGACGGTGCGGCACTCCCTCAGTACTGACTCTCTGACAGTGCAGCACTCCCTCAGTACTGACCCTCTGACAGTGCAGCACTCCCTCAGTACTGACCCTCTGACACTGCAGCACTCTCTCAGTGCTGACTCTCTGATAGTGCAGCACTCCCTCAGTACTGACTCTCTGACAGTGCAGCACTCCCTCAGTACTGACTCTCTGACAGTGCAGCGCTCCCTCATTACTGACTCTCTGACAGTGCAGGACTCCCTCAGTACTGACCGTCTGATTGTGCAGCACTCCGTCAGTACTGACTCTCTGACAGTGCAGCACTCCCTCAGTACTAACCCTCTGACAGTGCAGCACTCCCTCGGTACTGACGCTCTGACAGTGCAGCACTCCCTCAGAACTGACCCTCTGACGGTGGGGCACTCCCTCAGTACTGACTCTCTGACAGTGCAGCACTCCCTCAGAACTGACTCTCTGACAGTGCAGCACTCCTTCAGTACTGACCCTCTGACAGGGCAGCACTCCCTCAGTATTGACCCTCCGACAGTGCAGCACTCCCTCAGTGCTGACTCTCTGACAGTGCAGAACTCCCTCAGTACTGACCTTCTGACAGTTCAGCCCTCTCTCAGTACTGACTCTCTGACAGTGCAGCACTCCCTCAGTACTGACCTTCTGACACTGCAGCACCCCCTCAGAACTGACCTTCTGACACTGCAGCACTCCCTCAGTATTGACCCTCCGACAGTGCAGCCCTCTCTCAGTGCTGACTCTCTGACAGTGCAGCACTCCCTCAGAACTGACCTTCTGACACTGCAGCACCCCCTCTGTGCTGACCCTCTGACAGTGCAGCACTCCCTCAGTACTGACTCTCCGACAGTGCAGCACTCCCTCAGTACTGACCCTCTGACAGTGCAGCTCTCCCTCAGAACTGCCTCTCTGACAGTGCAGCACTCCCTCAGTACTGACCCTCTGACAGTGCAGCTCTCCATCAGTATTGACCCTCCGACAGTGCAGCACTCCCTCAGTGCTGACTCTCTGACAGTGCAGAACTCCCTCAGTACTGACCCTCTGACAGTGCAGCTCTCCCTTAGTACTGACCCTCTGACAGTGCAGCACTCCCTCAGTACTGACTCTCTGACAGTGCAGCACTCCCCTAGTACTGACTCTCTGACAGTGCAGCACTCCCTCAGTACTGACACTCTGACAGTGCAGCACTCCCTCAGTACTGACCCTCTGACACTGCAGCACTTCCTCAGTGCCGACTCTTTGATAGTGCAGCACGCCCACAGTACTGACTCTCTGACAGTGCAGCACTCCCTCAGTACTGACCCTCTGACAGTGCAGCACTCCCTCAGTACCTACCCTCCGACAGTGCAGCAATCACTCAGTGCTGACTCTCTGAATCTGCAGCACTCCCTCAGTGCTGACCCTCTGACAGTGCAGAACTCCCTCAGTACTGAATCTCTGACAGTGCAGCATTCCCTCAGTACTGACCCTCTGACACTGCAGCACTCCCTCAGTGCTGACCCTCTGACAGTGCAGAACTCCCTCAGTACTGACCCTCTGACAGTGCAGCACTCTCTCAGTCCTGACTCTCTGACATTGCAGCACTCCCTCAGTACTGACCCTCTGACAGTGCAGCACTCTCTCAGTACTGACTCTCTGACAGGGCAGAACTCCCTCAGTACTGACTCTCTGACAGTGCAGCACTCCCTCAGTACTGAATCTCTGACACTGCAGAACCCCCTCAGTGCTGACCCTCTGACAGTGCAGCACTCCCTCAGTACTGACTCTCCGACAGTGCAGCACTCCCTCAGTACTGACCCTCTGACAGTGCAGCTCTTCCTCAGAACTGACACTCTGACAGTGCAGCACTCCCTCAGTACTGACCCTCTGACAGTGCAGCTCTCCATCAGTATTGACCCTCCAACAGTGCAGCACTCCCTCAGTGCTGACTCTCTGACAGTGCAGAACTCCGTCAGTACTGACCCTCTGACAGTGCAGCTCTCCATCAGTATTGACCTTCCGACAGTGCAGCACTCCCTCAGTGCTGACTCTCTGACAGTGCAGAACTCCCTCAGTACTGACCCTCTGACAGTGCAGCGCTCTCGCAGTACTGACTCTCTGACAGTGCAGCACTCCCTCAGTACTGACCCTCAGACAGTGCAGCACTCCCTCAGTACTGACCCTCTGTCACTGCAGCACTCTCTCAGTGCTGACTCTCTGATAGTGCAGCACTCCCTCAGTACTGACTCTCTGACAGTGCAGCACTCCCTCAGTACTGACACTCTGACAGTGCAGTGCTCCCTCATTACTGACTCTCTGACAGTGCAGCACTCCCTCAGTACTGACCCTCTGATTGTGCAGCACTCCGTCAGTACTGACTCTCCGACAGTGCAGCACTCCCTCAGTGCTGACCCTCTAACACTGCAGCAATCCCTCAGTGCTGACTCTCTGACAGTGCAGCACTCCCTCGGTACTGACGCTCTGACAGTGCAGCACTCCCTCAGAACTGACCCTCTGACGGTGCGGCACTCCCTCAGTACTGACTCTCTGACAGTGCAGCACTCCCTCAGAACTGACCCTCTGACACTGCAGCACTCTCTCAGTGCTTCCTCTCTGATAGTGCAGCACTCCCTCAGTACTGACTCTCTGACAGTGCAGCACTCCTTCAGTACTGACCCTCTGACAGTGCAGCACTCCCTCAGTATTGACGCTCGGACAGTGCAGCACTCCCTCAGTGCTGACTCTCTGACAGTGCAGAACTCCCTCAGTACTAACCTTCTGACAGTTCAGCCCTCTCTCAGTACTGACTCTCTGACAGTGCAGTACTCCCTCAGTACTGACCTTCTGACACTGCAGCACCCCCTCAGAACTGACCTTCTGACACTGCAGCACTCCCTCAGTATTGACCCTCCGACAGTGCAGCCCTCTCTCAGTGCTGACTCTCTGACAGTGCAGCACTCCCTCAGAACTGACCTTCTGACACTGCAACACCCCCTCTGTGCTGACCCTCTGACAGTGCAGCACTCCCTCAGTACTGACTCTCCGACTGTGCAGCACTCCCTCAGTACTGACCCTCTGACAGTGCAGCTCTCCCTCAGAACTGACTCTCTGACAGTGCAGCACTCCCTCAGTACTGACCGTCTGACAGTGCAGCTCTCCATCAGTATTGACCCTCCAACAGTGCAGCACTCCCTCAGTGCTGACTCTCTGACAGTGCAGAACTCCCTCAGTACTGACCCTCTGACAGTGCAGCACTCCCTCAGTACTGACTCTCTGACAGTGCAGCACTCCCCTAGTACTGACTCTCTGACAGTGCAGCACTCCCTCAGTACTGACTCTCTGACAGTGCAGTACTCCCTCAGTACTAACCCTCTGACAGTGCAGCTCTCCATCAGTATTGACCCTCCGACAGTGCAGCACTCCCACAGTGCTGACTCTCTGACAGTGCAGCTCTCCCTTAGTACTGACCCTCTGACAGTGCAGCACCCCCTCAGTACTGACCCTCTGACAGTGCAGCACTCCCTCAGTACTGACTCTCTGACAGTGCAGCACTCCCCTAGTACTGACTCTCTGACAGTGCAGAACTCCCTCAGTACTAACCTTCTGACAGTGCAGCCATCTCTCAGTACTTACTCTCTGACAGTGCAGCACTCCCTCAGTACTGACCTTCTGACACTGCAGCACCCCCTCAGTACTGACTCTCCGACAGTGCAGCACTCCCTCAGTGCTGACTCTCTGACAGTGCATAACTCCCTCAGTACTGACCCTCTGACAGTGCAGCACTCCCTTAGTACTGACCCTCTGACAGTGCAGCACTCCCTCAGTACTGATTCTCTGACAGTGCAGCACTCCCTCAATACTGACTCTCTGACAGTGCAGCACTCCCTCGGTACTGACCCTCTGACAGTGCAGCACTCCTTCAGCACTGACCCTCTGACGGTTCGGCACTCCCTCAGTACTGACTCTCTGACAGTGCAGCACTCCCTCAGTACTGACCCTCTGACAGTGCAGCACTCCCTCAGTACTGACCCTCTGACACTGCAGCACTCTCTCAGTGCTGACTCTCTGATAGTGCAGCACTCCCTCAGTACTGACTCTCTGACAGTGCAGCACTCCCTCAGTACTGACTCTCTGACAATGCAGCGCTCCCTCATTACTGACTCTCTGATAGTGCAGCACTCCCTCAGCACTGACCCTCTGATTGTGCAGCACTCCGTCAGTACTGACTCTCTGACAGTGCAGCACTCCCTCAGTACTAACCCTCTGACAGTGCAGCACTCCCTCGGTACTGACGCTCTGACAGTGCAGCACTCCATCAGAACTGACCCTCTGACGGTGGGGCACTCCCTCAGTACTGACTCTCTGACAGTGCAGCACTCCCTCAGAACTGACCCTCAGACACTGCAGCACTCTCTCAGTGCTTCCTCTCTGATAGTGCAGCACTCCCTCAGTACTGACTCTCTGACAGTGCAGCACTCCTTCAGTACTGACCCTCTGACAGTGCAGCACTCCCTCAGAATTGACCCTCCGACAGTGCAGCACTCCCTCAGTGCTGACTCTCTGACAGTGCAGAACTCCCTCAGTACTGACCTTCTGACAGTTCAGCCCTCTCTCAGTACTGACTCTCTGACAGTGCAGCATTCCCTCAGTACTGACCTTCTGACACTGCAGCACCCCCTCAGAACTGACCTTCTGACACTGCAGCACTCCCTCAGTATTGACCCTCCGACAGTGCAGCCCTCTCTCAGTGCTGACTCTCTGACAGTGCAGCACTCCCTCAGAACTGACCTTCTGACACTGCAGCACCCCCTCTGTGCTGACCCTCTGACAGTGCAGCACTCCCTCAATACTGACTCTCCGACAGTGCATCACTCCCTCAGTACTGACCCTCTGACAGTGCAGCTCTCCCTCAGAACTGACTCTCTGACAGTGCAGCATTCCCTCAGTACTGACCTTCTGACACTGCAGCACCCCCTCAGAACTGACCTTCTGACACTGCAGCACTCCCTCAGTATTGACCCTCCGACAGTGCAGCCCTCTCTCAGTGCTGACTCTCTGACAGTGCAGCACTCCCTCAGAACTGACCTTCTGACACTGCAGCACCCCCTCTGTGCTGACCCTCTGACAGTGCAGCACTCCCTCAGTACTGACTCTCCGACTGTGCAGCACTCCCTCAGTACTGACCCTCTGACAGTGCAGCTCTCCCTCAGAACTGACTCTCTGACAGTGCAGCACTCCCTCAGTACTGACCGTCTGACAGTGCAGCTCTCCATCAGTATTGACCCTCCAACAGTGCAGCACTCCCTCAGTGCTGACTCTCTGACAGTGCAGAACTCCCTCAGTACTGACCCTCTGACAGTGCAGCACTCCCTCAGTACTGACTCTCTGACAGTGCAGCACTCCCCTAGTCCTGACTCTCTGACAGTACAGCACTCCCTCAGTACTGACTCTCTGACAGTGCAGCACTCCCTCAGTACTAACCCTCTGACAGTGCAGCTCTCCATCAGTATTGACCCTCCGACAGTGCAGCACTCCCACAGTGCTGACTCTCTGACAGTGCAGCTCTCCCTTAGTACTGACCCTCTGACAGTGCAGCACCCCCTCAGTACTGACCCTCTGACAGTGCAGCACTCCCTCAGTACTGACTCTCTGACAGTGCAGCACTCCCCTAGTACTGACTGTCTGACAGTGCAGAACTCCCTCAGTACTAACCTTCTGACAGTGCAGCCATCTCTCAGTACTTACTCTCTGACAGTGCAGCACTCACTCAGTACTGACCTTCTGACACTGCAGCACCCCCTCAGTACTGACTCTCCGACAGTGCAGCACTCCCTCAGTGCTGACTCTCTGACAGTGCATAACTCCCTCAGTACTGACCCTCTGACAGTGCAGCACTCCCTTAGTACTGACCCTCTGACAGTGCAGCACTCCCTCAGTACTGATTCTCTGACAGTGCAGCACTCCCTCAATACTGACTCTCTGACAGTGCAGCACTCCCTCGGTACTGACCCTCTGACAGTGCAGCACTCCCTCAGCACTGACCCTCTGACGGTTCGGCACTCCCTCAGTACTGACTCTCTGACAGTGCAGCACTCCCTCAGTACTGACCCTCTGACAGTGCAGCACTCCCTCAGTACTGACCCTCTGACACTGCAGCACTCTCTCAGTGCTGACTCTCTGATAGTGCAGCACTCCCTCAGTACTGACTCTCTGACAGTGCAGCACTCCCTCAGTACTGACTCTCTGACAATGCAGCGCTCCTTCATTACTGACTCTCTGATAGTGCAGCACTCCCTCAGCACTGACCCTCTGATTGTGCAGCACTCCGTCAGTACTGACTCTCTGACAGTGCAGCACTCCCTCAGTACTAACCCTCTGACAGTGCAGCACTCCCTCGGTACTGAGCTCTGACAGTGCAGCACTCCCTCAGAACTGACCCTCTGACGGTGGGGCACTCCCTCAGTACTGACTCTCTGACAGTGCAGCACTCCCTCAGAACTGACCCTCTGACACTGCAGCACTCTCTCAGTGCTTCCTCTCTGATAGTGCAGCACTCCCTCAGTACTGACTCTCTGACAGTGCAGCACTCCTTCAGTACTGACCCTCTGACAGTGCAGCACTCCCTCAGTATTGACCCTCCGACAGTGCAGCGCTCCCTCAGTGCTGACTCTCTGACAGTGCAGAACTCCCTCAGTACTGACCTTCTGACAGTTCAGCCCTCTCTCAGTACTGACTCTCTGACAGTGCAGCATTCCCTCAGTACTGACCTTCTGACACTGCAGCACCCCCTCAGAACTGACCTTCTGACACTGCAGCACTCCCTCAGTATTGACCCTCCGACAGTGCAGCCCTCTCTCAGTGCTGACTCTCTGACAGTGCAGCACTCCCTCAGAACTGACCTTCTGACACTGCAGCACCCCCTCAGTACTGACTCTCCGACAGTGCAGCACTCCCTCAGTGCTGACTCTCTGACAGTGCATAACTCCCTCAGTACTGACCCTCTGACAGTGCAGCACTCCCTTAGTACTGACCCTCTGACAGTGCAGCACTCCCTCAGTTCTGATTCAATGACAGTGCAGCACTCCCTCAATACTGACTCTCTGACAGTGCAGCACTCCCTCGGTACTGACCCTCTGACAGTGCAGCACTCCTTCAGCACTGACCCTCTGACGGTTCGGCACTCCCTCAGTACTGACTCTCTGACAGTGCAGCACTCCCTCAGTACTGACCCTCTGACAGTGCAGCACTCCCTCAGTACTGACCCTCTGACACTGCAGCACTCTCTCAGTGCTGACTCTCTGATAGTGCAGCACTCCCTCAGTACTGACTCTCTGACAGTGCAGCACTCCCTCAGTACTGACTCTCTGACAATGCAGCGCTCCCTCATTACTGACTCTCTGATAGTGCAGCACTCCCTCAGCACTGACCCTCTGATTGTGCAGCACTCCGTCAGTACTGACTCTCTGACAGTGCAGCACTCCCTCAGTACTAACCCTCTGACAGTGCAGCACTCCCTCGGTACTGACGCTCTGACAGTGCAGCACTCCCTCAGAACTGACCCTCTGACGGTGGGGCACTCCCTCAGTACTGACTCTCTGACAGTGCAGCACTCCCTCAGAACTGACCCTCTGACACTGCAGCACTCTCTCAGTGCTTCCTCTCTGATAGTGCAGCACTCCCTCAGTACTGACTCTCTGACAGTGCAGCACTCCTTCAGTACTGACCCTCTGACAGTGCAGCACTCCCTCAGTATTGACCCTCCGACAGTGCAGCACTCCCTCAGTGCTGACTCTCTGACAGTGCAGAACTCCCTCAGTACTGACCTTCTGACAGTTCAGCCCTCTCTCAGTACTGACTCTCTGACAGTGCAGCATTCCCTCAGTACTGACCTTCTGACACTGCAGCACCCCCTCAGAACTGACCTTCTGACACTGCAGCACTCCCTCAGTATTGACCCTCCGACAGTGCAGCCCTCTCTCAGTGCTGACTCTCTGACAGTGCAGCACTCCCTCAGAACTGACCTTCTGACACTGCAGCACCCCCTCTGTGCTGACCCTCTGACAGTGCAGCACTCCCTCAATACTGACTCTCCGACAGTGCAGCACTCCCTCAGTACTGACCCTCTGACAGTGCAGCTCTCCCTCAGAACTGACTCTCTGACAGTGCAGCATTCCCTCAGTACTGACCTTCTGACACTGCAGCACCCCCTCAGAACTGACCTTCTGACACTGCAGCACTCCCTCAGTATTGACCCTCCGACAGTGCAGCCCTCTCTCAGTGCTGACTCTCTGACAGTGCAGCACTCCCTCAGAACTGACCTTCTGACACTGCAGCACCCCCTCTGTGCTGACCCTCTGACAGTGCAGCACTCCCTCAGTACTGACTCTCCGACTGTGCAGCACTCCCTCAGTACTGACCCTCTGACAGTGCAGCTCTCCCTCAGAACTGACTCTCTGACAGTGCAGCACTCCCTCAGTACTGACCGTCTGACAGTGCAGCTCTCCATCAGTATTGACCCTCCAACAGTGCAGCACTCCCTCAGTGCTGACTCTCTGACAGTGCAGAACTCCCTCAGTACTGACCCTCTGACAGTGCAGCACTCCCTCAGTACTGACTCTCTGACAGTGCAGCACTCCCCTAGTCCTGACTCTCTGACAGTGCAGCACTCCCTCAGTACTGACTCTCTGACAGTGCAGCACTCCCTCAGTACTAACCCTCTGACAGTGCAGCTCTCCATCAGTATTGACCCTCCGACAGTGCAGCACTCCCACAGTGCTGACTCTCTGACAGTGCAGCTCTCCCTTAGTACTGACCCTCTGACAGTGCAGCACCCCCTCAGTACTGACCCTCTGACAGTGCAGCACTCCCTCAGTACTGACTCTCTGACAGTGCAGCACTCCCCTAGTACTGACTGTCTGACAGTGCAGAACTCCCTCAGTACTAACCTTCTGACAGTGCAGCCATCTCTCAGTACTTACTCTCTGACAGTGCAGCACTCCCTCAGTACTGACCTTCTGACACTGCAGCACCCCCTCAGTACTGACTCTCCGACAGTGCAGCACTCCCTCAGTGCTGACTCTCTGACAGTGCATAACTCCCTCAGTACTGACCCTCTGACAGTGCAGCACTCCCTTAGTACTGACCCTCTGACAGTGCAGCACTCCCTCAGTACTGATTCTCTGACAGTGCAGCATTCCCTCAATACTGACTCTCTGACAGTGCAGCACTCCCTCGGTACTGACCCTCTGACAGTGCAGCACTCCCTCAGCACTGACCCTCTGACGGTTCGGCACTCCCTCAGTACTGACTCTCTGACAGTGCAGCACTCCCTCAGTACTGACCCTCTGACAGTGCAGCACTCCCTCAGTACTGACCCTCTGACACTGCAGCACTCTCTCAGTGCTGACTCTCTGATAGTGCAGCACTCCCTCAGTACTGACTCTCTGACAGTGCAGCACTCCCTCAGTACTGACTCTCTGACAATGCAGCGCTCCCTCATTACTGACTCTCTGATAGTGCAGCACTCCCTCAGCACTGACCCTCTGATTGTGCAGCACTCCGTCAGTACTGACTCTCTGACAGTGCAGCACTCCCTCAGTACTAACCCTCTGACAGTGCAGCACTCCCTCGGTACTGACGCTCTGACAGTGCAGCACTCCCTCAGAACTGACCCTCTGACGGTGGGGCACTCCCTCAGTACTGACTCTCTGACAGTGCAGCACTCCCTCAGAACTGACCCTCTGACACTGCAGCACTCTCTCAGTGCTTCCTCTCTGATAGTGCAGCACTCCCTCAGTGCTGACTCTCTGACAGTGCAGCACTCCCTCAGAACTGACCTTCTGACACTGCAGCACCCCCTCTGTGCTGACCCTCTGACAGTGCAGCACTCCCTCAGTACTGACTCTCCGACAGTGCAGCACTCCCTCAGTACTGACCCTCTGACAGTGCAGCTCTCCCTCAGAACTGACTCTCTGACAGTGCAGCACTCCCTCAGTACTGACCCTCTGACAGTGCAGCTCTCCATCAGTATTGACCCTCCGACAGTGCAGCACTCCCTCAGTGCTGACTCTCTGACAGTGCAGAACTCCCTCAGTACTGACCCTCTGACAGTGCAGCTCTCCCTTAGTACTGACCCTCTGACAGTGCAACACTCCCTCAGTACTGACTCTCTGACAGTGCAGCACTCCCCTAGTACTGACTCTCTGACAGTGCAGCACTCCCTCAGTACTGACACTCTGACAGTGCAGCACTCCCTCAGTACTGACCCTCTGACACTGCAGCACTTCCTCAGTGCTGACTCTTTGATAGTGCAGCACGCCCACAGTACTGACTCTCTGACAGTGCAGCACTCCCTCAGTACTGACCCTCTGACAGTGCAGCACTCCCTCAGTACCTACCCTCCGACAGTGCAGCAATCACTCAGTGCTGATTCTCTGACACTGCAGCACTCCCTCAGTGCTGACCCTCTGACAGTGCAGAACTCCCTCAGTACTGAATCTCTGACAGTGCAGCATTCCCTCAGTACTGACCCTCTGACACTGCAGCACTCCCTCAGTGCTGACCCTCTGACAGTGCAGAACTCCCTCAGTACTGACCCTCTGACAGTGCAGCACTCTCTCAGTCCTGACTCTCTGACATTGCAGCACTCCCTCAGTACTGACCCTCTGACAGTGCAGCACTCTCTCAGTACTGACTCTCTGACAGGGCAGCACTCCCTCAGTACTGACTCTCTGACAGTGCAGCACTCCCTCAGTACTGAATCTCTGACACTGCAGAACCCCCTCAGTGCTGACCCTCTGACAGTGCAGCACTCCCTCAGTACTGACTCTCCGACAGTGCAGCACTCCCTCAGTACTGACCCTCTGACAGTGCAGCTCTTCCTCAGAACTGACACTCTGACAGTGCAGCACTCCCTCTGTACTGACCCTCTGACAGTGCAGCTCTCCATCAGTATTGACCCTCCAACAGTGCAGCACTCCCTCAGTGCTGACTCTCTGACAGTGCAGAACTCCGTCAGTACTGACCCTCTGACAGTGCAGCTCTCCATCAGTATTGACCTTCCGACAGTGCAGCACTCCCTCAGTGCTGACTCTCTGACAGTGCAGAACTCCCTCAGTACTGACCCTCTGACAGTGCAGCGCTCTCGCAGTACTGACTCTCTGACAGTGCAGCACACCCTCAGTACTGACCCTCAGACAGTGCAGCACTCCCTCAGTACTGACCCTCTGACACTGCAGCACTCTCTCAGTGCTGACTCTCTGATAGTGCAGCACTCCCTCAGTACTGACTCTCTGACAGTGCAGCACTCCCTCAGTACTGACACTCTGACAGTGCAGTGCTCCCTCATTACTGACTCTCTGACAGTGCAGCACTCCCTTAGTGCTGACCCTCTAACACTGCAGCAATCCCTCAGTGCTGACTCTCTGACAGTGCAGCACTCCCTCGGTACTGACGCTCTGACAGTGCAGCACTCCCTCAGAACTGACCCTCTGACGGTGCGGCACTCCCTCAGTACTGACTCTCTGACAGTGCAGCACTCCCTCAGAACTGACCCTCTGACACTGCAGCACTCTCTCAGTGCTTCCTCTCTGATAGTGCAGCACTCCCTCAGTACTGACTCTCTGACAGTGCAGCACTCCTTCAGTACTGACCCTCTGACAGTGCAGCACTCCCTCAGTATTGACCCTCCGACAGTGCAGCACTCCCTCAGTGCTGACTCTCTGACAGTGCAGAACTCCCTCAGTACTAACCTTCTGACAGT
The DNA here is from genome assembly GCF_047496885.1 of Scyliorhinus torazame. Taxonomy (NCBI): domain Eukaryota; kingdom Metazoa; phylum Chordata; class Chondrichthyes; order Carcharhiniformes; family Scyliorhinidae; genus Scyliorhinus; species Scyliorhinus torazame. The sequence continues at coordinate 214,921,145 of NC_092707.1, forward strand.
TCAGCCCTCTCTCAGTACTGACTCTCTGACAGTGCAGCACTCCCTCAGAACTGACCCTCTGACACTGCAGCACTCTCTCAGTGCTTCCTCTCTGATAGTGCAGCACTCCCTCAGTACTGACTCACTGACAGTGCAGCACTCCTTCAGTACTGACCCTCTGACAGTGCAGCTCTCCATCAGTATTGACCCTCCAACAGTCCAGCACTCCCTCAGTGCTGACTCTCTGACAGTGCAGAACTCCCTCAGTACTGACCCTTTGACAGTGCAGCACTCCCTCAGTACTGACTCTCTGACAGTGCAGCACTCCCCTAGTACTGACTCTCTGACAGTGCAGCACTCCCTCAGTACTGACTCTCTGACAGTGCAGCACTCCCTCAGTACTGACCCTCTGACAGTGCAGCTCTCCATCAGTATTGACCCTCCGACAGTGCAGCACTCCCACAGTGCTGACTCTCTGACAGTGCAGCTCTCCCTTAGTACTGACCCTCTGACAGTGCAGCACTCCCTCAGTACTGACCCTCTGACAGTGCAGCACTCCCTCAGTACTGACTCTCTGACAGTGCAGCACTCCCCTAGTACTGACTCTCTGACAGTGCAGAACTCCCTCAGTACTAACCTTCTGACAGTGCAGCCATCTCTCAGTACTGACTCTCTGACAGTGCAGCACTCCCTCAGTACTGACCTTCTGACACTGCAGCACCCCCTCAGTACTGACTCTCCGACAGTGCAGCACTCCCTCAGTGCTGACTCTCTGACAGTGCATAACTCCCTCAGTACTGACCCTCTGACAGTGCAGCACTCCCTTAGTACTGACCCTCTGACAGTGCAGCACTCCCTCAGTACTGATTCTCTGACAGTGCAGCACTCCCTCAATACTGACTCTCTGACAGTGCAGCACTCCCTCGGTACTGACCCTCTGACAGTGCAGCACTCCCTCAGCACTGACCCTCTGACGGTTCGGCACTCCCTCAGTACTGACTCTCTGACAGTGCAGCACTCCCTCAGTACTGACCCTCTGACAGTGCAGCACTCCCTCAGTACTGACCCTCTGACACTGCAGCACTCTCTCAGTGCTGACTCTCTGATAGTGCAGCACTCCCTCAGTACTGACTCTCTGACAGTGCAGCACTCCCTCAGTACTGACTCTCTGACAGTGCAGCGCTCCCTCATTACTGACTCTCTGACAGTGCAGCACTCCCTCAGCACTGACCCTCTGATTGTGCAGCACTCCGTCAGTACTGACTCTCTGACAGTGCAGCACTCCCTCAGTACTAACCCTCTGACAGTGCAGCACTCCCTCGGTACTGACGCTCTGACAGTGCAGCACTCCCTCAGAACTGACCCTCTGACGGTGGGGCACTCCCTCAGTACTGACTCTCTGACAGTGCAGCACTCCCTCAGAACTGACCCTCTGACACTGCAGCACTCTCTCAGTGCTTCCTCTCTGATAGTGCAGCACTCCCTCAGTACTGACTCTCTGACAGTGCAGCACTCCTTCAGTACTGACCCTCTGACAGTGCAGCACTCCCTCAGTATTGACCCTCCGACAGTGCAGCACTCCCTCAGTGCTGACTCTCTGACAGTGCAGAACTCCCTCAGTACTGACCTTCTGACAGTTCAGCCCTCTCTCAGTACTGACTCTCTGACAGTGCAGCACTCCCTCAGTACTGACCTTCTGACACTGCAGCACCCCCTCAGAACTGACCTTTTGACACTGCAGCACTCCCTCAGTATTGACCCTCCGACAGTGCAGCCCTCTCTCAGTGCTGACTCTCTGACAGTGCAGCACTCCCTCAGTGCTGACTCTCTGACAGTGCAGAACTCCCTCAGTACTGACCCTCTGACAGTGCAGCTCTCCCTTAGTACTGACCCTCTGACAGTGCAGCACTCCCTCAGTACTGACTCTCTGACAGTGCAGCACTCCCCTAGTACTGACTCTCTGACAGTGCAGCACTCCCTCAGTACTGACACTCTGACAGTGCAGCACTCCCTCAGTACTGACCCTCTGACACTGCAGCACTTCCTCAGTGCTGACTCTTTGATAGTGCAGCACGCCCACAGTACTGACTCTCTGACAGTGCAGCACTCCCTCAGTACTGACCCTCTGACAGTGCAGCACTCCCTCAGTACCTACCCTCCGACAGTGCAGCAATCACTCAGTGCTGACTCTCTGACACTGCAGCACTCCCTCAGTGCTGACCCTCTGACAGTGCAGAACTCCCTCAGTACTGAATCTCTGACAGTGCAGCATTCCCTCAGTACTGACCCTCTGACACTGCAGCACTCCCTCAGTGCTGACCCTCTGACAGTGCAGAACTCCCTCAGTACTGACCCTCTGACAGTGCAGCACTCTCTCAGTCCTGACTCTCTGACATTGCAGCACTCCATCAGTACTGACCCTCTGACAGTGCAGCACTCTCTCAGTACTGACTCTCTGACAGTGCAGCACTCCCTCAGTACTGACCCTCAGACAGTGCAGCACTCCCTCAGTACTGACCCTCTGACACTGCAGCACTCTCTCAGTGCTGACTCTCTGATAGTGCAGCACTCCCTCAGTACTGACTCTCTGACAGTGCAGCACTCCCTCAGTACTGACACTCTGACAGTGCAGTGCTCCCTCATTACTGACTCTCTGACAGTGCAGCACTCCCTCAGTGCTGACCCTCTAACACTGCAGCAATCCCTCAGTGCTGACTCTCTGACAGTGCAGCACTCCCTCGGTACTAACGCTCTGACAGTGCAGCACTCCCTCAGAACTGACCCTCTGACGGTGCGGCACTCCCTCAGTACTGACTCTCTGACAGTGCAGCACTCCCTCAGAACTGACCCTCTGACACTGCAGCACTCTCTCAGTGCTTCCTCTCTGATAGTGCAGCACTCCCTCAGTACTGACTCTCTGACAGTGCAGCACTCCTTCAGTACTGACCCTCTGACAGTGCAGCACTCCCTCAGTATTGACCCTCCGACAGTGCAGCACTCCCTCAGTGCTGACTCTCTGACAGTGCAGAACTCCCTCAGTACTAACCTTCTGACAGTTCATCCCTCTCTCAGTACTGACTCTCTGACAGTGCAGCACTCCCTCAGAACTGACCCTCTGACACTGCAGCACTCTCTCAGTGCTTCCTCTCTGATAGTGCAGCACTCCCTCAGTACTGACTCACTGACAGTGCAGCACTCCTTCAGTACTGACCCTCTGACAGTGCAGCTCTCCATCAGTATTGACCCTCCAACAGTCCAGCACTCCCTCAGTGCTGACTCTCTGACAGTGCAGAACTCCCTCAGTACTGACCCTCTGACAGTGCAGCACTCCCTCAGTACTGACTCTCTGACAGTGCAGCACTCCCCTAGTACTGACTCTCTGACAGTGCAGCACTCCCTGAGTACTGACTCTCTGACAGTGCAGCACTCCCTCAGTACTGACCCTCTGACAGTGCAGCTCTCCATCAGTATTGACCCTCCGACAGTGCAGCACTCCCACAGTGCTGACTCTCTGACAGTGCAGCTCTCCCTTAGTACTGACCCTCTGACAGTGCAGCACTCCCTCAGTACTGACCCTCTGACAGTGCAGCACTCCCTCAGTACTGACTCTCTGACAGTGCAGCACTCCCCTAGTACTGACTCTCTGACAGTGCAGAACTCCCTCAGTACTAACCTTCTGACAGTGCAGCCATCTCTCAGTACTGACTCTCTGACAGTGCAGCACTCCCTCAGTACTGACCTTCTGACACTGCAGCACCCCCTCAGTACTGACTCTCCGACAGTGCAGCACTCCCTCAGTGCTGACTCTCTTACAGTGCATAACTCCCTCAGTACTGACCCTCTGACAGTGCAGCACTCCCTTAGTACTGACCCTCTGACAGTGCAGCACTCCCTCAGTACTGATTCTCTGACAGTGCAGCACTCTCTCAATACTGACTCTCTGACAGTGCAGCACTCCCTCGGTACTGACCCTCTGACAGTGCAGCACTCCCTCAGCACTGACCCTCTGACGGTTCGGCACTCCCTCAGTACTGACTCTCTGACAGTGCAGCACTCCCTCAGTACTGACCCTCTGACAGTGCAGCACTCCCTCAGTACTGACCCTCTGACACTGCAGCACTCTCTCAGTGCTGACTCTCTGATAGTGCAGCACTCCCTCAGTACTGACTCTCTGACAGTGCAGCACTCCCTCAGTACTGACTCTCTGACAGTGCAGCGCTCCCTCATTACTGACTCTCTGACAGTGCAGCACTCCCTCAGCACTGACCCTCTGATTGTGCAGCACTCCGTCAGTACTGACTCTCTGACAGTGCAGCACTCCCTCAGTACTAACCCTCTGACAGTGCAGCACTCCCTCGGTACTGACGCTCTGACAGTGCAGCACTCCCTCAGAACTGACCCTCTGACGGTGGGGCACTCCCTCAGTACTGACTCTCTGACAGTGCAGCACTCCCTCAGAACTGACCCTCTGACACTGCAGCACTCTCTCAGTGCTTCCTCTCTGATAGTGCAGCACTCCCTCAGTACTGACTCTCTGACAGTGCAGCACTCCTTCAGTACTGACCCTCTGACAGTGCAGCACTCCCTCAGTATTGACCCTCCGACAGTGCAGCACTCCCTCAGTGCTGACTCTCTGACAGTGCGGCACTCCCTCAGTACTGACTCTCTGACAGTGCAGCACTCCCTCAGAACTGACCCTCTGACACTGCAGCACTCTCTCAGTGCTTCCTCTCTGATAGTGCAGCACTCCCTCAGTACTGACTCTCTGACAGTGCAGCACTCCTTCAGTACTGACCCTCTGACAGTGCAGCACTCCCTCAGTATTGACCCTCCGACAGTGCAGCACTCCCTCAGTGCTGACTCTCTGACAGTGCAGAACTCCCTCAGTACTAACCTTCTGACAGTTCATCCCTCTCTCAGTACTGACTCTCTGACAGTGCAGCACTCCCTCAGAACTGACCCTCTGACACTGCAGCACTCTCTCAGTGCTTCCTCTCTGATAGTGCAGCACTCCCTCAGTACTGACTCACTGACAGTGCAGCACTCCTTCAGTACTGACCCTCTGACAGTGCAGCTCTCCATCAGTATTGACCCTCCAACAGTCCAGCACTCCCTCAGTGCTGACTCTCTGACAGTGCAGAACTCCCTCAGTACTGACCCTCTGACAGTGCAGCACTCCCTCAGTACTGACTCTCTGACAGTGCAGCACTCCCCTAGTACTGACTCTCTGACAGTGCAGCACTCCCTCAGTACTGACCCTCTGACAGTGCAGCTCTCCATCAGTATTGACCCTCCGACAGTGCAGCACTCCCACAGTGCTGACTCTCTGACAGTGCAGCTCTCCCTTAGTACTGACCCTCTGACAGTGCAGCACTCCCTCAGTACTGACCCTCTGACAGTGCAGCACTCCCTCAGTACTGACTCTCTGACAGTGCAGCACTCCCCTAGTACTGACTCTCTGACAGTGCAGAACTCCCTCAGTACTAACCTTCTGACAGTGCAGCCATCTCTCAGTACTGACTCTCTGACAGTGCAGCACTCCCTCAGTACTGACCTTCTGACACTGCAGCACCCCCTCAGTACTGACTCTCCGACAGTGCAGCACTCCCTCAGTGCTGACTCTCTTACAGTGCATAACTCCCTCAGTACTGACCCTCTGACAGTGCAGCACTCCCTTAGTACTGACCCTCTGACAGTGCAGCACTCCCTCAGTACTGATTCTCTGACAGTGCAGCACTCCCTCAATACTGACTCTCTGACAGTGCAGCACTCCCTCGGTACTGACCCTCTGACAGTGCAGCACTCCCTCAGCACTGACCCTCTGACGGTTCGGCACTCCCTCAGTACTGACTCTCTGACAGTGCAGCACTCCCTCAGTACTGACCCTCTGACAGTGCAGCACTCCCTCAGTACTGACCCTCTGACACTGCAGCACTCTCTCAGTGCTGACTCTCTGATAGTGCAGCACTCCCTCAGTACTGACTCTCTGACAGTGCAGCACTCCCTCAGTACTGACTCTCTGACAGTGCAGCGCTCCCTCATTACTGACTCTCTGACAGTGCAGCACTCCCTCAGCACTGACCCTCTGATTGTGCAGCACTCCGTCAGTACTGACTCTCTGACAGTGCAGCACTCCCTCAGTACTAACCCTCTGACAGTGCAGCACTCCCTCGGTACTGACGCTCTGACAGTGCAGCACTCCCTCAGAACTGACCCTCTGACGGTGGGGCACTCCCTCAGTACTGACTCTCTGACAGTGCAGCACTCCCTCAGAACTGACCCTCTGACACTGCAGCACTCTCTCAGTGCTTCCTCTCTGATAGTGCAGCACTCCCTCAGTACTGACTCTCTGACAGTGCAGCACTCCTTCAGTACTGACCCTCTGACAGTGCAGCACTCCCTCAGTATTGACCCTCCGACAGTGCAGCACTCCCTCAGTGCTGACTCTCTGACAGTGCAGAACTCCCTCAGTACTGACCTTCTGACAGTTCAGCCCTCTCTCAGTACTGACTCTCTGACAGTGCAGCACTCCCTCAGTACTGACCTTCTGACACTGCAGCACCCCCTCAGAACTGACCTTTTGACACTGCAGCACTCCCTCAGTATTGACCCTCCGACAGTGCAGCCCTCTCTCAGTGCTGACTCTCTGACAGTGCAGCACTCCCTCAGAACTGACCTTCTGACACTGCAGCACCCCCTCTGTGCTGACCCTCTGACAGTGCAGCACTCCCTCAATACTGACTCTCCGACAGTGCAGCACTCCCTCAGTACTGACCCTCTGACAGTGCAGCTCTCCCTCAGAACTGACTCTCTGACAGTGCAGCACTCCCTCAGTACTGACCCTCTGACAGTGCAGCTCTCCATCAGTATTGACCCTCCGACAGTGCAACACTCCCTCAGTGCTGACTCTCTGACAGTGCAGAAATCCCTCAGTACTGACCCTCTGACAGTGCAGCTCTCCCTTAGTACTGACCCTCTGACAGTGCAGCACTCCCTCAGTACTGACTCTCTGACAGTGCAGCACTCCCCTAGTACTGACTCTCTGACAGTGCAGCACTCCCTCAGTACTGACACTCTGACAGTGCAGCACTCCCTCAGTACTGACCCTCTGACACTGCAGCACTTCCTCAGTGCTGACTCTTTGATAGTGCAGCACGCCCACAATACTGACTCTCTGACAGTGCAGCACTCCCTCAGTACTGACCCTCTGACAGTGCAGCACTCCCTCAGTACCTACCCTCCGACAGTGCAGCAATCACTCAGTGCTGACTCTCTGACACTGCAGCACTCCCTCAGTGCTGACCCTCTGACAGTGCAGAACTCCCTCAGTACTGAATCTCTGACAGTGCAGCATTCCCTCAGTACTGACCCTCTGACACTGCAGCACTCCCTCAGTGCTGACCCTCTGACAGTGCAGAACTCCCTCAGTACTGACCCTCTGACAGTGCAGCACTCTCTCAGTCCTGACTCTCTGACATTGCAGCACTCCCTCAGTACTGACCCTCTGACAGTGCAGCACTCTCTCAGTACTGACTCTCTGACAGGGCAGCACTCCCTCAGTACTGACTCTCTGACAGTGCAGCACTCTCTCAGTACTGAATCTCTCACACTGCAGAACCCCCTCAGTGCTGACCCTCTGACAGTGCAGCACTCCCTCAGTACTGACTCTCCGACAGTGCTGCACTCCCTCAGTACTGACCCTCTGACAGTGCAGCTCTTCCTCAGAACTGACACTCTGACAGTGCAGCACTCCCTCAGTACTGACCCTCTGACAGTGCAGCTCTCCATCAGTATTGACCCTCCAACAGTGCAGCACTCCCTCAGTGCTGACTCTCTGACAGTGCAGAACTCCGTCAGTACTGACCCTCTGACAGTGCATCTCTCCATCAGTATTGACCTTCCGACAGTGCAGCACTCACTCAGTGCTGAGTCTCTGACAGTGCAGAAATCCCTCAGTACTGACCCTCTGACAGTGCAGCGTTCTCGCAGTACTGACTCTCTGACAGTGCAGAACTCCCTCAGTGCTGAACCTCTAACAGTGCAGCACTCCATCAGTACTGACTCTCTGACAGTGCAGCACTCCCTCAGTACTGACTCTCCGACAGTGCAGCACTCCCTCAGTACTGACCCTCTGACACAGCAGCACTTCCTCAGTGCTGACTCTCTGATAGTGCAGCACTCCCACAGTACTGACTCTCTGACAGTGCAGCACTACATCAGTACTGACCCTCTGACAGTGCAGCACTCCCTCAGTACTGACCCTCCGACAGTGCAGCACTCCCTCAGTGCTGACTCTCTGACAGTGCAGAACTCCCTCAGTACTGAATCTCTGACAGTGCAGCATTCCCTCAGTACTGACCCTCTGACACTGCAGCACTCCCTCAATGCTGACCCTCTGACAGCGCAGCACTCCCTCAGTACTGACCCTCTGACAGTGCAGCATTCCCTCAGTACTGACTCTCCGATAGTGCACCAGTCCTCAATACTGACTCTCCGACAGTGCAGCACTCCCTCAGTGCTGACTCTCTGACAGTGCAGCACTCCCTCAGTACTGACTCTCTGACAGTGCAGCACTCCCTCAGTATTGACTCTCTGACAGTGCAGCACTCCCTCAGTACTGACCCTTTGACAGTGCAGCACTCCCTCAGTATTGACCCTCCGACAGTGCAGCACTCCCTCAGTGCTGACTCTCTGACAGTGCAGAACCCCCTCAGTACTAACCTTCTGACAGTGCAGCCATCTCTCAGTACTGACTCTCTGACAGTGCAGCACTCCCTCAGTACTGACCTTCTGACACTGCAGCACTCCCTCAGTACTGACCCTCTGACACTGCAGCACTTCCTCAGTGCTGACTCTTTGATAGTGCAGCACGCCCACAGTACTGACTCTCTGACAGTGCAGCACTCCCTCAGTACTGACCCTCTGACAGTGCAGCACTCCCTCAGTACCTACCCTCCGACAGTGCAGCAATCACTCAGTGCTGACTCTCTGACACTGCAGCACTCCCTCAGTGCTGACCCTCTGACAGTGCAGAACTCCCTCAGTACTGAATCTCTGACAGTGCAGCATTCCCTCAGTACTGACCCTCTGACACTGCAGCACTCCCTCAGTGCTGACCCTCTGACAGTGCAGAACTCCCTCAGTACTGACCCTCTGACAGTGCAGCACTCTCTCAGTCCTGACTCTCTGACATTGCAGCACTCCCTCAGTACTGACCCTCTGACAGTGCAGCACTCTCTCAGTACTGACTCTCTGACAGGGCAGCACTCCCTCAGTACTGACTCTCTGACAGTGCAGCACTCCCTCAGTACTGAATCTCTGACACTGCAGAACCCCCTCAGTGCTGACCCTCTGACAGTGCAGCACTCCCTCAGTACTGACTCTCCGACAGTGCAGCACTCCCTCAGTACTGACCCTCTGACAGTTCAGCTCTTCCTCAGAACTGACACTCTGACAGTGCAGCACTCCCTCAGTACTGACCCTCTGGCAGTGCAGCTCTCCATCAGTATTGACCCTCCAACAGTGCAGCACTCCCTCAGTGCTGACTCTCTGACAGTGCAGAACTCCGTCAGTACTGACCCTCTGAAAGTGCAGCTCTCCATCAGTATTGACCTTCCGACAGTGCAGCACTCCCTCAGTGCTGAGTCTCTGACAGTGCAGAACTCCCTCAGTACTGACCCTCTGACAGTGCAGCGTTCTCGCAGTACTGACTCTCTGACAGTGCAGAACTCCCTCAGTGCTGAACCTCTAACAGTGCAGCACTCCCTCAGTACTGACTCTCTGACAGTGCAGCACTCCCTCAGTACTGACTCTCCGACAGTGCAGCACTCCCTCAGTACTGACCCTCTGACACAGCAGCACTTCCTCAGTGCTGACTCTCTGATAGTGCAGCACTCCCACAGTACTGACTCTCTGACAGTGCAGCACTACATCAGTACTGACCCTCTGACAGTGCAGCACTCCCTCAGTACTGACCCTCCGACAGTGCAGCACTCCCTCAGTGCTGACTCTCTGACAGTGCAGAACTCCCTCAGTACTGAATCTCTGACAGTGCAGCATTCCCTCAGTACTGACCCTCTGACACTGCAGCACTCCCTCAATGCTGACGCTCTGACAGCGCAGCACTCCCTCAGTACTGACCCTCTGACAGTGCAGCATTCCCTCAGTACTGACTCTCCGATAGTGCACCAGTCCTCAATACTGACTCTCCGACAGTGCAGCACTCCCTCAGTGCTGACTCTCTGACAGTGCAGCACTCCCTCAGTACTGACTCTCTGACAGTGCAGCACTCCCTCAGTATTGACTCTCTGACAGTGCAGCACTCCCTCAGTACTGACCCTTTGACAGTGCAGCACTCCCTCAGTATTGACCCTCCGACAGTGCAGCACTCCCTCAGTGCTGACTCTCTGACAGTGCATAACTCCCTCAGTACTGACCCTCTGACAGTGCAGCACTCCCTTAGTACTGACCCTCTGACAGTGCAGCACTCCCTCAGCACTGATTCTCTGACAGTGCAGCACTCCCCCAGTACTGACTCTCTGACAGTGCAGCTCTCCCTCAGTACTGACCCTCTGACAGTGCAGAGCTCCCTAAGTGCTGACCCTCTAACACTGCAGCAATCCCTCAATACTGACTCTCTGACAGTGCAGCACTCCCTCGGTACTGACCCTCTGACAGTGCAGCACTCCCTCAGCACTGTCCCTCTGACGGTGCGGCACTCCCTCAGTACTGACTCTCTGACAGTGCAGCACTCCCTCAGTACTGACCCTCTGACAGTGCAGCACTCCCTCAGTACTGACCCTCTGACACTGCAGCACTCTCTCAGTGCTGACTCTCTGATAGTGCAGCACTCCCTCAGTACTGACTCTCTGACAGTGCAGCACTCCCTCAGTACTGACTCTCTGACAGTGCAGCGCTCCCTCATTACTGACTCTCTGACAGTGCAGCACTCCCTCAGTACTGACCCTCTGATTGTGCAGCACTCCCTCAGAACTGACCCTCTGACACTGCAGCACTCTCTCAGAACTGACCCTCTGACACTGCAGCACTCTCTCAGTGCTGACTCTCTGACAGTGCAGCACTCCCTCGGTACTGACCCTCTGACGGTGCGGCACTCCCTCAGTACTGACTCTCTGACAGTGCAGCACTCCCTCAGAACTGACCCTCTGACACTGCAGCACTCTCTCAGTGCTTCCTCTCTGATAGTGCAGCACTCCCTCAGTACTGACTCTCTGACAGTGCAGCACTCCTTCAGTACTGACCCTCTGACAGTGCAGCACTCCCTCAGTATTGACCCTCCGACAGTGCAGCACTCCCTCAGTGCTGACTCTCTGACAGTGCAGAACTCCCTCAGTACTGACTTTCTGACAGTTCAGCCCTCTCTCAGTACTGACTCTCTGACAGTGCAGCACTCCCTCAGTACTGACCTTCTGACACTGCAGCACCCCCTCAGAACTGACCTTCTGACACTGCAGCACTCCCTCAGTATTGACCCTCCGACAGTGCAGCCCTCTCTCAGTGCTGACTCTCTGACAGTGCAGCACTCCCTCAGAACTGACCTTCTGACACTGCAGCACCCTCTCTGTGCTGACCCTCTGACAGTGCAGCTCTCCCTGAGAACTGACTCTCTGACAGTGCAGCACTCCCTCAGTACTGACCCTCTTACAGTGCAGCTCTCCATCAGTATTGACTCTCCGACAGTGCAGCACTCCCTCAGTGCTGACTCTCTGACAGTGCAGAACTCCCTCAGTACTGACCCTCTGACAGTGCAGCTCTCCCTTAGTGCTGACCCTCTGACAGTGCAGCACACCCTCAGTACTGACTCTCTGACAGTGCAGCACTCCTTCAGTACTGACCCTTTGACAGTGCAGCACTCCCTCAGTATTGACCCTCCGACAGTGCAGCACTCCCTCAGTGCTGACTCTCTGACAGTGCAGAACTCCCTCAGTACTAACCTTCTGACAGTGCAGCCATCTCTCAGTACTGACTCTCTGACAGTGCAGCACTCCCTCAGTACTGACCTTCTGACACTGCAGCACCCCCTCAGTACTGACTCTCCGACAGTGCAGCACTCCCTCAGTGCTGACTCTCTGACAGTGCATAACTCCCTCAGTACTGACCCTCTGACAGTGCAGCACTCCCTCAGTACTGATTCTCTGACAGTGCAGCACTCCCCCAGTACTGACTCTCTGACAGAGCAGCACTCCCTCAGTACTGACCCTCTGACAGTGGAGAGCTCCCTAAGTGCTGACCCTCTAACACTGCAGCAATCCCTCAATACTGACTCTCTGACAGTGCAGCACTCCCTCGGTACTGACTCTCTGACAGTGCAGCACTCCCTCAGTACTGACCCTCTGACAGTTCAGCTCTTCCTCAGAACAGACACTCTGACAGTGCAGCACTCCCTCAGTACTGACCCTCTGGCAGTGCAGCTCTCCATCAGTATTGACCCTCCAACAGTGCAGCACTCCCTCAGTGCTGACTCTCTGACAGTGCAGAACTCCGTCAGTACTGACCCTCTGAAAGTGCAGCTCTCCATCAGTATTGACCTTCCGACAGTGCAGCACTCCCTCAGTGCTGAGTCTCTGACAGTGCAGAACTCCCTCAGTACTGACCCTCTGACAGTGCAGCGTTCTCGCAGTACTGACTCTCTGACAGTGCAGAACTCCCTCAGTGCTGAACCTCTAACAGTGCAGCACTCCCTCAGTACTGACTCTCTGACAGTGCAGCACTCCCTCAGTACTGACTCTCCGACAGTGCAGCACTCCCTCAGTACTGACCCTCTGACACAGCAGCACTTCCTCAGTGCTGACTCTCTGATAGTGCAGCACTCCCACAGTACTGACTCTCTGACAGTGCAGCACTACATCAGTACTGACCCTCTGACAGTGCAGCACTCCCTCAGTACTGACCCTCCGACAGTGCAGCACTCCCTCAGTGCTGACTCTCTGACAGTGCAGAACTCCCTCAGTACTGAATCTCTGACAGTGCAGCATTCCCTCAGTACTGACCCTCTGACACTGCAGCACTCCCTCAATGCTGACGGTCTGACAGCGCAGCACTCCCTCAGTACTGACCCTCTGACAGTGCAGCATTCCCTCAGTACTGACTCTCCGATAGTGCACCAGTCCTCAATACTGACTCTCCGACAGTGCAGCACTCCCTCAGTGCTGACTCTCTGACAGTGCAGCACTCCCTCAGTACTGACTCTCTGACAGTGCAGCACTCCCTCAGTATTGACTCTCTGACAGTGCAGCACTCCCTCAGTACGGACCCTTTGACAGTGCAGCACTCCCTCAGTATTGACCCTCCGACAGTGCAGCACTCCCTCAGTGCTGACTCTCTGACAGTGCAGAACCCCCTCAGTACTAACCTTCTGACAGTGCAGCCATCTCTCAGTACTGACTCTCTGACAGTGCAGCACTCCCTCAGTACTGACCTTCTGACACTGCAGCACCCCCTCAGTACTGACTCTCCGACAGTGCAGCACTCCCTCAGTGCTGACTCTCTGACAGTGCATAACTCCCTCAGTACTGACCCTCTGACAGTGCAGCACTCCCTTAGTACTGACCCTCTGACAGTGCAGCACTCCCTCAGCACTGATTCTCTGACAGTGCAGCACTCCCCCAGTACTGACTCTCTGACAGTGCAGCTCTCCCTCAGTACTGACCCTCTGACAGTGCAGAGCTCCCTAAGTGCTGACCCTCTAACACTGCAGCAATCCCTCAATACTGACTCTCTGACAGTGCAGCACTCCCTCGGTACTGACCCTCTGACAGTGCAGCACTCCCTCAGCACTGACCCTCTGACGGTGCGGCACTCCCTCAGTACTGACTCTCTGACAGTGCAGCACTCCCTCAGTACTGACCCTCTGACAGTGCAGCACTCCCTCAGTACTGACCCTCTGACACTGCAGCACTCTCTCAGTGCTGACTCTCTGATAGTGCAGCACTCCCTCAGTACTGACTCTCTGACAGTGCAGCACTCCCTCAGTACTGACTCTCTGACAGTGCAGCGCTCCCTCATTACTGACTCTCTGACAGTGCAGCACTCCCTCAGTACTGACCCTCTGATTGTGCAGCACTCCCCCAGAACTGACCCTCTGACACTGCAGCACTCTCTCAGAACTGACCCTCTGACACTGCAGCACTCTCTCAGTGCTGACTCTCTGACAGTGCAGCACTCCCTCGGTACTGACCCTCTGACGGTGCGGCACTCCCTCAGTACTGACTCTCTGACAGTGCAGCACTCCCTCAGAACTGACCCTCTGACACTGCAGCACTCTCTCAGTGCTTCCTCTCTGATTGTGCAGCACTCCCTCAGTACTGACTCTCTGACAGTGCAGCACTCCTTCAGTACTGACCCTCTGACAGTGCAGCACTCCCTCAGTATTGACCCTCCGACAGTGCAGCACTCCCTCAGTGCTGACTCTCTGACAGTGCAGAACTCCCTCAGTACTGACTTTCTGACAGTTCAGCCCTCTCTCAGTACTGACTCTCTGACAGTGCAGCACTCCCTCAGTACTGACCTTCTGACACTGCAGCACCCCCTCAGAACTGACCTACTGACACTGCAGCACTCCCTCAGTATTGACCCTCCGACAGTGCAGCCCTCTCTCAGTGCTGACTCTCTGACAGTGCAGCACTCCCTCAGAACTGACCTTCTGACACTGCAGCACCCTCTCTGTGCTGACCCTCTGACAGTGCAGCTCTCCCTCAGAACTGACTCTCTGACAGTGCAGCACTCCCTCAGTACTGACCCTCTGACAGTGCAGCTCTCCATCAGTATTGACTCTCCGACAGTGCAGCACTCCCTCAGTGCTGACTCTCTGACAGTGCAGAACTCCCTCAGTACTGAGCCTCTGACAGTGCAGCTCTCCCTTAGTGCTGACCCTCTGACAGTGCAGCACTCCCTCAGTACTGACTCTCTGACAGTGCAGCACTCCTTCAGTACTGACCCTTTGACAGTGCAGCACTCCCTCAGTATTGACCCTCCGACAGTGCAGCACTCCCTCAGTGCTGACTCTCTGACAGTGCATAACTCCCTCAGTACTGACCCTCTGACAGTGCAGCACTCCCTCAGTACTGATTCTCTGACAGTGCAGCACTCCCCCAGTACTGACTCTCTGACAGAGCAGCACTCCCTCAGTACTGACCCTCTGACAGTGGAGAGCTCCCTAAGTGCTGACCCTCTAACACTGCAGCAATCCCTCAATACTGACTCTCTGACAGTGCAGCACTCCCTCGGTACTGACTCTCTGACAATGCAGCACTCCCTCAGCACTGACCCTCTGACGGTGCGGCACTCCCTCAGTACTGACTCTCTGACAGTGCAGCACTCCCTCAGTACTGACCCTCTGACAGTGCAGCACTCCCTCTGTACTGACCCTCTGACACTGCAGCACTCTCTCAGTGCTGACTCTCTGATAGTGCAGCAATCCCTCGGTACTGACGCTCTGACAGTGCAGCACTCCCTCAGAACTGACCCTCTGACGGTGCGGCACTCCCTCAGTACTGACCCTCCGACAGTGCAGCACTCCCTCAGTGCTGACTCTCTGACAGTGCAGAACTCCCTCAGTACTGACCTTCTGTCAGTTCAGCCCTCTCTCAGTACTGACTCTCTGACAGTGCAGCACTCCCTCAGTACTGACCTTCTGACACTGCAGCACCCCCTCAGAACTGACCTTCTGACACTGCAGCACTCCCTCAGTATTGACCCTCCGACAGTGCAGCACTCTCTCAGTGCTGACTCTCTGACAGTGCAGCACTCCCTCAGAACTGACGTTCTGACACTGCAGCACCCCCTCTGTGCTGACCCTCTGACAGTGCAGCACTCCCTCAGTACTGACTCTCCGACAGTGCAGCACTCCCTCAGTACTGACCCTCTGACAGTGCAGCTCTCCCTCAGAACTGACTCTCTGACAGTGCAGCACTCCCTCAGTACTGACCCTCTGACAGTGCAGCTCTCCATCAGTATTGACCCTCCGACAGTGCAGAACTCCCTCAGTGCTGACTCTCTGACAGTGCAGAACACCCTCAGTACTGACCCTCTGACAGTGCAGCTCTCCCTTAGTACTGACTCTCTGACAGTGCAGCACTCCCCTAGTACTGACTCTCTGACAGTGCAGCACTCCCTCAGTACTGACACTCTGACAGTGCAGCGCTCCCTCAGTACTGACTCTCCGACAGTGCAGCACTCCCTCAGTACTGACCCTCTCACACTGCAGCACTTCCTCAGTGCTGACTCTTTGATAGTGCAGCACACCCACAGTACTGACTCTCTGACAGTGCAGCACTCCCTCAGTACTGACACTCTGACAGTGCAACACTCCCTCAGTACTGACACTCTGACAGTGCAGCACTCCCTCAGTACTGACTCTCCGACAGTGCAGCACTCCCTCAGTACTGACCCTCTGACACTGCAGCACTTCCTCAGTGCTGACTCTTTGATAGTGCAGCACACCCACAGTACTGACTCTCTGACAGTGCAGCACTCCCTCAGTACTGACCCTCTGACAGTGCAGCACTCCCTCAGTACTGACACTCCGACAGTGCAGCAATCACTCAGTGCTGACTCTCTGACAGTGCAGAACTCCCTCAGTACTGAATCTCTGACAGTGCAGCATTCCCTCAGTACTGACCCTCTGACACTGCAGCACTCCCTCAGTGCTGACCCTCTGACAGTGCAGAACTCCCTCAGTACTGACCCTCTGACAGTGCAGCACTCTCTCAGTCCTGACTCTCTGACATTGCAGCACTCCCTCAGTACTGACTCTCTGACAGTGCAGCACTCCCTCAGTATTGAATCTCTGACACTGCAGCACCCCCTCAGTGCTGACCCTCTGACAGTGCAGCACTCTCTCAGTACTGACTCTCCGACAGTGCAGCACTCCCTCAGTACTGACCCTCTGACAGTGCAGCTCTTCCTAAGAACTGACACTCTGACAGTGCAGCACTCCCTCAGTACTGACCCTCTGACAGCGCAGCTCTCCATCAGTATTGACCCTCCGACAGTGCAGCACTCCCTCAGTGCTGACTCTCTAACAGTGCAGAACTCCGTCAGTACTGACCCTCTGACAGTGCAGCTCTCCATCAGTATTGACCTTCCGACAGTGCAGCACTCCCTCAGTGCTGACTCTCTGACAGTGCAGAACTCCCTCAGTACTGAGCCTCTGACAGTGCAGCGCTCTCGCAGTACTGACTCTCTGACAGTGCAGAACTCCCTCAGTGCTGACCCTCTAACAGTGCAGCACTCCCTCAGTACTGAGTCTCTGACAGTGCAGCACTCCCTAAGTACTGACTCTCCGACAGTGCAGCACTCCCTCAGTATTGACCCTCTGACACTGCAGCACTTCCTCAGTGCTGACTCTCTGATAGTGCAGCACTCCCACAGTACTGACTCTCTGACATTGCAGCACTACATCAGTACTGACCCTCTGACAGTGCAGCAATCCCTCAGTACTGACCCTCCGACAGTGCAGCACTCCCTCAGTGCTGACTCTCTTACAGTGCAGAACTCCCTCAGTACTGACCCTCTGACAGTGCAGCATTCCCTCAGTACTGACTCTCCGATAGTGCACCACTCCTCAATACTGACTCTCCGACAGTGCAGCACTCCCTCAGTGCTGACTCTCTGACAGTGCAGCACTCCCTCAGTGCTGAATCTCTGACAATGCAGAACTCCCTCAGTACTGACCCTCTGACAGTGCAGCACTCCCTCAGTACTGACTCTCTGACAGTGCAGCACTGCCTCAGTGCTGACTCTCTGACAATGCAGAACTCCCTCAGTACTGACTCTCTGACAGTGCAGCACTTCCTCAGTACTGACCCTCTGACAGTGCAGCACTCTCTCAGTACTGAATCTCTGACAGGGCAGCAGTCCCTCTGTACTGACCATCTGACAGTGCGGAACTCCCTCAGTGCTGACCCTCTGACAGTGAAGCACTCCCTCAGTGCTGACTCTCTGACAGTGCATCACTCCCTCAGTATTGACTCTCTGACAGTGCAGCATTCCCTCAGTACTGACCCTCTGACAGTGCTGCACTCCCTCAGTACTGACTCTCTGACAATGCAGCACTCCCTCAGTACTGACCCTCTGACAGTGCAGAACTCCCTCAGTGCTGACCCTCTGACAGTGCAGCACTCCCTCAGTACTGACTCTCTGACAGTGCAGCGCTCCCTCAGTACTGACTCTCTGACAGTGCAGCACTCCCTCAGTACTGACCCTCGGATTGTGCAGCACTCCGTCAGTACTGACTTTCTGACAGTGCAGCACTCCCTCAGTACTGACCCTCTGACTGTGCAGAGCTCCCTCAGTACTGACCCTCTAACACTGCAGCAATCCCTCAGTACTGACTCTCTGACAGTGCAGCACTCCCTCGGTACTGACGCTCTGACAGTGCAGCACTCCCTCAGTACTGACCCTCTGACGGTGCGGCACTCCCTCAGTACTGAGTCTTTGACAGTGCAGCACTCCCTCAGTACTGACCCTCTGACAGTGCAGCACTCCCACAGTACTGACCCTCTGACACTGCAGCACTCTCTCAGTGCTGACTCTCTGATAGTGCAGCACTCCCTCAGTACTGACTCTCTGACAGTGCAGCACTCCCTCAGTACTGACTCTCTCTCAGTGCAGCGCTCCCTCATTACTGACTCTCTGACAGTGCAGCACTCCCACAGTACTGACCCTCTGATTGTGCAGCACTCCGTCAGTACTGACTTTCTGACAGTGCAGCACTCCCTCAGTACTGACCCTCTGACAGTGCAGAGCTCCCTCAGTGCTGACCCTCTAACACTGCAGCAATCCCTCAGTACTGACTCTCTGACAGTGCAGCACTCCCTCGGTACTGACGCTCTGACAGTGCAGCACTCCCTCAGTAGAAACCCTCTGACGGTGCGGCACTCCCTCAGTCCTGACTCTCTGACAGTGCAGCACTCCCTCAGTACTGACCCTCTCACACTGCAGCACCCTCTCAGTGCTGACTCTCTGATAGTGTAGCACTCCCTCAGTACTGACTCTCTGACAGTGCAGCACTCGTTCAGTACTGACCCTTTGCCAGTGCAGCACTCCCTCAGTATTGACCCTCCGACAGTGCAGCACTCCCTCAGTGCTGACTCTCTGACAGTGCAGAACTCCCTCAGTACTGACCTTCTGACAGTGCAGCCCTCTCTCAGTACTGACTCTCCGACAGTGCAGCACTCCCTCAGTGCTGACCGTCTGACAGTGCAGCACTCCCCCAGTACTGACTTTCCGACAGTGCAGCACTCCCCCAGTGCTGACTCTCTGACAGTGCAGAACTCCCTCAGTACTGACACTCTGACAGTGCAGCGCTCTCTCAGTACTGACTCTCTGACAGTGCAGCACTCCCTCAGTACTGACTCTCCGACAGTGCAGCACTCCCTCAGTGCTGACTCTCTGACAGTGCAGCACTCCGTCAGTACTGACCCTCTGACAGTGCAACAGTCCCTTAGTACTGACCCTCTGACAGTGCAGCACTCCCTCAGTACTGATTCTCTGACAGTGCAGCACTCCCCCAGTACTGACTCTCTGACAGTGCAGCACTCCCTCAGTACTGACCCTCTGAAAGTGCAGAGCTCCCTAAGTGCTGACCCTCTAACACTGCAGCAATCCCTCAGTACTGACTCTCTGACAGTGCAGCACTCCCTCAGTGCTGACCCTCTGACAGTGCAGAACTCCCTCATTACTGACCCTCTGACAGTGCAGCACTCTCTCAGTCCTGACTCTCTGACTGTGCAGCACTCCCTCAGTACTGACTCTCTGACAATGCAGCACTCCCTCAGTACTGACCCTCTGACAGTGCAGAACTCCCTCAGTGCTGACCCTCTAACAGTGCAGCGCTCTCTCAGTACTGACGCTCTGACAGTGCAGCACTCCCTCAGTGCTGACTCTCTGACAGTGCAGCACTCCCTCAGTACTGACCCTCTGACACTGCAGCACTTCCTCAGTGCTGACTCTCTGATAGTGCAGCACTCCCACAGTACAGACTCTCTGACAGTGCAGCACTACCTCAGTACTGACCCTCTGACAGTGCAGCACTCCCTCAGTACTGACCCTCCGACAGTGCAGCACTCCCTCAGTGCTGACTCTCTGACAGTGCAGAACTCCCTCAGTACTGAATCTCTGACAGTGCAGCATTCCCTCAGTACTGACCCTCTGACACTGCAGCACTCCCTCAATGCTGACCCTCTGACAGTGCAGAACTCCCTCAGTACTGACCCTCTGACAGTGCAGCATTCCCTCAGTACTGACTCTCCGATAGTGCACCACTCCTCAATACTGACTCTCCGACAGTGCAGCACTCCCTCAGTGCTGACTCTCTGACAGTGCAGCACTCCCTCAGTGCTGACTCTCTGACAATGCAGAACTCCCTCAGTACTGACCCTCTGACAGTGCAGCACTCCCTCAGTACTGACTCTCTGACAGTGCAGCACTGCCTCAGTGCTGACTCTCTGACAATGCAGAACTCCCTCAGTACTGACCCTCTGACAGTGCAGCACTTCCTCAGTACTGACCCTCTGACAGTGCAGCACTCTCTCAGTACTGAATCTCTGACAGGGCAGCAGTCCCTCTGTACTGACCATCTGACAGTGCGGAACTCCCTCAGTGCTGACCCTCTGACAGTGAAGCACTCCCTCAGTGCTGACTCTCTGACAGTGCAGCACTCCCTCAGTATTGACTCTCTGACAGTGCAGCATTCCCTCAGTACTGACCCTCTGACAGTGCTGCACTCCCTCAGTACTGACTCTCTGACAATGCAGCACTCCCTCAGTACTGACCCTCTGACAGTGCAGAACTCCCTCAGTGCTGACCCTCTGACAGTGCAGCACTCCCTCAGTACTGACTCTCTGACAGTGCAGCACTCCCTCAGTACTGACTCTCTGACAGTGCAGCGCTCCCTCAGTACTGACTCTCTGACAGTGCAGCACTCCCTCAGTACTGACCCTCGGATTGTGCAGCACTCCGTCAGTACTGACTTTCTGACAGTGCAGCACTCCCTCAGTACTGACCCTCTGACTGTGCAGAGCTCCCTCAGTACTGACCCTCTAACACTGCAGCAATCCCTCAGTACTGACTCTCTGACAGTGCAGCACTCCTTCAGTACTGACGCTCTGACAGTGCAGCACTCCCTCAGTACTGACCCTCTGACGGTGCGGCACTCCCTCAGTACTGAGTCTTTGACAGTGCAGCACTCCCTCACTACTGACCCTCTGACACTGCAGCACTCTCTCAGTGCTGACTCTCTGATAGTGCAGCACTCCCTCAGTACTGACTCTCTGACAGTGCAGCACTCCGTCAGTACTGACTTTCTGACAGTGCAGCACTCCCTCAGTACTGACCCTCTGACAGTGCAGAGCTCCCTCAGTGCTGACCCTCTAACACTGCAGCAATCCCTCAGTACTGACTCTCTGACAGTGCAGCACTCCCT
The DNA here is from genome assembly GCF_047496885.1 of Scyliorhinus torazame. Lineage (NCBI taxonomy): Eukaryota > Metazoa > Chordata > Chondrichthyes > Carcharhiniformes > Scyliorhinidae > Scyliorhinus > Scyliorhinus torazame. Next base: position 214,942,569 of record NC_092707.1, read on the forward strand.
CGGTACTGACGCTCTGACAGTGCAGCACTCCCTCAGTACAAACCCTCTGACGGTGCGGCACTCCCTCAGTCCTGACTCTCTGACAATGCAGCACTCCCTCAGTACTGAACCTCTCACACTGCAACACCCTCTCAGTGCTGACTCTCTGATAGTGTAGCACTCCCTCAGTACTGACTCTCTGACAGTGCAGCACTCGTTCAGTACTGACCCTTTGCCAGTGCAGCACTCACTCAGTATTGACCCTCCGACAGTGCAGCACTCCCTCAGTGCTGACTCTCTGACAGTGCAGAACTCCCTCAGTACTGACCTTCTGACAGTGCAGCCCTCTCTCAGTACTGACTCTCCGACAGTGCAGCACTCCCTCAGTGCTGACCGTCTGACAGTGCAGCACTCCCCCAGTACTGACTTTCCGACAGTGCAGCACTCCCCCAGTGCTGACTCTCTGACAGTGCAGAACTCCCTCAGTACTGACACTCTGACAGTGCAGCGCTCTCTCAGTACTGACTCTCTGACAGTGCAGCACTCCCTCAGTACTGACTCTCCGACAGTGCAGCACTCCCTCAGTGCTGACTCTCTGACAGTGCAGCACTCCGTCAGTACTGACCCTCTGACAGTGCAACAGTCCCTTAGTACTGACCCTCTGACAGTGCAGCACTCCCTCAGTACTGATTCTCTGACAGTGCAGCACTCCCCCAGTACTGACTCTCTGACAGTGCAGCACTCCCTCAGTACTGACCCTCTGAAAGTGCAGAGCTCCCTAAGTGCTGACCCTCTAACACTGCAGCAATCCCTCAGTACTGACTCTCTGACAGTGCAGCACTCCCTCAGTGCTGACCCTCTGACAGTGCAGAACTCCCTCAGTACTGACCCTCTGACAGTGCAGCACTCTCTCAGTCCTGACTCTCTGACTGTGCAGCACTCCCTCAGTACTGACTCTCTGACAATGCAGCACTCCCTCAGTACTGACCCTCTGACAGTGCAGAACTCCCTCAGTGCTGACCCTCTAACAGTGCAGCACTCTCTCAGTACTGACTCTCTGACAGTGCAGCACTCCCTCAGTGCTGACTCTCTGACAGTGCAGCACTCCCTCAGTACTGACCCTCTGACACTGCAGCACTTCCTCAGTGCTGACTCTCTGATAGTGCAGCACTCCCACAGTACAGACTCTCTGACAGTGCAGCACTACCTCAGTACTGACCCTCTGACAGTGCAGCACTCCCTCAGTACTGACCCTCCGACAGTGCAGCACTCCCTCAGTGCTGACTCTCTGACAGTGCAGAAGTCCCTCAGTACTGAATCTCTGACAGTGCAGCATTCCCTCAGTACTGACCCTCTGACACTGCAGCACTCCCTCAATGCTGACCCTCTGACAGCGCAGCACTCCCTCAGTACTGACCCTCTGACAGTGCAGCATTCCCTCAGTACTGACTCTCCGATTGTGCACCACTCCTCAATACTGACTCTCCGACAGTGCAGCACTCCCTCAGTGCTGACTCTCTGGCAGTGCAGCACTCCCTCAGTACTGACTCTCTGACAGTGCAGCATTCCCTCAGTACTGACTCTGCGACAGTCAAGCACTGCCTCAGTGCTGACACTCTGACAATGCAGAACTCCCTCAGTACTGACCCTCTGACAGTGCAGCACTCCCTCAGTACTGACTCACTGACAGTGCAGCACTGCCTCAGTGCTGACTCTCTGACAATGCAGAACTCCCTCAGTACTGACCCTCTGACAGTGCAGCACTTCCTCAGTACTGACCCTCTGACAGTGCAGCACTCTCTCAGTACTGAATCTCTGACAGGGCAGCAGTCCCTCTGTACTGACCCTCTGACAGTGCGGAACTCCCTCAGTGCTGACCCTCTGACAGTGAAGCACTCCCTCAGTGCTGACTCTCTGACAGTGCAGCACTCCCTCAGTATTGACTCTCTGACAGTGCAGCACTCCCTCAGTATTGACTCTCTGACAGTGCTGCACTCCCTCAGTACTGAATCTCTGACAATGCAGCACTCCCTCAGTACTGACCCTCTGACAGTGCAGAACTCTCTCAGTGCTGACCCTCTGACAGTGCAGCACTCCCTCAGTACTGACTCTCTGACAGTGCAGCGCTCCCTCAGTACTGACTCTCTGACAGTGCAGCACTCCCTCAATACTGACCCTCTGATTGTGCAGCACTCCGTCAGTACTAACTTTCTGACAGTGCAGCACTCCCTCAGTACTGACCCTCTGACAGTGCAGAGCTCCCTCAGTGCTGACCCTCTAACACTGCAGCAATCCCTCAGTACTGACTCTCTGACAGTACAGCACTCCCTCGGTACTAACGCTCTGACAGTGCAGCACTCCCTCAGTACTGACCCTCTGACGGTGCGGCACTCCCTCAGTACTGACTCTCTGACAGTTCAGCACTCCCTCAGTACTGACCCTCTGACAGTGCAGCACTCCCTCAGTACTGACCCTCTGACACTGCAGCACTCTCTCAGTGCTGACTCTCTGATAGTGCAGCACTCCCTCAGTACTGACTCTCTGACAGTGCAGCACTCCCTCAGTACTGACTCTCTCACAGTGCAGCGCTCCCTCATTACTGACTCTCTGACAGTGCAGCACTCCCACAGTACTGACCCTCTGATTGTGCAGCACTCCGTCAGTACTGACTCTCTGACAGTGCAGCACTCCCTCAGTACTGACCCTATGACAGTGCAGAGCTCCCTCAGTGCTGACCCTCTAACACTGCAGCAATCCCTCAGTACTGACTCTCTGACAGTGCAGCACTCCCTCGGTACTGACGCTCTGACAGTGCAGCACTCCCTCAGTACTGACCCTCTGACGGTGCGGCACTCCCTCAGTCCTGACTCTCTGACAGTGCAGCACTCCCTCAGTACTGACCCTCTGACACTGCAGCACTCTCTCAGTGCTGACTCTCTGATAGTGCAGCACTCCCTCAGGACTGACTCTCTGACAGTGCAGCACTCGTTCAGTACTGACCCTTTGACAGTGCAGCACTCCCTCAGTATTGACCCTCCGACAGTGCAGCACTCCCTCAGTGCTGACTCTCTGACAGTGCAGAACTCCCTCAGTACTGACCTTCTGACAGTGCAGCCCTCTCTCAGTACTGACTCTCCGACAGTGCAGCACTCCCTCAGTGCTGACCGTCTGACAGTGCAGCACTCCCCCAGTACTGACTTTCCGACAGTGCAGCACTCCCTCAGTGCTGACTCTCTGACAGTGCAGAACTCCCTCAGTACTGACACTCTGACAGTGCAGCGCTCTCTCAGTACTGACCCTCTGACAGTGAAGCACTCCCTCAGTGCTGACTCTCTGACAGTGCAGCACTCCCTCAGTATTGACTCTCTGACAGTGCAGCACTCCCTCAGTACTGAACCTCTGACAGTGCTGCACTCCCTCAGTACTGACTCTCTGACAATGCAGCACTCCCTCAGTACTGACCCTCTGACAGTGCAGAACTCTCTCAGTGCTGACCCTCTGACAGTGCAGCACTCCCTCAGTACTGACTCTCTGACAGTGCAGCGCTCCCTCAGTACTGACTCTCTGACAGTGCAGCACTCCCTCAATACTGACCCTCTGATTGTGCAGGACTCCGTCAGTACTAACTTTCTGACAGTGCAGCACTCCCTCAGTACTGACCCTCTGACAGTGCAGAGCTCCCTCAGTGCTGACCCTCTAACACTGCAGCAATCCCTCAGTACTGACTCTCTGACAGTACAGCACTCCCTCGGTACTGACGCTCTTACAGTGCAGCACTCCCTCAGTACTGACTCTCTCGCAGTGCAGCGCTCCCTCATTACTGACTCTCTGACAGTGCAGCACTCCCACAGTACTGACCCTCTGATTGTGCAGCACTCCGTCAGTACTGACTCTCTGACAGTGCAGCACTCCCTCAGTACTGACCCTCTGACAGTGCAGAGCTCCCTCAGTGCTGACCCTCTAACACTGCAGCAATCCCTCAGTACTGACCCTCTGACGGTGCGGCACTCCCTCAGTACTGACCCTCTGACGGTGCGGCACTCCCTCAGTCCTGACTCTCTGACAGTGCAGCACTCACTCAGTACTGACCCTCTGACACTGCAGCACTCTCTCAGTGCTGACTCTCTGATAGTGCAGCACTCCCTCAGGACTGACTCTCTGACAGTGCAGCACTCGTTCAGTACTGACCCTTTGACAGTGCAGCACTCCCTCAGTATTGACCCTCCGACAGTGCAGCACACCCTCAGTGCTGACTCTCTGACAGTGCAGAACTCCCTCAGTACTGACCTTCTGACAGTGCAGCCCTCTCTCAGTACTGACTCTCCGACAGTGCAGCACTCCCTCAGTGCTGACCGTCTGACAGTGCAGCACTCCCCCAGTACTGACTTTCCGACAGTGCAGCACTCCCTCAGTGCTGACTCTCTGACAGTGCAGAACTCCCTCAGTACTGACACTCTGACAGTGCAGCGCTCTCTCAGTACTGACTCTCTGACAGTGCAGCACTCCCTCAGTACTGACTCACCGACAGTGCAGCTCTCCCTCAGTACTGACTCTCTGACAGTGCAGCACTCCCTCAGTACTGACCCTCTGACAGTGCAGCACTCCCTCAGTACTGATTCTCTGACAGTGCAGCACTCCCTCAGTACTGACTCTCTGACAGTGCAGCACTCCCTCGGTACTGACGCTCTGACAGTGCAGCACTCCCTCAGTACTGACCCTCTGACGGTGCGGCACTCCCTCAGTACTGACTCTCTGACAGTGCAGCACTCCCTCTGTACTGACCCTCTGACAGTGCAGCACTACCACAGTACTGACCCTCTGACACTGCAGCACTCTCTCAGTGCTGACTCTCTGATAGTGCAGCACTCCCTCAGTACTGACTCTCTGACAGTGCAGCACTCCCTCAGTACTGACTCTCTCACAGTGCAGCGCTCCCTCATTACTGACTCTCTGACAGTGCAGCACTCCCACAGTACTGACCCTCTGATTGTGCAGCACTCCGTCAGTACTGACTCTCTGACAGTGCAGCACTCCCTCAGTACTGACCCTCTGACAGTGCAGAGCTCCGTCAGTGCTGACCCTCTAACACTGCAGCAATCCCTCAGTACTGACTCTCTGACAGTGCAGCACTCCCTCGGTACTGACGCTCTGACAGTGCAGCACTCCCTCAGTACTGACCCTCTGACGGTGCGGCACTCCCTCAGTACTGAATCTCTGACAGGGCAGCAGTCCCTCAGTACTGACCCTCTGACAGTGCTGCACTCCCTCAGTACTGACTCTCTGACAATGCAGCACTCCCTCAGTACTGACCCTCTGACAGTGCAGAACTCCGTCAGTACTAACTTTCTGACAGTGCAGCACTCCCTCAGTACTGACCCTCTGACAGTGCAGAGCTCCCTCAGTGCTGACCCTCTGACAGTGCAGTACTCCGTCAGTACTAACTTTCTGACAGTGCAGCACTCCCTCAGTACTGACCCTCTGACAGTGCAGCACTCTCTCAGTGCTGACTCTCTGATAGTGCAGCACTCCCTCAGTACTGACTCTCTGACACTGCAGCACTCCCTCAGTACTGACTCTCTCACAGTGCAGCGCTCCCTCATTACTGACTCTCTGACAGTGCAGCACTCCCACAGTACTGACCCTCTGATTGTGCAGCACTCCGTCAGTACTGACTCTCTGACAGTGCAGCACTCCCTCAGTACTGACCCTCTGACAGTGCAGAGCTCCCTCAGTGCTGACCCTCTAACACTGCAGCAATCCCTCAGTACTGACTCTCTGACAGTGCAGCACTCCCTCGGTACTGACGCTCTGACAGTGCAGCACTCCCTCAGTACTGACCCTCTGACGGTGCGGCACTCCCTCAGTCCTGACTCTCTGACAGTGCAGCACTCCCTCAGTACTGACCCTCTGACACTGCAGCACTCTCTCAGTGCTGACTCTCTGATAGTGCAGCACTCCCTCAGGACTGACTCTCTGACAGTGCAGCACTCGTTCAGTACTGACCCTTTGACAGTGCAGCACTCCCTCAGTATTGACCCTCCGACAGTGCAGCACTCCCTCAGTGCTGACTCTCTGACAGTGCAGAACTCCCACAGTACTGACCTTCTGACAGTGCAGCCCTCTCTCAGTACTGACTCTCCGACAGTGCAGCACTCCCTCAGTGCTGACCGTCTGACAGTGCAGCACTCCCCCAGTACTGACTTTCCGAAAGTGCAGCACTCCCTCAGTGCTGACTCTCTGACAGTGCAGAACTCCCTCAGCACTGACACTCTGACAGTGCAGCGCTCTCTCAGTACTGACTCTCTGACAGTGCAGCACTCCCTCAGTACTGACTCACCGACAGTGCAGCTCTCCCTCAGTACTGACTCTCTGACAGTGCAGCACTCCCTCAGTACTGACCCTCTGAGAGTGCAGCACTCCCTCAGTACTGATTCTCTGACAGTGCAGCACTCCCTCAGTACTGACTCTCTGACAGTGCAGCACTCCCTCGGTACTGACGCTCTGACAGTGCAGCACTCCCTCAGTACTGACCCTCTGACGGTGCGGCACTCCCTCAGTACTGACTCTCTGACAGTGCAGCACTCCCTCTGTACTGACCCTCTGACAGTGCAGCACTCCCACAGTACTGATCCTCTGACACTGCAGCACTCTCTCAGTGCTGACTCTCTGATAGTGCAGCACTCCCTCAGTACTGACTCTCTGACAGTGCAGCACTCCCTCAGTACTGACTCTCTCACAGTGCAGCGCTCCCTCATTACTGATTCTCTGACAGTGCAGCACTCCCACAGTACTGACCCTCTGATTGTGCAGCACTCCGTCAGTACTGACTCTCTGACAGTGCAGCACTCCCTCAGTACTGACCCTCTGACAGTGCAGAGCTCCCTCAGTGCTGACCCTCTAACACTGCAGCAATCCCTCAGTACTGACTCTTTGACAGTGCAGCACTCCCTCGGTACTGACGCTCTGACAGTGCAGCACTCCCTCAGTACTAACCCTCTGACGGTGCGGCACTCCCTCAGTCCTGACTCTCTGACAGTGCAGCACTCCCTCAGTACTGACCCTCTGACAGTGCAGCACTCCCTCAGTACTGACTCTCTGACAGTGCAGAACTCCCTCAGTGTTGACCCTCTAACAGTGCAGCACTCCCTCAGTACTGACTCTCTGACAGGGCAGCAGTCCCTCTGTACTGACCCTCTGACAGTGCGGAACTCCCTCAGTGCTGATCCTCTGACAGTGAAGCACTCCCTCAGTGCTGACTCTCTGACAGTGCAGCACTCCCTCAGTATTGACCCTCTGACAGTGCAGCACTCCCTCAGTACTGACCCTCTGACAGTGCTGCACTCCCTCAGTACTGACTCTCTGACAATGCAGCACGCCCTCAGTACTGACCCTCTGACAGTGCAGAACTCTCTCAGTGCTGTCCCTCTGACAGTGCAGCACTCCCTCAGTACTGACTCTCTGACAGTGCAGCGCTCCCTCAGTACTGACTCTCTGACAGTGCAGCACTCCCTCAGTACTGACCCTCTGATTGTGCAACACTCCGTTAGTACTGACTTTCTGACAGTGCAGCACCCCTCAGTACTGACCCTCTGACAGTGCAGAGCTCCCTCAGTGCTGACCCTCTAACACTGCAGCAATCCCTCAGTACTGACTCTCTCACAGTGCAGCACTCCCTCGGTACTGACGCTCTGACAGTGCAGCACTCCCTCAGTACTGACTCTCTGACAGTGCAGCACTCCCTCAGTACTGACCCTCTGACACTGCAGCACTCTCTCAGTGCTGACTCTCTGATAGTGCAGCACTCCCTCAGTACTGACTCTCTGACAGTGCAGCACTCCCTCAGTACTGACTCTCTCACAGTGCACCGCTCCCTCATTACTGACTCTCTGACAGTGCAGCACTCCCACAGTACTGACCCTCTGATTGTGCATCACTCCGTCAGTACTGACTCTCTGACAGTGCAGCACTCCCTCAGTACTGACCCTCTGACAGTGCAGAGCTCCCTCAGTGCTGACCCTCTGACAGTGCAGCGCTCCCTCAGTACTGACTCCCTGACAGTGCAGCACTCCCTCAGTACTGACCCTCTGATTGTGCAGCACTCCGTCAGTACTGACTTTCTGACAGTGCAGCACTCCCTCAGTACTGACCCTCTGACAGTGCAGAGCTCCCTCAGTGCTGACCCTCTAACACTGCAGCAATCCCTCAGTACTGACTCTCTGACAGTGCAGCACTCCCTCGGTACTGACGCTCTGACAGTGCAGCACTCCCTCAGTACTGACCCTCTGACGGTGCGGCACTCCCTCAGTACTGACTCTCTGACAGTGCAGCACTCCCTCAGTACTGACCCTCTGACAGTGCAGCACTCCCTCAGTACTGACCCTCTGACACTGCAGCACTCTCTCAGTGCTGACTCTGATAGTGCAGCACACCCTCAGTACTGACTCTCTGACAGTGCAGCACTCCCTCAGTACTGACTCTCTCACAGTGCAGCGCTCCCTCATTACTGACTCTCTGACAGTGCAGCACTCCCACAGTACTGACCCTCTGATTGTGCAGCACTCCGTCAGTACTTACTCTTTGACAGCGCAGCACTCCCTCAGTACTGACCCTCTGACAGTGCCGAGCTCCCTCAGTGCTGACCCTCTCACAGTGCAGCAATCCCTCAGTACTGACTCTCTGACAGTGCAGCACTCCCTCGGTACTGACGCTCTGACAGTGCAGCACTCCCTCAGTACTAACCCTCTGACGGTGCGGCACTCCCTCAGTCCTGACTCTCTGACAGTGCAGCACTCCCTCAGTACTGACCCTCTGACACTGCAGCACTCGTTCAGTACTGACCCTTTGACAGTGCAGCACTCCCTCAGTATTGACCCTCCGACAGTGCAGCACTCCCTCAGTGCTGACTCTCTCACAGTGCAGAACTCCCTCAGTACTGACCTTCTGACAGTGCAGCCCTCTCTCAGTACTGACTCTCCGACAGTGCAGCACTCCCTCAGTGCTGACCGTCTGACAGTGCAGCACTCCCCCAGTACTGAATTTCCGACAGTGCAGCACTCCCCCAGTGCTGACTCTCTGACAGTGCAGAACTCCCTCAGTACTGACACTCTGACAGTGCAGCGCTCTCTCAGTACTGACTCTCTGACACTGCAGCACTCTCTCAGTGCTGACTCTCTGATAGTGCAGCACTGCCTCAGTACTGACTCTCTGACAGTGCAGCACTCCCTCAGTACTGACTCTCTGACAGTGCAGCACTCCCTCAGTACTGAATCTCTGACAGTGCAGCACTGCCTCAGTGCTGACTCTCTGACAATGCAGAACTCCCTCAGTACTGACCCTCTGACAGTGCAGCACTTCCTCAGTACTGACCCTCTGACAGTGCAGCACTCTCTCAGTACTGAATCTCTGACAGGGCAGCAGTCACTCTGTACTGACCCTCTGACAGTGCGGAACTCCCTCAGTGCTGACCCTCTGACAGTGAAGCACTCCCTCAGTGCTGACTCTCTGACAGTGCAGCACTCCCTCAGTATTGACTCTCTGACAGTGCAGCATTCCCTCAGTACTGACCCTCTGACAGTGCTGCACTCCCTCAGTACTGACTCTCTGACAATGCAGCACTCCCTCAGTACTGACCCTCTGACAGTGCAGAACTCCCTCAGTGCTGACCCTCTGACAGTGCAGCACTCCCTCAGTACTGACTCTCTGACAGTGCAGCGCTCCCTCAGTACTGACTCTCTGACAGTGCAGCACTCCCTCAGTACTGACCCTCTGATTATGCAGCACTCCGTCAGTACTGACTTTCTGACAGTGCAGCACTCCCTCAGTACTGACCCTCTGACAGTGCAGAGCTCCCTCAGTGCTGACCCTCTAACACTGCAGCAATCCCTCAGTACTGACTCTCTGACAGTGCAGCACTCCCTCGGTACTGACGCTCTGACAGTGCAGCACTCCCTCAGTACTGACCCTCTAACGGTGCGGCACTCTCTCAGTGCTGACTCTCTGATAGTGCAGCACTCCCTCAGTACTGACTCTCTGACAGTGCAGCACCCTCTCAGTGCTGACTCTCTGATAGTGCAGCACTCCCTCAGTACTGACTCTCTGACAGTGCAGCACTCGTTCAGTACTGACCCTTTGACAGTGCAGCACTACCTCAGAATTGACCCTCCGACAGTGCAGCACTCCCTCAGTGCTGACTCTCTGACAGTGCAGAACTCCCTCAGTACTGACCTTCTGACAGTGCAGCCCTCTCTCAGTACTGACTCTCCGACAGTGCAGCACTCCCTCAGTGCTGACCGTCTGACAGTGCAGCACTCCCCCAGTACTGACTTTCCGACAGTGCAGCACTCCCCCAGTGCTGACTCTCTGACAGTGCAGAACTCCCTCAGTACTGACACTCTGACAGTGCAGCGCTCTCTCAGTACTGACTCTCTGACAGTGCAGCACTCCCTCAGTACTGACTCTCCGACAGTGCAGCACTCCCTCGGTACTGACGCTCTGACAGTGCAGCACTCCCTCAGTACTAACCCTCTGACGGTGCGGCACTCCCTCAGTCCTGACTCTCTGACAGTGCAGCACTCCCTCAGTACTGACCCTCTCTCTGACACTGCAGCACTCGTTCAGTACTGACCCTTTGACAGTGCAGCACTCCCTCAGTATTGACCCTCCGACAGTGCAGCACTCCCTCAGTGCTGACTCTCTCACAGTGCAGAATTCCCTCAGTACTGACCTTCTGACAGTGCAGCCCTCTCTCAGTACTGACTCTCCGACAGTGCAGCACTCCCTCAGTGCTGACCGTCTGACAGTGCAGCACTCCCCCAGTACTGACTTTCCGACAGTGCAGCACTCCCCCAGTGCTGACTCTCTGACAGTGCAGAACTCCCTCAGTACTGACACTCTGACAGTGCAGCGCTCTCTCAGTACTGACTCTCTGACACTGCAGCACTCTCTCAGTGCTGACTCTCTGATAGTGCAGCACTGCCTCAGTACTGACTCTCTGACAGTGCAGCACTCCCTCAGTACTGACTCTCTGACAGTGCAGCACTCCCTCAGTACTGAATCTCTGACAGTGCAGCACTGCCTCAGTGCTGACTCTCTGACAATGCAGAACTCCCTCAGTACTGACCCTCTGACAGTGCAGCACTTCCTCAGTACTGACCCTCTGACAGTGCAGCACTCTCTCAGTACTGAATCTCTGACAGGGCAGCAGTCACTCTGTACTGACCCTCTGACAGTGCGGAACTCCCTCAGTGCTGACCCTCTGACAGTGAAGCACTCCCTCAGTGCTGACTCTCTGACAGTGCAGCACTCCCTCAGTATTGACTCTCTGACAGTGCAGCATTCCCTCAGTACTGACCCTCTGACAGTGCTGCACTCCCTCAGTACTGACTCTCTGACAATGCAGCACTCCCTCAGTACTGACCCTCTGACAGTGCAGAACTCCCTCAGTGCTGACCCTCTGACAGTGCAGCACTCCCTCAGTACTGACTCTCTGACAGTGCAGCGCTCCCTCAGTACTGACTCTCTGACAGTGCAGCACTCCCTCAGTACTGACCCTCTGATTATGCAGCACTCCGTCAGTACTGACTTTCTGACAGTGCAGCACTCCCTCAGTACTGACCCTCTGACAGTGCAGAGCTCCCTCAGTGCTGACCCTCTAACACTGCAGCAATCCCTCAGTACTGACTCTCTGACAGTGCAGCACTCCCTCGGTACTGACGCTCTGACAGTGCAGCACTCCCTCAGTACTGATCCTCTAACGGTGCGGCACTCTCTCAGTGCTGACTCTCTGATAGTGCAGCACTCCCTCAGTACTGACTCTCTGACAGTGCAGCACCCTCTCAGTGCTGACTCTCTGATAGTGCAGCACTCCCTCAGTACTGACTCTCTGACAGTGCAGCACTCGTTCAGTACTGACCCTTTGACAGTGCAGCACTCCCTCAGAATTGACCCTCCGACAGTGCAGCACTCCCTCAGTGCTGACTCTCTGACAGTGCAGAACTCCCTCAGTACTGACCTTCTGACAGTGCAGCCCTCTCTCAGTACTGACTCTCCGACAGTGCAGCACTCCCTCAGTGCTGACCGTCTGACAGTGCAGCACTCCCCCAGTACTGACTTTCCGACAGTGCAGCACTCCCCCAGTGCTGACTCTCTGACAGTGCAGAACTCCCTCAGTACTGACACTCTGACAGTGCAGCGCTCTCTCAGTACTGACTCTCTGACAGTGCAGCACTCCCTCAGTACTGACTCTCCGACAGTGCAGCACTCCCTCAGTGCTGACTCTCTGACAGTGCAGCACTCCGTCAGTACTGACCCTCTGACAGTGCAGCAGTCCCTTAGTACTGACCCTCTGACAGTGCAGCACTCCCTCAGTACTGATTCTCTGACAGTGCAGCACTCCCCCAGTACTGACTCTCTGACAGTGCAGCACTCCCTCAGTACTGACCCTCTGAAAGTGCAGAGCTCCCTAAGTGCTGACCCTCTAACACTGCAGCAATCCCTCAGTACTGACTCTCGGACAGTGCAGCACTCCCTCAGTGCTGACCCTCTGACAGTGCAGAACTCCCTCAGTACTGACCCTCTGACAGTGCAGCACTCCCTCAGTACTGACTCTCTGACAATGCAGCACTCCCTCAGTACTGACCCTCTGACAGTGCAGAACTCCCTCAGTGCTGACCCTCTAACAGTGCAGCACTCCCTCAGTACTGACTCTCTGACAGTGCAGCACTCCCTCAGTGCTGACTCTCTGACAGTGCAGCACTCCCTCAGTACTGACCCTCTGACACTGCAGCACTTCCTCAGTGCTGACTCTCTGATAGTGCAGCACTCCCACAGTACTGACTCTCTGACAGTGCAGCACTACCTCAGTACTGACCCTCTGACAGTGCAGCACTCCCTCAGTACTGACCCTCCGACAGTGCAGCACTCCCTCAGTGCTGACTCTCTGACAGTGCAGAACTCCCTCAGTACTGAATCTCTGACAGTGCAGCATTCCCTCAGTACTGACCCTCTGACACTGCAGCTTTCCCTCAATGCTGACCCTCTGACAGCGCAGCCCTCCCTCAGTACTGACCCTCTGACAGTGCAGCATTCCCTCAGTACTGACTCTCCGATTGTGCACCACTCCTCAATACTGACTCTCCGACAGTGCAGCACTCTCTCAGTACTGAATCTCTGACAGGGCAGCAGTCCCTCTGTACTGAACCTCTGACAGTGCGGAACTCCCTCAGTGCTGACCCTCTGACAGTGAAGGACTCCCTCAGTGCTGACTCTCTGACAGTGCAGCACTCCCTCAGTATTGACCCTCCGACAGTGCAGCACTCCCTCAGTGCTGACTCTCTCACAGTGCAGAACTCCCTCAGTACTGACCTTCTGACAGTGCAGCCCTCTCTCAGTACTGACTCTCCGACAGTGCAGCACTCCCTCAGTGCTGACCGTCTGACAGTGCAGCACTCCCCCAGTACTGAATTTCCGACAGTGCAGCACTCCCCCAGTGCTGACTCTCTGACAGTGCAGAACTCCCTCAGTACTGACACTCTGACAGTGCAGCGCTCTCTCAGTACTGACTCTCTGACACTGCAGCACTCTCTCAGTGCTGACTCTCTGATAGTGCAGCACTGCCTCAGTACTGACTCTCTGACAGTGCAGCACTCCCTCAGTACTGACTCTCTGACAGTGCAGCACTCCCTCAGTACTGAATCTCTGACAGTGCAGCACTGCCTCAGTGCTGACTCTCTGACAATGCAGAACTCCCTCAGTACTGACCCTCTGACAGTGCAGCACTTCCTCAGTACTGACCCTCTGACAGTGCAGCACTCTCTCAGTACTGAATCTCTGACAGGGCAGCAGTCACTCTGTACTGACCCTCTGACAGTGCGGAACTCCCTCAGTGCTGACCCTCTGACAGTGAAGCACTCCCTCAGTGCTGACTCTCTGACAGTGCAGCACTCCCTCAGTATTGACTCTCTGACAGTGCAGCATTCCCTCAGTACTGACCCTCTGACAGTGCTGCACTCCCTCAGTACTGACTCTCTGACAATGCAGCACTCCCTCAGTACTGACCCTCTGACAGTGCAGAACTCCCTCAGTGCTGACCCTCTGACAGTGCAGCACTCCCTCAGTACTGACTCTCTGACAGTGCAGCGCTCCCTCAGTACTGACTCTCTGACAGTGCAGCACTCCCTCAGTACTGACCCTCTGATTATGCAGCACTCCGTCAGTACTGACTTTCTGACAGTGCAGCACTCCCTCAGTACTGACCCTCTGACAGTGCAGAGCTCCCTCAGTGCTGACCCTCTAACACTGCAGCAATCCCTCAGTACTGACTCTCTGACAGTGCAGCACTCCCTCGGTACTGACGCTCTGACAGTGCAGCACTCCCTCAGTACTGACCCTCTAACGGTGCGGCACTCTCTCAGTGCTGACTCTCTGATAGTGCAGCACTCCCTCAGTACTGACTCTCTGACAGTGCAGCACCCTCTCAGTGCTGACTCTCTGATAGTGCAGCACTCCCTCAGTACTGACTCTCTGACAGTGCAGCACTCGTTCAGTACTGACCCTTTGACAGTGCAGCACTACCTCAGAATTGACCCTCCGACAGTGCAGCACTCCCTCAGTGCTGACTCTCTGACAGTGCAGAACTCCCTCAGTACTGACCTTCTGACAGTGCAGCCCTCTCTCAGTACTGACTCTCCGACAGTGCAGCACTCCCTCAGTGCTGACCGTCTGACAGTGCAGCACTCCCCCAGTACTGACTTTCCGACAGTGCAGCACTCCCCCAGTGCTGACTCTCTGACAGTGCAGAACTCCCTCAGTACTGACACTCTGACAGTGCAGCGCTCTCTCAGTACTGACTCTCTGACAGTGCAGCACTCCCTCAGTACTGACTCTCCGACAGTGCAGCACTCCCTCGGTACTGACGCTCTGACAGTGCAGCACTCCCTCAGTACTAACCCTCTGACGGTGCGGCACTCCCTCAGTCCTGACTCTCTGACAGTGCAGCACTCCCTCAGTACTGACCCTCTGACACTGCAGCACTCGTTCAGTACTGACCCTTTGACAGTGCAGCACTCCCTCAGTATTGACCCTCCGACAGTGCAGCACTCCCTCAGTGCTGACTCTCTCACAGTGCAGAATTCCCTCAGTACTGACCTTCTGACAGTGCAGCCCTCTCTCAGTACTGACTCTCCGACAGTGCAGCACTCCCTCAGTGCTGACCGTCTGACAGTGCAGCACTCCCCCAGTACTGACTTTCCGACAGTGCAGCACTCCCCCAGTGCTGACTCTCTGACAGTGCAGAACTCCCTCAGTACTGACACTCTGACAGTGCAGCGCTCTCTCAGTACTGACTCTCTGACACTGCAGCACTCTCTCAGTGCTGACTCTCTGATAGTGCAGCACTGCCTCAGTACTGACTCTCTGACAGTGCAGCACTCCCTCAGTACTGACTCTCTGACAGTGCAGCACTCCCTCAGTACTGAATCTCTGACAGTGCAGCACTGCCTCAGTGCTGACTCTCTGACAATGCAGAACTCCCTCAGTACTGACCCTCTGACAGTGCAGCACTTCCTCAGTACTGACCCTCTGACAGTGCAGCACTCTCTCAGTACTGAATCTCTGACAGGGCAGCAGTCACTCTGTACTGACCCTCTGACAGTGCGGAACTCCCTCAGTGCTGACCCTCTGACAGTGAAGCACTCCCTCAGTGCTGACTCTCTGACAGTGCAGCACTCCCTCAGTATTGACTCTCTGACAGTGCAGCATTCCCTCAGTACTGACCCTCTGACAGTGCTGCACTCCCTCAGTACTGACTCTCTGACAATGCAGCACTCCCTCAGTACTGACCCTCTGACAGTGCAGAACTCCCTCAGTGCTGACCCTCTGACAGTGCAGCACTCCCTCAGTACTGACTCTCTGACAGTGCAGCGCTCCCTCAGTACTGACTCTCTGACAGTGCAGCACTCCCTCAGTACTGACCCTCTGATTATGCAGCACTCCGTCAGTACTGACTTTCTGACAGTGCAGCACTCCCTCAGTACTGACCCTCTGACAGTGCAGAGCTCCCTCAGTGCTGACCCTCTAACACTGCAGCAATCCCTCAGTACTGACTCTCTGACAGTGCAGCACTCCCTCGGTACTGACGCTCTGACAGTGCAGCACTCCCTCAGTACTGATCCTCTAACGGTGCGGCACTCTCTCAGTGCTGACTCTCTGATAGTGCAGCACTCCCTCAGTACTGACTCTCTGACAGTGCAGCACCCTCTCAGTGCTGACTCTCTGATAGTGCAGCACTCCCTCAGTACTGACTCTCTGACAGTGCAGCACTCGTTCAGTACTGACCCTTTGACAGTGCAGCACTCCCTCAGAATTGACCCTCCGACAGTGCAGCACTCCCTCAGTGCTGACTCTCTGACAGTGCAGAACTCCCTCAGTACTGACCTTCTGACAGTGCAGCCCTCTCTCAGTACTGACTCTCCGACAGTGCAGCACTCCCTCAGTGCTGACCGTCTGACAGTGCAGCACTCCCCCAGTACTGACTTTCCGACAGTGCAGCACTCCCCCAGTGCTGACTCTCTGACAGTGCAGAACTCCCTCAGTACTGACACTCTGACAGTGCAGCGCTCTCTCAGTACTGACTCTCTGACAGTGCAGCACTCCCTCAGTACTGACTCTCCGACAGTGCAGCACTCCCTCAGTGCTGACTCTCTGACAGTGCAGCACTCCGTCAGTACTGACCCTCTGACAGTGCAGCAGTCCCTTAGTACTGACCCTCTGACAGTGCAGCACTCCCTCAGTACTGATTCTCTGACAGTGCAGCACTCCCCCAGTACTGACTCTCTGACAGTGCAGCACTCCCTCAGTACTGACCCTCTGAAAGTGCAGAGCTCCCTAAGTGCTGACCCTCTAACACTGCAGCAATCCCTCAGTACTGACTCTCGGACAGTGCAGCACTCCCTCAGTGCTGACCCTCTGACAGTGCAGAACTCCCTCAGTACTGACCCTCTGACAGTGCAGCACTCCCTCAGTACTGACTCTCTGACAATGCAGCACTCCCTCAGTACTGACCCTCTGACAGTGCAGAACTCCCTCAGTGCTGACCCTCTAACAGTGCAGCACTCCCTCAGTACTGACTCTCTGACAGTGCAGCACTCCCTCAGTGCTGACTCTCTGACAGTGCAGCACTCCCTCAGTACTGACCCTCTGACACTGCAGCACTTCCTCAGTGCTGACTCTCTGATAGTGCAGCACTCCCACAGTACTGACTCTCTGACAGTGCAGCACTACCTCAGTACTGACCCTCTGACAGTGCAGCACTCCCTCAGTACTGACCCTCCGACAGTGCAGCACTCCCTCAGTGCTGACTCTCTGACAGTGCAGAACTCCCTCAGTACTGAATCTCTGACAGTGCAGCATTCCCTCAGTACTGACCCTCTGACACTGCAGCTTTCCCTCAATGCTGACCCTCTGACAGCGCAGCCCTCCCTCAGTACTGACCCTCTGACAGTGCAGCATTCCCTCAGTACTGACTCTCCGATTGTGCACCACTCCTCAATACTGACTCTCCGACAGTGCAGCACTCTCTCAGTACTGAATCTCTGACAGGGCAGCAGTCCCTCTGTACTGAACCTCTGACAGTGCGGAACTCCCTCAGTGCTGACCCTCTGACAGTGAAGGACTCCCTCAGTGCTGACTCTCTGACAGTGCAGCACTCCCTCAGTATTGACTCTCTGACAGTGCAGCACTCCCTCAGTACTGACCCTCTGACAGTGCTGCACTCCCTCAGTACTGACTCTCTGACAATGCAGCACTCCCTCAGTACTGACCCTCTGACAGTGCAGAACTCTCTCAGTGCTGACCCTCTGACAGTGCAGCACTCCCTCAGTACTGACTCTCTGACAGTGCAGCGCTCCCTCAGTACTGACTCTCTGACAGTGCAGCACTCCCTCAGTACTGACCCTCTGATTGTGCAGCACTCCGTCAGTCCTAACTTTCTGACAGTGCAGCACTCCCTCAGTACTGACCCTCTGACAGTGCAGAGCTCCCTCAGTGCTGACCCTCTAACACTGCAGCAATCCCTCAGCACTGACTCTCTGACAGTGCAGCACTCCCTCGGTACTGACGCTCTGACAGTGCAGCACTCCCTCAGTACTGACCCTCTGACGGTGCGGCACTCCCTCAGTACTGACTCTCTGACAGTGCAGCACTCCCTCAGTACTGACCCTCTGACAGTGCAGCACTCCCTCAGTACTGACCCTCTGACACTGCAGCACTCTCTCAGTGCTGACTCTCTGATATTGCAGCACTCCCTCAGTACTGACTCTCTGACAGTGCAGCACTCCCTCAGTACTGACTCTCTCACAGTGCAGCGCTCCCTCATTACTGACTCTCTGACAGTGCAGCACTCCCACAGTACTGACCCTCTGATTGTGCAGCACTCCGTCAGTACTGACTCTCTGACAGTGCAGCACTCCCTCAGTACTGACCCTCTGACAGTGCAGAGCTCCCTCAGTGCTGACCCTCTAACACTGCAGCAATCCCTCAGTACTGACTCTCTGACAGTGCAGCACTCCCTCGGTACTGACGCTCTGACAGTGCAACACTCCCTCAGTACTGACCCTCTGACGGTGCGGCACTCCCTCAGTACTGATTCTCTGACAGTGCAGCACTCCCCCAGTACTGACTCTCTGACAGTGCAGCACTCCCTCAGTACTGACCCTCTGAAAGTGCAGAGCTCCCTAAGTGCTGACCCTCTAACACTGCAGCAATCCCTCAGTACTGACTCTCTGACAGTGCAGCACTCCCTCAGTGCTGACCCTCTGACAGTGCAGAACTCCCTCAGTACTGACCCTCTGACAGTGCAGCACTCCCTCAGTACTGACTCTCTGACAATGCAGCACTGCCTCAGTACTGACCCTCTGACAGTGCAGAACTCCCTCAGTGCTGACCCTCTAACAGTGCAGCACTCCCTCAGTACTGACTCTCTGACAGTGCAGCACTCCCTCAGTGCTGACTCTCTGACAGTGCAGCACTCCCTCAGTACTGACCCTCTGACACTGCAGCACTTCCTCAGTGCTGACTCTCTGATAGTGCAGCACTCCCACAGTACTGACTCTCTGACAGTGCAGCACTACCTCAGTACTGACCCTCTGACAGTGCAGCACTCCCTCAGTACTGACCCTCCGACAGTGCAGCACTCCCTCAGTGCTGACTCTCTGACAGTGCAGAACTCCCTCAGTACTGAATCTCTGACAGTGCAGCATTCCCTCAGTACTGACCCTCTGACACTGCAGCTTTCCCTCAATGCTGACCCTCTGACAGCGCAGCACTCCCTCAGTACTGACCCTCTGACAGTGCAGCATTCCCTCAGTACTGACTCTCCGATTGTGCACCACACCTCAATACTGACTCTACGACAGTGCAGCACTCTCTCAGTACTGAATCTCTGACAGGGCAGCAGTCCCTCTGTACTGAACCTCTGACAGTGCGGAACTTCCTCAGTGCTGACCCTCTGACAGTGAAGGACTCCCTCAGTGCTGACTCTCTGACAGTGCAGCACTCCCTCAGTATTGACTCTCTGACAGTGCAGCACTCCCTCAGTACTGACCCTCTGACAGTGCTGCACTCCCTCAGTACTGACTCTCTGACAATGCAGCACTCCCTCAGTACTGACCCTCTGACAGTGCAGAACTCTCTCAGTGCTGACCCTCTGACAGTGCAGCACTCCCTCAGTACTGACTCTCTGACAGTGCAGCGCTCCCTCAGTACTGACTCTCTGACAGTGCAGCACTCCCTCAGTACTGACCCTCTGATTGTGCAGCACTGCGTCAGTACTAACTTTCTGACAGTGCAGCACTCCCTCAGTACTGACCCTCTGACAGTGCAGAGCTCCCTCAGTGCTGACCCTCTAACACTGCAGCAATCCCTCAGTACTGACTCTCGACAGTGCAGCACTCCCTCGGTCCTGACGCTCTGACAGTGCAGCACTCCCTCAGTACTGACCCTCTGACGGTGCGGCACTCCCTCAGTACTGACTCTCTGACAGTGCAGCACTCCCTCAGTACTGACCCTCTGACAGTGCAGCACTCCCTCAGTACTGACCCTATGACACTGCAGCACTCTCTCAGTGCTGACTCTCTGATATTGCAGCACTCCCTCAGTACTGACTCTCTGACAGTGCAGCACTCCCTCAGTACTGACTCTCTCACAGTGCAGCGCTCCCTCATTACTGACTCTCTGACAGTGCAGCACTCCCTCAGTACTGACCCTCTGACAGTGCAGAGCTCCCTCAGTGCTGACCCTCTAACACTGCAGCAATCCCTCAGTACTGACTCTCTGACAGTGCAGCACTCCCTCGGTACTGACGCTCTGACAGTGCAGCACTCCCTCAGTACTGACCCTCTGACGGTGCGGCACTCCCTCAGTCCTGACTCTCTGACAGTGCAGCACTCCCTCAGTACTGACCCTCTGACACTGCAGCACTCTCTCAGTGCTGACTGTCTGATAGTGCAGCACTCCCTCAGGACTGACTCTCTGACAGTGCAGCACTCCTTCAGTATTGACCCTCCGACAGTGCAGCACTCCCTCAGTGCTGACTCTCTGACAGTGCAGAACTCCCTCAGTACTGACCTTCTGACAGTGCAGCCCTCTCTCAGTACTGACTCTCCGACAGTGCAGAACTCCCTCAGTACTGACACTCTGACAGTGCGGCGCTCTCTCAGTACTGACTCTCTGACAGTGCAGCACTCCCTCAGTACTGACTCACCGACAGTGCAGCTCTCCCTCAGTACTGACTCTCTGACAGTGCAGCACTCCCTCAGTACTGACCCTCTGACAGTGCAGCACTCCCTCAGTACTGATTCTCTGACAGTGCAGCACTCCCTCAGTACTGACTCTCGGACAGTGCAGCACTCCCTCGGTACTGACGCTCTGACAGTGCAGAACTCCCTCAGTACTGACCCTCTGACGGTGCGGCACTCCCTCAGTACTGACTCTCTGACAGTGCAGCACTCCCTCTGTACTGACCCTCTGACACTGCAGCACTCTCTCAGTGCTGACTCTCTGATAGTGCAGCACTCCCTCAGTACTGACTCTCTGACAGTGCAGCACTCGTTCAGTACTGGCCCTTTGACAGTGCAGCACTCCCTCAGTATTGACCCTCCGACAGTGCAGCACTCCCTCAGTGCTGACTCTCTGACAGTGCAGAACTCCCTCAGTACTGACCTTCTGACAGTGCAGCCCTCTCTCAGTACTGACTCTCCGATAGTGCAGCACTCCCTCAGTGCTGACCGTCTGACAGTGCAACACTCCCCCAGTACTTACTTTCCGACAGTGCAGCACTCCCCCAGTGCTGACTCTCTGACAGTGCAGAACTCCCTCAGTGCTGACCCTCTGACAGTGCAGCACTGCCTCAGTACTGACTCTCTGACAGTGCAGCACTCCCTCAGTACTGACTCTCTGACAGTGCAGCACTCCCTCAGTACTGACTCTCTGACAGTGCAGCACTGCCTCAGTGCTGACTCTCTGACAATGCAGAACTCCCTCAGTACTGACCCTCTGACAGTGCAGCACTTCCTCAGTACTGACCCTCTGACAGTGCAGCACTCTCTCAGTACTGAATCTCTGACAGTGCAGCACTCCCACAGTACTGACCCTCTGATTGTGCAGCACTCCGTCAGTACTGACTCTCTGACAGGGCAGCAATCCCTCAGTACTGACTCTCTGACAGTGCAGCACTCCCTCAGTGCTAACTCTCTGACAGTGCAGCACTCCCTCAGTATTGACTCTCTGACAGTGCAGCACTCCCTCAGTACTGACCCTCTGACAGTGCTGCACTCCCTCAGTACTGACTCTCTGACAATGCAGCACTCCCTCAGTACTGACCCTCTGACAGTGCAGAACTCTCTCAGTGCTGTCCCTCTGACAGTGCAGCACTCCCTCAGTACTGACTCTCTGACAGTGCAGCGCTCCCTCAGTACTGACTCTCTGACAGTGCAGCACTCCCTCAGTACTGACCCTCTGATTGTGCAGCACTCCGTCAGTACTGACTTTCTGACAGTGCAGCACTCCCTCAGTACTGACCCTCTGACAGTGCAGAGCTCCCTCAGTGCTGACCCTCTAACACTGCAGCAATCCCTCAGTACTGACTCTCTGACAGTGCAGCACTCCCTCGGTACTGACGCTCTGACAGTGCAGCACTCCCTCAGTACTGACCCTCTGACGGTGCGGCACTCCCTCAGTACTGACTCTCTGACAGTGCAGCACTCCCTCTGTACTGACCCTCTGATAGTGCAGCACTCCCTCAGTACTGACCCTCTGACACTGCAGCACTCTCTCAGTGCTGACTCTCTGATAGTGCAGCACTCCCTCAGTACTGACTCTCTGACAGTGCAGCACTCCCTCAGTACTGACTCTCTCACAGTGCAGCGCTCCCTCATTACTAACTCTCTGACAGTGCAGCACTCCCACAGTACTGAACGTCTGATTGTGCAGCACTCCGTCAGTACTGACTCTCTGACAGTGCAGCACTCCCTCAGTACTGACCCTCTGACAGTGCCGAGCTCCCTCAGTGCTGACCCTCTCACACTGCAGCAATCCCTCAGTACTGACTCACCGACAGTGCTGCTCTCCCTCAGTACTGACTCTCTGACAGTGCAGCACTCCCTCAGTACTGACCCTCTGACAGTGCAGCACTCCCTCAGTACTGATTCTCTGACAGTGCAGCACTCCCACAGTACTGAACGTCTGATTGTGCAGCACTCCGTCAGTACTGACTCTCTGACAGTGCAGCACTCCCTCAGTACTGACCCTCTGACAGTGCCGAGCTCCCTCAGTGCTGACCCTCTCACACTGCAGCAATCCCTCAGTACTGACTCTCTCACAGTGCAGCGCTCCCTCATTACTGACTCTCTGACAGTGCAGCACTCCCACAGTACTGACCCTCTGATTGTGCAGCACTCCGTCAGTACTGACTCTCTGACAGTGCAGCACTCCCTCAGTACTGACCCTCTGACAGTGCAGAGCTCCCTCAGTGCTGACCCTCTAACACTGCAGCAATCCCTCAGTACTGACTCTCTGACAGTGCAGCACTCCCTCAGTCCTGACTCTCTGGCAGTGCAGCACTCGCTCAGTACTGACCCTCTGACACTGCAGCACTCTCTCAGTGCTGACTCTCCGACAGTGCAGCTCTCCCTCAGTACTGACCCTCTGACGGTGCGGCACTCCCTCAGTCCTGACTCTCTGGCAGTGCAGCACTCCCTCAGTACTGACTCTCTGACAGTGCAGCACTCCCTCGGTACTGACATTCTGACAGTTCAGCGCTCTCTCAGTACTGACTCTCTGACAGTGCAGCACTCCCTCAGTACTGACTCACCGACAGTGCAGCTCTCCCTCAGTACTGACTCTCTGACAGTGCAGCACTCCCTCAGTACTGACCCTCTGACAGTGCAGCACTCCCTCAGTACTGACCCTCTGACGGTGCGGCACTCGCTCAGTACTGACTCTCTGACAGTGCAGCACTCCCTCTGTACTGACCCTCTGACAGTGCAGCACTCCCACATTTCTGACCCTCTGACACTGCAGCACTCTCTCAGTGCTGACTCTCTGATAGTGCAGCACTCCCTCATTACTGACTCTCTGACAGTGCAGCACTCCCTCGGTACTGACGCTCTGACAGTGCAGCACTCCCTCATTACTGACCCTCTGACGGTGCGGCACTCCCTCAGTCCTGACTCTCTGACAGTGCAGAACTCCCTCAGTACTAACCTTCTGACAGTGCAGCCCTCTCTCAGTACTGACTCTCTGACAGTGCAGCACTCCCTCAGTACTGACCCTCTGACAGTGCAGCACTCCCTCAGTACTGATTCTCTGACAGTGCAGCACTCCCTCAGTACTGACTCTCTGAGAGTGCAGCACTCCCTCGGTACTGACGCTCTGACAGTGCAGCACTCCCTCAGTACTGACCCTCTGACGGTGCGGCACTCGCTCAGTACTGACTCTCTGACAGTGCAGCACTCCCTCTGTACTGACCCTCTGACAGTGCAGCACTCCCACATTTCTGACCCTCTGACACTGCAGCACTCTCTCAGTGCTGACTCTCTGATAGTGCAGCACTCCCTCATTACTGACTCTCTGACAGTGCAGCACTCCCTCGGTACTGACGCTCTGACAGTGCAGCACTCCCTCATTACTGACCCTCTGACGGTGCGGCACTCCCTCAGTCCTGACTCTCTGACAGTGCAGAACTCCCTCAGTACTAACCTTCTGACAGTGCAGCCCTCTCTCAGTACTGACTCTCCGACAGTGCAGCACTCCCTCAGTGCTGACCGTCTGACAGTGCAGCACTCCCCCAGTACTGACTTTCCGACAGTGCAGCACTCCCCCAGTGCTGACTCTCTGACAGTGCAGAACTCCCTCAGTACTGACACTCTGACAGTGCAGCGCTCTCTCAGTACTGACCCTCTGACAGTGCAGCACTCTCTCAGTACTGAATCTCTGACAGGGCAGCAGTCCCTCTGTACTGACCCTCTGACAATGCGGAACTCCCTCAGTGCTGACCCTCTCACAGTGAAGCACTCCCTCAGTGCTGACTCTCTGACAGTGCAGCACTCCCTCAGTATTGACTCTCTGACAGTGCAGCACTCCCTCAGTACTGACTCTCTGAGAGTGCAGCGCTCCCTCAGTACTGACTCTCTGACAGTGCAGCACTCCCTCAGTACTGACCCTCTGATTGTGCAGCACTCCGTCAGTACTGACTTTCTGACAGTGCAGCACTCCCTCAGTACTGTACCTCTGACAGTGCAGAGCTCCCTCAGTGCTGACCCTCTAACACTGCAGCAATCCCTCAGTACTGACTCTCTGACAGTGCAGAACTCCCTCGGTACTGACGCTCTGACAGTGCAGCACTCCCTCAGTACTGACCCTCTGATGGTGCGGCACTCCCTCAGTACTGACTCTCTGACAGTGCAGCACTCCCTCAGTACTGACCATCTGACAGTGCAGCACTCCCTCAGTACTGACCCTCTGACACTGCAGCACTCTCTCAGTGCTGACTCTCTGATAGTGCAGCACTCCCTCAGTACTGACTCTCTGACAGTGCAGCACTCCCTCAGTACTGACTCTCTCACAGTGCAGCGCTCCCTCATTACTGACTCTCTGACAGTGCAGCACTCCCACAGTACTGACCCTCTGATTGTGCAGCACTCCGTCAGTACTGACTCTCTGACAGTGCAGCACTCCCTCAGTACTGACCCTCTGACAGTGCAGAGCTCCCTCAGTGCTGACCCTCTAACACTGCAGCAATCCCTCAGTACTGACTCTCTGACAGTGCAGAACTCCCTCGGTACTGACGCTCTGACAGTGCAGCACTCCCTCAGTACTGACCCTCTGACGGTGCGGCACTCCCTCAGTCCTGACTCTCTGGCAGTGCAGCACTCCCTCAGTACTGACCCTCTGACACTGCAGCACTCTCTCAGTGCTGACTCTCCGACAGTGCAGCACTCCCTCAGTGCTGACTCTCTGACAGTGCAGAACTCCCTCATTACTGACATTCTGACAGTTCAGCGCTCTCTCAGTACTGACTCTCTGACAGTGCAGCACTCCCTCAGTACTGACTCACCGACAGTGCTGCTCTCCCTCAGTACTGACTCTCTGACAGTGCAGCACTCCCTCAGTACTGACCCTCTGACAGTGCTGCACTCCCTCAGTACTGATTCTCTGACAGTGCAGCACTCCCTCAGTACTGACTCTCTGAGAGTGCAGCACTCCCTCGGTACTGACGCTCTGACAGTGCAGCACTCCCTCAGTACTGACCCTCTGACGGTGCGGCACTCCCTCAGTACTGACTCTCTGACAGTGCAGCACTCCCTCTGTACTGACCCTCTGACAGTGCAGCACTCCCACATTTCTGACCCTCTGACACTGCAGCACTCTCTCAGTGCTGACTCTCTGAGAGTGCAGCACTCCCTCAGTACTGACTCTCTGACAGTGCAGCACTCGTTCAGTACTGACCCTTTGACAGTGCAGCACTCCCTCAGTATTGACCCTCCGAAAGTGCAGCACTCCCTCAGTGCTGACTCTCTGACAGTGCAGAACTCCCTCAGTACTGACCTTCTGACAGTGCAGCCCTCTCTCAGTACTGACTCTCCGACAGTGCAGCACTCCCTCAGTGCTGACCGTCTGACAGTGCAGCACTCCCCCAGTACTGACTTTCCGACAGTGCAGCACTCCCCCAGTGCTGACTCTCTGACAGTGCAGAACTCCCTCAGTACCGACACTCTGACAGTGCAGCGCTCCCTCAGTACTGACTCTCCGACAGTACAGCACTCCCTCAGTGCTGACCCTCTGACAGTGCAGCACTCCGTCAGTACTGACCCTTTGACAGTGCAGCACTCCCTCAGTATTGACCCTCCGAAAGTGCAGCACTCCCTCAGTGCTGACTCTCTGACAGTGCAGAACTCCCTCAGTACTGACCTTCTGACAGTGCAGCCCTCTCTCAGTACTGACTCTCCGACAGTGCAGCACTCCCTCAGTGCTGACCGTCTGACAGTGCAGCACTCCCCCAGTACTGACTTTCCGACAGTGCAGCACTCCCCCAGTGCTGACTCTCTGACAGTGCAGAACTCCCTCAGTACCGACACTCTGACAGTGCAGCGCTCCCTCAGTACTGACTCTCCGACAGTACAGCACTCCCTCAGTGCTGACCCTCTGACAGTGCAGCACTCCGTCAGTACTGACCCTCTGACAGTGCAGCACTCCCTCAGTGCTGACTCTCTGACAGTGCAGAACTCCCTCAGTCCTGACACTCTGACAGTTCAGCGCTCTCTCAGTACTGACTCTCTGACAGTGCAGCACTCCCTCAGTACTGACTCACCGACAGTGCAGCTCTCCCTCAGTACTGACTCTCTGACAGTGCAGCACTCCCACAGTACTGACCCTCTGACAGTGCAGCACTCCCTCAGTACTGATTCTCTGACAGTGCAGCACCCCCTCAGTACTGACTCTCTGAGAGTGCAGCACTCCCTCCGTACTGACGCTCTGACAGTGCAGCACTCCCTCAGTACTGACCCTCTGACGGTGCGGCACTCCCTCAGTACTGACTCTCTGACAGTGCAGCACTCCCTCAGTACTGACCCTCTGACGGTGCGGCACTCCCTCAGTACTGACTCTCTGACAGTGCAGCACTCCCTCTGTACTGACCCTCTGACAGTGCAGCACTCCCACATTTCTGACCCTCTGACACTGCAGCACTCTCTCAGTGCTGACTCTCTGATAGTGCAGCACTCCCTCAGTACTGACTCTCTGACAGTGCAGCACTCGTTCAGTACTGACCCTTTGACAGTGCAGCACTCCCTCAGTATTGACCCTCCGACAGTGCAGCACTCCCTCAGTGCTGACTCTCTGACAGTGCAGAACTCCCTCAGTACTGACCTTCTGACAGTGCAGCCCTCTCTCAGTACTGACTCTCCGACAGTGCAGCACCCCTCAGTGCTGACCGTCTGACAGTGCAGCACTCCCCCAGTACTGACTTTCCGACAGTGCAGCACTCCCCCAGTGCTGACTCTCTGACAGTGCAGAACTCCCTCTGTACCGACACTCTGACAGTGCAGCGCTCCCTCAGTACTGACTCTCCGACAGTGCAGCACTCCCTCAGTGCTGACTCTCTGACAGTGAGGCACTCCGTCAGTACTGACCCTCTGACAGTGCAGCAGTCCCTTAGTACTGACCCTCTAACACTGCAGCAATCCCTCAGTACTGAATCTCTGACAGTGCAGCACTCCCTCAGTGCTGACCCTATGACAGTGCAGAACTCTCTCAGTACTGACCCTCTGACAGTGCAGCACTCTCTCAGTCCTGACTCTCTGACTGTGCAGCACTCCCTCAGTACTGACACTCTAACACTGCAGCAATCCCTCAGTACTGACCCTCTGACAGTGCAGAACTCCCTCAGTACTGACTCTCTGACAGTGCAGCACTCCCTCAGTGCTGACTCTCTGACAGTGCAGCACTCCCTCAGTGCTGACTCTCTGACAGTGCAGCACTCCCTCAGTATTGACCCTCTGACACTGCAGCACTTCCTCAGTGCTGACTCTCTGATAGTGCAGCACTCCCACAGTACTGACTCTCTGACAGTGCAGCACTGCCTCAGTACTGACCCTCCGACAGTGCAGCACTCACCCAGTGCTGACTCTCTGACAGTGCAGAACTCCCTCAGTACTGACACTCTGACAGTGCAGCACTCCCTCAGTACTGACTCTCTGACACTGCAGCACTCTCTCAGTGCTGACTCTCTGATAGTGCAGCACTGCCTCAGTACTGACTCTCTGACAGTGCAGCACTCCCTCAGTACTGACTCTCTGACAGTGCAGCACTGCCTCAGTGCTGACTCCCTGACAATGCAGAACTCCCTCAGTACTGACCCTCTGACAGTGCAGCACTTCCTCAGTACTGACCCTCTGACAGTGCAGCACTCTCTCAGTCCTGACTCTCTGAGAGTGCAGCACTCCCTCGGTACTGACGCTCTGACAGTGCAGCACTCCCTCAGTACTGACCCTCTGACGGTGCGGCACTCCCTCAGTACTGACTCTCTGACAGTGCAGCACTCCCTCTGTACTGACCCTCTGACAGTGCAGCACTCCCACATTTCTGACCCTCTGACACTGCAGCACTCTCTCAGTGCTGACTCTCTGATAGTGCAGCACTCCCTCATTACTGACTCTCTGACAGTGCAGCACTCCCTCGGTACTGACGCTCTGACAGTGCAGCACTCCCTCAGTACTGACCCTCTGACGGTGCGGCACTCCCTCAGTCCTGACTCTCTGACAGTGCAGCACTCCCTCAGTACTGACCCTCTGACACTGCAGCACTCGTTCAGTACTGACCCTTTGACAGTGCAGCACTCCCTCAGTATTGACCCTCCGACAGTGCAGAACTCCCTCAGTGCTGACTCTCTGGCAGTGCAGAACTCCCTCAGTACTGACCTTCTGACAGTGCAGCCCTCTCTCAGTACTGACTCTCCGACAGTGCAGCACTCCCTCAGTGCTGACCGTCTGACAGTGCAGCACTCCCCCAGTACTGACTTTCCGACAGTGCAGCACTCCCCCAGTGCTGACTCTCTGACAGTGCAGAACTCCCTCAGTACTGACACTCTGACAGTGCAGCGCTCTCTCAGTACTGACTCTCTGACAGTGCAGCACTCCCTCAGTACTGACTCTCTGACACTGCAGCACTCTCTCAGTGCTGACTCTCTGATAGTGCAGCACTGCCTCAGTACTGACTCTCTGACAGTGCAGCACTCCCTCAGTACTGACTCTCTGACAGTGCAGCACTCCCTCAGTACTCACTCTCTGACAGTGCAGCACTGCCTCAGTGCTGACTCTCTGACAATGCAGAACTCCCTCAGTACTGACCCTCTGACAGTGCAGCACTTCCTCAGTACTGACCCTCTGACAGTGCAGCACTCTCTCAGTACTGAATCTCTGACAGGGCAGCAGTCCCTCTGTACTGACCCTCTGACAGTGCGGAACTCCCTCAGTGCTGACCCTCTCACAGTGAAGCACTCCCTCAGTGCTGACTCTCTGACAGTGCAGCACTCCCTCAGTATTGACTCTCTGACAGTGCAGCACTCCCTCAGTACTGACCCTCTGACAGTGCTGCACTCCCTCAGTACTGACTCTCTGACAATGCAGCACTCCCTCAGTACTCACCCTCTGACAGTGCAGGATTCTCTCAGTGCTGACCCTCTGACAGTGCAGCACTCCCTCAGTACTGACTCTCTGAGAGTGCAGCGCTCCCTCAGTACTGACTCTCTGACAGTGCAGCACTCCCTCAGTACTGACCCTCTGATTGTGCAGCCCTCCGTCAGTACTGACTTTCTGACAGTGCAGCACTCCCTCAGTACTGTACCTCTGACAGTGCAGAGCTCCCTCAGTGCTGACCCTCTAACACTGCAGCAATCCCTCAGTACTGACTCTCTGACAGTGCAGATCTCCCTCGGTACTGACGCTCTGACAGTGCAGCACTCCCTCAGTACTGACCCTCTGACGGTGCGGCACTCCCTCAGTACTGACTCTCTGACAGTGCAGCACTCCCTCAGTACTGACCATCTGACAGTGCAGCACTCCCTCAGTACTGACCCTCTGACACTGCAGCACTCTCTCAGTGCTGACTCTCTGATAGTGCAGCACTCCCTCAGTACTGACTCTCTGACAGTGCAGCACTCCCTCAGTACTGACTCTCTCACAGTGCAGCGCTCCCTCATTACTGACTCACTGACAGTGCAGCACTCCCACAGTACTGACCCTCTGATTGTGCAGCACTCCGTCAGTAGTGACTCTCTGACAGTGCAGCACTCCCTCAGTACTGACCCTCTGACAGTGCAGAGCTCCCTCAGTGCTGACCCTCTAACACTGCAGCAATCCCTCAGTACTGACTCTCTGACAGTGCAGAACTCCCTCGGTACTGACGCTCTGACAGTGCAGCACTCCCTCAGTACTGACCCTCTGACGGTGCGGCACTCCCTCAGTCCTGACTCTCTGGCAGTGCAGCACGCCCTCAGTACTGACCCTCTGACACTGCAGCACTCTCTCAGTGCTGACTCTCCGACAGTGCAGCACTCCCTCAGTGCTGACTCTCTGACAGTGCAGAACTCCCTCAGTACTGACATTCTGACAGTTCAGCGCTCTCTCAGTACTGACTCTCTGACAGTGCAGCACTCCCTCAGTACTGACTCACCGACAGTGCAGCTCTCCCTCAGTACTGACTCTCTGACAGTGCAGCACTCCCTCAGTACTGACCCTCTGACAGTGCAGCACTCCCTCAGTACTGATTCTCTGACAGTGCAGCACTCCCTCAGTACTGACTCTCTGAGAGTGCAGCACTCCCTCGGTACTGACGCTCTGACAGTTCAGCACTCCCTCAGTACTGACCCTCTGACGGTGCGGCACTCCCTCAGTACTGACTCTCTGACAGTGCTGCACTCCCTCTGTACTGACCCTCTGACAGTGCAGCACTCCCACATTTCTGACCCTCTGACACTGCAGCACTCTCTCAGTGCTGACTCTCTGATAGTGCAGCACTCCCTCAGTACTGACTCTCTGACAGTGCAGCACTCGTTAGGTACTGACCCTTTGACAGTGCAGCACTCCCTCAGTATTGACCCTCCGAAAGTGCAGCACTCCCTCAGTGCTGACTCTCTGACAGTGCAGAACTCCCTCAGTATTGACCTTCTGACAGTGCAGCCCTCTCTCAGTACTGACTCTCCGACAGTGCAGCACTCCCTCAGTGCTGACCGTCTGACAGTGCAGCACTCCCCCAGTACTGACTTTCCGACAGTGCAGCACTCCCCCAGTGCTGACTCTCTGACAGTGCAGAACTCCCTCAGTACCGACACTCTGACAGTGCAGCGCTCCCTCAGTACTGACTCTCCGACAGTGCAGCACTCCCTCAGTGCTGACCCTCTGACAGTGCAGCACTCCGTCAGTACTGACCCTCTGACAGTGCAGCACTCCCTCAGTGCTGACTCTCTGACAGTGCAGAACTCCCTCAGTACTGACACTCTGACAGTTCAGCGCTCTCTCAGTACTGACTCTCTGACAGTGCAGCACTCCCTCAGTACTGACTCACCGACAGTGCAGCTCTCCCTCAGTACTGACTCTCTGACAGTGCAGCACTCCCACAGTACTGACCCTCTGACAGTGCAGCACTCACTCAGTACTGATTCTCTGACAGTGCAGCACCCCCTCAGTACTGACTCTCTGAGAGTGCAGCACTCCCTCCGTACTGACGCTCTGACAGTGCAGCACTCCCTCAGTACTGACCCTCTGACGGTGCGGCACTCCCTCAGTACTGACTCTCTGACAGTGCAGCACTCCCTCTGTACTGACCCTCTGACAGTGCAGCACTCCCACATTTCTGACCCTCTGACACTGCAGCACTCTCTCAGTGCTGACTCTCTGATAGTGCAGCACTCCCTCAGTACTGACTCTCTGACAGTGCAGCACTCGTTCAGTACTGACCCTTTGACAGTGCAGCACTCCCTCAGTATTGACCCTCCGACAGTGCAGCACTCCCTCAGTGCTGACTCTCTGACAGTGCAGAACTCCCTCAGTACTGACCTTCTGACAGTGCAGCCCTCTCTCAGTACTGACTCTCCGACAGTGCAGCACCCCTCAGTGCTGACCGTCTGACAGTGCAGCACTCCACCAGTACTGACTTTCCGACAGTGCAGCGCTCCCTCAGTACTGACTCTCCGACAGTGCAGCACTCCCTCAGTGCTGACTCTCTGACAGTGCAGCACTCCGTCAGTACTGACCCTCTGACAGTGCAGCAGTCCCTTAGTACTGACCCTCTGACAGTGCAGCACTCCCTCAGTACTGATTTTCTGACAGTGCAGCACTCCCCCAGTACTGACTCTCTGACAGTGCAGCACTCCCTCAGTACTGACCCTCTGACAGTGCAGAGCTCCCTAAGTGCTGACCCTCTAACACTGCAGCAATCCCTCAGTACTGACTCTCTGACAGTGCAGCACTCCCTCAGTGCTGACCCTATGACAGTGCAGAACTCCCTCAGTACTGACCCTCTGACAGTGCAGCACTCTCTCAGTCCTGACTCTCTGACTGTGCAGCACTCCCTCAGTACTGACTCTCTGACAATGCAGCACTCCCTCAGTACTGACCCTCTGACAGTGCAGAACTCCCTCAGTACTGACCCTCTAACACTGCAGCAATCCCTCAGTACTGACCCTCTGACAGTGCAGAACTCCCTCAGTACTGACCCTCTGACAGTGCAGAACTCCCTCAGTACTGACCCTCTAACACTGCAGCAATCCCTCAGTACTGACTCTCTGACAGTGCAGCACTCCCTCAGTGCTGACTCTCTGACAGTGCAGCACTCCCTCAGTATTGACCCTCTGACACTGCAGCACTTCCTCAGTGCTGACTCTCTGATAGTGCAGCACTCCCACAGTACTGACTCTCTGACAGTGCAGCACTGCCTCAGTACTGACCCTTTGACAGTGCAACACTCCCTCAGTACTGACCCTCCGACAGTGCAGCACTCACCCAGTGCTGACTCTCTGACAGTGCAGAACTCCCTCAGTACTGACACTCTGACAGTGCAGCACTCCCTCAGTACTAACTCTCTGACACTGCAGCACTCTCTCAGTGCTGACTCTCTGATAGTGCAGCACTGCCTCAATACTGACTCTCTGACAGTGCAGCACTCCCTCAGTACTGACTCTCTGACAGTGCAGCACTCTCTCAGTCCTGACTCTCTGACTGTGCAGCACTCCCTCAGTACTGACTCTCTGACAATGCAGCACTCCCTCAGTACTGACCCTCTGACAGTGCAGAACTCCCTCAGTACTGACCCTCTAACACTGCAGCAATCCCTCAGTACTGACCCTCTGACAGTGCAGAACTCCCTCAGTACTGACCCTCTGACAGTGCAGAACTCCCTCAGTACTGACCCTCTAACACTGCAGCAATCCCTCAGTACTGACTCTCTGACAGTGCAGCACTCCCTCAGTGCTGACTCTCTGACAGTGCAGCACTCCCTCAGTATTGACCCTCTGACACTGCAGCACTTCCTCAGTGCTGACTCTCTGATAGTGCAGCACTCCCACAGTACTGACTCTCTGACAGTGCAGCACTGCCTCAGTACTGACCCTTTGACAGTGCAGCACTCCCTCAGTACTGACCCTCCGACAGTGCAGCACTCACCCAGTGCTGACTCTCTGACAGTGCAGAACTCCCTCAGTACTGACACTCTGACAGTGCAGCACTCCCTCAGTACTGACTCTCTGACACTGCAGCACTCTCTCAGTGCTGACTCTCTGATAGTGCAGCACTGCCTCAGTACTGACTCTCTGACAGTGCAGCACTCCCTCAGTACTGACTCTCTGACAGTGCAGCACTGCCTCAGTGCTGACTCTCTGACAGTGCAGAACTCCCTCAGTACTGACCCTCTGACAGTGCAGCACTTCCTCAGTACTGACCCTCTGACAGTGCAGCACTCTCTCAGTCCTGAATCTCTGACAGGGCAGAAGTCCCTCTGTACTGACCCTCTGACAGTGCGGAACTCCCTCAGTGCTGACCCTCTGACAGTGAAGCACTCCCTCAGTGCTGACTCTCTGACAGTGCAGCACTCCCTCAGTATTGACTCTCTGACAGTGCAGCACTCCCTCAGTACTGACCCTCTGACAGTGCTGCACTCCCTCAGTACTGACTCTCTGACAATGCAGCACTCCCTCAGTACTCACCCTCTGACAGTGCAGGATTCTCTCGGTGCTGACCCTCTGACAGTGCAGCAATCCCTCAGTACTGACTCTCTGAGAGTGCAGCGCTCCCTCAGTACTGACTCTCTGACAGTGCAGCACTCCCTCAGTACTGACCCTCTGATTGTGCAGCACTCCGTCAGTACTGACTTTCTAACAGTGCAGCACTCCCTCAGTACTGTACCTCTGACAGTGCAGAGCTCCCTCAGTGCTGACCCTCTAACACTGCAGCAATCCCTCAGTACTGACTCTCTGACAGTGCAGAACTCCCTCGGTACTGACGCTCTGACAGTGCAGCACTCCCTCAGTACTGACCCTCTGACGGTGCGGCACTCCCTCAGTACTGACTCTCTAACAGTGCAGCACTCCCTCAGTACTGACCATCTGACAGTGCAGCACTCCCTCAGTACTGACCCTCTGACACTGCAGCACTCTCTCAGTGCTGACTCTCTGATAGTGCAGCACTCCCTCAGTACTGACTCTCTGACAGTGCAGCACTCCCTCAGTACTGACTCTCTCACAGTGCAGCGCTCCCTCATTACTGACTCTCTGACAGTGCAGCACTCCCACAGTACTGACCCTCTGATTGTGCAGCACTCCGTCAGTACTGACTCTCTGACAGTGCAGAACTCCCTCGGTACTGACGCTCTGACAGTGCAGCACTCCCTCAGTACTGACCCTCTGACGTTGCGGCACTCCCTCAGTCCTGACTCTCTGGCAGTGCAGCACTCCCTCAGTACTGACCCTCTGACACTGCAGCACTCTCTCAGTGCTGACTCTCCGACAGTGCAGCACTCCCTCAGTGCTGACTCTCTGACAGTGCAGAACTCCCTCAGTACTGACACTCTGACAGTTCAGCGCTCTCTCAGTACTGACTCTCTGACAGTGCAGCACTCGCTCAGTACTGACTCACCGACAGTGCAGCTCTCCCTCAGTACTGACTCTCTGACAGTGCAGCACTCCCTCAGTACTGACCCTCTGACAGTGCAGCACTCCCTCAGTACTGATTCTCTGACAGTGCAGCACTCCCTCAGTACTGACTCTCTGAGAGTGCAGCACTCCCTCGGTACTGACGCTCTGACAGTGCAGCACTCCCTCAGTACTGACCCTCTGACGGTGCGGCACTCCCTCAGTACTGACTCTCTGACAGTGCAGCACTCCCTCTGTACTGACCCTCTGACAGTGCAGCACTCCCACATTTCTGACCCTCTGACACTGCAGCTCTCTCTCAGTGCTGACTCTCTGATAGTGCAGCACTCCCTCAGTACTGACTCTCTGACAGTGCAGCACTCGTTCAGTACTGACCCTTTGACAGTGCAGCACTCCCTCAGTATTGACCCTCCGACAGTGCAGCACTCCCTCAGTGCTGACTCTCTGACAGTGCAGAACTCCCTCAGTACTGACCTTCTGACAGTGCAGCCCTCTCTCAGTACTGACTCTCCGACAGTGCAGCACTCCCTCAGTGCTGACCGTCTGACAGTGCATCACTCCCTCAGTGCTGACTCTCTGACAGTGCAGAACTCCCTCAGTACCGACACTCTG
Source organism: Scyliorhinus torazame (assembly GCF_047496885.1). Taxonomy (NCBI): domain Eukaryota; kingdom Metazoa; phylum Chordata; class Chondrichthyes; order Carcharhiniformes; family Scyliorhinidae; genus Scyliorhinus; species Scyliorhinus torazame. The sequence continues at coordinate 214,978,351 of NC_092707.1, forward strand.
ACAGTGCAGCGCTCTCTCAGTACTGACTCTCTGACAGTGCAGCACTCCCTCAGTACTGACTCTCCGACAGTGCAGCACTCCCTCAGTGCTGACTCTCTGACAGTGCAGCACTCCGTCAGTACTGACCGTCTGACAGTGCAGCAGTCCCTTAGTACTGACCCTCTGACAGTGCAGCACTCTCTCAGTCCTGACTCTCTGACTGTGCAGCACTCCCTCAGTACTGACTCTCTGACAGTGCAGCACTCCCTCAGTGCTGACCCTCTGACAGTGCAGCACTCCCTCAGTGCTGACTCTCTGACAGTGCAGCACTCCCTCAGTATTGACCCTCTGACACTGCAGCACTTCCTCAGTGCTGATCTCTGATAGTGCAGCACTCCCACAGTACTGACTCTCTGACAGTGCAGCACTGCCTCAGTACTGACCCTCTGACAGTGCAGCACTCCCTCAGTACTGACCCTCCGACAGTGCAGCACTCCCTCAGTGCTGACTCTCTGACAGTGCAGAACTCCCTCAGTACTGAATCTCTGACAGTGCAGCATTCCCTCAGTACTGACCCTCTGACACTGCAGCACTCCCTCAATGCTGACCCTCTGACAGCGCAGCACTCCCTCAGTACTGACCCTCTGACAGTGCAGCATTCCCTCAGTACTGACTCTCCGATAGTGCACCACTCCTCAATACTGACTGTCCGACAGTGCAGCACTCCCTCAGTGCTGACTCTCTGACAGTGCAGCACTCCCTCTGTACTGACTCTCTGACAGTGCAGCACTCCCTCATTACTGACTCTCTGACAGGGCAGCAGTGCCTCTGTACTGACCCTCTGACAGTGCGAAACTCCCTCAGTGCTGACACTCTGACAGTGAAGCACTCCCTCAGTGCTGACTCTCTGACAGTGCAGCACTCCCTCAGTATTGACTCTCTGACAGTGCAGCACTCCCTCAGTACTGACCCTCTGACAGTGCTGCACTCTCTCAGTACTGACTCTCTGACAATGCAGCACTCCCTCAGTACTGACCCTCTGACAGTGCAGAACTCCCTCAGTGCTGACCCTCTGACAGTGCAGCACTCCCTCAGTACTGACTCTCTGACAGTGCAGCGCTCCCTCAGTACTGACTCTCTGACAGTGCAGCACTCCCTCAGTACTGACCCTCTGATTGTGCAGCACTCCGTCAGTACTGACTTTCTGACAGTGCAGCACTCCCTCAGTACTGACCCTCTGACAGTGCAGAGCTCCCTCAGTGCTGACCCTCTAACACTGCAGCAATCCCTCAGTACTGAGTCTCTGACAATGCAGCACTCCCTCGGTACTGACGCTCTGACAGTGCAGCACTCCCTCAGTACTGACCCTCTGACGGTGCGGCACTCCCTCAGTACTGACTCTCTGACAGTGCAGCACTCCCTCAGTACTGACCCTCTGACAGTGCAGCACTCCCTCAGTACTGACCCTCTGACACTGCAGCACTCTCTCAGTGCTGACTCTCTGATAGTGCAGCACTCCCTCAGTACTGACTCTCTGACAGTGCAGCACTCCCTCAGTACTGACTCTCTCACAGTGCAGCGCTCCCTCATTACTAACTCTCTGACAGTGCAGCACTCCCACATTCCTGACCCTCTGATTGTGCAGCACTCCGTCAGTACTGACTCTCTGACAGTGCAGCACTCCCTCAGTACTGACTCTCTGACAGTGCAGAGCTCCCTCAGTGCTGACGCTCTGACAGTGCTGCACTCCCTCAGTACTGACCCTCTGACGGTGCGGCACTCCCTCAGTCCTGACTCTCTGACAGTGCAGCACTCCCTCAGTACTGACCCTCTGACACTGCAGCACTCTCTCAGTGCTGACTCTCTGATAGTGCAGCACTCCCTCAGTACTGACTCTCTGACAGTGCAGCACTCGTTCAGTACTGACCCTTTGACAGTGCAGCACTCCCTCAGTATTGACCCTCCGACAGTGCAGCACTCACTCAGTGCTGACTCTCTGACAGTGCAGCACTCTCTCAGTGCTGACTCTCTGACAGTGCAGCACTCCCTCAGTGCTGACCGTCTGACAGTGCAGCCCTCTCTCAGTGCTGACTCTCTGACAGTGCAGAACTCCCTCAGTACTGACCTTCTGACAGTGCAGCCCTCTCTCAGTACTGACTCTCCGACAGTGCAGCACTCCCTCAGTGCTGACCGTCTGACAGTGCAGCACTCCCCCAGTACTGACTTTCCGACAGTGCAGCACTCCCTCAGTGCTGACTCTCTGACAGTGCAGCGCTCTCTCAGTACTGACTCTCTGACAGTGCAGCACTCCCTCAGTACTGACTCACCGACAGTGCAGCTCTCCCTCAGTACTGACTCTCTGACAGTGCAGCACTCCCTCAGTACTGACCCTCTGACAGTGCAGCACTCCCTCAGTACTGATTCTCTGACAGTGCAGCACTCCCCAGGTACTGACTCTCTGACAGTGCAGCACTCCCTCAGTGCTGACCCTCTGACAGTGCAGAGCTCCCTGAGTGTTGACCCTCTAACACTGCAGCAATCCCTCAGTACTGACTCTCTGACAGTGCAGCACTCCCTCGGTACTGACCCTCTGACAGTGCAGCACTCCCTCAGTACTGACCCTCTGACGGTGCGGCACTCCCTCAGTACTGACTCTCTGACAGTGCAGCACTCCCTCAGTAATGACTCTCTCACAGTGCAGCACTCCCTCAGTACTGACTCTCTGACAGTGCAGCACTCCCTCAGTATTGACCCTCCGACAGTGCAGCACTCCCTCAGTGCTGACTCTCTGACAGTGCAGCACTCTCTCAGTATTGACCCTCTGACAGTGCAGCACTCCCTCAGTATTGACACTCCGACAGTGCAGCACTCCCTCAGTGCTGACTCTCTGAATGTGCTGAACTCCCTCAGTACTGACCTTCTGACAGTGCAGCCCTCTCTCAGTACTGAATCTCTGACAGTGCAGCACTCCCTCAGTACGGACCTTCTGACACTGCTGCACCCCCTCTGTGCTGACCCTCTGACAGTGCAGCACTCCCTCAGTACTGACTCTCCGACAGTGCAGCACTCCCTCAGTACTGACCCTCTGACAGTGCAGCTCTCCATCAGTATTGACCCTCCGACAGTGCAGCACTCCCTCAGTGCAGACTCTCTGACAGTGCAGAAGTCCCTCAGTACTGACTCTCTCACAGTGCAGCACTCCCTCAGTACTGACTTTCTGACAGTGCAGCACTCCCTCAGTACTGACTCTCCGACAGTGCAGCACTCCCTCAGTACTGACCCTTTGACACTGCAGCACTTCCTCAGTGCTGACTCTCTGATAGTGCAGCACGCCCACAGTACTGACTCTCTGACAGTGCAGCACTCCCTCAGTACTGACCCTCTGACAGTGCAGCACTCCCTCAGTACTGACCCTCCGACAGTGCAGCAATCCCTCAGTGCTAACACTCTGACAGTGCAGAACTCCCTCAGTACTGAATCTCTGACAGTGCAGCATTCCCTCAGTACTGACCCTCTGACACTGCAGCGCTCCCTCAGTGCTGGCCCTCTGACAGTGCAGAACTCCCTCAGTACTGACCCTCTGAGAGTGCAGCACTCTTTCAGTCCTGACTCTCTGACTGTGCAGCACTCCCTCAGTACTGACTCTCTGACAATGCAGCACTCCCTCAGTACTGACCCTCTGACAGTGCAGAACTCCCTCAGTGCTGACCCTCTGACAGTGCAGCACTCCCTCAGTACTGACTCTCTGACAGTGCAGCACTCCCTCAGTACTGACTCTCTGACAGTGCAGCACTCCCTCAGTACTGACCCTCTGATTGTGCAGCACTCCGTCAGTACTGACTTTCTGACAGTGCAGCACTCCCTCAGTACTGACCCTCTGACAGTGCAGAGCTCCCTCAGTGCTGACCCTCTAACACTGCAGCAATCCCTCAGTACTGACTCTCTGACAGTGCAGCACTCCCTCGGTACTGACGCTCTGACAGTGCAGCACTCCCTCAGTACTGACCCTCTGACGGTGCGGCACTCCCTCAGTACTGACTCTCTGACAGTGCAGCACTCCCTCAGTATTGACTCTCTCACAGTGCAGCGCTCCCTCATTACTGACTCTCTGACAGTGCAGCACTCCCTCAGTACTGACCCTCTGACAGTGCAGAGCTCCCTTAGTGCGGACCCTCTTACACTGCAGCAATCCCTCAGTACTGACTCTCTGACAATGCAGCACTCCCTCGGCACTGACGCTCTGACAGTGCAGCACTCCCTCAGTACTGACTCTCTGACAGTGCAGCACTCCCTCAGTACTGACCCTCTGACACTGCAGCACTCTCTCAGTGCTGACTCTCTGATAGTGCAGCACTCCCTCAGTATTGACTCTCTGACAGTGCAGCACTCGTTCAGTACTGACCCTTTGATAGTGCAGCACTCCCCCAGTACTGACTCTCTGACAGTGAAGCACTCCCTCAGTACTGACCCTCTGACAGTGCAGAGCTCCCTAAGTGCTGACCCTCTAACACTGCAGCAATCCCTCAGTACTGACTCTCTGACAGTGCAGCACTCCCTCGGTACTGACCCTCTGACAGTGCAGCACTCCCTCAGTACTGACCCTGTGACGGTGCGGCACTCCCTCAGTACTCACTCTCTGACAGTGCAGCACTCCCTCAGTACTGACCCTCTGACAGTGCAGCACTCCCTCAGTACTGACCCTCTGACACTGCAGCACTCCCTCAGTACTGACCCTCTGACGGTGCGGCACTCCCTCAGTACTGACTCTCTGACAGTGCAGCACTCCCTCAGTACTGACCCTCTGACACTGCAGCACTCTCTCAGTGCTGACTCTCTGATAGTGCAGCACTCCCTCAGTACTGACTCTCTGACAGTGCAGCACTCCTTCAGTATTGACCCTCTGACAGTGCAGCACTCCCTCAGTATTGACCCTCCGACAGTGCAGCACTCCCTCCGTTCTGACTCTCTGACAGTGCAGAACTCCCTCAGTACTGACACTCTGACAGTGCAGCCCTCTCTCAGTACTGAATCTCTGACAGTGCAGCACTCCCTCAGTACTGACCTTCTGACACTGCAGCACCCCCTCTGTGCTGACCCTCTGACAGTGCAGCACTCCCTCAGTACTGACTCTCCGACAGTGCAGCACTCCCTCAGTACTGACCCTCTGACAGTGCAACTCTCCCTCAGAACTGACTCTCTGACAGTGCAGCACTCCCTCAGTACTGACCCTCTGACAGTGCAGTTCTCCATCAGTATTGACCCTCCGACAGTGCAGCACTCCCTCAGTGCTGACTCTCTGACAGTGCAGAACTCCCTCAGTACTGACTCTCTGACAGTGCAGCACTCCCTCAGTACTGACTCTCTGACAGTGCAGCACTCCCTCAGTACTGACTCTCCGACAGTGCAGCACTCCCTCAGTACTGACCCTCTGACGGTGCGGCACTCCCTCAGTACTGACTCTCTGACAGTGCAGCACTCCCTCAGTACTGACCCTCTGACAGTGCAGCACTCCCTCAGTACTGACCCTCTGACACTGCAGCACTCTCTCAGTGCTGACTCTCTGATAGTGCAGCACTCCCTCAGTACTGACTCTCTGACAGTGCAGCACTTCCTCAGTACTGACTCTCTCACAGTGCAGCGCTCCCTCATTACTGACTCTCTGACAGTGCAGCACTCCCACATTACTGACCCTCTGATTGTGCAGCACTCCGTCAGTCCTGACTCTCTGACAGTGCAGCACTCCCTCAGTACTGACCCTCTGACAGTGCAGAGCTCCCTCAGTGCTGACCCTCTAACACTGCAGCAATCCCTCAGTACTGACTCTCTGACAGTGCAGCACTCCCTCGGTACTGACGCTCTGACAGTGCAGCACTCCCTCAGTACTGACCCTCTGGCGGTGCGGCACTCCCTCAGTCCTGACTCTCTGACAGTGCAGCACTCCCTCAGTACTGACCCTCTGACACTGCAGCACTCTCTCAGTGCTGACTCTCTGATAGTGCAGCACTCCCTCAGTACTGACTCTCTGACAGTGCAGCACTCGTTCAGTACTGACCCTTTTACAGTGCAGCACTCCCTCAGTATTGACCCTCCGACAGTGCAGCACTCCCTCAGTGCTGACCGTCTGACAGTGCAGCCCTCTCTCAGTGCTGACTCTCTGACAGTGCAGAACTCCCTCAGTACTGACCTTCTGACAGTGCAGCCCTCTCTCAGTACTGACTCTCCGACAGTGCAGCACTCCCTCAGTGCTGACCGTCTGACAGTGCAGCACTCCCCCAGTACTGACTTTCCGACAGTGCAGCACTCCCTCAGTGCTGACTCTCTGACAGTGCAGCGCTCTCTCAGTACTGACTCTCTGACAGTGCAGCACTCCCTCAGTACTGACTCACCGACAGTGCAGCTCTCCCTCAGTACTGACTCTCTGACAGTGCAGCACTCCCTCAGTACTGACCCTCTGACAGTGCAGCACTCCCTCAGTACTGATTCTCTGACAGTGCAGCACTCCCCAGGTACTGACTCTCTGACAGTGCAGCACTCCCTCAGTACTGACCCTCTGACAGTGCAGAGCTCCCTGAGTGCTGACCCTCTAACACTGCAGCAATCCCTCAGTACTGACTCTCTGACAGTGCAGCACTCCCTCGGTACTGACCCTCTGACAGTGCAGCACTCCCTCAGTACTGACCCTCTGACGGTGCGGCACTCCCTCAGTACTGACGCTCTGACAGTGCAGCACTCCCTCAGTACTGAGTCTCTCACAGTGCAGCACTCCCTCAGTACTGACTCTCTGACAGTGCAGCACTCCCTCGGTACTGACCCTCTGACACTGCAGCACTCTCTCAGTATTGACCCTCTGACAGTGCAGCACTCCCTCAGTATTGACCCTCCGACAGTGCAGCACTCCCTCAGTGCTGACTCTCTGACAGTGCAGAACTCCCTCAGTACTGACCTTCTGACAGTGCAGCCCTCTCTCAGTACTGAATCTCTGACAGTGCAGCACTCCCTCAGTACTGACCTTCTGACACTGCTGCACCCCCTCTGTGCTGACCCTCTGATAGTGCAGCACTCCCTCAGTACTGACTCTCCGACAGTGCAGCACTCCCTCAGTACTGACCCTCTGACAGTGCAGCTCTCCATCAGTATTGACCCCCCGACAGTGCAGCACTCCCTCAGTGCTGACTCTCTGACAGTGCAGAACTCCCTCAGTACTGACTCTCTCACAGTGCAGCACTCCCTCAGTACTGACTTTCTGACAGTGCAGCACTCCTTCAGTACTGACTCTCCGACAGTGCAGCACTCCCTCAGTACTGACCCTTTGACACTGCAGCACTTCCTCAGTGCTGACTCTCTGATAGTGCAGCACGCCCACAGTACTGACTCTCTGACAGTGCAGCACTCCCTCAGTACTGACCCTCTGACAGTGCAGCACTCCCTCAGTACTGACCCTCCGACAGTGCAGCAATCCCTCAGTGCTGACACTCTGACAGTGCAGAACTCCCTCAGTACTGAATCTCTGACAGTGCAGCATTCCCTCAGTACTGACCCTCTGACACTGCAGCACTCCCTCAGTGCTGACCCTCTGACAGTGCAGAACTCCCTCAGTACTGACCCTCTGAGAGTGCAGCACTCTCTCAGTCCTGACTCTCTGACTGTGCAGCACTCCCTCAGTACTGACTCTCTGACAATGCAGCACTCCCTCAGTACTGACCCTCTGACAGTGCAGAACTCCCTCAGTGCTGACCCTCTGACAGTGCAGCACTCCCTCAGTACTGACTCTCTGACAGTGCAGCACTCCCTCAGTACTGACTCTCTGACAGTGCAGCACTCCCTCAGTACTGACCCTCTGATTGTGCAGCACTCCGTCAGTACTGACTTTCTGACAGTGCAGCACTCCCTCAGTACTGACCCTCTGACAGTGCAGAGCTCCCTCAGTGCTGACCCTCTAACACTGCAGCAATCCCTCAGTACTGACTCTCTGACAGTGCAGCACTCCCTCGGTACTGACGCTCTGACAGTGCAGCACTCCCTCAGTACTGACCCTCTGACGGTGCGGCACTCCCTCAGTACTGACTCTCTGACAGTGCAGCACTCCCTCAGTACTGACCCTCTGACAGTGCAGCACTCATAGATTACATAGAGCATACAGTGCAGAAGGAGGCCATTCGGCCCATCGAGTCTGCACCGACCCACATTAATCCTTCACTTCCACCTTATCCCCGCAACCCAATAACCCCTCCCAACCCTTATGGACACTACAGGTAATTTATCATGGCCAATCCACCTAACCTGCACGTCTTTGGAATGTGGGAGGAATCCGGAGCACCCGGAGGAAACCCACGCGGACACGGGGAGAACGTGCAAACTCCGCACAGACAGTGACCCAGCGGGGAATCGAACCTGGGACCCTGGCGCTGTGAAGCCACAGTGCTAATCACTTGTGCTACCGTGCTGCCACTCCCTCAGTACTGACCCTCTGACACTGCAGCACTCTCTCAGTGCTGACTCTCTGATAGTGCAGCACTCCCTCAGTACTGACTCTCTGACAGTGCAGCACTCCCTCAGTACTGACTCTCTCACAGTGCAGCGCTCCCTCATTACTGACTCTCTGACAGTGCAGCACTCCCTCAGTACTGACCCTCTGACAGTGCAGAGCTCCCTTAGTGCTGACCCTCTAACACTGCAGCAATCCCTCAGTACTGACTCTCTGACAATGCAGCACTCCCTCGGCACTGACGCTCTGACAGTGCAGCACTCCCTCAGTACTGACCCTCTGACGGTGCGGCACTCCCTCAGTACTGACTCTCTGACAGTGCAGCACTCCCTCAGTACTGACCCTCTGACACTGCAGCACTCTCTCAGTGCTGACTCTCTGATAGTGCAGCACTCCCTCAGTATTGACTCTCTGACAGTGCAGCACTCGTTCAGTACTGACCCTTTGACAGTGCAGCACTCCCTCAGTATTGACCCTCCGACAGTGCAGCACTCACTCAGTGCTCACTCTCTGACAGTGCAGAACTCCCTCAGTACTGACCTTCTGACAGTGCAGCCCTCTCTCAGTACTGACTCTCAGACAGTGCAGCACTCCCTCAGTGCTGACCGTCTAACAGTGCAGCACTCCCCCAGTACTGACTCTCCGACAATGCAGCACTCCCTCAGTGCTGACTCTCTGACAGTGCAGCGCTCTCTCAGTACTGACTCTCTGACAGTGCAGAACTCCCTCAGTACTGACCCTCTGACAGTGCAGCGCCCTCTCAGTACTGACTCTCTGACAGTGCAGCACTCCCTCAGTACTGACTCTCCGACAGTGCAGCACTCCCTCAGTGCTGACTCTCTGACAGTGCAGCACTCTGTCAGTACTGACCCTCTGACAGTGCAGCACTCCCTTAGTACTGACCCTCTGACAGTGCAGCACTCCCTCAGTACTGATTCTCTGACAGTGCAGCACCCCCCAGTACTGACCCTCTGACAGTGCAGCACTCCCTCAGTACTGACCCTCTGAAGGTGCGGCACTCCCTCAGTACTCACTCTCTGACAGTGCAGCACTCCCTCAGTACTGACCCTCTGACAGTGCAGAGCTCCCTCAGTGCTGACCCTCTAACACTGCAGCAATCCCTCAGTACTGACTCTCTGACAGTGCAGCACTCCCTCGGTACTGACGCTCTGACAGTGCAGCACTCCCTCAGTACTGACCCTCTGACAGTGCAGCACTCATAGATTACATAGAGCATACAGTGCAGAAGGAGGCCATTCGGCCCATCGAGTCTGCACCGACCCACATTAATCCCTCACTTCCACCTTATCCCCGCAACCCAATAACCCCTCCCAACCCTTATGGACACTACAGGTAATTTATCATGGCCAATCCACCTAACCTGCACGTCTTTGGACTGTGGGAGGAATCCGGAGCACCCGGAGGAAACCCACGCGGACACGGGGAGAACGTGCAAACTCCGCACAGATAGTGACCCAGCGGGGAATCGAACCTGGGACCCTGGCGCTGTGAAGCCACAGTGCTAATCACTTGTGCTACCGTGCTGCCACTCCCTCAGTACTGACCCTCTGACACTGCAGCACTCTCTCAGTGCTGACTCTCTGATAGTGCAGCACTCCCTCAGTACTGACTCTCTGACAGTGCAGCACTCCCTCAGTACTGACTCTCTCACAGTGCAGCGCTCCCTCATTACTGACTCTCTGACAGTGCAGCACTCCCTCAGTACTGACCCTCTGACAGTGCAGAGCTCCCTTAGTGCTGACCCTCTAACACTGCAGCAATCCCTCAGTACTGACTCTCTGACAGTGCAGCACTCCCTCGGTACTGACCCTCTGACAGTGCAGCACTCCCTCAGTACTGACCCTCTGACGGTGCGGCACTCCCTCAGTACTCACTCTCTGACAGTGCAGCACTCCCTCAGTACTGACCCTCTGACAGTGCAGCACTCCCTCAGTACTGACCCTCTGACACTGCAGCACTCCCTCAGTACTGACCCTCTGACGGTGCGGCACTCCCTCAGTATTGACTCTCTGACAGTGCAGCACTCCCTCAGTACTGACCCTTTGACACTGCAGCACTCTCTCAGTGCTGACTCTCTGATAGTGCAGCACTCCCTCAGTACTGACTCTCTGACAGTGCAGCACTCCCTCAGTACTGACCCTCTGACAGTGCAGAGCTCCCGAAGTGCTGACCCTCTAACACTGCAGCACTCCCTCAGTACTGACTCTCTGACAGTGCAGCACTCCCTCAGTACTGACTCTCTCACAGTGCAGCGCTCCCTCATTACTGACTCTCTGACAGTGCAGCACTCCCTCAGTACTGACCCTCTGACAGTGCAGAGCTCCCTTAGTGCTGACCCTCTAACACTGCAGCAATCCCTCAGTACTGACTCTCTGACAATGCAGCACTCCCTCGGCACTGACGCTCTGACAGTGCAGCACTCCCTCAGTACTGACCCTCTGACGGTGCGGCACTCCCTCAGTACTGACTCTCTGACAGTGCAGCACTCCCTCAGTACTGACCCTCTGACACTGCAGCACTCTCTCAGTGCTGACTCTCTGATAGTGCAGCACTCCCTCAGTATTGACTCTCTGACAGTGCAGCACTCGTTCAGTACTGACCCTTTGACAGTGCAGCACTCCCTCAGTATTGACCCTCCGACAGTGCAGCACTCACTCAGTGCTCACTCTCTGACAGTGCAGAACTCCCTCAGTACTGACCTTCTGACAGTGCAGCCCTCTCTCAGTACTGACTCTCAGACAGTGCAGCACTCCCTCAGTGCTGACCGTCTGACAGTGCAGCACTCCCCCAGTACTAACTCTCCGACAATACAGCACTCCCTCAGTGCTGACTCTCTGACAGTGCAGCGCTCTCTCAGTACTGACTCTCTGACAGTGCAGAACTCCCTCAGTACTGACCCTCTGACAGTGCAGCGCCCTCTCAGTACTGACTCTCTGACAGTGCAGCACTCCCTCAGTACTGACTCTCCGACAGTGCAGCACTGCCTCAGTGCTGACTCTCTGACAGTGCAGCACTCTGTCAGTACTGACCCTCTGACAGTGCAGCACTCCCTTAGTACTGACCCTCTGACAGTGCAGCACTCCCTCAGTACTGATTCTCTGACAGTGCAGCACTCCCCCAGTACTGACTCTCTGACAGTGCAGCACTCCCTCAGTACTGACCCTCTGACAGTGCAGAGCTCCCTAAGTGCTGACCCTCTAACACTGCAGCAATCCCTCAGTACTGACTCTCTGACAGTGCAGCACTCCCTCGGTACTGACCCTCTGACAGTGCAGCACTCCCTCAGTACTGACCCTCTGACGGTGCGGCACTCCCTCAGTACTCACTCTCTGACAGTGCAGCACTCCCTCAGTACTGACCCTCTGACAGTGCAGCACTCCCTCAGTACTGACCCTCTGACACTGCAGCACTCCCTCAGTACTGACCCTCTGACGGTGCGGCACTCCCTCAGTATTGACTCTCTGACAGTGCAGCACTCCCTCAGTACTGACCCTTTGACACTGCAGCACTCTCTCAGTGCTGACTCTCTGATAGTGCAGCACTCCCTCAGTACTGACTCTCTGACAGTGCAGCACTCCTTCAGTATTGACCCTCTGACAGTGCAGCACTCCCTCAGTATTGACCCTCCGACAGTGCAGCACTCCCTCCGTGCTGACTCTCTGACAGTGCAGAACTCCCTCAGTACTGACACTCTGACAGTGCAGCCCTCTCTCAGTACCGAATCTCTGACAGTGCAGCACTCCCTCAGTACTGACCTTCTGACACTGCAGCACCCCCTCTGTGCTGACCCTCTGACAGTGCAGCACTCCCTCAGTACTGACTCTCCGACAGTGCAGCACTCCCTCAGTACTGACCCTCTGACAGTGCAGCTCTCCCTCAGAACTGACTCTCTGACAGTGCAGCACTCCCTCAGTACTGACCCTCTGACAGTGCAGCTCTCCATCAGTATTGACCCTCCGACAGTGCAGCACTCCCTCAGTGCAGACTCTCTGACAGTGCAGAACTCCCTCAGTACTGACTCTCTGACAGTGCAGCACTCCCTCAGTACTGACTCTCTGACAGTGCAGCACTCCCTCAGTACTGACTCTCCGACAGTGCAGCACTCCCTCAGTACTGACCCTTTGACACTGCAGCACTTCCTCAGTGCTGACTCTCTGATAGTGCAGCATGCCCACAGTACAGACTCTCTGACAGTGCAGCACTCCCTCAGTACTGACCCTCTGACAGTGCAGCACTCCCTCAGTACTGACCCTCCGACAGTGCAGCAATCCCTCAGTGCTGACTCTCTGACAGTGCAGAACTCCCTCAGTACTGAATCTCTGACACTGCAGCACTCCCTCAGTGCTGACCCTCTGACAGTGCAGAACTCCCTCAGTACTGACCCTCTGACAGTGCAGCACTCTCTCAGTCCTGACTCTCTGACTGTGCAGCACTCCCTCAGTACTGACCCTCTGACAGTGCAGCACTCTCTCAGTCCTGACTCTCTGACAGTGCCACACTCCCTCAGTACTGACCCTCTGACAGTGCAGCACTCTCTCAGTCCTGACTCTCTGACAGTGCCACACTCCCTCAGTACTGACCCTCTGACAGTGCAGAACTCCCTCAGAACTGACCCTCTGACAGTGCAGCACTCTCTCAGTCCTGACTCTCTGACTGTGCAGCACTCCCTCTGTACTGACCCTCTGACAGTGCAGCACTCTCTCAGTCCTGACTCTCTGACAGTGCCACACTCCCTCAATGCTGACCCTCTGACAGTGCAGCACTCCCTCAGTACTGAATCCCTGACAGTGCAGCACTCTCTCAGTCCTGACTCTCTGACTGTGCAGCACTCCCTCTGTACTGACCCTCTGACAGTGCAGCACTCCCTCAGTACTGACTCTCTGACAGTGTAACATTCCCTCAGTACTGACCCTCTGACAGTGCAGCACTCCCTCAGTACTGACCCTCTTACAGTGCAGCACTCCCTCAGTACTGACTCTCTCACAGTGCAGCACTCCCCCAGTGCCGCTCCTCTGACAGTGCAGCACTCCCTCAGTACTGACCCTCTGACAGTGCAACACTCCCTCAGTACTGACCCTCTGACAGTGCAGCACTCCCTCAGTACTGACTCTCTGACAGTGCAGCACTCTCTCAGTCCTGACTCTCTCACAGTGCAGCACTCCCTCAGTACTGACTCTCTGACAGTGCAGCACTCTCTCAGTCCTGACTCTCTCACAGTGCAGCACTCCCTCAGTACTGACTCTCTGACAGTGCAGCTCTTCCTCAATATTAATTTCTGACGTCATTCAGACACAATAGGCAGAGGAGGGGAACGTGAGCTCAGTAACTATTAGGCGGGTTGAATGAAGGGGGATATCAGAACAAATTGATGGGGCCTTACATTCTAACCAAGCCACACATTATAACCTTTGAAGATTTGACTTGTGAGCTCTCAGCATATTAGATTTCAGTCCACTTTGAAACGCCCTGAATAAGAAGGACTTATTTATAGTGACAACTCACAGCCCTCTAATCCTCCTCAGCAGATGCTGATGAATCTGTTCACAAGTTGTTGAAGGTGGTCCGGCTGCTGGAGAAAAGTGTTAATAAGTTGTGTTGGAGCTTGGGCTCTAATAATAGAGACACAGCTGACACAAGCAAGGAAGATATAATGAACTGGTTTGGCCTCATCTCGAGTATTGTGTCCTATTCTGTATACTGTAGTTTAGGAAGATGTGAAAGTGTTGGAGAGAGTGCAGAAAAGATTCACCAGAATCATAAAATCATTGAAAGTTTACAGCACAGAAAAAAGTCACTCTGCCCATCGCACCTGTGCTGGCCTGAAAATGGTAAACCAGCTCCCAGGCTAATACACGTTACACCACTTGGTCTGTACTGCTGCAGGTTACAGTGCTTGAGGTGCAAATCCAGACACCTTTAAGGGTTTCTGTCTCGAGCATCCTTTCAGGCAGTGAGTTCCAGACCCCCTTCTAGCTGTAGAGGTATTGGGTTGAGATAATTGGTGATCAAAGACAAACATCAATAAAGATTTATTGATAATACTAAGCAGCTCTTACATGCTGTGTGTCTGCCCATAGAATCCATACAGTGCAGAAGGAGACCATTTCGCCCATCTCGTGTGCACCACCCTCTCCCGTAACCTTATCTGCACATCTTTGGGCACTAAGGGGCTATTTATCATGGTCAATCCGCATAACCTGCACATCTTTGGACTATGGGGGAAAACCGGAGCACCCGGAGGAAACCCACGCACACACAGAGCGACCGTGCAAACTCCACACAGTCACCCAAAGTCGGAATGAAATTCAGGTCCCTGCCACTGTGAAGCAGCAGTGCTAACCATGTGCCACTGTCCTCATCTTTTCCTCATAGCTGTAATTTTCCAGTCTGGGAACATCCTCATAAATGCCCTCTATAACCTCTCTAATTCCTTTCTGAAATGAAGTGACCAGAACTGCACACAGTGCTCAAGTTGTAGCCTAACTAATGTTTTATACAGTTCCAGCATAATCTTCCTGCTTTGATATTTTCTGCCTCAGTTAATAAAGGGAAGAATTCCATTTCCTTCTTAACCACTAATCGACCTGTCCTGTTACCGTCAGGGATCTATAGAACATAGGACATAGAACAGTACTGCACAGAACCGGCCCTTCGGCCCTCGATGTTGTGCCGAGCATTGTCCGAAACCAAGATCAAGCTATCCCACTCCCTGTCATTCTGGTGTGCTCCATGTGCAATCTGTGGACATTCACTCCAAGGTCACTTAGTTCCTCTGCACCTGTCAGTTGCTCCCATTTATTGTGTAATCATTTGCCGTGTTTAACCTCCCCAAATGCATCACCTGTGGATTGAATTCCAATTACCACTTTTCCGCCCACCTGACCAATCCAGATAGATTGGAGAAGTTGGAATCATAGAATTAGAGAATTTTACAGCACAAAAGTGTCATGATATCCATATTTACATATCATGGTGCAATCACACACACACTGATGGACAGGTAGACAGACCAATCAACACACATGCAACATCACAGCCAATCACCAGTGAGAGCACACGCACTATAAAACAGGGAACACCACAGTTCCTGCTCATTCCAGCAGGAGACAGCTCAGAGCACAGAGCTCACAGCGCGCCACTCAGGCATACACCCTGTGCTGAGTGCCTCTCTAAGATAGTGCTAGGGCTGGGTCCACAGGTTAGCTGGTGAAATACGAACCACAGCCATAAATTAGCAGTTGTTATTGTACAGAATAATAAAACAGAGTTGTACCATCTACAACCGTGTTGGTTCGTTTGTATATCGGAACCCCCAACACGACATGATACCAGGACTGGAAACTCGCCAGCAACTGTGAGACCTACCTGCACCTCTTCAGAGATCCGCCATCCTGCGCCATGGACACCATCGGCCCGCCACAGCCGCTCCAAATCGCTGGAAATCTCGGCGTCAACTGGAAGCTGTTTAAACAGTGCTTCCAGCTCTTCCTAGAAGCCATAGACAGGGAGAATGCATCGGACCCCAGGAAGATCGCACTCCTCCTCGCCACGGCAGGGCAACACGCCATCCACATCTACAACTCCCTGGCATTCGCGGATGGCGAGGACAAGACGAAGTACAAGACGGTCCTTCTAAAATTTGAGCAACACTTCAGCGTCAAAGTGAATGAAAGCTTCGAGAGGTACCTCGTCCAGCAGCGCCTGCAGGGTAAGGATGAGTCTTTTCAATCTTTTTAGACACACCTCCGTATCCTCGCGCAGTCCTGCGGTTATGAGGCCACCTCCAATTCCATGATTAGGGACCAGATAGTTTTTGGGGTCACCTCGGGCACCCTACGCCAGCAGCTCCTCAAAATAAAGCGCCTCACCCTAGCCACCGCCATCGAAGCCTGCGTCCTCCACGAAAACTCGACCAGCCGGTACTCCCAATTCCAGGCGGACGAATCGGCATGGCAGGGGTCCTACGAGGCCGAGCGGGTCCAGTTGATCGAGTTCCTCCCGGCCCGCAGCCCGGACGAGGGCGGCCATTTTGCGCGCTTTCTGAGGCCTCCCGCGCTTGTACGAGCCAAAAGAGGAGACGTCGATGCAGAGGGTCGTGACGCACAGGTGCGCTCTACGCAGGACCGAACCGCGCATGCGCGGTGGCGCAACAAACGGCATGACATCACGACGTGTGGCAACTGTGGATCCGCACACTTAAAGCGGCAATGTCCGGCCAAAACTCGACAATGCCTCCGCTGTCGCAAGGTGGGCCACCATGCTGCCTGCTGTCGAGCAGCTCAACCTGCCAACGCTCCCCAATTCTGCCAGCTTCACAGGGACGTGCGGCCCATTCAGCCTCCATACACCGAGTCATACCCTGACGACGTACAGACCGGTGATACCGACGACCGGGAAGCCTTCCGCGTTGCGGTATAGACAGAAATCGGATGTCCCCAAGTAGGACCCACCAGCCAATGCCAGTGCACAGCGTTCATCCGGGCGATGAATGGTGTGCCACCCTAACGGTCAACCGATCACCAATCACATTCCGCTTAGACACTGGTGCCTCCGCCAATCTCATTGCATGGTCAGCCTTCTACACCTTGAAGGTCAAACCACCGATTCGGCCATCCCGCTGTCAGTTGGTCGATTACAACGGGAATGTTATCCCGGCCATGGAGTCTTGCCAGCTCGAGGTTGCACACAATTCATACACAGCCACACTGTTTTTTGAGATAGTTGGATCCTCGGAGGACTCTCTTCTAAGCGCACAGGCGTGCAAGATCCTCCACCTCGTTCAGCGGGTACACACTCTGTCTCCAGGAGGCACGTCCAATTTCCCTGATGCAGACTTTAGGGCACAGCTCCACTCACTCCTCGCCCACAACCAGGAGGCTTTCGAGGGCATGGACACACTGCCCTACACTTACAGAATACGGCTCAAACCGGACGCCACCCCAGTCATTCACGCACCTCGTAGAGTCCCAGCACCACTCAAGGACCGCCTCAAGCAGCAGCTACAGGATCTGCAGGACTAAGGAATGCTTTCCCGGGTCACGGAGCCTACGCCATGGGTCAGCTCCATGGTGTGCGTTAAAAAGCCCTCTGGCGAACTCCGGATCTGCATCGACCCAAAAGACCTGAACAATAATATCATGAGGGAACACTACCCCATACCCAAACGGGAAGAAGTCACGAGCGAAATGGTACAAGCTAAAATTTGTACCAAGCTTGATGCCTCAAAGGGTTTTTGGCAGATTCAGCTGGATCAGTCCAGCAGGAAGCTGTGCACCTTCAACACTCCCTTTGGCAGATACTGCTACAACAGAATGCCGTTTGGCATCATCTCGGCATCCGAGGTGTGTAATCGCATCATGGAACAGATGATGGAGGGCATCGAAGGGGTGCGCGTCTATGTTGACTACGTCATCATCTGGTCCACCACACCACAGCACATCAGTCGCCTCCAGCGCGTCTTTGCTCGGATACGAGAACACGGCCTGCGCCTCAACAGAGCCAAGTGTTCTTTTGACCAAACTGAGCTAAAGTTTCTGGGGGACCACATATCCCGGTCAGGGGTGCGTCCGGATGCAGACAAAGTGAGCGCCATTACAGCCATGCCGCAGCCGGCAGACAAGAAGGCAGTGCTACGCTTTCTCGGGATGGTCAACTTCCTGGGGAAGTTTATTCCCAACCTTGCCTCGCACACAACGGCTCTTCGCCACCTGATAAAGAAGACTATGGAGTTCCAGTGGCTGCCCGCACACCAGAAGGAATGGGAGGAGCTCAAGATCAAGCTCACCACCGCCCCGGTATTGGCGTTCTTCGACACTACTCGAGACACAAAGATCTCGACTGATGCCAGCCAGTCCGGCATTGGGGCGGTACTCCTGCAACGGGACGACACTGCATCATGGGCCCCGGTCGCCTATGCCTCGCGGGCCATGACCCCCACAGAACAGCACTATGCGCAGATTGAGAAGGAGTGCCTGGGTTTGTTAACCGGCATAGATAAATTCCACAATTACGTGTATGGTCTTCCGCAGTTCGCCGTGGAGACCGACCATCGCCCCCTGGTCGGCATCATACAAAAGGACCTCAATGAGATGACCCCTCGCCTCCAGCACATTCTGCTCAAGCTCCGGAGGTACGACTTCCAACTGGTCTACACCCCGGGAAAGGACCTCATCATCGCGGGCATCTGTCCCGAGCAGTGAGCACACCGCCTGATTCGGAGGGGTTCGTCTGTCAGGTCGAAGCGCATGTGGCCTTCATATCGGCCAATCTGCCAGCTGATGATTCAAGTCTGGCCCACATTCACCATGAGACTGTGGCTGACCCCCTTCTACAACGTGTGAGGCACCACATGATGGAAGGGTGGCTCAAAGGACAATGCCCACATTTCTACAATGTCCGGGACGACTTGGCCGTCATTGATGGTGTCCCCCTAAAGTTGGACCGGATTGTGATCCCACACAGCATGCACCGGCTTGTCCTCGAACAATTGCACGAAGGCCATCTCGGGGTTGAAAAGTGCAGGTGGAGGGCCCGAGAAGCTGTGTACTGACAGGGAATCAGCGACGACATCGCCCACATGGTGCTCAACTGCCCCACCTGCCAAAGGTTTCAGCCGGCGCAACCCCCTGAGACGCTTCAGCCCCATGGGTTGGTAACGACCCCCTGGGCGAAGGTGGGTGTGGACCTTTCTCATGCGCTCGGCAGGGGCTACGTCGTCATAATTGACTATTTCTCAAATTATCCGGAGGTCATACGCCTGCACGACTTGACATCATCAGCTGTAATCAGAGCATGTAAAGAAACCTTCGCTCGCCATGGCATTCTGCTTACCGTCATGTCGGACAATGGGCCCTGTTTTGCGAGCCAAGAATGGTCTTCTTTTGCCGCTTCATATGGCTTCACACACGTGACGACCAGCCCTTTGCATCCCCAGTCGAATGGCAAGGCGGAAAAGGGCGTCCATATCGTGAAGCGGCTCCTCTGCAAGGCTGCTGATGCCGGATCTGATTTCTGTTTAGCCCTGCTGGCCTATTGCTCGGCCCCACTGTCCACAGGCCTCTCGCCAGCCCAGCTGTTGATAGGTCGCACCCTCAGGACCATTGTGCCATCCATTCATGTTCCTGACCCCGACCATGCTCCAGTACTGCAAAGGATGCGACAGCAGCGTGCTCAGCAGAAGGTGGCACATGATACTCGGGCAACTGATCTTCCTGCCCTGGCGCCTGGAGACAACGTCCGCATCCACCTACCGGAGGGTGGCTGGTCGGCAACTCCCGAGGTTCTCCGCCGTGTGTCTCCCCGCTCGTTCCTAGTTCACATGCCTGATGGCTCCATTCTCCGGCATAATCGGCGGGTCCTTCGGCTGCTTCCGCGCTCGCTACGTGATCATGCACCGGTGCCACGCCCTCCTGTTGTCCCTGATGTCGACTTTGTGGAGCTTCCTGACACTCTGCCTATTCCTCTGTTGCCTGTGGCCAGGCCCATTCCTCAGCCGGTGGATCCTGACCCACCCTTGAGGCGGTCAACCCGAATTCGGCGCCCACCTACTAGACTGGACTTATGAGCCTGTTTGCACATTGGACTCACTGAATTGTTGTGCAACAATGTTAACGTGTTTCTTTTTTTTGTCGTTCCAGGAGTTCTCTTTCGATATTTGATGATTGCACTTGTTTTGTTCGTGGTACAACCTCGTTGCTCTGTTGCACCTGACACCTTCCTATGTATATAGTTTAGCCTCATGCACATATTGTAAATATTGCACACACATACTCAGCCGCACTCAGTACACACCAATATTTATTACCATGTAGGCACATATCCTTGTGAAAAGGGGGGATGTCATGATATCCATATTAACATATGGTGCAATCACACACACAAACTGATGGACAGGTAGACGGACCAATCAACACACACGCAACATCACAGCCAATCACCAGTGAGAGCACACACACTATAAAACAGGGAACACCACAGTTCCCGCTCATTCCAGTAGGAGATAGCTCAGAGCACAGAGCTCACAGCGTGTCACTCAGACATGCACCATGTGCTGAGTGCCTCTCTAAGATAGTGCTAGGGCTGGGTCCACAGGTTAACTGGTGAAGTACAAACCACAGCCAGAAGTTAACAGTTGTTATTGTACAAAATAATAAAACAGAGTTGTACCATCTACAACCGTGTTGGTTCGTTTGTATATCGGAACACCCAACATGACAAAAAGGAGGCTATTCGACCCATCATCTCTGCACCGGCTCCCAATAGTGCAACCTAGCGAGTCTCATTCCCCAGCTCTATCTCCGTAACCCTTTAAACTCATCACTTTCAAATATATATCCAGCTCTCTTTTGAATCCACCTCCACCACTCTCCCAGGCAGTACATTCCAAACCACAACAACTCTCTGAGTAAAGACGTTTCTCCTCATCTCACTCCTAGCTCCTTTGCTGACCATCCTGAAATTGTGACCCCGAGTCACTGATGTGGCCATCAAAAATGGCCGCCCGCAAAGGATAATGAGAATTGTGGTCAGGTTGGGACACAGACGATACACAGCCCCTGTGTATTGTGCAGAGGAAACCAGACCTACACCCATACTTGCACCTGCTAAAGGTCAATCACCGATTTCCCCAGGACAATGGGACTCAGATTGAAACCTAGCAGCAGTAACAGACTCGGGGGCGCCATTTACCTTATTTGGGATTGTCTGCGTGCCTTGGACAATAACAACTAGGACCCGCCCAGCTATCAAGGCACCCGCCCCTAATTGGCCAGAATCGATTAGGGTGATCGAAATCCTATCGATCCATTGGATCCCGGGTTGGGACCGCCCAAAAGAGCGCGAAAGATCAGAGGATAAGAAGAACTGCGCAACCAACATTCTTTCTCTTTTGTGACCGGTCTCTGCCTCACCAACTGCAGCACATCGACCAGCCAAGTTCAAGGACCCGCGATCGCTACCTGAAGGACGAGCCGTAGCCGAGACGAACCTGACGAACTTCCAGCCGCCACACGTGGGGATTCAGATAAAGGCCTTGTCTAACCTGCACAGAGCCGGCCACTTGAAAGTTAAGTAAAGGTCATTTTAGCTGTAAGGTATAGTTTAATGTGTAGCTGCGTGTAGATTATTACGCATAGAACTGAGCCTATGTTTAATAATAAACAATAATTGGAATAATATACTGGTCGTGTGGTCATTTGCATAATACACGGAACGTACTTGCGTCTTGTGGTTATTATTAATAAAGATAAAAGAGCCACATTTACTGGCAACTCTGATGGGACTCGACTAGAAGTGACTTTGTTACTCCGAGAGATCCCACAACTTTGAATTAAATTAGAAAAAGGAAAAATGAACCACAAGTGCAAGTTTCGTATTGGCCAAGTAACCGAATTTCGGAAGTGTGCACTAACCATATGCGTAACAGGGAAGGATAGGGTAAACTCTGCAGACTTGCACGCAAATCCAGAGGGAACATAGCATAAGCCGTACCCATTGTTCGATCGACTCCCTATTCCCTGTTCCAAATTAAACTAGTGAGGAAATGGCAGCGCAATTGATAGAGGAAGATGAATCCGCAGCAGCAGACTGAGGTTAAGGTAGTCGACATGTCAGAGCAGCGACCCGTATGGGAGGATGTAATAAGGAAATACTTAAAGTGGAAAGGATGTCCCCTATGGGCGAATTTCTGTGCGAACACCGAGTCAGGTCGAGGGAAGATAGGACAAACTTGGTGGAAAGATTTATGTAACATTTATAAGTAGAATGCAACAAAGTTTAAGAAGCCAATGGCCATAGTGTGCTGCTTGGCTCAGTTAAGAGGGACCGAGGAGTCCGTGGAGACCCTCCGCAGTCAGTTAATAGAGAAGGAAGAGGAGAGTAAGAAAACCGATGAGGAATTCCGAGAGAGGTTAGCCGCTAAGGATAGGGAAATCGCGGATATTAAACGTGCCCACCAGTCCAGTATAATCCATCTTAGCAGCTTCCATACCCAGTACGACAAGGCCTACCAGGACACACAACGTGCTATCTTGGTAAGAGAGGAGACCGAACAGAAGGTCACTCAGTTAACTAATAAATGTGCCAATCTACAGGCAGCTTTAAGAGCGCTCCACCAGTCCACTAAGGAGCAACGGCAAAGTACTGCTGACCACACTAAGTGCCAGCGAGAGATACAGAGATTACAGGCGTTACTTTCAGTTCAAAACGGATTTATGTGTACCTTCGGGACAGCAGGGACAGAGGAAGAAGAGATGGCTGATTGGGCAGAGTTAAAGGAGAGCGCGCAGATGTACGTAGACAGAACTGAAAGCCGAAAGTAACCGCCACCCACCCCAGCAAGAACTGCACCAGCCGCACCAGCAGGCCCGGCTACACAGGTCACACAAACCCCAACGAGTAGTGAAACTGCCCCGGCACTCATGAATCCAGTCATAAGGAAAGAAGAATAGGGAATACGCCAGGTCTTGCTATTGATGTGTTGGGTTTTTTGGATCCATGGAACACATACAAGCTACCAACACTTAAAATAGAACAACACTATTTTATTAAGTTAGAAACTGTTGAACATACTTTCACTGTGGGTTAACATGATGTTAGATTAAACTAAAGACCTATGTCTATCCTAACCAGTCTATGCACTCAGCACATGGTGAAGATCTGTGCTGTAAGCTGTAAGCTCTGTCCTTCTGAGAGGCTGCATCCCGAATGAGCGGGAACTCTGATGCCCCCTGTCTTTATAGTGCGTGTGCTCTAACTGGTGATTGGCTGTGGTGTTGTGTGTGTTGATTGGTCCCACTGTGTGTCCATCAGTGTGTGTGTCTGCACCATGATATACTGGTGTATATTATGACTTCCCCCCTTTTATAAAAAAAATGTATGTGTGTGGCAATAAATAATGTGTGGTGATAATGTTCCGAACTACGTGTGGGGTGCAAAGACATATTTACAGGACAATGTACATGAGAACTAAGCTATTTACATGGGAAGGTGCCTGGTGCAGAGAAGCACCAGAGTATGCAACAAGAGTAACGAGATCAACACTGTATACAAACCAGGGAAACGATCAAACAAAGCAACAAAATAATTCAGAGAGTCCATAAATTCGAAAGGTTCATAAATTTAGTCTCTGAGGTGAGCAACGAATTCTGGTTGACCGGCTCAAGGGTGGGTCGGGAGCCAACGGCTGAGGAGCGGGCTGGACTGCGACAAAGTCAGGGGGAGGCAGAGTGACAGGGAGCTCTGCATAGTCCATGGCAGGGTAAGCAGGAGGGCGAGGCGACACTGGAGGATCACGTGGTGAGCGTGGAACGAGACGTGTCGATTGCGGCGCAGAATAGAGCCATCCGGTAGACGAACCAGGAACGAGCGGGGGGCCACCTGTCGAAGGACAACAGCGGTTGCAGACCAGCCACCATCCGGAAGATGGACGCGGACGTTGTCATCTGGAGCCAGAGCAGGGAGATCAGCTGCACGGGAGTCATGAGCCGCCTTGTGCTGTGCACGAGACAGCTGCATCCGGCAAAGGACTGGAACATGGTCGAGATCTGGGACATGGATGGACGGCACCGTCATCCTCAGGGTGCGACTCATGAGTAACTGGGCTGGCGACAGGCCAGTGGACAGTGGGGCAGAGCGATAGGCCAGCAAGGCGAGGTAGAAATCAGACCCAGCATCGGCAGCCTTGCATAGGAGCCGTTTGACAATGTGTACTCCCTTTTCTGCTTTGCCGTTGGATTGGGGATGCAGGGGACTGGACGCCACATGGGCAAAATTGTACCGCCTGGCAAAGTTGGACCATCCTTGGCTGGCGAAGCAGGGGACATTGTCCGACATAACCGTGAGCGGGATGCCGTGTCGAGCAAAGGTTTCTTTACATGCACGAATGACTGCAGACGAGGTGAGGTCGTGCAACCGTATCACCTCCGGGTAATTCGAAAAGTAGTCCACGATCAGGACATAGTCTCTACCCAGCGCGTGGAACAGGTCGATGCCCTTTGGGATAGGTCAGGACGACCCGTAGTCGCAGCAAAGGTTAGGGGACAGCCGACCGAGCTTCTCTGGGACACAGGAGGGTCCGCACAACCTTAAATTCCTCCACCCTTGGTAAGGACACGTGGCCCACCACAGCCGCTATCACCCTCAGCGGCTTCACAGGCCACTCACAACAGGGACATATCACGACCCCTGTACCCATCCAGATTGGCACCATTAATACAAAGCACCCCATAGTGTTAGTCGACCTGCCCCCAACAGCAGAGCACATTTTAGGGATCGATTTTATGAACTCACACCACCTCTCTTTCGATCCAGTCAACCAGTGTGTCTGGAAGATGGCGAAATCCGCTAGAGCCCCCGCAACACTCAATATAGGGGATTATATGAACAAAATTAGCGCAGTAGACGAGTTTTGGTTCAACCCCACCACGCTTAGCACGGACAAGCAGGTTAGGGCAGTCCTGCAAAAGAACAGGGCAGCATTCGCAACCCACAAACACGACTGTGGACGGATGACCGGTTCCGTACAAATAACCGGACCGGACCCAAACAAGGACAAGGACTGGTTGGCTACTGCCGAAACCACATTGACGGCAAGGCAGCACCCCTCTCAGACCTCCTAAAGAAAGGAGCCCCCTGGGAGTGGCTTCCGCAGCATACGGATGCTGTGGAATCATTAAAACAGGCGCTCATAGCCGCCCCCGCACTACAAGTTCCCGACCCGCTTTCCCCTTACGCCATAGAGGTAGCGACCACAGACCGCACCCTTTCAGCCGTGCTCCTGCAGGAAGGGCACGACCGGCTAAGACCCGTGGCTTATGCCTCCCGAATTTTAGATGCTGTGGAGCAGGGATTTTCAGCCTGTGAGAGGCACCTGCCCGCAGTTTTCTGGGCAGTCCAGTACTTTTCCTACATTACCGGACTGAACCCCATCACCATTCTGACCGAACACACCCCCACCCAACTTTTACTGGACGGACGACTTAAAGACGGTACCATCAGCCAAATCCGCGCTGCTAGGTGGACCCTTCTCTTACAAGGACGGGACATCACAGTAAAACGGACAAAGACTCACACATACTTAGCGGACAATCTACAGTACCCCGGAACCCCCTATGAGTGTGAAATCATCTCACCCCACCATAATACAGGCCCCTTTATAGCTAAAACACCCCCCAGAAAACTAGCCACTCCATCTCAGAGTCCCCCTCACCCGGACATGTGTGACCCCATTAGGATTTATGTGGATGGATCTTCCACGATCCTGGATGGGCAACGCATAACAGGTTGTGGGATTTATGTGGAGGACGCGCAGGGACGCGCCCTCGAGGAAATCGCATTAAAATTACCCGGACACTTAGGCACGCAGGCAGCAGAGCTTGCGGCCATCGCCTACATTGTAGAGCACCCAGATTCCTTCCCCAGCCCAGCAGACATATACTCAGACAGCCTATATGTCTGCAACAGCCTCACAGAATTTCTGCCCCATGGGAAACAAGAGGATTTGTTTCCACGGATGGGAAACCCCTCCCCTCAGCCCCATTACTCCGCCATATTCTGGAAAAAGCCAAGAACCTGCCCTTTGGCATTATAAAAGTCCGCAGCCACCATCGTTCCTCCCCCCTGGAAATGTAAAAGCCGACGCGCTGGCTAAGGCAGGATCCAGGCATGGGTACTTTTGGAAGCCCCCCGGGAGCGCCCAGTGAGTGCGCCAGTGAGTGCAGTTCAGGTCGCGCAGACTAGGATCGAAGATCTAGTAGAGGCCCAGAAGCAGGACAGCGCTCTCACTGAAATCGTGAAAGGGAAGTTTCCAGACTCCTACGAGAGGTACAGAAATACAATAACCACACATGACGGTGTGGTGCTAAAGGACACCCTTTATGTAGTTCCTGAGCAGGATAGGAATCAAATGATCTGTTTATTCCATGATGGTCATGGACACCAGGGAATCAAACCCACCGCAGCCCACCTCAAACAGCTTTGTTGGTGGCCTAATCTCAAAGAGGATGTATCCCATTACATTGAGAATTGCCTCATCTGCGCTCAGAACAACCCAGATAGATATGTCAAAAAAGCACATCTCAGCCACACCCGACCCGTTAACGCCCCCTGGACTAACCTCCAGATCGATTTTATAGGTCCATTGCCCCCTTGCAGGAGTGGCTATAAATATGTTCTGGTGGTCATAGACACTTTTACAAAGTGGGTGGAAGCATTTCCAGCCCGCACCAACACCGCGAAAACCACCGCCAAAATCCTAACCCACCACATCTTCACAAGATGGGGACTCCCCCGCAGTATTGAATCGGACCAAGGTTCTCACTTTACGGGACGGGTCATGCAGAACGTCCTCATGATATTTGGCATAACCCAAAAATTCCACATTGCGTACCACCCTCAGTCGAGTGGTATAGTGGAGCGCATGAATCGGACCCTAAAAACCACCCTTAGAAAAATGGTCCAGCAGAACAACACCACTTGGGACTCAGTCCTCCCTTTTGCGCTGATGTTTTTGCGTAACACTGTTTCCACCTCCACAGGTTACACCCCGCACACTCTCATGACCGGACGCCCCATGAAAGGGACAGAGTACTTGTTGGGTTTAGACTTGACCAGCCCTGAAGTTACGGCCCTCACCCACGAGAAAGCCGTTGAACAATTACTTATATATGTAAAAACGGCTCAGTTAGCAGCCGCAGTTAAACTGGGCACTAAAAGAAAACAGAGCAAAGCCTGTTTTGATAAGGCAGTACATGCAACGGAGTACAATATAGGACAACAAGTGATGTTATCCGTGTATAACCCCAGCACATTTCTGTCTCCGAAATACTCGGGTCCGTACTCCATTACGGATAAAGTAAGCCCATCGGTATATAAAATCAAATACCAAAATGGTAAGACTGCATGGTTTCACATAAACCAGCTAAAGGTTTATGGAGCACAGTCAAACCACTCCCACCACGTCATGCTTGACGCAGCAGACCAAACCCCGCCCACAGCCAACGTAACCACACCCACCCCTTCCACGTCTAGCCCAGACACGGACTCGCCCCCGACTCCACCCACAGAAGTTACACTCCGCCCCGGAACGCCCACAGACTGCAGCAGCACAGACAGCGACTGTGACTCTGATGACAGCCACAGCACGTCTCCCTACTATCCTGGTCCCACACCCAGCAACTCCGACTTCGACTCCAGTGACCCCTTCCTCATCACTTACTTAAATAAACCACACCACCGACCACCGAACCACACGGACGACCCCGACTTTGTCCCCACCCAACTCGACCCTGCTCATTGGCACCGCGACAACTCCTGCAGACTCGTCCGCAACGACGAGAGCGACCCCAACTCACACCACGCAGCCCTTTCCGCCCTAATTCACTCCAGAGTTTGGCACCCAGGAGAAGGTGACGACCTCGGGTCTGACTCCCAAGCCGCCAACCCCTTTGCGACCCTGTTCGCAACAGAGAACTGAGGTGTCCACATGATGATTTAAAGGGGACACTTGGTGAAAAGTGTTGCCCTTCCTGATGGAACCTGCAAAATGTTTTCCGTTGTTTGTCTGTTTGTTTAATGTTGTTCGTCCAACAGGAGAATGTTCTCACCGCCACACGCCCATTCGGCTGAAACCTCTGAGGACTTCCCTCAGACACCCACCGCCACGAGACGCTTGTTCAGCGGAACTAACTTTTCAGCTGATACTTGTTCGGGTATCAGACGCCCGATCGTAACTGCTCTCCTGATTTGACGGAAGATTCAGAACAGTAATCCCACCATGATGACTGCAGTTTTGTCTGTTCTTGTCAGTTGCTCAGGCAGTGGAGAAACGGCGTGAGACCCGCCCTGCCTGGGGACCCCCCCCCTGTTGGTCAAAAACGCTCGGGTAGGGGACATACGGTATTGGTAGCCGTCCTACCCGGGGACTCCATCCTAATCTTACCCGTCGCGGCCGATATGCACCTCATTCGACCTTTTCCTTTGGATGATAAACATATGGATGATAAACTTAGCACCGGTCCACCATTGGGAAGTGTGCCGTGTCCTAACATTTGTTTTGAAAAAAAAATGGGGGAGAAGTCACATACTGTGACCAATTATAAGGGTTTAATTGGCCCCAAGGACAGACACACTAACACACCGGATATTAAACCAAGGTAGTTACAGATACTATGCTTGTTTTACAGAACTTCAGAAGCTCCAGGACCGGAGAAAAACAGAGAACACAGAGAAAGAAAAGAAAGAGGACAGCCATGAGGACTCCTTTCATCGTGCACAACACTCTTTTTATGAACATTTGGTTGCGCGGGAACGCGGACCCCATTACTCCAAACCCCCCTGCCATTAATGTTTCACTGCCCCGCAGTACCGAGGGCCCAGTCACCAGCCACGCTGCATTATCCTGGTGTGCCAAGTTCATAACTTGGTACTCCTTATCGTACGTTATTGAGGCACTGTTAGCATTGGCCATACTCTGCTGTGCAGTACAGACCATGCACCTCCGCAAGTGGAAAAGGAGAGCGTACCGCGCTCGAACCCCGGTATATCGGATCCGATCCCCGATATTCGGCTATGACCAGACCCCAGACCCCCGAGACCTATGAATAATGAAACATGCAACCTGTAAATAAAAAGAAATGTATGATCCTGCGCTTGACTGCCAAGCCAGGAAAGAATATATGGAATATTATGAGTGTTGTTGTATGTTTAGAGAGATAGGATTATGCAATGCTTGATGAGTTGTTTAAGTAAAGTTAGAGGTTCCCAGTTTTATTTTTTTAGATACATGCCCCTGCCTGACATAGCGCCGTCAAGAATTGTTTAGGTAAATGTTTGTGCATAGCTAGGGACAGAGTAGTGGCCATGTAGGAGGTGCCCCCCCCCCCCCCCCCCCCCCGTCAGGGAATGGAAGAAACAAATTTATGTGATCCTTCACGCTTCGCGTTAGGATCACAAGGCGGGATTGTAGCCACGTAAAATGGCTGCTTCCCTATTAATTTGGCCAAAACCCGATTTAAAATGGCTAACCGAAAAGGCTGATGGGAAAAGCAGACAACAGGACACAAACGGACAGCTGCAGGCAGAATATCATATTCGGCTCTGGGGAAGTCGGCCCAGATCGATACTCAGGACTATTAACAGCCCATCAACCCAGACATCTGCAGTTATACTCAGGACTATTAACAGCCCATCAACCCAGACATCTGCAGTTTAATCGGCTATCCCCGGGAACAATTGCAACATATTAGCAATTGAATACCGGGCCAGACCTGTCGGCGCCTGCAGTGGCCGAAACAAAGGCAGGTGAACGACCACCCCCCGATCGGGGAATCGCCTCACCATTGGACACAACAACCCCAGAGATTGGGAACAAACAAGTCCAATCACTTGGGACTCAGGGTCAAGGGCCGCCCCGAGAGGCGGGAAGCCCCTGGGCCCTATAAAGTGAGGGGCCAAGTTCAGATCTCTCTCTCTCTCCCTTCTTCTCCTGCTCGAGACCTTCGCAAGAACATCAACCAGAAACAGTAAGTTTGACTCCAGCGATCGCTACCCGATAAAGACTCCTAGCCATCGACCTGTATCAGCCTTTTTGAATCCCGCGGGCCAGATCCGATTCGATAAGCCATTCGTTTCCCTGACCTGGTGGGCCCTTCCTAAAGTTAAGTATTGGCCAGTAGCGGTAGGTTTCTATATAGATAGTAGGATTATTGTGTAAACATTACTTGTTGTTTCTAATAAATGACCGTTGATTTCAATCTTACTAAGCGGTGTGCTCTTATTAATCATAACTCGAGCTTGAACCACGTGGCGGTATCAGAAAGATACCTGGCGACTCGTGAGCAAAGGTGACGTAATCAGAGCTAATAAACTAAGGCTAATAAGAGCAACAGGCCATGGTCAGTTTTGCCTTGAGTTCCCTCCATTCGCGCTCATGGGCAGGGAGCCATTGGAAGTCTGTCGTCTTCCTGACCAGGTTCCTGAGAGCCGTGGTATGAGAGGCGAGTTTAGGGATGAATTTCCCTAAAAAATTGACAATGCCCAGAAACCGGAGGACCGCCTTCTTGTCCTCTGGTGTTTCATAGCTGTGATGGCAGCTACCTTGTCCGCATCCGGCTGCACGCCCAATTGGGAGATGTGGTCCCCGAGGAACTTAAGTTCTGTCTGACCTGTTGAGGTGTCGGCCATGCTCATGTATACATCTGAATACGCGCTGGAGGCGACTAATATGGTCCAAATGATTATGTCCCAGTATATCATGATGCAGACACACACTGATGGACACACAATGGGACCAATCAACATACACAACACCGCAGCCAATCACCAGTGAGAGCCCACGCACTATAAAGACAGGGGACATCAGAGTTCCCGCTCATTCGAGCTGCAGCTAGCTAGGAGGACAGAGCTCACAGCCTGCAACACAGACATTCACCATGTGCTGAGTGCATCAACTGGTTAGGACAAGGCAAAGGTCTTTAGTTAAAGCTGGTATAGTATTTACCCACAGTTCAAGTATGTTTAAATAGTTAACCTTTTAATAAAATAGTGTTGCACACTTCAAGTGTTCGTGACCTGTATGTGATCCAGAACACCCAACACATCAATCGACATAGACGCGAACACCTTCAATACCTTCCATCATTTGTTCCATAATCCTATGGAACACTTCTGATGCAGAGATGATCCCAAACGGCATCCTGTTGTAACAATATCTTCCAAAGGGGGTTGTTAAACGTGCAGAGTTTCCTGCTGGATTTACCGAGCTGGATTTGCCAGAATCCTTTTGAGGCGTCGAGTTTGGTGAAGAGCTTGGCGCGAGCCATCTCACATGTGAGCTCTTCGCGCTTGAGAATTGGATAGTGCTCTCTCATAATATTGTGATTTAGATCCTTGGGATCAATGCAAATTCTCAATTTGCCGGAAGGCTTTTTTACACATACCATGGAACTGACCCAGTCGGTTGGTTCCGTGACTTTGGAAATCACTCCTTGGTTCTGGAGGTCCTGCAGCTGCTGCTTGAGGCGGTCCTTAAGGGGTGCTGGGACCCTGCGAGGTGCATGCACCACAGGCGTGGCATTCGTTTTTTAAAAAATCTTGTAGGTGTATGGGAGCGTGCCCATGCCCTCGAAGACGTCGTGGTACTGGTTGATAATGGCGTTGAGCTGCGCCCTGAAGTCAGTGTCCTGAAAGGCAGACGCGTCAGCAGGAGAGAGAGAGTGAACTCTCTGAACTAGGTTCAACAGCTTGCATGCCTGCGTGTCAAGCAGGGAGGCTTTCGAGGAACCCACGATTTCAAAGGGAAGGATGGCTTTGCGTGACCTGTGCATCACTTCAAGTTGGCATGAGCCGCTGGCAGCAATGGCATTGCCATTGTAATCTAATAGCTGGCAGGCTGATGGAAGGATGGCTGGTTTGACACAAAGGCTTTGGAGGTCAGACGAGATTGGCGGAGGCACCAGTGTCCAGGCGGAATCGTATTTGGGACCGGTTGACCGTAAGGGTGGCACACCACTCATCGTCCGGATCGATGCTGTATACCAATAGAGGCTGGATTCTTTGCTTCGGGGACACCCTGTTTTTTGTAATGATACCGACTCGAAAAGGCGCCTTCGGGTCCTCGGTGTCAATATTGGGTAGCAGGTCCGAATCGGGCTCGGTGACCGTGGGTTGAATGGCCCGGACATTCCTGCGAGGCTGGCTGGAGCGACGAGAGTTGGCAGGCTGAGCTGATCTGCATAAAGCAGCATAGTGGCCAAGTTTACCACATCGCAGACATCGTCAGGATTTGGCAAGACATTGCCGCTTTAAGTGGGTGGAGCCACAGTTGCCACACGTTGTAGCGTCAGTACGTTCGCTGCGCCACCGCGCATGCGCGGTGCGGTCATACGTGGTGCGCGCCTGCGCAGTACGTTTGTCGACATCGACGTCCCCTCGTTCGGTGCGCAAAAGCGCGGGAGTCTGCGAAAAGCGCGCAAAATGGCCGCCCTCATCCAGGGTGAGGCCCTGGAGTTGCTCGATTGCTTGGACCCGTTCTGTCTTGTGGGGTCCTTGCCGCGCCATTTCAGCCGCTTGGATGTGGGCATACCGACTAATGGCGTGTTCGTGTAGCACACAGGTCTCGATGGCAATCGCTAGGGTGAGCTGCTTTACCTTGAGGAGCTGCTGGCGTAGCGGGTCCGACTGAACACCGAAAACGATCTGGTCGCGTATCATGGAGTCGGAGGTGGACATGTAATTACAGGACTGCGCAAGGATGCGGAGGTGGGTGAGAAAGGACTGGAAAGGTTCATCCTTACCCTGCAAACGCTGTTGGAATACATCGCGCTCAAAACTTTCATTCACCTCGATGTCGCAGTGACTGTCAAACTTAAGGAGGACCATCTTGAATTTTGATTTATCTTCACCATCAGCAAAGGTGAGAGAATTGAAAATGTGGATGGCATGTTCCCCGGTCGTGGATAGGAAGAGAGCGATCTTCCTGGTGCCTGAGGCAGCTTCCCAGTCTGTGGCTTCAAGATAGAGCTGGAAACGTTGTTTGAATATCTTCCAGTTGGCCCCTAGGTTACCGGTGATGCGGAGCGGCGGCGGGTGGACGCTGTCCATTTTGCAGGATGGCTGTATGCTGGTGGAAGGCAGATCACTTGCAGGTAGGTCTAAGAAGTTCTAACATCCCTTAACTCCTGGTATCATGATGTGTTGGGTGCTCTGGATCCGTGGAACACATACAGGCCACCAACACTTAAAATAGAACAACACTATTTTATTAAGCTAGAAACTGTTGAACATACTTTCACTGTGGGTTAACACGATGTTAGATTAAACTAAAGACCTATGCCTATCCTAACCAGTCTATGCACTCAGCACATGGTGAAGATCTGTGCTGTAAGCTGTAAGCCCTGTCCTTCTGAGAGGCTGCATCTCGAATGAGCGGGAAAACTGATGCCCCCTGTCTTTATAGTGAGTGTGCTAACTGGTGATTGGCTGCGGTGTTGTGTGTGTTGATAGGTCTTGCTGTGTGTCCATCAGTGTGTGTGTATCTGCACCATGATGTACTGGTGTATATTATGACAGCTATTACCTACACCACCCCACTCATGGTAACCCAGTTAAGGAATGCGTGTAACAAAATCACCACATTTGAGCCCACTGTGGACCCACATAGCTTCTTTGAAGAAGTGCGTCAACAGAAGGTTATGTATGGTCCAGACAAAAGAGAAGAGGTGAAGTTAATAGTGATGAGCCTTGGCCAATCCGTACGATCAGCTCTACATGAGCACCAAAATGTAGGAGGGGGGACCCTAGGCGAAATGAAGAACGCCATACTAGCCGCTATCAGATCCAATAAAGGGGATCCAGTAGAGTGTTTGAATAAATGCAGACAGAGGAAAGGGGAACATCCGACTGACTTTGCCGGTCGCCTCTGGATACGTTTTAAGGCAGTATTTGGAGATTTAAACCGTGCTAACTTAGATGCTGAAGACACTACTAAATGGTCCCGCACTTTAGTTTCACATGCCACAGAAGTAGGTAGGAAGACTTGCGCAAACTACGACCCAGCAGAGCAGATGCATAACGAAGCGTGGGTACTCAGACGTCTATCTAGGGCATGGGAACAGTCGCTGTAGGAACAAATACAACAGAATGGTTCAGAAGGTGCCACGCACCCAGTTAGGACTAATCAGGAACCGAATGGATACATGAGGGCAGAGGAGAGGAACAATATCCAAGGGAACAAACAATACCCCAGAGAGCAATACACCAGATCACCAGGTCCACCCCACGCACCCCCGAGGGTCATGTTACAATTGTGGGCAATCGGGACACTTCGCCCGCGAATGTAGACAGAATCCGGCACCTTATAACCGATATCAAAGACCAGAGGGACACCTTAACCCCCCGCCAAGAAACAATAGCCCCGACCACCATTGCCACCGACGCCAACTAGAAGGCACCGCTCGCCCCATCCATACCGTAAACGCCCGTGCAGATAATCTGGCCTCTAACTCCCTCGACTGACCCAACGTGGATCTGTGATACCGCTGGGATAATGTCGGAAGGCCGGTAGTCACAGGCAAAGTCCAGGGTCAGTCAGTCGATTTTCTCTGGGACACAGGAGGCTCCCGGACCATGCTAAATTCATCCGCTCTATTCCTTGAAACCCCCTGGCCAATTACGGACACCATCAGATTAAGTGGATTCACTGGGCACATGCAGGAAGGATACATTACAGCCCCTATACCTGTCCACCTGGGAACCATAGCCACTAAGCACCCTGTTCTAGTTGAACTACCCCCAACCGCAGAGCACATTTTCGGAATGGATTTCATGAACGCTAATAACCTCTCATTTGACCCCATAAATAGGTGTGTATGGCAGATGTCTACAACAACAAGGGCCCCTGTAATGCTACCAGTCGGTTATTATGTAAATAGGATCTGCTCAGTGGGGGAATACTGGTTTAATCCTTTAGCAACTAGCGCTGATGCGACCATCAGGGAGGTGCTCACCAAACACAAAAGCGTCTTTGCTGCGAACAACGATGATTGTGGGCAAATTCTAGGGGACGTTATGATCTCAGGCCCATACCCTGAACCGCAGAAACAATACGGCTTTCCCCAGCAGGCTGAGATCGAAATCTCCAAGGTAATAAACAGTTTACTGAAACAAGGTGTAATTCAACCCGTTGCATCCACCAACAATGCTCCGATTTGGCCAGTTAAGAAACCAGATGGCCCATGGTGCCTCACAATTGATTCCCGTGAATTGAATAAAGTTACCCCTTTAACAGCCCCCACCATTGCCACTGTCAAATCCCAAATTTCTTTACCCGTCAGTCTGGCCTCAATAAAAGTCGAGATGGATTTGCAGGTACAGCATTAGTTATTTTATTTAGCTTGCAAGCTTGATTCATTTCACAGAGGCATAAGACACATCCAGTCTCCTACACCCCGGAAAGCGAATGAACAAAGAGACAAAGGGATCTCAGCAAATCAACTCAAATGGTATCAAGTTTCACATACACGATTCCCATAGGTCATCCTATACCCCTCCTGACCTAGTCAGACATTCTGATTGGCTCACTTCCAATCCCTTCCTCTGGCCCCTATTACCCAGCATCCCTTTCTCCTCCTTTGGTGGACACACCTCCTCCTTGCTTTGCCATGCGGTCTGAAATCCTTTGTCTGTGAACTCACCAGAATGAGACTGGCCTATCTCTACATTACATTAACTAATATTTCTAAAGTAACTATTTTATATCACATTCGTCATTCCCTCCTTTTATCATTCCATGATAACCGAACTATCCAACCCATAGCTACGGTCCCTCATCTAAAAAGATCTGTCACTGCATTTCCAATTCCTGGCGTAGCCCCCCTTCATCTGCTGCACCCTCATGGATTTTGACAGCTAAGATTTTAGGGGCGTTGATCTGTTCCAGTGTACCCCGCATTCTACCCATCACACATTTAAGGATGGCTGGGCCCACAAAGATGCAGCCGATAGCCACCACTAAATACATGACCATATTTATCAACCAGTCCTTCCAACCTCCAAATCCCCAGTTACCCCAAGCGCCAGGATCCTGCATTCCGTCCAGGTGATCCCATATGTGATCCATAAATTTAGTGATGTTAGCGGTCAAGTCCTGAACTCCCATGATACACTTGCCCTGCACTATGGCGCATACCCCACCCTCACGGGCCAGATGATAGTCAAGAGCATACCGGTTCTGCATTGCAAACAACCGTAGCTGAGACAATTCCTTGGTTATTGCCCCGAGGGCTCCCAAGGTTTCATTTCCCAAGATGGTAAGGCCACAAATAAAATAATTCCTATTGCTGACAGCCAAGGAACCCCCCAGTAGCCCAGTTTATCTAGCTTCGAAACGCCCATTCGGGCCGCCTAGCAATGCAGAAAGCCCTCGTCCCAACAGTGATATGAGAGACATTCCCCCAGCCACAAAGGAGCTGGTGGCCGGCGTTCAATGGAACGCAAGTGGTGTTGTAACAAACGCATTGGCCAGGTGCCTGGGTGATATGACACCTCCTGTCCGTACAGGTGGGAAACAGACATGTTATATTCGTTTCCACCTCTACCAGCAAACAGCCGTATCCTTCACTGCTGCAACAATTCTCGTACGACCGGGAATCCCTATTGGGAGTGAAATGGCTAGGTATGTACGCCCCCCACCGTTGCAGCCTATCATACTGTGAATGGGAATTATCCCGAGGAAGGGGAAGGCAAATGGTGCTGAACCCGGATCGTAAGGAAGAGTGACTTGCTCGGGCGGTGGCTCGGAACGCTGACAATGAACCACCGTTTGGGGAGTGCCCCAAAGCGGTGAAACAGAAAATAACCTAGACACCGCTGCGGGGTTCGGTTGGCAGACAACCCGTCCGTGGCCATACAAGCGGTGGTAAATCTGGTAGAACTGATTCATACTACCCAGGTTTTCCTCAGTTTGGCCTTTAACTAACTTAAGTATATCTCCCGATAACCTACGTTCTAGCTGTACTTCCCTTCTCACACGCCCCGTCCTTTCTCTCGTCCCTCTCTCTCTCTCACAATCGCTTCCTACGCTCTCCTGACGGTCTGATGTTACCTTTATCGCACCAATCTTAACACATCCAAAATCAAATTTACATGTACTCCAAAAACAAGGCAATGTCCATATAATGTTCCCTTCCCATCGCCGGGACCGGTGCAATTGCTTCATGACTCCTGCATTCCCCTTAACTTTGACGACCTTCCATGAGTCGATACCATGTCTTCGTATATGGGGGCAGCGAAGAACATCACCTTTGCATAGGTGATGTATCCTTGTAGATTGGTTGGGGTTACAAATGTAGATAATATTCCCCTTTTCTATGTCCGTCGCCAATAACACTCCAAGCGAGGTGAGGCCAAATATCACACAGACGGTGCGTAGCCACCCCATCATGCTCCACACCTGTAAAATAGCACTGGAGAAGGGAGGCAGGTTAATCTGTCCAAGAAAATGAGGCCCGTTATCAGAACTCAACTGAGCTGGTCTACTCTACCGGGGAATGATTTCCCGCATCAGAACTTTAACCACAGTAGCAGCTTTATTATCGGTAGTCGGATACGCCTCAACCCATCTGCTGAACCCATCCACAATGACCAAAACATATTTATAACATTGACACCTTTCCAACTCAATGTAATCCATTTGGAGCGTCTCAAAGGGACCACTGGGCAACGGGGTTTGCCCCATCCCACAAGGGATACCTTTTCCGGTGTTATATTGCTGACAAATCAAACACCGATTACTGATACTCTGGGCCAACCCCTGCATTTTAGGGTGCCACCAAGTGTCCAGCAACAAATCACTAGTCCCCCGAGCCCCACAATGAGTTGCAAAGTGTACACATTCGATGACCCATAAAGCCAGTACATCAGACATACAAGTCTGATGTGCTGGCGTGGTCCATAAAGAGGAAAAAGAATCATATGTACAACCTAACCATTTCCACATTTGTTTATCAGGAGCGTCCTCCTGTAACCTTATGACGTCTTGGATGGTTGGCATTGATTTGTCAGAAGCAGACATATTTATAGTAGATCGTTTAGTCTGACTTAACATTTTAGGCACCATCACTTGCTGAATTTGCACGGCTGTCCGCGCTGCACAATCTGCTTGTTCATTACCAACGTCAACTGGGGTCTTACCATTTGTGTGGGCAGCGCATTTAATAACGGAAGTCTGCGCGGGCATAAGAAGGGCCTGCAGTAAGTCATTAACTAAACCCCGGTGGGATATTTGACCACACATAATCATGTCAGGTTGTTCTGACGAAATGTCACTCAAATCGTACCTTATTGTGGTAGTTTCCTGAATCAAGGCTAAACAGTCGTGGCCAGGTGCGTCTTCATGGACAGGGGGACCACTAAGAAAACAGGCTGGATTGATAGTGGTACAGTGTTTAAATGTCAGACGTGGATTGTTCAAAAGGTATACCTCATACCTATTCTGACGAGCTGCGGTAAGATGCTGAGTCTGCAGTTGCCTCAGTAGTGCGATGACCGAGTGGGAGCTATACACCGTAATATCCTGTTTGAGGGTGAGAGCATGTAACGGCTATGCGATGGCATTGATTGAACGTAAATCCTGTACTAATCGGTACTGGTCTGGTTTGGCTGGTTTAGGCACAGCAAGTATGGGGGTGTTACATTCTGATTGGCAAGGGACCAAAATACCCTGTTGCAACAGCTCTTGAATTAATTTGTCTCCAGACGGAGCAGCTTGGGATTTCAGGGGGTATTGCCGAATGGAAGGTAGCTTTACATGATCCTTAATCATTACCTTTATAGGTGTAACATTTGTCTTTCCCACTTGTGATGGGTATTTCGCCCAGACCTGTGGATTGACATATTCCAAAACATCATGTCCCCAGTGATGCTGCAGTCGAGTGTTAATTGTTTCAGGGACCTCAAAATATTTTATGGCAGTGCCGTCCGGCATGACTTGAAGTGCGTACTCTGTTGGATCCGAATGATCCACTGCCCTCCTTACCATTTGCCCCAGATCCCTGGCATGGTACTGGTCGTGGACCTGACGTGTAATATGAGGGCTTACCGAAGCTGACTGTGGCCATAAATGTGGTGGTATTGTAACAAAATCGGCTGTACCTTCTTTTCCCGTGACTGTGGCTGTAACCTTGACTGGCCATTCGGTCCCAATTAATGGCCGGTATTTGTCCTCCAACTCCCTGTTTTGTCCGGTTCTGTCATAGGCCAGGGTAACGTGATGCAGTGAATGTTCAATGTCTAACGTCCACCACTGGGGGTGATAGAAATATAGCACTGTTGTCTCATCCTCCATGATTGGACTGTTACCCCTTCGTCTCCGTACTCTAGCTGTAGCTGGAAGATACACCTGGAAGTAAATCTCGGGCCAACAAATTACAGTCCAATCCAGTAGTCACTACAAACTGATGATCTGTAGACTTATTCTCGTAAGTGACTGTCACAGGTTCAGAAATAGGATACTCACACACCTGTCCTTAGAACCCTGACAATTGCTGGGTGTGGTCGGATAATGGTAGTCGAAGTTCTGATTGCACAGAAGACATGGCTGCTCCAGTGTTGTTTACAAATGAGTGATGTTAATCTCCTATCTGCAGAGAGATAATAGGTTCCCTGTCCGATTGGAGAGTCCTTATTACTAAATTAGCTAGTCAATCCTGTGTTGGGAAAGGGTTTGCCTGGGAGAAGTCAGTGTATCTCGTCTGTCCTCCCCTTGGTGGGTACCCCCTCCTTTGGGTCGGATAATCTCCTTCTGCTTTTAAAGGGGCATTCCTGTTGCCAGTGATCTGCACGGCTGCAATTAAAACATGCATTGCTCCCTCTATATCTGCCCCGTCCTCTTCTCCCAGTAGACCAATGGCCCCTCAGAGGGGGCGGCGGTTGTAAAGCTGTTGGTGCATACGGTGGGCCATAAAAAGGAGCTGAGGGTCCCTTTTGGTGGGTTTGATATCCTCCCCCTCGCTGATCCACCCACCCAAAGTCACAATATTGGGGCTCCTGCTGGTAAACTACCATTTCTGCCGCTTGTTGGGGTCGCAGATCATCCTTTTTCATTACATACTCAGTCTTAACCTTTGTAACTGAGCCTCCTTCCTGGCCTATACCCTCCTTCCAATAAAATCTGACTGCCCTTGCCATCTGGGAAGGGTCGTTCTCTGTCCAATTCATGTTATTACATTTCACAGCAGTAGCCACAGAAGGTGGTAGGCAATGCATTAACATAGCACAATATTGAGGGGAATTCTGACCATTTTGATATGGCAAGTTGCTTGACTGCCCACGGTAGATTTCATTAAAACGCTCCAGAAATTCCTCTGGCTCTTCAGTCTTCTTAGGTTTTAGGTCTAAGATAGCAGAAATATTTATGGGCTTTTGAAATGTGCTATTCAACGCATTCAGGATCTGTGTCCGTCTATCGTCGTCTAACGCATGGGCTTGCTGAAGTGCGGCGTGGCTAGCATAATTCAGGTGATTGGTATCTTCCTAATCGGCAACTGTCTCCGAGTCTCACCAGGGGGCACTCTAGCTATTTCCTCTGGTTCTTCCAAGACTTCGACGTCCCTCCCTGTCACTAGAGGGAGTTCTTTCTCTTCAAAATCATCTGTTGCAGCTCCCTTTGTTCTGAAATTTGCGGTTTCCCCTTGGTTTGGAGGGATTTAGGTGGTATGCTTAATTGTTTCTGGTTAGGATCAAGCCCTTCTCTTGCTGTCCGAGATCTGGTCCTAGAGCTAACTGGGCTTGCGGAACAGAGCTCCTCTTTCTCTACTGATCGTGAAGATGGTAAATCAGGACCCGCACTATCAACCAAAAAGGGCTGGAGTTACTGGCATGATTGGAATCTGGGGAGCAGTGACTGGATATAAATTATTATACTCTGGTGGTTCTGGAATTAGTGCAGACAATGCTACAGGTGCAGTCAAAACTTTTACTGACATTTTTAAATTATTGAATTACTCATTTTCTGTCAATTCAAGGCCAGCCATTGAACTACGTAGCTCATCTTTTGTTTGACCCGAGACTTTCCTGTCTCTACTTGCGCGTTTTTTGTTTTTTTTTCTTGGCAAAACGATTGAAAAGGTTCTAACAGTGTTCTTTTAAAACTTAAAAATGTTTGAAAATTCAAATTGAATTA
This sequence comes from Scyliorhinus torazame, assembly GCF_047496885.1. Taxonomy (NCBI): domain Eukaryota; kingdom Metazoa; phylum Chordata; class Chondrichthyes; order Carcharhiniformes; family Scyliorhinidae; genus Scyliorhinus; species Scyliorhinus torazame. The sequence goes on from NC_092707.1 coordinate 215,019,510, forward strand.
CTGCAACTTGCAAGCTTAGCTCTGATCTCAACTCAGAACTAAATTTACGATTTGCTTAACACAACTTGTATAACATTTACAACTTAATTAATTCTTTATCTTAACAATTTTTCTTTTAACAAGTTTTTCTTACATTCACAAAAATGTTGGCAAAGTCAACTATCATCTCCAGATTTACACTTTTTAAAATGGTGTCAGTGATCTTCTTTAAGTATCTATTAATTCACAAATAAAATGAGATAAACATTATTTCAAGTCAGTAAAACTTAAGATTCTGGCAATTTCAATCAATTGTTTTCGAAAATAATAACTTTTATCAAAGAGGTGGAGAAACCCACTGGTTTCCTTTATTTAATTCAAAACGTAACTTTGCTGGAGTTCACTGACTCAAAGGAAAGGTATCCGATTACACTACAGGCTGCTGCTGTTATCTCAAGGCCTGAGTGAGAAGCACTGTCTGTCGTCTTTAACTTTGGCTGCTGCTGTTAACCCTTTGAGAGACTTCTGCTTCAACCAATATGCAGCATCCAGCTGTATGGGTGTTCTTGTCTTGAAATTTATCCAAGCAATTCCCCACAATCTCAACTAGTCCTCAGAACTGCGTTTTTCGCCACGACAGTCCAAGGGTACAATTTTTTTTTAGCTTAATCAACTATAGATTTAAAACACTCACACATGGAATTGAATCATCTTCAGATTTAAAAACACTCATTGAACTGAACCCTCATCCTGAGGTCACATCAGCCATAAAAACACTTATACTTGACTGAACCTCCATCTACTAAAGTCACATCAGCCATAAAAACACTTATACTTGGAATTGAATCATCTTTGAGATGTCCCATCAACCCAAAACCTAACCCAAGCCGAATCAACAATATGAAATCCCATCAATTAAATTTCTAATCCCCAGACTGACCTTTGATTTCGTCGAGACGATCTTTCCGTACCAACCGCGAGTGACCAGACTAATCAGACGATAAGAAGAGGGGAAAAATCAATGCGCGGTCATTTTCCAGCTGTACATTGTGGGCCCTTTTTCCCCATCCTCCTGTTCATAATCAGTCTAATTCTGATTTCGCAGTTGGTCAGAACCGTCTTGAGAAATCCCGGGTTTTCGGCACCAATTGTCAAATCCCAAATTTCTTTACCCGTCAGTCTGGCCTCAATAAAAGTTGAGATGGATTTGCAGGACAGCATTAGTTATTTTATTTAGCTTGCAAGCTTGATTCATTTCACAGAGGCATAAGACACATCCAGTCTCCTACACCCCAGAAAGCGAATGAACAAAGAGACAAAGGGATCTCTGCAAATCAATTCAAATGGTATCAAGTTTCACATACACGATTCCCATAGGTCATCCTATACCCCTCCTGACCTAGTCAGACATTCTGATTGGCTCACTTCCAATCCCTTCCTCTGGCCCCTATTACCCAGCATCCTTTTCTCCTCCTTTGGTGGACACACCTCCTCCTTGCTTTGCCATGCGGTCTGAAATCCTTTGTCTGTGAACTCACCAGAATGAGACTGGCCTATCTCTACATTACAGTAACTAATATCTCTAAAGTAACTATTTTATATCACATTCGTCACCACCAGTCCCGCGACCATGCTTAAACAGGGAGTGCAAGCAAAATATTTCACCGTGCTAAATATTAGCAATGGTTTCTGGCCCATTCCTTTAGACCGAGCTTGCCAATATAAATTTGCTTTTACGTTCCAAGGTCAGCAGTACACATGGACGTCTCTCCCACAAGGATTCCAAAACTCCTCCTCCATTTTCCACAGACAGCTAGCTGCTCGTCTCTCTAAATTCTCCTGCCCTGAATGCCTAATTCAGTATGTAGGTGACCTGCTCCTGCAAACTGACACCAAGGACGAGCACGTGGCTCTGCTAACCGAATTGCTAGCCCTGCTGCAGTCCATCGGATGTAAGGTGAACCCCAAGAAAGCCCAAATAATGAGGGAGATGGTACTCTATTTAGGGACAATTATCACCCATGGCAAAAAGGGAGATTGAGCAGAAACGCATAGACACCATCATAAAATTGCCCCTGCCCCATAATGTAAGTGCACTCCATTCATTCCTAGGATTGGTAGGATACTGCAGGAATCATATTGATGGTTTTGCCACCAAAGTCGCCCCACTCTCAGAACTCTTAAAAAAGAACACCTCCTGGAATTGGCTTCAACAGCACATAGGCGCAGTAAACGATTTACAGCGCACCTTAGCAACAGCCCCTGCTTTACAACTGGACCCGGACCCGGACTTGCCATATGCCATCGAGGTGGCAACCACGGAGCAAACCCTTTCAGCAGTACTCCTACAAGAACGAATTGGCAGATTAGAAGCCTATGCTCCTAGAGTTTTAGACCCCATAGAACAAGGATTTTCTGGCTGTGAATAGCACCTGCTTGCAGTCTTTTGAGCAGCTCAATATTTTGCCGGCATCAAGGGACTCAACCCAGTCACAATCCTCACTGAGCACATCCCGACTCAGCTTCTGTTGGATGGTAGACATGAGGACGGATAATCAGTTAGCCAGGTCTATAGCTTTAAAATTGCCAGGACATTTAGGAGCACAAGCAGCAGAACTTGCAGCCATAGCCTATGTAGTCGCCCACCCGGACTCTTTCCCAATGCCTGCGGACATACACTCAGACACCATGTACGTCTGCAATAGTTTGACCGAATTCCTTCCCCTATGGGAAAACCATGGTTTTGTGTCCGTCGACAGAAAACCCCTACCCTCAGACCCTTATTGAAACATATACTTAAGGAAGCCATCGGCCACACGTACGGCATAATTAAAGTGAAAAGTCATCACCGCACCTCCCCACCCGGTAACTGCAAGGCAGACAGACGCCTTAGCTAAAGCTGGAGCCGCAATGGTCACTTCTGGCAGCCACCCGAAGGTGAGCAAATGTATGCAATCCAGGTATCCTAAACAAACATCGCAGATTTATCCCAAGACCAGAATGCAGACGTATCCTTCAAACAAATTTTAAGTGGCACCTACCCAGCCCCCTATGATAAATGGAAGGAAACACTCACTATCAAGGATGGCAAGTTTTAAAAGACGGAATTTATGTGGTCCCCGCCCAGACAGAAATCAGCTAATACACCAGTTCCACAACGGACACGGACATCAGGGAATACACACTAACATTGCCCGTTTAAAAACTTTGTGCTGGTGGCCTGAATTGAAGAGCGTTGGCACCCATGATGTCGAGAACTGCCTCATTTGCACCCAAAACAATCCCGACCGTTATGCAAAGAAGGGACAATTAAGACACACCCGTCCTGTAGAAGGCCCCTGGACAAATCTGCAAATCGATTACATTGGTCCCCTCCCCCTGCAGAAATGGTTTCAAATATGTTCTGGTCGTCATCGATACTTTTGCTAAATGGGTCGAAGCCTTTCCCACTCGTTCCAACATAGCAAATGCTACTGTAAAAATTCTGACCCATCAACTATTTGCGCGCTGGGGTCTTCCACGACTACCCTCTGCTCCGCCACAACCCCAACCCCCCGCTCTGGTACCGTGACCCAGCTCACAGACTGGTGCGCAATGACGGATCAGACAATTCACAGACCCACGCGGTACCCAGCACACATAATGTCATGAACCTGAAGACGCGAGTCTGGCGGCCAGGAGAGGGGGATGATTCAGGGAATGAGCCTCTTTTGGGGAATTTAACAGAACAGCTGAGGCATGCACTGTTCTAAGCAGATATCTGAGGTGTCCAGGTGATGATAAGCGGACACCTACTAAGAATGAAGGTGTCCAATTTCTGATGGAGCCTGCCCTCCTACTTCTTCTTCCTCAACTTTTCTTTTTCAACCCATGGTTTTAACTCATGTCGGCCGAATCTCACATACCTCATCAGGCTCATACATCGGCAATCACACGAATCAAACTCATAGAAGTACACCACCGAATTAATGGTTCAGTAGGCCAAGAACATTCCACATCGTAGAAATACACTGCAGGATTGCCACCCGCACTATGGTACACCACCAAATTAACATTCTGCATGGAATCACATGAATACAAACTCTTCCCATTCTTCGCGGTCACCCAGGTAGAGAGACACGTCACTGATCCCCGCCCTGCCTGAGGACTGCAAAATGGTCAGGTAATGGGGCAGCACGGTAGCCTTGTGGATAGCACAATTGCTTCACAGCTCCAGGGTCCCAGGTTCGATTCCGGCTTGGGTCACTGTCTGTGCGGAGTCTGCACATCCTCCCCGTGTGTGCATGGGTTTCCTCCGGGTGCTCCGGTTTCCTCCCACAGTCCAAAGATGTGCAGGTTAGGTGGATTGGCCATGATAAATTGCCCTTAGTGTCCAAAATTGCCCTTAGTGTTGGGTGGGGTTACTGGGTTATGGGGATAGGGTGGAGGTGTTGACCTTGGGTAGGGTGCTCTTTCAAAGAGCCGGTGCAGACTCGATGGGCCGAATGGCCTCCTTCTGCACTGTAAATAAAAAATACTATGAATGCTCGGGTAGTGGAGAAACGGCATTTCCCCCGTCCTACCCGTGGATCTCACACATTCGTCATCCGTAGCAGCCCATACGCACCACATGTCACCTTCAAACTATCTGGAATGGCTTTCTGCACACTACACTGACCTGGGCAGGTCTTAATCTTCTCTTCAACTCTGACTCTATACTCTCTGGCTGGTTGTGGGATGAGGAATGTATTTCCACAACGTTCTATACTCTGAACTCTTATCTCTTCAATTCTTTCTTTCTAGACCCCTTTGGGTCGTTCCCACATGCGATTTACACTTAATATCACTGCTGCCATGGCAACAAGGGCTGTTCTGAACTCAGCCCTTACAAGGTTGGAACTTCGGAGCCACACTGAATTCCTCTGCGCTCCTGCGACAAAACTTTATAAAACTGACCGCCCTGAAATTTGGCTGTTTAAGCTAAGCCTCAACCACCCATGGTTGTGAGTAAGATGGAGACCGGTCGAAGAAAGTATCTGACCACTCCACCCCTCGGCCAGACAGGCTGTGAGAAACACACATACTTGATTTCCAGCACGTTACTTTGCATTTCTTGTCTCTCTCCTAACACTTACTTAAAACAAAAATGTGGGAGTCCCACATGGTGACAATCATAACGGATAACTGGAATAAGGGAGAGAGAGAAATAAGGACCGATGTTAAACAAAGGTAATAACACGATACTATGCTTGATTCCCTAGGAATACACAGATGACAGACAAAACTGCAGGGTGAATCCAGGAAGACTCCTCCCAGTCAACATCATGATCAGAGCCGCCGGGCTCAAGTTACAGGATAATCTAAATGCACAAGATAATGTAAAACCGTTACCGTTACACTCAGGGTACCTATGGTTTGCACCACCTCGGGCAGGGGAATGTGAGGACGGTACTTTATGGATAAACCCCGACATAAGCATCCTATTCGGGTGTAATAATCAAAGGGCAATATACAAAAGGCCCAACAGGACCACATCTACATGCTACATCAACACAACCGGAAAAGGGGAATTGGTGGGAACTTATTAATGAAGGGTGTTCCAAAATTGGATGTTTAAAGAGAAGCCCAGGGAAGGGATTGGGAATTGGACAAAATTGCCCCAGGATACTCACAAAGGGTAACTTGGCCCTGCACAGAATCAGGATAGGACATAAGCCAGCCCCAAACACTACCACCCGACGAACCAAGACCACCGCCAGTCAGGATACCGCCCAACAACTGTTAGAAATCGACACCAAAACCCCCACCTGGTGGGAAGACATTGCAAATTGGAACCCCCTTTCCTACTTTTTCGAGACCCTCCTCCTGATTGCGGTAATATATATTGTCATCCTCACATTCCAACTCCGTAAATGGAAGGCAAAAGCCTCCCACCCCCAGATATATACGGTCCGAGCCCCCCTTTTTGGAATTCAATAAGAAGGTACCCTGAGAATGTACAACTTATAATCGAATGTAACAACTGCTGCTGAAATGATATTAATGATAAGATAAGTAGACTGAAAGATGATGCTGCTGGTTTAAATTTTTGTTGTAAATAAGTTATTTAATGTATGAGCAAGCAGCATGAGAGTAGATTAGCTTAGAAGTGAACTGTCTTTAAAAATAAATATAATTGAGAAGTGAAATAAATTAATTTTATAAACTATGTATGTAATAATGACTTAGGTAAAATTGTGCATACATTTAGGATAGAGTAGAGTAGGACCTGAATTGACCAACAAGTGACTGGGGAAAACAGGGAAGGTATTGGCTCAAGTCTGTGATCCACCACGCTTCACGTTCAGGATCAAGAGGATGGATATGTGACCATCTAAAATAGCCGCCCGCAAAAGATAATGGGAATTGTGGTCAGGTTGGGACACAGAAGATACACAGCCCCTGTGTATTGTGCAGAGGAAACCAGACCTACACAGAAACATGCACCTGCTAAAGGTAAATCACCGATTTCCCCAGGACAATGGGACTCAGATTGAAACCTAGCAGCAGTAACAGACTTGGGGGGCGCCTATTTACCTTATTTGGGAGTGCATACATGCCTTGGACAATAATAACTAGGACCCGCCCAGTTATCAAGGTACCGCCCCTAATTGGCCAGAATCGATTAGGGTGATCAAAACCCTATCGATCCATTGGATCCCGAGTTGGGACCGCCCAAAAGAGCGCGAAAGATCAGAGGATAAGAACTGCGCAACCAACATTCTTTCTCTTTTGTGACCGGTCTCTGCCTCACCAACTGCAGCACCTCGACCAGCCAAGTTCAAGGACCCGCGATCGCTACCTGAAGGACGAGCCGTGGCCTAGACGTACCTGACGACTTCCAGCCGCCACATGTGGGGATTCAGATAAAGGCCTTGTCTAACCTGCACAGAGCCGGACACTTGAAAGTTAAGTAAAGGTCATTTTAGCTTTTAGGTATAGTTTAATATGTAGCTGCGTGTAGATTATTACGCATAGAACTGAGCCTATGTTTAATAATAAACAATAATTGGACTAATATACTGGCTGTGTGGTCATTTGCATAATACACGGAACGTACTCACATCTTGTAGTTATTATTAATAAAGATAAAAGAGCAACACTGATATATCAACTCGTGGAAACTTTACCCTGTCAAAATTGTTCAGAATTTTGAACACTTCAATAAGATCGCCTCTTAATCTTCTCTGCTCCAAGGAGAAAAAGCCCAATTTCTCTAATCTTTCCTTGTATCTAAAATTCCTTTATTCCTGGTACCATTCTAGTAAATCTCCTCTGCACTCTCTCTAGGGATTTAACATCTTCCTTAAATAAGGTGCCCAGAACTGAACACAATACTCCAAATTGGATCTTACCAATGATTTGTAGAGGTGTAGCATCACTTGCTTTTATGCTCTTTGCCTCTATTTATAAACCCAAGGAGCCTATAAGCCTTCTTAACAATTGTTTCATCTTGCCTGGCTATCTTCAGAGAATTATGCATTTGAACTCTGAGGTCCCTCTGCTCCTGTACTCTCCTCAAAGTTGTACCATTGAGCCGATGTTATCTCCCCATGTTTCTTCAAAAATGCATAACTTCACATTTTGCTGCATTGAAATTCATCTGTCACATCTCTGCCATTTGGACAACTTGTCAATGTCCTTCTGAAGTCACTCAGCATCATCCTCACAATTCACTATTTTCCCTGCAAATTCTCAGCTACAAATTTTGGGATTTTTCCCTCAATGCCTGACCTGGCGACTTCTTTACCTGGAGTCCTGCCAGCCTTTTTAGCACCTTTTCTTCATCAATCACTATACGGCTCAGTTGCTCAACACCCACATTTTCAACTGGGCCATTGCCACCATCTTCTAATTTGGTAAAGGCAAAAGCAAAGTACTCATTTAGTACCACTGCCATACCCTTCACTTCAGTGAGCAGTTGGTGGATTTCTTGACTGAGATGTTCACTCAACATCGCAAGGAATGTGCGGAGGACCTGGCCCGGGCTGTGGTCGACCGTGTGGAGGAGAGATTGACGACCCAGGGACAGGTGATCCAGAAGTTGGAGGAGCTGGCAGTGGAACGAGAGGAGCAGTCCACAGCAATGGCAGCGGAGATCGGGATGTTCCAGGACCAACCGAAACGGCTGCTGGAGAAGGTGGAGGACCTGGAGACACGTACTTGGAGACAGAATATCCAGATCGTTGGTCTGCCAGAGCAGAAGGAAGGATCGGAAGCCGGTGCATATGTGTGGAAGATGCTGGAGAAGCTGATAGGGGAAGGTCCGTTCCCAAAGCCATTGGAGGTGGACCAGGCCCATAGGGCGTTTATGCATAAGCCCAGGGGAGTGAGCCCACGAGGGCGATGGTGGTACGGCTGTATCAGATCCTAGATAAGGAACGCATCATGAGGTGGGCCAGGAAGACGAAACGATGCATGTGGGAAGGTTCTGAGATTCGGGTGTACCAGGGCTTGGGAACTGAACTCGCAAAGAGGAGGGCGAGTTTTAATAAAGTCAATGCGGCCCTGTACGAGACGCAAATAAAGTTTGGTCGGCTTTCCCCGGCCCGTCTTTCGGTGACCTATGAGGGTCGGGAGCTGTACTTTGGCTAGTCGGAGGACTTGGTGGACTTCATGAAGGACAATAACCTGGTAGACAAACAAGGATCTTAAACCTTGACTGTGGAGAACTGAGTTTGAAGTTATGCATTGCCCTTTTAAAAACCTTAGTCTTTCAACTCTGTAATTTAAGTTTGTTGCTCTTATTAGCCTTAGTTTATTAGCTCTGATTACGTCACCTTTGCTCATGAGTCGCCAGGTATCTTTCTGATACCGCCACGTGGTTCAAGCTCAAGTTATGATTAATAAGTCAGCACACCGCTTAGTAAGGATTAAAACAACGGTCATTTATTATATACAACTAGTAATGTTTATACAATAATCCTACTATCTATATAATAAACCTATTACTACTGGCCAATACTTAACTTTAGGAAGAGCCCACCAGGTCAAGGAAATGAATGGCTTATCGAATCGGATCTGGCCCGCGGGATTCAAAAGGCTGATACAGGTCGATGGCTAGGAGTCTTTATCGGATAGCGATCGCCGGATTCAAACTTACAGTTGCTGGTTGATGTTCTTGCGAAGGTCTCGAGCAGGCGAAGAAGGGAGAAAGAGAGCGATCTGAACTTGGCCCCTCACTTTATAGGGCCCAGGGGCTTCCCGCCTCCCGGGGCGGCCCTTGACCCTGAGTCCCAAGTGATTGGACTTGTTCCCAATCACTGGGTTCGATACGTCCAATTGCAAGGCGATTCCCCGATCGGGGGGTGGTCGTTCACCTGCCTTTGTTTCGGCCACTGCAGGCGCCGACAGATCTGGCCCGGTATTCAATTGCTAATATGTTGCAATTGTTCCCGGGGATAGCCGATTAAACTGCAGATGTTTGGGTTGATGGGCTGCTAATAGCCCGGAGTATAACTGCAGATGTCTGGGTTGATGGGCTGTTAATAGTCCTGAGTATCGATCTGGGCCGACTTCCCCAGAGCCGAATATGATATTCTGCCTGCAGCTGTCCGTTTGTGTCTTGTTACCTGCTTTTCCCATCAGCCTTTCTGGTTCGCCATTTTAAATCGGGTTTTGGCCAAATTAATCGGGAAGCAGCCATTTTACGTGGCTACAATCCCGCCTTGTGATCCTAACGCGAAGCGTGAAGAATCACATAAATTTTGTCCTTTTCGTTCCCTGACCGGAGGGGGCGCACCTCCTACATGGCCACTACTCTGACCCTAGCTATGCACAAAAATTTACCTAAACAATTCTTGAGGGCGCTATGTCAGGCAGGGGCATGTATCTAAAAAATAAAACTGGGAACCTCTAATTTTACCTCAATACTCTATACTCACTGAACATTGCATTATCCTATCTTCCTAAAACATACAACAACAATCACAACATTTAATATACTCTTTCCTGGCTTGGCAGTCAAGCTCAGGATCATACATTTTTTTTTTATGAAACGTTTTGTAACTCTCTTTATTTACAGTAATAACGCAAGTGAATACACTTTATTCTTTATAGGTCGCGGGGGTCTGGGGTCTGGTCATAGCCGAATATCGGGGATCGGATCCGATATACCGGGGTTCGAGCGCGGTACGCTCTCCTTTTCCACTTGCGGAGGCGCATGGTCTGTACTGCACAGCAGAGTATTGCCAATGCTAACAGTGCCTCAATAACGTACGATAAGGAGTACCAAGTTATGAACTTGGCACACCAGGATAATGCAGCGTGGCTGCTGACTGGGCCCTCGGTACTGCGGGGCAGTGAAACATTAACGGCAGGGGGGTTTGGAGTAATGGGGTCTGCGTTCCCGCGCAACCAAATGTTCATAAAAAGAGTGTTGTGCACGATGAAAGGAGTCCTCATGGCTGTCCTCTTTCTTTTCTTTCTCTGTGTTCTGTTTTTCTCCGGTCCTGGAGCTTCTGAAGTTCTGTAAAACAAGCATAGTATCTGTAACTACCTTGGTTTAATATCCGGTGTGTTAGTGTGTCTGTCCTTCTTGGGGCCAATTAAACCCTTATAATTGGTCACAACATGTGACTTCTCCCCCATTTTTTTTTTTCAAAACAAATGTTAGGACACGGCACACTTCCCAATGGTGGACCAGTGCTAAGTTTAGCATCCAAATGTTCTAGGATGTAAATAGCATTTGGCGGCAACCCAAAGGTTGCCTAAATAAATAAAACTGTTTTTGAAAGGAAAAGGTCGAATGAGGTGCGTATGGGCCGCGACGGGTAAGATTTGGATGGAGTCCCCGGGTAGGACGGCTACCAATACCGTATCATAGATTATCATAGAATTTACAGTGCAGAAGGAGGCCATTCGGCCCATCGAGTCTGCACCGGCTCTTGGAAAGAGCACCCTACCCAAGGTCAACACCTCCACCCTATCCCCATAACCCAGTAACCCCACCCAACACTAAGGGCAATTTTGGACACTAAGGGCAATTTATCATGGCCAACCCACCTAACCTGCACATCTTTGGACTGTGGGAGGAAACCGGAGCACCGGGAGGAAACCCACGCACACACGGGGAGAACATGCAGACTCCGCACAGACAGTGACCCAAGCCGGAATCGAACCTGGGACCCTGGAGCTGTGAAGCAATTGTGCTATCCACAATGCTACCGTGCTGCGGGTATGTCCCCTACCCGAGCGTTTTTTTGACCAACGGGGGGGGGTCCCCAGGCAGGGCGGGTCTCACGCCGTTTCTCCACTGCCTGAGCAACCGACAAGAACGGACAAAACTGCAGTCATCATGGTGGGGTTACTGTTCTGAATCTCCCGTCAAATCAGGAGAGCAGTTACGATCGGGCGTCTGATACCCGAACAAGTATCAGCTGAAAAGTTAGTTCCGCTGAACAAGCGTCTCGTGGCGGTGGGTGTCTGAGGGAAGTCCTCAGCGGTTTCAGCCGAATGGGCGTGTGGCGGTGAGAACATTCTCCTGTTGGACGAACAACATTAAACAAACAGACAAACAACGGAAAACATTTTGCAGGTTCCATCAGGAAGGGCAACACTTTTCACCAAGTGTCCCCTTTAAATCATCATGTGGACACCTCAGTTCTCTGTTGCGAACAGGGTCGCAAAGGGGTTGGCGGCTTGGGAGTCAGACCCGAGGTCGTCACCTTCTCCTGGGTGCCAAACTCTGGAGTGAATTAGGGCGGAAAGGGCTGCGTGGTGTGAGTTGGGGTCGTTCTCGTCGTTGCGGACGAGTCTGCAGGAGTTGTCGCGGTGCCAATGAGCAGGGTCGAGTTGGGTGGGGACAAAGTCGGGGTCGTCCGTGTGGTTCGGTGGTCGGTGGTGTGGTTTATTTAAGTAAGTGATGAGGAAGGGGTCACTGGAGTCGAAGTCGGAGTTGCTGGGTGTGGGACCAGGATAGTAGGGAGACGTGCTGTGGCTGTCATCAGAGTCACAGTCGCTGTCTCTGCTGCTGCAGTCTGTGGGCGTTCCGGGGCGGAGTGTAACTTCTGTGGGTGGAGTCGGGGGCGAGTCCGTGTCTGGGCTAGACGTGGAAGGGGTGGGTGTGGTTACGTTGGCTGTGGGCGGGGTTTGGTCTGCTGCGTCAAGCATGACGTGGTGGGAGTGGTTTGACTGTGCTCCATAAACCTTTAGCTGGTTTATGTGAAACCATGCAGTCTTACCATTTGGGTATTTTATTTTATATACCGACGGGCTTACTTTATCCGTAATGGAGTACGGACCCGAGTATTTCGGAGACAGAAATGTGCTGGGGTTATACACGGACAACATCACTTGTTGTCCTATATTGTACTCCGTTGCATGTACTGCCTTAGCAAAACAGGCCTTGCTCTGTTTTCTTTTAGTGCCCAGTTTAACAGCGGCTGCTAACTGAGCCGTTTTTACATTTATAAGTAATTGTTCAACGGCTTTCTCGTGGGTGAGGGCCGTAACTTCAGGGCTGGTCAGGTCTAAACCCAACAAGTACTCTGTCCCTTTCATGGGGCGTCCGGTCATGAGGGTGTGTGGGGTGTAACCTGTGGAGGTGGAAACAGTGTTACGCAAAAACATCAGCGCAAAAGGGAGGACAGAATCCCAAGAGGTGTTGTTCTGCTGGACCATTTTTCTAAGGGTGGTTTTTAGGGTCCGATTCATGCGCTCCACTATACCACCTGACTGTGGGTGGTACGCAATGTGGAATTTTTGGGTTATGCCAAATATCGTGAGGACGTTCTGCATGACCCGTCCCGTAAAGTGAGAACCTTGGTCCGATTCAATACTGCGGGGGAGTCCCCATCTTGTGAAGATGTGGTGGGTTAGGATTTTGGCGGTGGTTTTCGCGGTGTTGGTGCGGGCTGGAAATGCTTCCACCCACTTTGTAAAAGTGTCTATGACCACCAGAACATATTTATAGCCACTCCTGCAAGGGGGCAATGGACCTATAAAATCGATCTGGAGGTTAGTCCAGGGGCCGTTAACGGGTCGGGTGTGGCTGAGATGTGCCTTTTTGACATATCTATCTGGGTTGTTCTGAGCGCAGATGAGGCAATTCTCAATGTAATGGGATACATCCTCTTTGAGATTAGGCCACCAACAAAGCTGTTTGAGGTGGGCTGCGGTGGGTTCGATTCCCTGGTGTCCATGACCATCATGGAATAAACAGATCATTTGATTCCTATCCTGCTCAGGAACTACATAAAGGGTGTCCTTTAGCACCACACCGTCATGTGTGGTTATTGTATTTCTGTACCTCTCGTATGAGGCTGGAAACTTCCCTTTCACGATTTCAGTGAGAGCGCTGTCCTGCTTCTGGGCCTCTGCTAGATCTTCGATCCTAGTCTGCGCGACCTGAACTGCACTCACTGGCGCACTCACTGGGGCGCTCCCGGGGGGCTTCCAAAAGTACCCATGCCTGGATCCTGCCTTAGCCAGCGCGTCGGCTTTTACATTTCCAGGGGGGAGGAACGATGGTGGCTGCGGACTTTTATAATGCCAAAGGGCAGGTTCTTGGCTTTTCCCAGAATATGGCGGAGTAATGGGGCTGAGGGGAGGGGTTTCCCATCCGTGGAAACAAATCCTCTTGTTTCCCAGAGGGGCAGAAATTCAGTGAGGCTGTTGCAGACATATAGGCTGTCTGAGTATATGTCTGCTGGGCTGGGGAAAGAATCTGGGTGCTCTACAATGTAGGCGATGGCCGCAAGCTCTGCTGCCTGCGCGCCTAAGTGCCCGGGCAATTTTAATGCGATTTCCTCGAGGGCGCGTCCCTGCGAGTCCTCAACATAAATCCCACAACCTGTTATGCGTTGCCCATCCAGGATCGTGGAAGATCCATCCACATAAATCCTGATGGGGTCACACGTGTCCGGGTGAGGGGGGTTCTGAGATGGAGTGGCTAGTTTTCTGGGGGGTGTTCTGGCTATAAAGGGGCCTGTATTATGGTGGGGCGAGATGATTTCACACTCATGGGGGGTTCCGGGGTACTGTAGAGTGTCCGCTAAGTATGTGTGAGTCTTTGTCCGTTTTACTGTGATGTCCCGTCCCTGCAAGAGAAGGGTCCACCTAGCTGGGCGTATTTGGCTGACGGTACCGTCTTTAAGTCGTCCGTCTAGTAAAAGTTGTGTGGGGGTGTGTTCGGTCAGAATGGTGATGGGGTTCAGTCCGGTAATGTAGGAAAAGTACTGGACTGCCCAGAAAACTGAGAGCAGGTGCCTCTCACAGGCTGAAAATCCCTGCTCCACAGCATCTAAAATTTGTGAAGCATAAGCCACGGGTCTTAGCTGGTCGTGCCCTTCCTGCAGGAGCACGGCTGAAAGGGTGCGGTCTGTGGTCGCTACCTCTATGGCGTAAGGGGAAAGCGGGTCTGGAACTTGTAGTGCGGGGGCGGCTATGAGTGCCTGTTTTAGTGATTCCACAGCCTCCGTATGCTGCGGAAGCCACTCCCAGGGGGCTCCTTTCTTTAGGAGGTCTGAGAGGGGCGCTGCCTTGCTGGCGAAACCGTCAATGTCCAACAAGTCCTAAAAATGACCGGAGGGCTGAAACGTGTTGGGGGAGGGGCAATTTAGCGATCGAGTCAATTCTTTTGTGCTCAATCTCGCGTTTGCCGTGTGTGATAATTGTACCCAAATATACCACTTTTTCTTCCAATATCTGGGCCTTTTTGGGGTTGACTTTACAGCTAATCCAGGAGTTCGGACAGAAGCTCAATGTGCTCTTCCTTTGTGTCTGTCTGCAGTAGTAGATCATCTACATACTGTACCAGACATTCGGGGCGAGAAAAGTTTGCTAGTCCATTTGCCAGCTGTCGGTGGAAAATGGAGGGGGAGTTGTGGAAGCCTTGTGGCAGGCATGTCCACGTGTACTGCTGAGCTCGGAAAGTGAAGGCAAATTTGTACTGGCACGCCTTTGCCAATGGAATGGACCAGAACCCATTACTGACGTCCAAAACCGTGAAATATCAGGCATGGAGTGCCTGTTTGAGCATGGTCTCGGGACTTGTTGCAATGGTTGGGGCTGCTGCGGGGGTGACTTTATTGAGTTCCCGATAATCAATGGTCAAGCGCCATGATCCGTCGGGTTTCCTTACTGGCCAAATCGGGGCATTATTAGTTGAGGCTACCGATCTTAGGACGCCCTGCTCTAATAAGCTTTCTATGACCTTTAGGATTTCTCCCTCTGCTTCTAGGGGAAATCCGTACTGTTTTGGGGGTTTTGGGTCCGGTCCGGTTATTTGTACGGAGCCAGTCATCTGTCCACAGTCGTGTTTGTGGGTTGCGAATGCTGCCCTGTTCTTTTGCAGGACTGCCCTAACCTGGCGGTCCGTGCTGAGTGTGGTGGGGTTGAACCAAAACTCGTCTACTGCGCTAATTTTGTTCATGTAGTCCCCTATATTGAGTGTTGCGGGGGCTCTAGCGGATTTCGCCATCTTCCAGACACACTGGTCGACTGGATCGAAAGAGAGGTGGCGAGAGTTCATAAAGTCGATCCCTAAAATGTGCTCTGCTGTTGGGGGCAGGTCGACTAACACTACGGGGTGTTTTGTGTTAATAGTTCCGATCTGGATGGGTACAGGGGTCATGATATGTCCCTGCTGTGAGTGGCCTGTGAAGCCGCTGAGGGTGATAGTGGCTGTGGTGGGCCACGTGTCCTTACCAAGGGTGGAGGAATTTAAGGGGGAGCCTGTACACCGTCAGTCCGTTCCGGTCAAGTCTGTCTGATCGGACTGGGCTCTAACGCTATGTATGGGCTCTGCCTTTTTCTTATTGAGAGTGCCTGTCTGTTGGGCTCTCTGTGGTTTTTTAGGGACCTCGCATTCATTGGCAAAATGTCCCAAGTGTCCGCAATTGTAGCATTCTTGCGGTTTTGCTGGGGGGCTGTTCTTTCCCTCGTTTATCCAGGCGGGGTTGTGGAGAGGGGTTCTAGCTGCGGGTTTACCGTGAGCTGCTTGTTCCCAAACGCGGGACAATCTTTTGACCACCCACTTCTCATTATGAGCCTCCTCCGAGGGGTCATAATTACTACAGGCATTCTGTCCTGCTTCCGTGGCATGGGAGATAAGGGTGCGGGTCCATTTGGCCATATTGTGTGCGGACAAATGGGCACGGTCTACGTTGCCGAAAACGGCTTCAAAGTGAATCCACAAGCGTCCTGCGAACGCTGTGGGGTGTTCAGACGTTTTCTGTCTGCATTTATTTAGACCGTCTACGGGGTTGCCCCGGTTGTACCCGATCGCATCCAGGATCGCGGTATGCATTTCTGCAAGGGTGCCTCCTCCCACATTCTGTGGGTCGGGAAGGGCTGCTGCGACCGATGGGTCTAAGCTGAGGACCGTGAGCTTTACCTGCTCTTTCTCATCCAGGCCGTACATGGTCGCCTGGTGTTTGACGGTGGCAAAGAAATGGTGTTGGTCTGAAGCGGGGAGGAACGGTGCGATTTTAGCACACGCGTCCCGTAATTGGGTCACTGTGAGGGGGGTGGAATATAAGACTTCCGCCTCGTCTGCTGTGGCGGTGCGGTGGGTTGTTACAGGGTTCATGGGAGCCTGTATTACCTGCTGTGTGGGGGGTGGGGGTGCTCTCCTCCTTTGGGGTTTTCCCTGCGCACATGCTCCCTGAACATATCTCTGCACTGTCTCTTGCAGTTCTGCCCAATCAGGGCCGTCTTCCTGGTCTAAACTTTCCCCAAAGGTGTCTTGGAATCCCTTTTGGACAGAAAGCATTGCTTGCAGGTCTACAATTTGCTTTCGGCACTTTGCATGGTCTAAGGTACTCTGCCTTTGTTCCGTGGTTGCAGCGTGGAGCGCTCTCAAGGCTGCCTTGAGATCACTACATTGCTTCTGTAGTGTCTCCACCTGCTTCTCCGTCTCTTTCTTAACCAGGACTGCACGCTGCGTGTCCTGATAAGCCTTCTCGTACTGGGATTGAAAACTGTTTAAATGCACCAGACAAGACTGGTGACCCCGTTTGGCGTCAGCCACCTCTTTGTCCTTGGCTTCTAACTGCCTTTTCAATTCCAGGTTTTCCTTTTCCATTTTGCATACATCGATTTTACTCATACGATGTATGCCCTCTATTTCCTTTCGGAGCATCCTGACGACCTCCTCTGTGTCTCGCAATTGTGCCATGCAGGACACGATTGCCATCGGCTTGCGCGCTTTTGCTAAGTTCTTTTTATGGATCTCACTCATGTTCTCCCACCAAGTATGCCCTATACTTCCGGGACCTGAGTCGTTATTATCACAGAAACCGCTCCACACGGGCCATCCTTTGCCCTGCAGAAATTTGTGAATTTCCACTTCCCAAATGGGACACTGTCCCACTCTAACGCTGCTGATCGGTGCGACCGCAAATTCTTCGGGGTTCATGAGCCGCTGCATTGCCTGCATGACTATCTCTCTTATCTGCTCGTTACGTTCAAATTTGGAACAGGGGGCTAAGGTGGTGTCGTAGATGCGGGTACGGCTTGCGCTAATTTCTGAAAATACAGACTTCCGACAGTTTTGACGCAACAAAATCTATCAGTTTTACCTTATAACCCTGTTAGTTACGCATGCATATACACACTTCCGAATTGTGAATTATTAATCAGAACCGCTTGAACACTTGCGTTTTTTTTTTGTTTTTGTTTTCCGATTGGATTCTAATTCAAATTGTTGGGGTTCTCCCGGAGTGGTTTTCCACTTCTATGTCGGGTCCCGGCGGAGTCGCCAATTATGTTGCTCTTATTAGCCTTAGTTTATTAGCTCTGATTATGTCACCTTTGCTCATGAGTCGCCAGGTATCTTTCTGATACCGCCACGTGGTTCAAGCTCAAGTTATGATTAATAAGTCAGCACACCGCTTAGTAAGGATTAAAACAACGGTCATTTATTATATACAACTAGTAATGTTTATACAATAATCCTACTATCTATATAATAAACCTATCACTACTGGCCAATACTTAACTTTAGGAAGAGCCCACCAGGTCAGGGAAATGAATGGCTTATCGAATCGGATCTGGCCCGCGGGATTCAAAAGGCTGATACAGGTCAATGGAGTCTTTATCGGATAGCGATCGCCGGATTCAAACTTACAGTTGCTGGTTGATGTTCTTGCGAAGGTCTCGAGCAGGCGAAGAAGGGAGAGAGAGAGCGATCTGAACTTGGCCCCTCACTTTATAGGGCCCAGGGGCTTCCCACCTCCCGGGGCGGCCCTTGACCCTGAGTCCCAAGTGATTGGACTTGTTCCCAATCACTGGGTTCGATACGTCCAATTGCGAGGCGATTCCTCGATTGGGGGGGTGGTCGTTCACCTGCCTTTGTTTCGGCCACTGCAGGCGCCGACAGATCTGGCCCGGTATTCAATTGCTAATATGTTGCAATTGTTCCCGGGGATAGCCGATTAAACTGCAGATGTCTGGGTTGATGGGCTGTTAATAGTCCTGAGTATCGATCTGGGCCGACTTCCCCAGAGCCGAATATGATATTCTGCCTGCAGCTGTCCATTTGTGTCTTGTTGTCTGCTTTTCCCATCAACCTTTCCAGTTAGCCATTTTAAATCGGGTTTTGGCCAAATTAATCGGGATGCAGCCATTTTACGTGGCTACAAGTTGCGATGTTTGAAAAGCTGTTTGAGTTTTTACATGGAAAATTCCTTTTCTTTGTCCGGGCTTTTCTATTTGGTGCTTTAAGGTGTTAGAATAGATAAGAATTTGTTAAGGGAGGAGGAATGGGCCTCTGTGCTTGGACCTTGGGAGGGAGTGTTTGTTTGTTTTTTGTGCTTTGTGCCATTGCTTTGGAAACTTATGCTAAGAGTTGGGGGGACGGGAACCAACAGGTGGTAGGATGCTAGGCGCTGGGGGCGGGAGCTGCCAGGCTAGCTGGGAGGACTAATTAATGGAAGCAAAGTGGGGGGTGAGCTGAAGGTTAATGTAGTGGGGGGGGTGGGCAGGAATGGGAGGGGGGGCTGCTGACGAGGAGGGGACTTTTAGGAGGTTGGAGGAGGAGAGTAGGTGATGGTAGCTGCCGAGGGGAGGGCCAGGTGAGGTGCGGGGCATGGGCCAAGGGCTGGCCTAGGAAAGGTCATGGCTGATCGACAGGGAAGGGGGGGTGGGACCAGGCTGGTTATGTGGAATGTTCATGGACTGAATGGGCCGGTCAAAAGAGCCTATGTTCGCACACTTGAGACAACTGAAGGTGGACGTGGCCATGTTGCAAGAGACGCACTTGAAGCCGGGAGACCAAGTTAGACTGAAGAAGGGATGGGTCGGACAGGTCTTCCATTTGGGATTGGACTTTAAAACAAGGGGGGAGTTGTTAAAAGTGTGGCATTTGAGGTGGGGAAGATAGCGGCAGACTTGGGGGGTAGATTTATTATGGTTAGCGCGAAGCTGGAGGGAATGGCAATGGTACTAGTCAATATATACGCCCCAAACTGGGATGATGTTGCGTTTGTCAGGAGGGTGCTGGGGAAGATTCCAGACCTCGACTCACACCGGCTGATGATTGGGGGGGGGGGGATGTTCATACGGTTCTGGATCCGAGACTAGACCGGTCGAGTTCCAGGTCAGGAAAAGTATCAGCAATGGCGAAAGAACTATGGGGGTTTATGGAACGCATTGTGTGTGTGTGTGGGGGCGGGTGAGGGGGGGGGGGGGGGAGATTTGGGAGGCCAAGGAGCAAGGAGTATTCATTCTACTCCCATGTGCACAAGGTATATTCCAGGATAGACTTTTTTGTACTTGACAAAACACTACTAGCGGGGGTGGAGGACACGGAGTACTCAGCAATTGTGGTCTTGCACCACGCTGCACACTGGATAGACTCACGGGTAAGCACAGCAAAGACCCAGCGGCACAGTGGAGGTTAGATGTAGGGCTGTTAGTGGAGGATGGGATTTGTGAGCGGGTGAGGGAGGCCATTCGGGGGTACATATAGAGCAATGACACGGGTGAGACCACGGCAGGGGTGGTTTGGGAAGCATTGAAGGCGGTTATCAGAGGGGAATTTATTTAGATTCGGGCCCACAGGGAGAATACTGAACGGGCGGAGCTGGACAGGCTGGTAGGAAAAATCTTACAGGTGGACAGGAGATATGCAGAGTCTCCGAATGAGGAGCTCCTGAAGGAGAGTCAGAGACTCCAAATGGAGTTTGGCTCCTGTCCACAGGTAAGGCAGAAGGGCAGCTGAGGAGGGTGAAAGGGGAAATATACGAATATGGGGAGAAGCCAGTAGAATGTTAGCACATCAACTGAGGAAACAGGAGGCGGCGAGGGAAATTGGGAAAGTAAAGGATATATAGGGGCTGGTTTAGCACACTGGGCTAAAGAGCTGGCTTTGAAAGCAGACCAAGGCAGGCCAGCAGCACGGTTCAATTCCCGTACCAGCCGCCCCGAACAGGCGCCGGAATGTGGCAACAAGGGACTTTTCGCAGTAACTTCATTGAAGCCTACTTGTGACAATAAACGATTTTCATTTCATTTTCATGAGGGGGAAGGTAGTGGTGGACCCGGGGGCGATAAATGATGTGTTTCGCGAATTCTATAGTCAACGCTATGAATCGGAACCCCCAGCTGGGGAAGAGGGTATGAAGCAAGTTTTGGAGAGGCTAGAGTTCCCGTAG
Source organism: Scyliorhinus torazame (assembly GCF_047496885.1). Classification (NCBI taxonomy): domain Eukaryota; kingdom Metazoa; phylum Chordata; class Chondrichthyes; order Carcharhiniformes; family Scyliorhinidae; genus Scyliorhinus; species Scyliorhinus torazame. The sequence goes on from NC_092707.1 coordinate 215,040,104, forward strand.
GTAGATAAGCTGGTGGAATATCTGGGGGGATCAATTGGGCTCGCGGAGGTGATAGAAGCAATCAGGTAAGGTCCCGGGACCTGATGGATACCCAGTGGAGCTTTATAAAAAGTTTTCTGGGTTGCTGGGGCGGCTCCTGGTTAAGGCCTTTAACGAGTCTAAGCAGCTGGGAGTGCTCCCCCCAACGCTACCACAGGCATCGATCTCTCTCATCTTGAAGCGGGACAAGGGTCCGGAGAGCTGTGGGTCATACAGGCCGATTCCCTTTTGAACATAGACTCTAAATTTCTGGCAACTATCTTGGCCACACGTATAGAGGATTGTGTCCCGGAGGTAATTGGGGAGGACCAGATGGGATTTGTAAAGGGCAGGCACCTGACATCCAACATCAGACGGCTCCTAAATGTTATAATGATGCCAGCGGAGGGGCGCGAGGTTGAGGTGGTAGTAGCTATGGATGCAGAAAAGGCCTTTGGCCGGGTGGAGTGGAAGTACCAATGGGATATTTTAGGCAGGTTCGGGTTTGGGCAGGGATTTCTGGATTGGGTCCGGCTGCTATACGAGGCTCCGGTGGCGAATGTAAGAACCAACCAGGTCCGGTCAGAATATTTTAGACTCTGTAGGGGGCAAGACAGGTGTGCCCGCTCTACCCACTACTGTTTGCCCTGGCCATAGAGCCCCTGGCAATGGCCCCTAGGTCATCAAATGTGTGGCGGGGAATAGTGAGAGGGGGGGTGGAGCACAGGGCCTCGCTCTACGTGGACGATTTACTGCTTTATATCCCGTTTGGGCGGGGGGGGGGGGGTGGAATTATGGAGACACTGGAAGAGTTTGGGCGGTTTTCAGGCTACAAGTTAAACATGGGAAAGAGCGAGGTGTTTGCGATTCAGGCACGGGGGCAGGAAAGGAGACTGAGGGAGTTACCTTTTAAGGTGGTGGGGAGGAGCTTTAGGTGTCTGGGGATCCAGCTGGCTAAGGATTGGGGACAGCTCCACAAGTTAAATCTGGGTAGAGCGGTCGATCATATGAAAAGGGATTTCCGCAGGTGGGACATGCTCCCATTGACAATGGCGGGAGGGTACAGACGGTGAAGATGACAGTCCTCCCGAGGTTGCTGTTCTTTTTCCAATGTCTCCCGGTCTTTGTCCCAAAGGTCTTTTTTAGGAAAATAAATGCGGCGATCTCGGGTTTTGTGTGGGCTGGTAAAACCCCGAGGGTGAAGAAGGCACTCCTGGAACGGGGTCGCGGGGAGGGGGCTTGGCCCTCCCGGGTTTTATTAATTATTACTGGGGGCCCAACATATCGATGGTCAGGAAGTGGGTAGTGGGGGAGGGGTCGGTTTGGGAGCGAGTAGATGAGGCATCCTGTAAGGGTACGAGTTTGGAGCCTTTATTAACGTCGCCCCTGCAGTTCTCGCTAACTCGGTACTCCACAAGCCCAGTGGTAGTGGCAGCCCTGAGGGTGTGGGGTCAATGGAGACAGCGCATGGGATTGGAGGGGGCGTCAGTGTGGTCACTGATCTGTGACGATCACCGTTTTGTTCCGGGGGGGGCTGGATGGCAGCTTTAGGAGGTGGCAGCGGGCAGGGATTGAGAGATTTGGGGATCTCTTCATTCAGGAGGGTTTCCCGAGCCTGGAGGCTTTAGAGAAGTTTGAGTTGCAGGGTGGGAACGGGTTTCGGTACCTACAGGCACTGGACTTTGTCCAGAGGCAGGTTCCAAGCTTTACTCGCCTCCCCCTGAGGGGACTACAGGATAAGGGGATGTCTAAAACGGGGGTTGGTGAGGGGAGTGTCTCGGAAATATATAAGGAGTTGATGGAGTGGGAAGGAGTCCTTATCGGGGAGGTGACCAGGAGCTGGGAGGAGAGTTGGAAATCAAATTATAGGAAAAGGCTTTGAAGAGAGTTAATTCATCCTCGTCTTGTGCCAAACGTAGCCAGTTCAAGGTGGTTCATAGGGCCCACATGACGGTAGCCGGGATGAGCAGGTTTTTTGAGGAAGTGCAGACGCTGTGGGGGAAGCCCGGTGAATCATGTACATATGTTCTGGGCGTGACCGAAGTTGAGGGGATTCTGGCTGGGACTTGCGGACATTATGTCAGAGGTCCTGGAAGGGAGGGCGACTCCGAGTCCAGAATTGGGGTATCGGAAGATCCGGGGGCCAAGGGGGGGAGGGAGGCCGGTGTTCTGGCCTCCTCCTCCCTGGTGACCCAGAGATGGATTTTGCTGGGATGGAGAGACTCAGAACCCCGAAAGTCAGGAGTGTGGGTCAGCGACATGGCCAGGGTTTCTCAGGCTGGAAAAGATTAAGTTCGCCTTGAGAAGATCAACTCAGGAGTTCGCCCCGAGGTGGCAGCCGTTCATCGACTTCTTCATGGAAAATTGAACGTCAGCAAGAAGGTGGGTGGGGGGGGGGGGGGGGGGGGTGGGAGGCATGGTCGTGTAAGGCAAGGACAGGGAATACAATACATGGGTAATTAGGAAATAGGGCGTGGGTAGTAGGGGACATTGTTTTTAGGTTTTTGCGTGTGTCGGCCCGCACGGTTGTTTAAGGAATGTTAAAGTGTTAAACTGTAAACTGAAAATTACAAATGCTTCAATAAAATATTTTCTAAAAAAAAATGAATGGTAGATGCTGGGAGATCCCACTTCCGGGATCTACCAGCTCGCCACGTCTCGTGAGATTTAACACGATCTCACAAGATGTGATGTGAATCCCGCCCATTGTTTGTGGGATCACTTTCTGGCAAATCTGTATATTAGAGTAAGACAGCAAGTCTCACTGTAATATGCATTTCCAAGATCTAACCAAGATGTGAGACCTAACTCCCTCGCATTGGAGACCTTGGGCGAGCACTGTTCAGTACTGGTCTCCACAAACTGTGACCAGACGGAACGGCACTCGTGGGAGTGTCCCAGGGGATTGGAGGCTCCCAGGTGCATGCCCTCTGGGTAGGGTGGTACCCTGGCACTGCTGGTGCCACCTGGGCAGCACTGTCACCCTTCATCATCTTTGTGACACACCATTTTCACTTACCTTTAGTGCAACAGGTGAGCCTGCTTGGTCCTCATGATCTCACTTGCTTTTGTCATTTAAAATGGTCATTTTGAACATTTAAGTTATAAGAACATAAGAACTAGGAGCAGGAGTAGGCTATCTGGTCCCTCGAGCCTGCTCCGCCATTCAATGAGATCATGGCTGATCTTTTGTGGGCTCAGCTCCACTTTCCGGCCCGAACACCATAACCCTTAATCCCTTTATTCTTCAAAAAACTATCTATCTTTATCTTGAAAACATTTAATGAAGGAGCCTCTACTGCTTCACTGGGCAAGGAATTCCATAGATTCACAACCCTTTGGGTGAAGAAGTTCCTCCTAAACTCAGTCCTAAATCTACTTCCCCTTATTTTGAGGCTATGCCCCCTAGTTCTGCTTTCACCCGCCAGTGGAAACAACCTGCCTGCATCTATCCTGTCTATTCCCTTCATAATCTTATATGTTTCTATAAGATCCCCCCTCATCCTTCTAAATTCCAACGAGTACAGTCCCAGTCTACTCAACCTCTCCTCGTAATCCAACCCCTTCAGCTCTGGGATTAACCCAGTGAATCTCCTCTGCACACCCTCCAGCGCCAGTACATCCTTTCTCAAGTAAGGAGACCAAAACTGAACACAATACTCCAGGTGTGGCCTCACTAATACCTTATACAATTGCAGCATAGCCTCCCTAGTCTTAAACTCCATCCCTCTAGCAATGAAGGACAAAATTCCATTTGCCTTCTTAATCACCTGTTGCACCTGTAAACCAACTTTTTGAGACTCATACACTAGCACACCCAGGTCTCTCTGCACAGCAGCATGTTTTAATATTTTATCATTTAAATAATGATCCCTTTTGCTGTTATTCCTACCAAAATGGATTCATAGTTATGAATAGTGGTTGGATAGGCTTGGGTTGTTTTCGCTGGAGCAGTGAAGATTGAAGGGCGACCTGATTGAAGTGTACATGATTATGAGGGGCATGGACAGGGTGGATAGAGAGCCGCTATTCTCCTTAGTTGAAGAGTCAGTTACGAGGGGGCACAAGTTCAAGATGAGGGGCAGGACGTTTAGGGGGTATTTTGGTAAAACATTTTACCAGAGAGTGGTAACGGTCTGGAATGCACTACCTGGGAGGGTGGTAGAGGCAGGTTGGTCCACATCCTTTGAAAAGTATCTGGATGAGCACTTGCCATGTCATAACATTCAAGGCTGGACCAAGTGCTGGCAAATGGGATTAGATGGGTAGGTCAGGTGCTTTTCATGCGTCAGTGCAGACTCGATGGGCCGAAAATCTGCTCTGCATTATTCTGTGATTCTGTCCTTCAATGTTTCATTTCTGCTCAGGACTTCAGCTGATGATTTATGTTCTAACTGGGATGGCATTGTGGCACATTGGTTAGCATTGCTGTCTCACAGCGCAAAGGAACAAGGTTCGAACCCGGCCCCAGGTCACTGTCGGTGTGGAATTTTCAGATTCTCCCTGTGTCTGCGTGGGTCTCACCCCCACAACCCAAAGATGTGCAGAATAGGTGGATTGGCAATGCTAAATTGCCCCTTCATTGAAAATTTTGTTTTCAATTTTAAATGAATAAATATTTTTTTAAGTTTTTGTTGCATCGCTGGATGATCAGCCATGATCATACTGAATGGTGGAGCGGGCGTGAAGGGCCGAATGGCCTCCTACTGCTCCTATTTTTCCTATGTTTTTTCTATCCTTTGAAGAAAATCAAGATATGCGACTTCAAACTCTCCATTCTTAGTCTTCAAATGCTTTTGAAGTTTTGATGGGTTTTAAACTTTCATTTTCCAGTACTTCCCTGCATATAACACACATGCATCCTGCTGTGCATGGGCAAAATTAACTAAGCCATTCTTCAAAAATCATCTTCATATTGCTTTGTTCTCAATTTTGGTTTTTTCTTTGTTTAAAACGAGTGCAAAGAGAGCCAGGAGTTTACAGAAAGTGTAGCTGACAGGGAGCAGTGTCGGAGGGCGGAGATCTAGTTAGTCCACACGGCAGCTATATTCTGTAAGGTAAGAGGGGATGGAGGCTAGGCCAGTTGCATGCTCCTCCTGTAGGATGTGGGTGGTGAGGGATACCACCGGTGTCCCCGCTGACTATACCTGCGGGAAGTGCACCCAACTTCAGCTCCTCAAAGACCGTGTTAGGGAACTGGAGCTGAAGCTGGATGAACTTCGGATCATCCGGGAGGCAGAGGGGGTGATTGAGAAGAGTTACAGGGAGGTAAGCACGCCCAAGGTACAGGACAAGAATAGCTGGGTTACAGTCAGGGGAAAAAAAACAAACAGGCAGACAGTGCAGGGATCCCTCGTGGCCGTTCGCCTTCAAAACAAGTGTACCGTTTTGGATGCTGTTGGGGGGATGACCTACCTGGGGAAGGCCCTAGCAACCAGGTCTCTGGCACTGAGTCTGGCTCTGGGGCTCAGAAGGGAAGGGGGGTGAATAGAAAAGCAATAGTTGTAGGAGATTCAATGGTTAGGGGAATAGATAGGAGATTCTGTGGTCGCGAGCGAGACTCCCGGAAGGTATGTTGCCTCCCGGGTGCCAGGGCCAGGGATGTCTCGGATCATGTCTTCAGGATCCTTAAGGGAGAGGGTGAGCAGCCAGAATTCGTGGTGCACATTGGTACCAACGACATAGGTAGGAAAAGGGGTGTGGAGGTAATAAACAAGTTTAGGGAGTTAGGCTGGAAGTTAAAAGCCAGGGCAGACAGAGTTGTCATCTCTGGTTTGTTGCCGGTGCCACGTGATAGCGAGGCTAGGAATAGGGAGAGAGTGCAGTTGAACACGTGGCTGCAGGAATGGTGTAGGAGGGAGGGCTTCAGGTATTTGGATAATTGGAGCGCATTCTGGGGAAGGTGGGACCTGTACAAGCAGGACGGGTTGCATCTGAACCAGAGGGGCACCAATATCCTGGGAGGGAGGTTTTCTAGCACTCTTCGGGAGGGTTTAAACTAATTTGGCAGGGGAATGGGAACTGGATTTGTAGTCCAGCAACTAAGGTAGCCGATATTCAGGACGCCAAAGCGTGTAATGAGGCAGTGGGGAAGGGAACACTGACAAAGGAGAGTACTTGCAGGCACGGAGATGGGTTGAAGTGTGTATAATTCAACGCAAGAAGCATCAGGAATAAGGTGGGTGAACTTAAGGCATGGATCGGTACTTGGGACTACGATGTGGTGGCCATCGCGGAAACTTGGATAGAAGAGGGGCAGAAATGGTTGTTGGAGGTCCCTGGTTATAGATGTTTCAATAAGATTAGGGAGGGTGGTAAAAGAGGTGGGGGGGCGGCATTATTAATTAGAGATAGTATAACAACTGCAGAAAGGCAGTTCGAGGAGTATCACCCTATTGAGGTAGTATGGGTTGAAGTCAGAAATAGGAAAGGAGCAGTCACCTTGTTAGGAGTTTTCTATAGGCCCCCCAATAGTAGCAGAGATGTGGAGGAACAGATTGGGAAACAGATTTTGGAAAGGTGCAGAAGTCACAGGGTAGTAGTCATGGGCGACTTTACTTCCCAAATATTGAGTGGAAACTCTTTAGATCAAATAGTTTGGATGGGGTGGTGTTTGTGTAGTGTGTCCAGGAAGCTTTTCGAACACAGTATGTAGATTGTCCAACCAGAGGAGGGGCAATATTGGATTTAGTACTGGGTAATGAACCAGGGCAAGTGGTAGATTTGTTAGTGGGGGAGCATTTTGGAGATAGTGACCACAATTCTGTGACTTTCACTTTAGTAATGGAGAGGGATAGGTACGTGCAACAGGGCAAGGTTTACAATTGGGGGAAGGGTAAATACGATGTTGTCAGACAAGAATTGAAGTGCATAAGTTGGGAACATAGGCTGGCAGGGAAGGACACAAGTGAAATGTGGAACTTGTTCAAGGAACAGGTGCTACGTGTCCTTGATATGTATGTCCCGATCAGGCAGGGAAGAGATGGTCGAGTGAGGGAACCATGGTTGACAAGAGAGGTTGAATGTCTTGTTAAGAGGAAAAAGAAGACTTATGTAAGCCTGAGGAAACAAGGTTCAGACAGGGCATTGGAGGGATACAAGATAGCCAGGAGGGAACTGAAGAAAGGGATTAGGAGAGCTAAGAGAGGGCATGAACAATCTTTGGCGGGTAGGATCAAGGAAAACCCCAAGGCCTTTTACACATATGTGCGAAATATGAGAATGACTAGAGCGAGGGTAGGTCCGATCAAGGACAGTAGCGGGAGATTGTGTATTGAGTCTGAAGAGATAGGAGAGGTCTTGAACGAGTACTTTTCTTCTGTATTTACAACTGAGAGGGGCGATATTGTTGGAGAGGACAGTGTGAAACAGATTGGTAAGCTCGAGGAAACAGATTGGTAAGCTCGGCTGCAAAGAGACATAGATAGGATGCAGAGCTGGGCTGAGAAGTGGCAGATGGAGTTTAACCCTGAAAAGTGTGAGGTTGTCCATTTTGGAAGGACAAATATGAATGCGGAATACAGGGTTAACGGTAGAGTTCTTGGCAATGTGGAGGAGCAGAGAGATCTTGGGGTCTATGTTCATACATCTTTGAAAGTTGCCACTCAAGTGGATAGAGCTGTGAAGAAGGCCTATGGTGTGCTCGCGTTCATTAACAGAGGGATTGAATTTAAGAGCCGTGAGGTGATGATGCAGCTGTACAAAACTTTGGTAAGGCCACATTTGGAGTACTGTGTACAGTTCTGGTCGCCTCATTTTAGGAAGGATGTGGAAGCTTTGGAAAAGGTGCAAAGAAGATTTACCAGGATGTTACCTGGCATGGAGAGTAGGTCTTACGAGGAAAGGTTGAGGGTGCTAGGCCTTTTCTCATTAGAACGGAGAAGGATGAGGGGCGACTTGATAGAGGTTTATAAGATGATCAGGGGAATAGATAGAGTAGACAGTCAGAGACTTTTTCCCCGGGTGGAACAAACCATTACAAGGGGACATAAATTTAAGGTGAAAGGTGGAAGATATAGGAGCGATATCAGAGGTAGGTTCTTTACCCAGAGAGTAGTGGGGGCATGGAATGCACTGCCTGTGGAAGTAGTTGAGTCGGAAACATTAGGGACCTTCAAGCAGCTATTGGATAGGTACATGGATTACGGTAAAATGATATAGTGTAGATTTATTTGTTCTTAAGGGCAGCACGGTAGCATTGTGGATAGCACAATTGCTTCACAGCTCCAGGGTCCCAGGTTCGATTCCGGCTTGGGGCACTGTCTGTGCGGAGTCTGCACGTCCTCCCCGTGTCTGCGTGGGTTTCCTCCGGGTGCTCCGGTTTCCTCCCACAGTCCAAAGATGTGCAGGTTAGGTGAATTGGCCAATGATAAATTGCCCTTAATGTCCAAAATTGCCCTTGGTGTTGGGTGGAGGTGTTGAGTTTGGGTAGGGTGCTCTTTCCAAGAGCCGGTGCAACTCAAAGGGCCGAATGGCCTCCTTCTGCACTGTAAATTCAAAGGTAATCTCTGATTAATCTAGGACAAAGGTCCGGCACAACATCGTGGGCTGAAGGGCCTGTTCTGTGCTGTATTTTCTATGTTCTATGTTCTATGTTCAGTTCTTCACATTCCTTGCTTGCTGTTGCCTTGCTTGCTCGCAGCTAGAAAATGGAGGAATTGCTCCTCCATGATTCCACGTCAAAAGCAGGGTCACGCTGAGTACATAGAATCTTAGAGGTTTACAGCATGGAAACAGGCCCTTCGGCCTAACCAGTCCATGCCGCCCAGTTTTTACCATTAAGCTAGTCCCAGTTGCCCGCACTTGGCCCATAACCCTCTATTCCCATCTTACCCATGTAACTATCTAAATGCTTTTTAAAAGACACAATTGTACCCGCCTCTACTACTACCTCTGGCAGCCCATTCCAGACACTCACTACCCTCTGAGTGAAGAAATTGCCCCTCTGGGCCCTTCTGAAACTCTCCCCTCTCACCTTAAACCTATGCCCTCTAGTTTTAGACTCCCCTACATTTGGGAAAAGATGTTGACTATCTACCTTATCTATGCCCCTCATTATTTTATAGACCTCTATAAGATCACCCCTAAGCCTCCTACGCTCCAGGGAAAAAAGTCCCAGTCTATCCAGCCTCTCCTTATAACTCAAACCATCAAGTCCCGGCAATATCCTAGTAAATCTTTTCTGCACTCTTTCTAGTTTAATAATATCCTTTCTATAATAGGGTGACCAGAACTGCACACAGTATTCCAAGTGTGGCCGTACCAATGTCTTGTACAACTTCAACAAGACGTCCCAACTCCTGTATTCAATGTTCTGACCAATGAAACCAAGCATGCCGAATGCCTTCTTCACCACCCTGTCCACCTGCGACTCCACCTTCAAGGAGCTATGAACCTGTACTCCTAGATCTTTTTGTTCTATAACTCTCCCCAACGCCATACCATTAACTGAGTAGGTCCTGGCCTGATTCGATCTGCCAAAATGCATCACCTCACATTTATCTAAATTAAACTCCATCTGCCATTCGTCGGCCCACTGGCCTAATTGATCAAGATCCCGTTGCAATCCTAGATAACCTTCTTCACTATCCACTGTGCCACCAATCTTGGTGTCATCTGCAAACTTACTAACCATGCCTCCTAAATTCTCATCCAAATCATTAATATAAATCACAAATAACAGTGGACCCAGCACCGATCCCTGAGGCACACCACTGGTCACAGGCCTCCAGTTTGAAAAACAACCCTCTACAACCACCCTCTGTCTTCTGTCGTCCAGCCAATTTTGAATCCAATTGGCAACCTCACCCTGGATCCCGTGAGCTTTAACCTTCTGCAACAACCTACCATGCGGTACCTTGTCAAAGGCTTTGCTAAAGTCCATGTAGACAACGTCTACTGCACTGCCCTCATCTACCTTCTTGGTCACCCCCTCAGAAAACTCAATCAAATTTGTGAGACATGATTTTCCACGCACAAAGCCATGCTGACTGTCCCGAATCAGTCCTTGTCCCTCTAAATGCTTGTAGATCCTGTCTCTCAGAATACCTTCTAGCAACTTACCTACTACAGACATTAGGCTCACCGGTCTGTAATTCCCAGGCTTTTCCCTGCTGCCCTTCTTAAACAAGGGCACAACATTCGCCACTCTCCAATCTTCAGGCACCTCACCTGTGGCTGCCGATGATTTAAATATCTCTGTTAGGGGACCCGCAATTTCCTCCCTAGCCTCCCACAACATCCTGGGATACATTTCATCAGGTCCCGGGGATTTATCTACCTTGATGCGCTTTAAGACTTCTAGCACCTCCTCCTCTGTAATATGCACACTTCTCAAGACATCACTATTTATTTCCCTTAGTTTCCCAACATCCATGCCTTTCTCCACCGTGAATACCGATGAGAAATATTCATTCAGGATCTCACCCAACTCTTGTGGCTCTGCACATAGATGTCCTTGTTGATCCTTAAGAGGCCCTACTCTGTCCCTAGTTACTCTTTTCCCCTTTATGTATCTGTAGAATCTCTTTGGATTCTCCTTTGCATTATTTGCCAAAGCAATTTCATGTCCCCTTTTTGCCCTCCTGATTTCCCTCTTAACTCTATTTCGACAATCTCTATACTCTTCAAGGGATCCACTTGATCCCAGTTGTTTATGTACGTCATATGCCTCCTTCTTCTTTTTGACCAGAGTCTCAATATCTCGAGTCATCCAGGGTTCCCTACTTCTACCAGCCTTGCCCTTCACTCTAAAGGGAATGTGCTTACCCTGCACCCTGGTTAACACATTTTTAAAAGCCTCCCATTTACCAGCCGTCCCTTTGCCTGCCAACAGTCTCCCCCAATCTACCTCTGAAAGTTCCTGTCTGATACCATCCAAATTTGCCTTGCCCCAATTAAGAATTTTAACTCTTGGGCCAGACCTATCATTCTCCATAGCTATCTTAAAACTAATGGAGTTATGGTCACTTGTCCCAAAGTGATCCCTCACTAACACTTCTGTCACTTGCCCTTCCTTATTTCCCAAGACGAATCAAGTTTTGCCCCCTCTCTAGTCGGTCCATCCACATACTGAATGAGAAATTCCTCCTGAATACACTCAACAAATTTCCCTCCATCCAAGCCCCTAATGCTATGGCTGTCCCAGTCAATGTTGGGAAAGTTAAAGTCCCCTACTATTACCACCCTATTTTTCTTGCAGCTACCTGTAATCTCCTTACATATTTGCTCCTCAATTTCCCGCTGACTATTTGGGGGCCTGTAGTACAGTCCTACCAAGGTGATCTCTCCCTTCTTATTTTTCAGTTCCACCCATATAGACTCGGTGGGCGAACCCTCGGATATATCCCCTCTAAGTACTGCCGTAATGTTCTCCCTAATCAAAAACGCCACTCCCCCTCCTCTCTTACCTCCTGTTCTATCCTTTCTATAGCATCTGTACCCCGGAACATTGAGCTGCCAGTCCTGCCCCTCCCTTAGCCATGTTTCAGTCATAGCTATAATATCCCAGTCCCATGTGCCCATCCATGCCCTGAGTTCATCCGCTTTGCCCGTCAGGCCCCTTGCATTGAAATAAATGCAGTTTAATGTAGACTTTCCTTGCTCTCTGCCCTGCTTTCTCTGGTCATGCTTTACACACTCTCCCTTCCTGCCTTTTGTTTCCGTCCCCACTGACTTCCTACATCGGTTCCCATCCCCCTGCCACATTAGTTTAAACCCTCCCCAACTGCACTAGCAAACACACTCCCGAGAACATTGGTTCCGGTCCCACACAGATGCAGACCGTCCGATTTGTACAGGTCCCACCTCCCCCAGAACCGGTCCCAATGTCCCAGGAATTTGAAACCCTCCCTCTTGCACCATCTCTCAAGCCACGTATTCATCCTAGCTATCCTGTCATTCCTACTCTGACTATCACGTGGCACTGGTAGCAATCCTGAGATTACTACCTTTGAGGTCCTACTTTTTAGTTTAACTCCTAACTCCCTAAATTCAGCTTGTAGGACCTCATCCCGTTTTTTACCTATATCGTTGGTGCCTATATGCACCACGACAGCTGGCTGTTCACCCTCCCCCTCCAGAATGCCCTGCAGCGCTCCGAGACATCCTTGACCCTTGCACCAAGAAGGCAACATACCAACCTGGATTCTCGTTTGCGTCCGCAGAAACGCCTGTCTATTCCCCTTACAATTGAATCCCCTATCACTATAGCTCTGCCACTCTTTTTCCCGCCCTTCTGTGCAGCAGAGCCAGCCACGGTGCCATGAACCTGGCTGCTGCCACCTTCCCCTGGTGAGCCATCTCCCCCAACAGTTTCCAAAACGGTAAATCTGTTTTGGAGGGAGATGACCACAGGGGATCCCTGCACTGCCTTCCTACTCTTCCTCTGTCTGTTGGTCACCCATTCCCTATCTGCCTCAGTAATTTTAATCTGCGGTGTGACCAACTCACTGAATGTGCTATCCACAACTTCCTCAGCATCGCGGATGCTCCAAAGTGAATCCATCCGCAGCTCCAGAGCCGTCAAGCGGTCTAACAGGAGCTGCAGTTGGACACACTTCTTGCAGATGAAGGAGTCAGGGACACCAGAAGGGTCCCTGACTTGCCACATCTCACAAGAGGAGCATGACAAGGGTCTGAGCTCTCCTGCCATGACTTAAACCTGAAGTTAAATTTGAACTACACTACACAGCTAAGAGAAAGTCAAGGAGAGAGAAATCACTTACCAGTCACAAGCCAATCACTTACCTGCTGGCTGTGATGTAATTGCTCCCGAGACTCCTTCACAGGTCTGCTTCTCTGCACCTCCTTAAGATGAGCACCAAATTCCCTTAACTAGTTAATTAATTTACTTAATTAATTGGATTTTTTTTTTTTTTTTTTGGAAACTCACCCCCAAACACCAAAAAACACAGCCCTCACTCACCTCTTACCCGAACTCAGCCTTACCCAAACTCAGATACACTGTTTGCCTCCAGCACTCTGTTTCTAAAGGCACTTCAGCCACACCCTTTGTATCCTTCCTGATTTACAGTCAGCCAATAGGCCTGCTCCCGAAACTGATCTCCCGAAACTAACAGCTGACCTGCAAGGTAAGGAAGTTGTTAAGCAGTACTTACCTCACCCAGGCCGCGACCTTTTAAACTGTCCGCTCTGCCTCGCAGCTCCCGCGCTTTTTCAATCTCCCGCACTGTTTCCAAAGTCCCGGCTCTCTCTCTCTCCCGCTCCCAGCTGACCTGCAAGGTAAGGAGGTTGTTAAGCATGACCTGCTCTCTGCTGCTGCTTCTGGTCAGAAGACTGCATCATTCCATTTGAAAGTTGGTCGTGGCCGTTGGACGCTTCTCTCACAATTGGGAATGTCGCAATGCTCCCGACACCTGCCCGCGACCCACTTGCGGGTCATGGCTCGCAGTTTGAGAAACCTGCCCTCGTGTAACTTCTGCACTCAGTTCTCCAATTTTGTTCACTATACTCCCTACATTTACATACATACAATTTAACATGCCCTTATCTCTTTCTTGCCCTTTGGGAGGCAACCATTTCTTTGTTCATGGCCAACACTCTAGCCTTTTCCCACTTCCTTGTCCCTATTCCCCATCTTCTCTTTCTGCCCTCACTGGTACTTCTAAAACTAGGCCCATTAGTCAACCCATCCCCACCCCCGCCTCCCGCCTGACAAGTATGAATCCACCCTCACTGCATTATTTATTCTCTCAACCAGGAGATTGGTTCCATTTCGGCTCAGATTAAGCTCATCTCTTCTGAACAGCTTTCTCCTTTTGCAAAAGTGATCCAATACCCCAAAAATCTAAACCCCTCCCTTCTTCCATCTGAGATGCCAAGAGAGAATATCAAACCAAGCTAGAGTCACAGACAGACTCTCGGCGGTTGTGGCAAGGAGTAAACAACATAACGGGCTACAAAGCGAAGCCGAACAGTATCTCTAGCAGCAGCGCACCCCTCCCCGATGAACTCAATGCAGTCTATGCTCGGTTTCAGCAGGTAACCAACAATCCGCTGGCGAGTGCCCCAGCAGCCCATAATTCACCCATACCCACCATCACAGCTTCCGAAGTCAGATCGGCCTTCCTGAAAGTGAACCCTCGGAAGGTGTCGGGCCCGGACGGGATCCCTGGTCATGCACTCAGAGTCTGCGCGGACCAGCTGGCAGAGGTATTCGCAGACATCTTCAACCTGTCCCTACTCCACTCCGAGGTCCCCACCTGCTTCAAAAAGACAACCATCATACCAGTGCCAAAGAAGAACCAGGCAACGTGCCTCAATGACTACCATCCAGTGGCCCTGACTTCAGTCGTAATGAAGCGCTTTGTGAGGTTGATCATGAAGCGCATCACCTCCATACTCCCAGAACGCCTTGATCCACTGCAAATCGCATATCGTTGCAACCGGTCCACATCAGACGCCATTTCCCTGGCCCTACACTCATCCCTAGAGCATCTCAAAAACAAGGGCTCCTACATCAGACTCCTATTTATTGACTACAGCTCCACCTTAAAAACCATAATCCCAGCCAAGCTCATGTCAAAGCTCCAAAACCGAGGACTTGGCTCCCCACTCTGCAACCGGATCCTTGATTTTCTGACCAACAGACCACAATCAGTAAGAATGAACAACAACACGTCCTCCACAATAGTCCTCAATACCGGGGCCCTGCAAGGCTGTGTATTTAGACCCCTACTCTACTCCCTGTACATGCACGACTGCGTGGCAAAACTTGGTTCCAACTCCATCTACAAGTTTGCTGACGATACAACCATAGTGGGCCGGATCTCGAATAACGACGAGTCAGAATACAGGAGGGAGATAGGGAACCTAGTGGAGTGGTGTAGCGACAACAACCTCCCCCTCAATGCCAGCAAAACTAAAGAGCTGGTCATTGACTTCAGGAAGCAAAGTACTGTACACACCCTGTCAGCATCAACGGGGCCGAGGTGGAGATGGTTAGCAGTTTCAAATTCCTAGGGGTGCACATCTCCAAAAATCTGTCCTGGTCCACCCACGTCGACACTACCACCAAGAAAGCACAACAGCACCTATACTTCCTCAGGATACGAAGGAAATTTGGCATGTCTACATTAACCCTTACCAACTTTTACAGATGCACCATAGAAAGCATCCTATCAGGCTGCATCACAGCCTGGTATGGCAACTGCTTGGCCCAGGACCACAAGAAACTTCAGAGAGTCGTGAACACAGCCCAGTCCATCACACAAACCTGCCTCCCATCCATTGACTCCAACCACACCTCCCGCTGCCTGGGGAAAGTAGGCAGCATAATCAAAGACCCCTCCCACCCAGCTTACTCACTCTTCCAACTTCTTCCATCGGGCAGGAGATACAGAAGTCTGAGAACACGCACGAACAGACTCAAAAACAGCTTCTTCCCCACTGTCACCAGACTCCTAAATGACCCTCTTATGGACTGACCTCAGTAACACTATACAGCCTGTATGCTTCATCCGATGCCAGTGCTTATCGAGTTACATTTTATATCTTGTGTTGCCCTATTATGTATTTTCTTTTCTTCTCATGTATTTAATGATCAGTTGAACTGCTCGCAGAAAAATACTTTTCACTGTACCTCGGTACACGTGACAATAAACAAATCGAATCCAATCCAATCCAATCTTAACCACCTCTCAAGCCACGCATTTACCCCCATGATCTGCCTTTGCCTAAATGGTGAAGCTCGTGGCACAGATTGTATTTTTTGAGATTGCTACCCTAGAGGTCCTGTGTTTCAACTTACTCCCTAACTCCTGAAGCTGGTCCTGCAAGACCTCGAAACTGTCCCTCCCTATGTTTTTGGTTCCCATATGAACCACAACTTCAGTTTGTTGACCTCCCTGTCCATAGATTTGTCCATCCAATTCGTTATGTCCTGAATCCTTGCACCCAGTGGGCAACAGGTCATACTGGACTCACAATCTCAGCTGCAAACTAGACTGTCTACCCCTCAAACTATTGAGTCACGCACTACTACAATCTTTCTAATCTGCCCATCAGCCTCCCTCTCTTTTCCCAGAGTAGCCTCAGGCACCATGATACTATAGTTTTCCCTCGAGTCATCTACCCCTGACTCAGTCGTGTTGCTACATTTATAGGCATCTAAAATTTCATACCTGTTGGACAGCTCCAAGGAATCCTGAGTTTCCTGGACCTGCTGTCTCGTTTCCTTTCAACGAATGGTCATCCATTCACCAGCCATCCCTATACTCCTCCGTTTTTGCCTATCACGGTGTGGAGTGACCACCCTCTGGTACAACTGTTCCAGAAACCTCTCTCTCTCTCGAATGGTGTACAGTGAAGAGAGTCACTATTCCAAATCATAGAATTTACAGTGCAGAAGGAGGCCATTCGGCCCAACGAGTCTGCACCGGCTTTTAGAAAGAGCACCCCACCCAAGGTCCACACCTCCACCCTAACCCCGTAACTCCACCCAACACTAAGGGCAATTTTGGACACTATGGGCAATTTAGCATGGCCAATCCACCTAACCTGCACATCTTTGGATTGTGGGAGGAAACCAGAGCACCCGGAGGAAACCCACGCACACACGGGGAGAATGTGCAGATTCCACACAGACAGTGACCCAAGCCGGAATCGAACCTGGGACCCTGGAGCTGTGAAGCAATTGTGCTATCCACAATGTTACCATGCTGCCCCAAATCAGTCACATATTGTTCAAGGACTGCTATCCTCTGGTTCCTTTCCAGGTAGAGAGCGATGCATCAGACATCGCCCTGGCTGCTACCCTCAATCAGGAAGGCAGACCAGTAGCGTTCTTATCCCAAACCCTCACCGCCTCCGAGGTTCGACACTCTGCAGTCGAAAAGGAGGCACAAGCCATTGTGGAGGCTGTGCGGTGCTGGAGACACTACCTCGCCGGTAGGAGGTTTACCCTTGTCACCGACCAACGGTCAGTCGCCTATATGTTCGATAACACGCAACGGGGCAAAATAAAAAATGATAAAATTTTGAGGTGGACGATCGAACTCTCCACCTACACGTACGATATCAAGTATCGTCCAGGGGAGCTCAACGAGCCCCCAGATGCCCTGTCCCGTGGCACATGTGCCAACGCGCAGGACGACCGCCTGCATGCCATCCACAATGACCTCTGCCACCCGGGGGTTACCCGGCACATCCATTTTATCAAGTCCCGCAATCTACCTAACTCAACCAAGGAGGTCAAGGCCATGACCAGGGCCTGCCAGATCTGTGCGCAGTGCAAACCGCACTTCTACCGGCCAGACAAGGTTCGGTTCGTGAAGGCCTCGGGTCCCTTTGAGCGACTGAGCGTGGACTTCAAGGCGCCCCTCCCGTCCACCAATCGTTATGCCTATTTCCTCACCGTTATCGATGAGTTCTCCCGTTTCCCATTCGCCATTCCCTGCCCCGACATGACCTCAGCCACCGTGATTAAGGCACTGCACAGCATCTTCACCCTGTTCGGTTTCCCCGCTTATATCCACAGCGACCGGGGTACATCGTTCATGAGCGATGAACTGCGTCAGTATCTGCTCAGCAAAGGCATCGCCTCGAGCAGAACGACCAGTTATAACCCACGGGGAAACGGGCAACTGGAGAGGGAGAACACGACAGTTTGGAAGGCTGTCCTTCTGGCCCTACAGTCGAGAAGTCTCCCAACCACCCGCTGGCAGGAGGTCCTACCCGATGCCCTACACTCCATTAGGTCACTCCTCTGCACGGCCACGAATGAGACCCCTCACAACTGATTGTTTGTCTTCCCCAGGAAGTCTACCTCCGGGGTCTCGCTTCCACCTTGGCTGATGGTTCCGGGACCTGTTCTTCTCCGGAGGCACACGAGGAGCCATAAAACGGACCCCCTGGTTGAAAAGGTCCGACTGCTCCACGCCAACCCCAGTTACGCCTACGTTGAGTACCCCGATGGCAGGCAAGATACGGTTTCCCTCCAGGATCTGGCACCCGCTGGATCCCCCACTACAGACGCCCCTTCCCGCGCCGCTCCCCTGCAGGACCCGGCGCCCCCTACAACACACCCCCTTACAGCCGTACCCCCCGTTGGTGAGCACCTACCGCGCAGCACCCCCCCTTTACACACCCCGCCGGCGCCGCTACCCCCGGCCCTGCCTAGTCCCCCTGCCCCGACCCGGACCGAAGCTCCGACCGCTGTGCTACCGGATGTACCCTCAACCGGGACGCCCGTGCCCGCCGCACCACCGCCCAAACTGAGGAGGTCGATGAGGACGATCTGGCCACCGAGACGGCTGGACCTATGATGGCACTTCACCCCCGCCGGACTCTTTTTTAAACAGGGGGTGAATGTGATGAACGGTTACTGCCTTGTCATCATGTAAGGTGATGTCCCCTTTAAGACCGGGCTTGGAACCCTGGGGACTCCGCCTCTGGCTCCGCCCATCTGTGAGCCATATATAAGGGGCTGCCTTGTGGGCTGTGCAGCAGTTAGCACATGTCTCAGCTCTAGCATAGTTCTTAGTCTATTAAAGCTTTCTTTACCGTTTACACTCTAAGCGTCATTATTGAGGGTACCTCAGTGCTGTCAGGTGAATTGGACATTCTGAATTCTCCCTCTGCGTACCCGAACATGCGCCAGAATGTGGCAACTAGGGGATTTTCATAGTAATTTCATTGCAGTGTTAATGTAAGCCTACTTGTGACAATAATAAAGATTATTATTATCACCTTTCTATCTCCCTGGATTGGATTGGATTTGTTTATTGTCACGTGTACCGAGGTACAGTGAAAAGTATTTTTCTGCGAGCTGCTCAACAGATCATTAAGTACATGAGAAGAAAAGGCAGGACTTCTGGTGGCGGCCATGGAGGAGTAGGTCGCACATTTGATAGCTCCCGCCTGTAACGGACTTTTGGATCTTTTTCCCCTGGTTTTTTCCGGATTTTATGGGATAAATCGGTGAAGAATGAGACAGTGAGGAGAAATCCCCCTCCGGTGTTGGAGAATTGGACCAAAAGTGGCCGTGTGAGATGACAAAGTCCTATAAGGGAGACGCAAGTAGAGCTGGCAACGCGGGAAAGCATGGTGGAGAAGCAGGGTCGTGGGGAGACGGCACAGTCGTCGACGGAGTAGCTGGTGAAGTTTTTCGAGGAGTGCTTCACCAAGCTGAAGAAGGACACGCTGGACCCGATTAAGGCTTTGATTGATCAAGTGGTTCAGAATCAGGAAGCCCACGGACGTGCGATCCAGGAGGTGGAGAAAAAGGTGTCCGAGCACGAGGAATACATAACCGTGCTGGAGACCAAGGTGGAGTTGATGAACGACCGCCAGAAAAGAATGTAGGAGAAGCTGGAGGACCTGGAGAATAGGTCCAGGAGGCAGAATCTCAGAATTGTTGGCCTTCCTGAAGGCAGTGAGGGATCGGATGCGAGGGCCCATGTGACGGACATGTTGGAGAGGTTGATGGGGGCTGGGGGGTTCCCTCGGCCCCTGGAATTGGACAGAGCGCACAGAGCCCTCGCGAGGAAGCCCCAAGCGAATGAGCCGCCGAGGGCCATGGTGGTACATTTTACCATACCATAGAATTTACAGTGCAGAAGGAGGCCATTCAGCCCATCGAGTCTGCACCGGCTCTTGAAAAGAGCTCCCTACCCAAGGTCAACACCTCCACCCTATCCCCAGAACCCAGTAACCCCACCCAACACTAAGGGCAATTTTGGACACTAAGGGCAATTTATCATGGCCAATCCACCTAACCTGCACATCTTTGGACTGTGGGAGGAAACCGGAGCACCCGGAGGAAACCCACGCACACACGGGGAGAATGTGCAGACTCCGCACAGACAGTGACCCAAGCCAGAATCGAACCTGGGACCCTGGAGCTGTGAAGCAATTGTGCTATCCACAATGCTACCGTGCTGCCCTTACTGTTCACTGTTTCTTTTTTTTAAATATTTTATTGAACATTTTTGGTCAACCATCACAGTACATTGTGTATCCTTTACACAATAATACAACAGTATAAATAACAATGACCTGTTTTATAAACAAAGAATAAATAATATATAACAAAAACGAAAACTAAAACTAAAACTAAATGGCAACTGCCTTGTCTCGGATAAACACTCTCCAAAAATATGATTTAACAGTCCAATATACAATTATTTATAGCAACGACCTATACATATTATACATATATATTAACAACCCTGAGAGTCCTTCTGGTTCCTCCCCCCCCCCACCACCACCACCACCACCTTTGTCACCCCCACCCAAAACCCCTGTAGTGCCGGACATGACCAAAACACGTGGGTGTGATTCGCTGGGCTTCTCGAGCATCTCGCACACCTATCCTCTACCCAAAAGAATTTACTGAGCCATGCTCCAGTCATATGCGCCCTGTGTAACACCTTAAATTGAATCAGGCTTAGCCTGGCACACGAGGACGATGAGTTTACCCTACTTAGGGCATCCGCCCACAGCCCCTCCTCAATCTCCTCCCCCAGCTCTTCTTCCCATTTCCCTTTCAGCTCATCTACCATAATCTCCCCCTCGTCCCTCATTTCCCTATATATATCTGACACCTTACCGTCCCCCACCCATGTCTTTGAGATCACTCTGTCCTGCACCTCATGCATCGGGAGCTGCAGGAATTCCCTCACCTGTTGCCTCGCAAAAGCCCTCAGTTGCATATACCGGAATGCATTCCCTTGGGGCAACCCATATTTCTCGGTCAGCGCTCCCAGACTTGCGAACTTCCCATCCACAAACAGATCTTTCAGTTGCGTTACTCCTGCTCTTTGCCATATTCCAAATCCCCCATCCATTCTCCCCGGGGCAAACCTCTGGTTATTTCTTATCGGGGACCCCACCAAGGCTCCCGTCTTTCCCCTATGCCGTCTCCACTGTCCCCAAATTTTCAAAGTCGCCACCACCACCGGGCTTGTGGTGTATTTCTTCGGTGAGAACGGCAATGGGGCCGTCACCATAGCTTGTAGGCTAGTCCCCCTACAGGACGCCCTCTCTAATCTCTTCCACGCCGCTCCCCTCCTCTTCTCCCATCCACTTACTCACCATTGAGATATTGGCGGCCCAGTAGTACTCACTTAGGCTCGGTAGTGCCAGCGCCCCCCCCTATCCCTACTACGCTGTAAGAATCCCTTCCTCACTCTCGGGGTCTTCCCGGCCCACACAAAACTCATGATACTCTTTTCGATCCTTTTGAAAAAAGCCTTCGTGATCACCACCGGGAGGCACTGAAACACAAAGAGGAATCTCGGGAGGACTACCATTTTAACCGCCTGCACCCTCCCTGCCAGTGTCAGGGATACCATGTCCCATCTCTTGAAGTCCTCCTCCATTTGTTCCACCAATCGCGTTAAATTTAACCTATGCAATGTACCCCAATTCTTGGCTATCTGGATCCCCAAGTAACGAAAGTCCCTTGTTACCTTCCTCAGCGGAAAGTCCTCTATTTCTCTGCTCTGCTCCCCTGGATGCACCACAAACAATTCACTTTTCCCCATGTTCAGTTTATATCCTGAGAATTCTCCAAACTCCCGAAGTGTCCGCATTATCTCTGGCATCCCCTCCGCCGGGTCCGCTACATATAACAACAAATCATCCGCATACAGAGATACCCGGTGTTCTTCTCCTCCTCTAAGTACTCCCCTCCACTTCTTGGAACCCCTCAATGCTATTGCCAGGGGCTCAATCGCCAGTGCAAACAATAATGGGGACAGAGGGCATCCCTGCCTTGTCCCTCTATGGAGCCGAAAGTATGCAGATCCCCGTCCATTCATGACCACACTCGCCACTGGGGCCCTATACAACAGCTGCACCCATCCAACATACTCATCTCCAAAACCAAATCTCCTCAGCACCTCCCACAGATAATCCCACTCCACTCTATCAAATGCTTTCTCGGCATCCATCGCCACCACTATCTCCGCTTCCCCCTCTGGTGGGGGCATCATCATTACCCCTAGCAGCCTCCGTATATTCGTATTCAGCTGTCTCCCATTCACAAACCCAGTTTGGTCCTCATGGACCACCCTCGGGACACAATCCTCTATCCTCATTGCCATTACCTTGGCCAGAATCTTAGCGTCTACATTTAGGAGGGAAATAGGTCTATAGGACCCGCACTGCAGCGGGTCCTTTTCCTTCTTTAGGAGAAGCGATATCGTTGCCTCAGACATAGTCGGGGGCAGCTGTCCCCTTTCCTTTGCCTCATTAAAGGTCCTCATCAGTAGCGGGGCGAGCAAGTCCACATATTTCCTGTAAAATTCAACTGGGAATCCATCCGGTCCCGGAGCCTTCCCCGCCTGCATGCTCCTAATTCCTTTCACTACTTCCTCTATTTCAATCTGTGCTCCCAGTCCCACCCTTTCTTGCTCCTCCACCTTGGGAAATTCCAGCCGGTCCAGAAAGCCCATCATTCTCTCCCTCCCATCCGGGGGTTGAGCTTCGTATAATTTTTTATAAAATGCCTTGAACACTCCATTCACTCTCTCCGCTCCCCGCTCCATCTCTCCTTCCTCATCCCTCACTCCCCCTATTTCCCTCGCTGCTCCCCTTTTCCTCAATTGGTGGGCCAGCAACCTGCTCGCCTTCTCCCCATATTCGTACTGTACACCCTGTGCCTTCCTCCACTGTGCCTCTGCAGTACCCGTTGTCAGCAAGTCAAATTCTACGTGTAGCCTTTGCCTTTCCCTGTACAGTCCCTCCTCCGGTGCCTCCGCATATTGCCTGTCCACCCTCAGAAGTTCTTGCAGCAACCGCTCCCGTTCCCTACTCTCCTGCTTTCCTTTATGTGCCCTTGTTGATATCAGCTCCCCTCTAACCACTGCCTTCAGCGCCTCCCAGACCACTCCCACCTGGACCTCCCCATTATCATTGAGTTCCAAGTACTTTTCAATGCACCCCCTCACCCTTAGACACACCCCCTCATCTGCCATTAGTCCCATGTCCATTCTCCAGGGTGGGCGCCCTTCTGTTTCCTCCCCTATCTCCAAGTCCACCCAATGTGGAGCGTGATCCGAAATGGCTATAGCCGTATACTCCGTTCCCCTCACCTTCGGGATCAACGCCCTTCCCAAAACAAAAAAGTCTATTCGCGAATAGACTTTGTGGACATAGGAGAAAAACGAAAACTCTTTACTCCCAGGTCTGCTAAATCTCCACGGGTCTACTCCTCCCATCTGCTCCATAAAATCTTTAAGCACCTTGGCTGCTGCCGGCCTCCTTCCAGTCCTGGACCTCGACCTGTCCAGCCCTCGTTCCAACACCGTATTGAAATCTCCCCCCATTACCAACTTTCCCACCTCTAGGTCCGGGATGCGTCCTAGCATACGCCTCATAAAATTGGCATCATCCCAGTTCGGGGCATATACGTTTACCAAAACCACCGTCTCCCCCTGTAGTTTGCCACTCACCATCACGTATCTGCCCCCGCTATCCGCCACTATAGTCTTTGCCTCAAACATTACCCGCTTCCCCACTAATATAGCCACCCCCCTGTTTTTTGCATCTAGCCCCGAATGGAACACCTGCCCCACCCAACCTTTGCGTAGTCTCACCTGGTCTATCAGTTTCAAGTGCGTTTCCTGTAACATAACCACGTCTGCCTTAAGTTTCTTAAGGTGTGCGAGTACCCGTGCCCTCTTTATCGGCCCGTTCAGCCCTCTCACGTTCCACGTGATCAGCCGGGTTGGGGGGCTTTTTACCCCCCCCCTTGTCGATTAGCCATCCCCTTTTTCCAGCTCCTCACCCGGTTCCCACGCAGCTGTGTCCCCCCAAGGCGGTGCCCCCCCCGCCCATCCCACCCCATGCCAGCTCCCCCCTCTCCACAGCAGCAGCAGCCCAATAATTCCCCCCTCCCACCCGCCCCACTAGATCCCCCACTAGCGTAGTTACACCCCCCATGTTGCTCCCAGAAGTCAGCAAACTCTGGCCGACCTCGGCTTCCCCCCGTGACCTCGGCTCGCACCGTGCGACGCCCCCTCCTTCCTGCTTCCCTATTCCCGCCATGATTATCATAACGCGGGAACCGAGCCCGCGCTTCCCCCTTGGCCCCGCCCCCAATGGCCAACGCCCCATCTCCTCCACCTCCTTTCCTCCCCCCACCACCTCCTGTGGAAGAGAGAAAAGTTACCACATCGCAGGATTAATAACATAAAACTCCTCTTTCCCCCCTTTTTACCCCCCTCTTTACCCCCCATACTCGCCCCACCACTTTGTTTCAAACGTTCTTTTTTAAAAAAATAACCCGCTCATTCCAATTTTTCTTCCACGATAAAAGTCCACGCCTCATCCGCCGTCTCAAAGTAGTGGTGCCTCCCTTGATATGTGACCCACAGTCTTGCCGGTTGCAGCATTCCGAATTTTATCTTCTTTTTGTGAAGCACCGCCTTGGCCCGATTAAAGCTCGCCCTCCTTCTCGCCACCTCCGCACTCCAGTCTTGGTATACGCGGATCACCGCGTTCTCACACTTACTGCTCCGAGTTTTCTTTGCCCATCTAAGGACCATCTCTTTGTCCTTAAAACGGAGGAATCTCACCACTATGGCTCTAGGAATTTCTCCTGCTCTCGGTCCTCGCGCCATCACTCGGTATGCTCCCTCCACCTCCAGCGGACCCGCCGGGGCCTCCGCTCCCATTAACGAGTGCAGCATCGTGCTCACATATGCCCCGACGTCCGCTCCCTCCGCACCTTCAGGAAGACCACGAATCCTTAGGTTGTTCCTCCTCGCGTTGTTCTCCAGCACCTCCAGCCTTTCCACACATCGTTTATGGTGTGCCTCGTGCATCTCCGTCTTCACCACCAGGCCCTGTATGTCGTCCTCATTCTCGGCAGCCTTTGCCTTCACGATCCGAAGCTCCCGCTCCTGGGTCTTTTGCTCCTCCTTTAGCCCTTCGATCGCCTGTAATATCGGGGCCAACAGCTCCTTCTTCATTTCCTTTTTGAGTTCTTCCACGCAGCGTTTCAAAAACTCGTGTTGTTCAGGGCCCCATATTAAACTGCCACCTTCCAACGCCATCTTGGTTTTTGCTTGCCTTCCTTGCCGCTGCTCTAAAGGATCCACCGCAATCCGGCCACCTTCCTCTCCTTTTTTCATCCGTATCCAGGGGGGATTCCCTTCTGGTTCACCGCACAGTACTTTTAGCCGTTAAAATTGCCGTTGGGGCTCTTATTAAGAGCCCAAAAGTCCGTTCCACCGGGAGCTGCCGAAACGTGCGACTCAGCTGGTCATCGCTGCACCCGGAAGTCCATTTTCACTGTTTCATGGACAAGGAACACGTTTTGCGGCGGGCCAAGAAAGAACGGAGCAGCAAGTGGGAGAACTGTGAGTTGCGCATCTATCAGGACCTGGGAGCGGATTTGGCCAAGAGGTGAGCTGGGTTCAATCGGGCAAAAACGTCCCTCTTTAAGAAGGGGGTGAAGTTTGGGATGCTGCACACAGCCCGTCTGTGGGTCACACATGAGGAACAGGACTTCTACTTTGAAACGGCACACAAAGTATGGACTTTTATTAAATAAATGAAGCTGGAGGCTAAATAAAAGACACTGAAGCTTTGGAGAAGTACTGTGGCGGCGATTTGTTGTGCTGGATTGTATAAATTTAAGTAGCGCTATGTGAAATAATGGGATGGTTAAAGGTCGCTTTGTCTTGCAAGGAGCTGTTTAGAGGGGAGGATGGGCTTTGAATTTGGTTCTGCTTTTTGGGTGATTATTTTTCTAAAGTGACTGTTTCTTCACTGGGTTTTTTTCTGACGTTTGTTTACTGGGGAATGTGATGCTTTTGAAATGTTTATTCATGTGGGGGGGAGAGAACAATAGGGAGACAGACTGCTTGGTGCCAGGGGCGGGCGCTATCAAGTCAGCATGACTCTCAGAAGAGCAGTGGGGGGTGAGCAGGTGTTAAGCTGGAGCTTGACTTGGGGGATTAGGTTTCTAATGTTGATGCGAGGGGGGGAGGGAGGGGTGGGGAAGGGGAGTTGCTTTGCTGACAGGGGAGGAACTGTTACTAGGGGAAAAATGGGAGGTCAGGAACGGCGACTGCCTGAGTGGGGACTCAAGGAAACGGAGGGCGCGAGCTCGAGGCTGGCCTAAAAAGGGTGGATGGCTAGTCGGCTGGGGGGGTGGAGGGTTGGAAGCCCTCCGTCCAGGCTGATCATATGGAACGTTAGAGGACTGAATGGGCCAGTCAAGAGGGCTCGCGTGTTCGCGCATTTGAGGGAGCTGAAGGCGGACGTGGCAATGCTACAAGAGACACACCTAAAGGTTACAGACCAGACGAGATTGCAGAAGGGGTGGGTTAGCCAAGTGTTCCACTCAGGGCTGGACTCAAAGACCAGATTTTGATCAGTAAACGAGTGGCATTCGAGGCAGGGAAAATTGTGTCAGACAGGAGGGGTAGGTACATAATGGTGAGTGGGAAGCTGGAGGGGGTGCGAGTGGTACTTGTGAACATATATGCTCCAAATTGGGACGATGTGGAATTCATGAGGCGGGTTTTAGGTAAGAACCCAGACTTAGAGTCACATAACCTGATCATGGGAGGGGACTTCAACACAGTCATTGATCCGGAATTGGACCAGTCAAAATCCAGGACAGGGAGGAGGCCGGATGCGGCAAAGGAATTGAAGGGTTTTATGGAACAGATGGGGGGAGTAGACCCATGGAGGTTTGCACGGCCGAGTACAAAGGAGTTTTCCTTTTTTTCACATGTCCACAAGGTATACTCTCGCATCGACTTTTTTGTTCTGAGCAGGGCGCTAATACCGAAGGTGGTGGATACTGAGTACTCGGCAATCGCTGTGTCGGATCATGCCCCGGACTGGGTGGATCTACGGGTTAGTGTGGAGAGGGGGCAACGCCCACTGTGGAAACTGGATGTGGGGTTACTAGCGGACAAAGCGATCTGTGGGTGGGTTAACAAGTCTATCCAGAACTACCTGGAAACAAATGATACGGGGGAGATATCTGCAGCGACTGTTTGGGAAGCTTTGAAGGCAGTGGTCAGAGGGGAATTAATCTTGATACGGGCCCACAGAGAAAAGGCGGAACGGGCTGAGAGGGATAGGTTAGCTGAGCAGGTGGACAGGAGATACTCGGAGGCTTCGGACGCAAGGCTACTGAGGGAGCGGCGGAGGTTACAGGTGGAGGTTGGGCTGTTGACCATAAGGAAAACGGTGGACCAGTTGAGGAAGGCAAGGGGGGCAATCTATGAGTACGGAAAAAAGGCAAGCAGAATGTTGGCGCACCAGCTCAGGAAAAGAGAGGTAGCCAGGGAGATAGCGAGAGTAAAGAGTAGAGACTCTTTCAGAAGGTGAGAGCATTGAGGGAGAACTAGGGAATAGGGACAGTGGGGCTCTGAGGCAGAGCAGACAGGGAGAAGTTGCTGAACACAGAGGGTCTGGTGGCCTGAAGTGCATATGTTTTAATGCAAGAAGTATTACGGGTAAGGCAGATGAACTTAGAGCTTGGATTAGTATTTGGAACTATGATGTATTTGCCATTACAGAGACCTGGTTGAGGGAAGGACAGGATTGGCAGCTAAACGTTCCAGGATTTAGATGTTTCATTGGTTATCACAGCTTTGGTTATCACAGCTTTCAGGCAGTCAAATGCCTGTTGAAACTCCGCTGTCCACTGAAATTTTTGACGTTCCTTCAGCAAGTCCGTCAGTGGAGCAACCACACTGCTAAAATTAGACACAAATGTTCGATCAAATCCACTCATGCCATGAAATCACATTATTTCCCTTCATCTCGAGGGTATTGGAAACTCCTCAATAACTTTTGTTTTCACATCCTGTGGGACCATTCGATCCTGTCCGATTGCATGGCCAAGGAAAGTGACTTGGGCTTTTCAAAATTCACTTTTGGCTAGGTTTACCACCAAACCCGCCTCCTGAAGTCGATCAAATAACTCCCTCAGACGTTTTAATGTTCTTTCCATGTCTGGCTGAAAATTACCAGATCGTCGATGTATACCGCACAATTGGGTAATCCTGAAACAACTTTGTTAGTTAACTGTTGAAATGTGGCTGGGGCGTTTCATGCCAAATGGCATAAATCTGAATTGGTATATACCATCTGGAGTCACAAAAGCTGAAATCTCCTTTGCCCTTTCGGATAAAGGTACCTGCCAGTAACCTTTAAGTAAATCCAGTTTGGAAATAAAAGCTGATTGTCCCACTTTCTCAATGCAATCCTCCAAACGTGGGATAGGATAAGAGTCCGTTCTTGTAACTGCATTAACCTTTCTATAGTCCACACACAACTATTAGGTACCATCTGGTTTAGGTACCATCACTATGGGTGAGCTCCATTGGCTGCAACCCACTTCAATTCTGCCATTTTTAAGCATACTCTCAATTTCTTTGTTAACCGGTGCCAATTGTAAAGGGTTAAGTCTGTGTGGATGTTGTTTGATTGGAACAGCATTTCCCACATCTACATCATGTATAGCCATTTTAGTACTTCCCAATTTATCTCCACAAACTGACTCTTTCACGTCAGTCCATTTTTCCTTTGGAAGATAACTCAACCACCTATCCCAATTTTCAAGAACACCCTCGTTTTCCAATTTAATTTGAGGTAAATCAAATTCAAAATCATCTGGATTTGGTTCATTACTTTGAGTTAGAATCATTAAAACCTCCTTTTTCTCTCCTTCCCTTTCAAAGTACCTTTTAAGCATATTAACATGACACACTCGGTGAGTTTTCCTTCTATCTGGCGTTCCTACCACATAATTCACCTCACTTAATTTCCTTTCAATCTGATACGGATCACAATCCCTTGCTCCTAAAGGTTCACCTACCAACTGGTTACAACACTAAAACTTTATCTCCACTGGCAAAACTACAAATTTTGGATTTCTTGTCCGCTACCCGTTTTATCACATTTTGTGCAACTTTCAAATGTTGTCTAGCCAATTCCCCTGCTCTATTTAACCGTTCCCTAAAATTATATATTTTTTAAAAATCTTTTTATTGGCCTTTCTCATATTTATAAACAGTTGTATATATACACATCACATTTTTCTCGCCTGCGCTAATTTCCTTTATTATAAGAACATAAGAACATAAGAACTAGGAGCAGGAGTAGGCCATCTGGTCCCTCGAGCCTGCTCCGCCATTCAATGAGATCATGGCTGATCTTTTGTGGACTCAGCTCCACTTTCCAGCCTGAACACCATAACCTTTAATCCCTTTATTCGCCAGTGGAAACAACCTGCCCGCATCTATCCTATCTATTCCCTTCATAATTTTATATGTTTCTATAAGATCCCCCCTTATCCTTCTAAATTCCGAGTACAGTCCCAGTCTACTCAACCTCTCCTCGTAATCCAACCCCTTCAGCTCTGGGATTAACCTAGTGAATCTCCTCTGCACACCCTCCAGTGCCAGTACGTCCATCCCCAAGTAAGGAGACCAAAACTGAACACAATACTCCAGGTGTGGCCTCACTAACACCTTATACAATTGCAGCATAACCGCCCTAGTCTTAAACTCCATCCCTCTAGCAATTAAGGACAAAATTCCATTTGCCTTCTTAATCACCTGTTGCACCTGTAAACCAACTTTTTGCGACTCATGCACTAGCACACCCAGGTCTCTCTGCACAGCAGCATGTTTTAATATTTTATCATTTAAATAATAATCCCTTTTGCTGTTATTCCTACCAAAATGGATAACCTCACATTTGTCAACATTGTATTCCATCTACCGGACCCTAGCCCATTCACTTAGCCTATCTAAATCCCTCTGCAGACTTCCAGTATCCTCTGCACTTTTTGCTTTACAACTTATCTCAGTGTCGTCTGCAAACTTGGACACATTGCCCTTGGTCCCCAACTCCAAATCATCTATGTAAATTGTGAACAGTTGTGGGCCCAACACTGATCCCTGAGGGACACCACTAGCTACTGATTGCCAACCAGAGAAACGCCCATTAATCCCCACTCTTTGCTTTCTATTAATTAACCAAACATCTAGCCATGCTACTACGTTCCCCTTAATGCCATGCATCTTTATCTTATGCAGCAACCTTTTGTGTGGCACCTTGTCAAAGGCTTTCTGGAAATCCAGATATACCACATCCATTGGCTCCCCGTTATTTACCGCACTGGTAATGTCTTCACAAAATTCCACTAAATTAGTTAGGCACAACCTGCCCTTTATGAACCCATGCTGCGTCTGCCCAATGGGACAATTTCCATCCAGATGCCTCGCTATTTCTTCCATGATGATAGATTCCAGCATCTTCCCTACCACCGAAGTTAAGCTCACTGGCCTATAATTACCCGCTTTCTGCCTACCTCCTTTTTTAAACAGTGGTGTCACGTTTGCTAATTTCCAATCCACCGGGACCATCCCAGAGTCTAGTGAATTTTGGTAAATTATAACTAGTGCATTTGCAATTTCCCTAGCCATCTCTTTTAGCACTCTAGAATGCATTCCATCAGGGCCAGGAGACTTGTCTACCTTTAGCCCCATTAGCTTGCCGATCACTACCTCCTTAGTGATTACAATCCTCTCAAGGTCCTCACCTGTCATAGCCTCATTTCCATCAGTCACTGGCATGTTATTTGTGTCTTCCACTGTGAAGACCGACCCAAAAAACCTGTTCAGTTCCTCAGCCATTTCCTCATCTCCCATTATTAAATCTCCTTTCTCATCCTCGAAAGGACCAATATTTACCTTAGCCACTCTTTTTTGTTTTACATATTTGTAGATAGTTTTACTATCTGTTTTTATATTCTGAGCAAGTTTACTCTCCTAATCTATCTTACTCCTCTTTATAGCTTTTTTAGTAGCTTTCTGTTGCCTCCTAAAGATTTCCCAGTCCTCCAGTCTCCCACTAATCTTTGCTACTTTGTATTTTTCCTTCAATTTGATACTCTCCCTTATTTCCTTAGATATCCACGGTCGATTTCCCTCTTTCTACCATCCTTCCTTTTTGTTGGTACAAACCTTTGCTGAGCACTGTGAAAAATCGCTTGGAAGGTTCTCCACTGTTCCTCAACTTTTTCACCATAAAGTCTTTGCTCCCAGTCTACCTTAGCTAGTTCTTCTCTCATCCCATTGTAATCTCCTTTGTTTAAGCACAAAACACTAGTGTTTGATTTTACCTTCTCACCCTCCATCTGTATTTTAAATTCCACCATATTGTGATCGCTCCTTCCGAGAGGATCCCTAACTATGAGATCCTGGATCAATTCTGTCTCATTACACAGGACCAGATCGAGGACTGCTTGTTCCCTCGTCGGTTCCATTATATACTGTTCTAGGAAACTATCGCGGGTACATTCTATAAACTCCTCCTCAAGGCTGCCTTGACCGACCTGGTTAAACCAATCGACATGTAGATTAAAATCCCCCATGATAACTGCTGTACCACTTCTACATGCATCAGTTATTTCTTTGTTTATTGCCTGCCCCACCATAATGTTACTATTTGGTGGCCTACAGACTACTCCTATCAATGACTTTTTCGCCTTACTATTCCTGATTTCCACCCAAATGGATTCAACCTTATCCTCCATAGCACCGATGTCATCCCTTACTATTGCCCGGATGTCATCCTTAAATAACAGAGCTACACCACCTCCCTTACCATCCACTCTGTCCTTCCGAATAGTTTGATACCCTTGGATATTTAACTCCCAGTCATGACCATCCTTTAACCATGTTTCAGTAATGGGCACTAAATCATAGTCATTCACGATTTGAGCCATCAACTCATTTACCTTATTCCGAATACTACGAGCATTCAGGTAAAGCACACTTATGTTGGCTTTTTTACCTCTGTTCTGAATCTTAATACCTCGATCAGTAACCTCTCCTAAGTTATATTTCCTCCTAACTTTCCTCCTAATTTTCCTTGTCGTTGAACTCATATCTTCATGTAACATCCTGCCGCGTCACTTACCATTAATGTTTTCACTTCCCCTTTTATTTCTTTTAGTATTCCTGGTCCTATTCACTGAGCTCCCCTCAGTCACGGTACCTTGTTCTGTCGCCCTTTTTGATTTTTGACTATGGCTTCTCTACCTTACACTTTCCCCCCTACTGCCTTTTGTTTCTGTCCCTGTTTTACTACCTTCCAACTTCCTGCATCGGTTCCCACCCCCCTGCCACATTAGTTTAAACTCTCCCCAACAGCTCTAGCAAACATCCTCCCGAGGACATCGGTTCCAGTCCTGCCCAGGTGCAGACCGTCCGGTTTTTACTGGTCCCACCTCCCCGAGAACCGGTTCCAATGCCCCAGGAATTTGAATCCCTCCCTCTTGCACCATCTCTCGAGCCACGCATTCATCCTATCTATCCTGACATTCCTACTCTGACTAGATTACTACCTTTGAGGTCCTACTTTTTAGTTTAACTCCAACTCCCTGAATTCAGCTTGTAGGACCTCGTCCCGTTTTTTACCTATATCGTTGGTGCCTATGTGCACCACGACAGCTGGCTGTTCACCCTCCCCCCCCAGAATGTCCTGCAGCCGCTCTGAGACATCCTTGACCCTTGCACCAGGGAGGCAACATACCATCCTGGAGTCTCGATTGCGTCCGCAGAACCGCCTGTCTATTCCCCTTATGATTGAGTCCCCTATCACTATGGCCCTGCCATTCTTCTTCCTGCCCAGCTGCGCAGCAGAGCAAGCCACGGTGCCATGAACCTGGCTGCTACTGCCTTCCCCTGGTGAGCCATCTCCCTCAACAGTATCCAAAGCGGTATATCTGTTTTGCAGGGAGATGACCGCAGGGGACACCTGCACTGCCTTCCTACTCTTGCTCTGTCTTTTGGTCACCCATTTTCTATCTCCCTCAGTACCTTTCACCTGCGGTGTGACCAACTCGCTAAACGTGCTATCCACGACGTCCTCAGCATCGCGGATGCTCCAAAGTGAGTCCATCCGCAGCTCCAGAGCCGTCAAGCGGTCTAACAGGAGCTGCAACTGGACACACTTCTTGCACGTGAAGGAGCCAGGGACAGTGGACGTGTCCCTGAGCTCCCACATCGCACACAAGGAGCATAACACGGAGAGCTGATGCTCTCCATGATTTCTCCCAGGTCTATTGGTGCTTCCAGCACCGCCCGTCTGTCTTCCCCCACAACTGGTAGTTCCAGTCCGTCTAGGAACAGTTTCATCCCCGCGTCCCCGTTGGGGAGCTCGGAGGTGTACAGTCTCTGGTAGAAGGTCTCGAATGCCCGATTGACCTCCTTTGGCTCTGTTACCAGTCTGCCTCTGCTATCCTTTACCTACGCTATTTACCTTGTGGCTGCCTGCTTTCTCAGCTGGTGAGCCAATAGGCAGCCAGCCTTGTCTCCGTGTTCGTAGAAGGTCCCCCTTGTCTGGCGGTGTTGGTACACTGCTTTCCTAGTGGATAGCAGGTTAAAGTCCATTTGCAGCTTTTTCCTCTCCGCCAGCAGCCCTACTGTTGGGGCCTCCGAGTATTTTCTGTCGACTTCCAGGATGGAGTCCACCAGTTGTTGCCTGGCCACCCTCGCTTCCCTATCTCTGCTTGCCTTGTAGGCTATGATCTCTGCTCTAATCACGGCCTTTAGTGCCTCCCAGATCGTGGAGCGTGAGACCTCCCCGTTTTGGTTGTTACTCACTTGGTCGCCTATGGCCCGCAATGTTTTCTGACAGAAGGCCTTGTCGGCCAGGAGGTGCGTGTCCAGCCTCCATGTGGGGCACTGGGCACGGCCTGTCTCCAACCTCACATCCACACAGTGTGGAGCGTGGTCAGAGATAACGATCGCGGAGTACTCCATTCCCGTGATCCCTGGAAGCACCGATTTCCCCAGTGCAAAGAGGTCGATACAGGTGTATACCTTGTGTATTTGTGAGAAGTATGAAAATTCCTTCTCTCCCGGGTGCAGGAACCTCCATGTGTCCACCACCCCCATCTGCTCAATGCTCCTCGTTGCCTAACTATGCCAGTCTTTTTCCCTGCTCTGGGGTTTGATCGGTCGGTCTGTGGGTCATGTACACAGTTGAAGTCGCCCCCCATGATCAGTCGGTGTGTGTCAAGGTCGGGGATTTCTGCCATGGTCTTCTTTATGAATTCTCCCAGTTGGGAGCGTACACATTTGCCAGTACGACCGGTGCCCCTTCCAGGACACCGCTGACCATGACGTACCGTCCCCCTTGGTCAGTAACGGTCTTGGTTTCCGTAAACCTCGTCCTCTTACTAATTACAATTGCTACTCCCCTAGCCCTCATCCCGTAGCATGAGTGGTATGTCTATCCCACCCAGCCCTTCCTTACCAGCCATCAGTCCTTCTCCCTCAGGTGCGTCTCTTGTAGGTAGATTATGTCGGCTTTCAGGCTTCTGAGGTGGGTTGAAGACTCTGGATCTTTTGACCGGGCCATTGAGTCCCCTTACGTTCCAGGTAACAATCCTGGTGGGGGGGGTTTTGACCCTCCCCCCACCCTGGTCCTGCAGGATCACCCATACTTACCTGGTGGATGCGCCCCTGCCCTCCGGGGTGTCCCTTCGTTAGGGGGACGTACAAAATGGCCACGGTCACCACTCTCACGATGAGGTCGGGCCCCAGGGCTCCGGGGTTTCCTTTTGTCCAGGGGGCACCCGCCATGGCTGCCAGCTGTGTGTACGCCACGTGGCTGCGCCCCTGCACTCCAGGGTCTCCCTTCATCCTGAAGCCCTCCCGAGTGGCTGTTTGTGGCACCGTCTTGGTTCCTCGCCCTGCTCCATGCCCGCCGAGGCCTGTGTTCGTGCTGCTTATCTACCTCACCCTTCCCTTTGCTTATTTTTTGTTCTGCGCTCTCCCCCGACTCCTGTCCCCCCCCCACTTAGTCGCTGTTCCTCTGTCCCTCCCGTGTTCTTCCCCCTCTTCTGCCCTGCCCCCCCTTCTCTTTGTGCCAGGCGCTCCCTCTCCCCTGAGAAGCGCGCCGCGGACCTCCTTTCTTCCTGCCCTCCCGTGTTAGCCCTCCTCGCTAGCACGGTTGCCCCCCTCCAGCACTTGCCCTGTTCTGGTCCTGTTTTACCTTCCTTTTGCTAGCCCTTGTCTCGCCCTCCTGTCCGCCTTTTTCACCCTCATTCACCTTGCTTCGCTCCCCCCCATTGCATTGAGAGGTGGAACGAGCCCGGGAACGAGTCAGCACAGTCCGCAGTGCACCAAACACGTGTGTACAGTTCGTGATCGTATTGTCTCTGTTTGCGGTCTGCCCGCTGCTCTTTGTTCCGATTCTTCCTTTCTTTTCCATCCCCGTCGCTTTCATGGTGGCCGTTGCGGCTGTCCCTCCCCCAGTTTGTTCGCTCTAACGAACTCCTCCGCTGCCGCTGGGGTGTTAAAAAACAGCTCCTTCCCCTCAAATGTTACCCAGAGTTTGGCCGGGAATAACATCCCAAATTTCACATTACTTTTGTAGAATGCTGATTTGGCCCTGTTGAATTCAGCCCGTCTTTGGCCAGGTCCGCCCCAATGTCCTGGTACACCCTTATGGTCTTCCCTTCCCACGTGCTCGCTTTCGTCTGCCGGGCCCACTTTAGGATTTTTTCCCCAGTCTTGGAACCTGTGCAGCTTCACGATAATCGCTCTGGGCTGCTCCCCGGCTTTGGGCCTGGGTCGGAGCGACCTGTGCGCCCTGTCGATTTCTGGGTGGTTTGGAAACTTCTCCCTTCCCACTAGCTTGCCCAGCATTTGGGTGACGTAGCCTGTTGGATCTCTGCCCTCCATACCCTCTGGCAGACCCACTATTTTAACATTCTGCCGTCTGGACCTATTTTCCTGGGTTGTTACCAGCCTTTTCACCTCGGTTTCCTGAGTTACCATCCTGTCGCCCTGGTCCGAGGCGGCCCTCTCCAACTCCTGAATAGTTTTCTCCTGCACCTCCACCTTCCTTTCCAGGCCGTTGATGATTCGCTGCATTTTTTCTGTTGTCTCCGCCAGCATCTCCTTCATCATTGTGTGGAGCTCCGTCCTGAGTGCCTCCCTCATGGCGTTTATCTCCGTTTTTATCTCCTCCTTTATGGTGTTTATTTCCGTTTTCAGCACGCTTCTCCATTCCTCCCCCTATGCGGGGGGGGGGGGGGGGGGGGGGGGGGGGGTGGTCGCCATGTCCTATTCCTGCTCAGCTGCTCGGCTCGCCAGCTTTTCCACTTCCTGATGCGCCTGAACATCCGCCTCGCCCCGTGGGGTTGTCTGCCTGCGCGGCCGCAGCTCCTGCTTTTTTCCTTCGCCTTCGCTGCTGTTCCTTCTTACATCTCACCGTCCCCTCAATTTATTATTTGGAGGCATATTTCTGTCTGTGCCTTTCTTTTAAAAACGATTTTTTCTTTATAAAAAGGAAATTTTAAAACATTTTTTTTTTAAAGTTTTTTTTTCCCTTTAAAAAAAATTTTCCTTTTGAAAAAAAATTTGCAGGCGAGGAACAAGGAAGGTTGAATTTAAAAATTCTTAGTTTGTCCTTGTGATCCTCTCCGTTCTCCGACTTTCAGGCCATTTCTGAGCGATCCCCACTCCTCCTCCACGTCCAGCTCACCGGGACCAGTCTCTCCTTTTTTTTCCTCTCCCTCTCCAGCTCCGTGGATCGGAGCTTTGGTGCCTGGGCAGGGCCGACTTCGCGGGGCCTAAGGAATTTTTTTTTGTTGAAAATTCCCCGGGAAAACCCCACCAAAAAAGCTGCGATTTTGTGGCTGTGCGGGAGCGTCTTTGCTCCGTTCCCTAAAATTTGACACGTAATCCAATAATGTAAGTTCCGATTTCTCACTCACCAATTTTTCCTGAATCAATTTAAGTGGTCCTCTTACCTCATGACCAAATATTAGTTCAAAAGGACTGAATTTGGTTGACTCATTAGATGCATCCCTAATTGCAAACAGTACGAATGGAATTCCTTTATCCCAATCCTCAGAATAATCATGACAATAAGCCGTCAACATTATCTTTAATGCCTGATGCCATCTTTCTAACGCTCCCTGCGATTCTGGATGGTACGCAGTTGATTTAAATTGTTTTATTCTTAAGCTATCCATAACTTCTTTGAATAACCTTGAGGTAAAATCTGATCCTTGATCCGATTGTATTTCTGTTGGCAGGCCATATCTAGTAAAGAATTTAAGTAACTCCTCCACATTCTTTTTAGCTGTAATATTACGTACTGGAATGGCCTCTGGAAACCCAGTAGACACATCCATTATAGTCAAAAGATATTGATTCCCACTATTTGTTTTAGAAAGCGGTCCTACGCAATCAATTAAGACCCTTGTAAAAGGTTCCTCAAATGCTGGAATGGGTAATAAGGGGGCTGGTTTTATCACTGCTTGAGGTTTCCCTATCACTTGACATGTGTGACAAGTTCGACAAAATTTAACTACATCTTTATGTAGTCCAGGCAAGTAAAAAAAAATTTGGATTTTTGCTTGAGTTTTCCTTATTCTGAAATGACATCCCACTGGTACCTCATGTGCAACTCGCAACACCTCCTTTCTATACCCTACCGGCAATACTACTTGATGAACGTCTGCCCACTTTTCATCCACCTTCATATGTAAAGGTCTCTATTTTTTCATCAAGACATCATTTTTACAGTAATAACACTCTGGTATACACTCCGATTCCTCTTCCGTGTTTGCTTTCTGATACATCCATTTCATTTCTATATCTTTCTGTTGTAACTCCGCTAATTTTCCTGAACTAAAATTATCCGCCTCATCCTCCACCTGTTCTTGTTCTTTTCCAACCATCTGATCAAAAATCGTTTCTGACAATTGAACTTCAACTTAATCTTCACTCTTTGATTTCTCCTCTTGTCTTAACCTGTGACTTTGCAACCTTGTTACTACACAATCCGGAAAAATCCCAGGATATTCGTCCTTCAACACTTCAGTTGTCTGATTTTCCACTGGCTTATCAACCACAGTAGGCATCATTCCCACCTGCGATCCAGCTATATCATTACCCAAGATAAACTGTATTCCTGGACAAGATAGTTTCTCTATTACTCCTACTACCACTTCACCACTCTTCACTGGACTTTCCAACCTTACCTTATATAATGGAACGCTACTCTTCTCATCCTGAATTCCACATATTACCTCCTTTTCTGGTAATATTCTTCCCAAACTGTATAACTCCTCATCTCTTACCATTAAAGATTGACTAGCTCCCGTATCTCTTAAAATTGTGACTTCTTTAGCTGCTCTTCCTGATACACACGAGTAAACTTTACCCACACAAGTAAATTCTTTAAAGAGATCTGGCACCTTCTTATCAATCATCTCTTGATCAGACTGTACAACCTTTTGCACCTCCTTCGCTTCACTTGGGCTTTCCTTCACCACTTTAACAAACCCCACATCAGCCTTCCCAGTGCTTTTCTTCAACCACCAACACTGTGACTTTACATGGCTCAGTTTATTGCAGTGAAAACGTTTGAAACATCTCCTTATTATCTCCCGTCAGATCTCCGTTACCTCTACCACTTGAGTATTTCTCTTTTCGCAGTTTATATCCCTCACATGCTGAAACTGACGTCAGAAACCAAGCTTTGATTTATGAACTAATTCATCATCATCTGCCATTTCTGCTGCTAACCTTGCAGTTTTAACCCTCTGCTCTTC
Source organism: Scyliorhinus torazame (assembly GCF_047496885.1). Classification (NCBI taxonomy): domain Eukaryota; kingdom Metazoa; phylum Chordata; class Chondrichthyes; order Carcharhiniformes; family Scyliorhinidae; genus Scyliorhinus; species Scyliorhinus torazame. The sequence goes on from NC_092707.1 coordinate 215,078,709, forward strand.
CACATGAGTTCTTACTACAACAGGAATTGAATTTTTGAACTCTGCCAAAAGTATAATTTCTCTGAGAGCTTCATACGTTTGGTCTATTTTCAAAGCCCTTATCCACCTATCAAAATTACTCAGTTTGATCCTTTCAAACTCCATGTATGTTTGACCAAATTATTTCCTTAAATTTCTAAACCTTTGTCTGTAGGCTTCATATGCACCTCAGATGGATTTTTTCACCTCCTCATATGACCCAGATACCTCCTCCGGTAGTGATGCAAACACATCACTCGCCCTACCTACCAGCTTTGTTTGAATCAGTAATACCCACATATCCTGTGGCCATTTCATTTGTTTAGCCACCTTCTCAAATGAAATGAAAAAGGCTTCTACCTCCTTCTCGTCAAACCTTGGCAATGCTTGGACATATTTAAATAGATCCCCACCAAGCCTTCGGCTTTGACGCTCTTTCTCACTGTCCTCACCATTGTCATCCAACTGTACGTTTCCTTTTACATCCGCCAATTTTAACTGACTGTCATGTTTCATGGCCATTTTCTGAAGTTCAAACTCTCTCTCTTTATCTTTTTCCCTGATCTGTATCTCCCTTTCTCTTTCTTTTTGTTCTGGTAGGGATATTCTTTCTTTTGCTCTCATTGCGTATTCAAGCTGCTTTAATTATTTTTCATGTTCAAGTTGCTCAATCTGCAATTGGGTCTTTGCCATTTCCAATGAGTCAGATTGTATCTCTGGCAATTTTAAATGCTTAGCTACCTCATCTTTTTGCATTTTGTCAGGTAATATTAATTGCAATGTTTTTACCAACTCTAAAAGCGTCTTTTTAGTCTCTGTCTGTATGATACTGCGTGTGACCGTCTCCACACCCAAAAACTTTAGAGCCTCTGAAAGAGCCATTGTCCACAACACACTCCCTACTTAAACTAAAATACCACACCTGAAAAGCAACCACAATATGCTCACCCCTCACTGTCTTTACGTTCACAAAGCCAACCCAATAGATAAACTTTTATTCCCCTCGAGCCCCCAATTTGTTATGCGCCAGGGTTTAGAGAGCCCCAAAGTGCATCATGGAGTTCACCTGACCCACAACTTTGAATAGATTGTGGTATGGGGAGCATACGCGCCTACCTTATAGGTGTGAGGCATCAGAACTTCACAGTACTTTTAAATTAAAACAATGTTTATTTATGCAACCAGTTAACACTTTATAAACCCACAGAAAACATGTTAACAACTATCAACACCAATAAATACCCCAAAGAATACAGTACCCTATAAGTAACATTTAATCTTTCCTTGCAACATCGATAAGACAAAAAAAAAGAACCCTTTTACAGAAAGACATCAGGTTTAACTTCTCTACTGAGACATGTACCACTTTGAAATCCTCAAATGAGCTTAAGTCAGTCTGTAGCCTGCAGAGAGAGATCCTTACAGCTGCATGCTTTGCCTGCAGCTATATAGCTCTCAAAATGAAACTAAAACACACCCTGTAGCTGCGAGTCCAAAGCGAAAGTAAAAGCAGGCAGACAGCCCAGCTCAACCCACACTCTGACATCACTGCAGTAATAAATACCCATTTCTTAAAGGTACACCCACTACAGCTATTCTATTAAAAACATTCATTTCTTAAAGGTACTCTCACATGACAGAATGAAGCATACAGGGGTGTAGCGTTAATCAGGTCAGTCCATAAGAGCGTCATTTAGGAGTCTGGTAACAGCTGGAAGAAACTGTTTATGAGTCTGTTCGTGCGTGTTCTCAGACTTCTGTATCTCCTGCAAATGGAAGAAGTTGGAAGAGTGAGTAAGCCGGGTGGGAGGGATCTTTGATTATGCTGCCCGCTTTCCCCAGGCAGCAGGAAGTGTAGATGGAGTCAATGGATGGGAGGCAGGTTTGTGTGATGGACTGGGCTGTGTTCACGACTCTCTGAAGTTTCTTGCGGTCCTGGGCCGAGCAGTTGCCATACCAGGCTGTGATGCAGCCAGATAGGATGCTTTCTATGGTGCACCTGTAAAAGTTGGTAAGAGTCAATGTGGACATGCCGAATTTCCTGAGTTTCCTGAGGAAGTATAGGCGCTGTTGTGCTTTCTTGGTGGTAGCGTCAACGTGGGTGGACCAGGACAGATTTTTGGAGATGTGCACCCCTAGCAATTTGAAACTGCTAACCATCTCCACCTCGGCCCCGTTGATGCTGACAGGGGTGTGTACAGTACTTTGCTTCCTGAAGTCAATGACCAGCTCTTTAGTTTTGCTGGCATTGAGGGATAGATTGTTGTCGCTGCAACACTCCAATAGGTTCTCTATCTCCCGCCTGCATTCGGACTTGTCGTTATTTGAGATCCGGCCCACTATGGTCGTATCGTCAGCAAACCTGTAGATGGAGTTGGAACCAAATTTTGCCCCGCAGTTGTGTGTATATAGGGAGTAGAGTCGGGGGCTAATTATGCAACCTTGCGGGGCCCCGGTATTGAGGACTATTGTGGAGGAGGTGTTGTTGTTTATTCTTACTGATTGTGGTCTGTGGATCAGAAAGTCGAGGATCCAGTTGCAGAGTGAGGAGCCAAGTCCTAGGTTTTGGAGCTTTGATATGAGCTTGTCTGGGATTATGGTGTTGAAGGCGGATCTGTAGTCAATAAGTAAGAGTCTGATGTAGGAGTCCTTGTTGTCAAGATGCTCTAGGGATGAGTGGAGATCCAGGGAAATGGTGTCTGATGTGGACCGGTTGCAGCGGTATGCGAATTGCAGTGGATCAAGGCATTCTGGGAGTATGGAGGTGATGCACTTCATGACCAACCTCTCGGAGCACTTCATTACGACTGAAGTCAGGGCCACTGGTCGGTCGTCATTGAGGCACGTTGCCTGGTTCTTCTTTGGTACCGGTATGATGGTGGTCTTCTTGAAGCAGGTGGGGACCTCGGAGTGGAGTAGGGACAGGTTAAAGATGTCTGCGAACACATCTGCCAGCTGGTCCGCGCAGGCTTTGAGTGCATGACCAGAGATCCCGTCCGGGCCCGTTGCCTTCCAAGGGTTCACTTTCAGGAAGGCCGATCTGACTTCGGAAGCAGTGATGGTGGGTATGGGTGAGTTATGGGCTGCTGGGGCACTCGCCAGCGGATTGTTGGTTACCTGCTCGAACCGAGCATTGAATGCATTGAGTTCATCGGGGAGGGGTGCATTGCTGCCAGAGATACTGCTCGGTTTCGCTTTGTAGCCCGTTATGTTGTTTAGGCCTTACCACAACCGCCGAGAGTCTGTCTGTGAATCGAGCTTCGTTTGATATTCTCTCTTGGCATCTCGGATGGCTCTGCGGAGGTCGTACCTGGATTTCTTGTATAGGTCAGGGTCGCCTGACTTGAACGTCTCAGATCTGTCCTTCAGTAGGGAGTCAATCTCGCGATTGAGCCATGGTTTCCAGTTGGTACTGCTTTCTTTGGCACGCAGTCGTCCACACATTTGCTGATGAAGTCTGTGACGGTGGTGGCATACTCATTTAAGTTGGTCGCTGAGTTCTTAAATATGGACCAATCCACTGTCTCTAAGCAGTCACGAAGGAGCTCTTCTGTTTCCTCGGACCTTCTTAGCTGGATTCTCCCGCTTGAGTTTCTGCTTGTATGCCGGGAGAAGGAGCACCGTCTTACAGTCTAATTTCCAAAAGTGCGGTCGGGGGATGGAACGGTAGGTGCCCTTGATTTTTGAGTAGCAGTGGTCAAGAGTGTTGTCGCCCCTGGTGGGACAGGAGATGTGCTGGTGGAACTTTGGCAGTACACTCTTGAGGTTGGCCTTGTTGAAGTCTCCGGCCATGATGAACAAGGCCTCCAGGTGTTCTGTTTCATAGTTGTTTATAACTGTGTACAGTTCGTTCAGCCCTTTCCTCACTTCTGCCTGGGGCGAGATGTAGACCGCTGTGATAATGGCTGAAGTGAACTCACATGGAAGATAGCATGGGCGGCACTTCACGGTCAGGTATTCCAGGTCCGGGGAGCAGTAGGTTGCCAGAGTCGCCACATCCAAGCACCAGGAGGTGTTGATGAGGAGGCAAACCCCTCCACCCTTCGCTTTGCCTGATGATGCCGTGCGGTCCACCCGGTGAATTGAGAAGCCTTCAGATTGTATGGCACAGTCCGGTGAGGCAGGGGTGAGCCATGTCTCTGTGAAACAGAGCACACAGCAATCTCTTACTTCCCTCTGAGAGGTAAGTCTGGCGTTAAGTTCATCCAGCTTGTTTTCGATCGCTTGTCGGAGTATGCTGGGGAGAGGGGTCTTGAAGCCGCGTTGCTTCAGTCTCACCTGCAGACCGCTGCGTTTCCCTCGCTTCCTCAGTCAGCGGCTGCGGCTGGATGGTCCCTGGGTGGGAGAAGTCTGACCTTGTGGAAGGTAGGTGGTTGCGTCTGACGCGGTCCAGGGCGCTGGCGGGGACCAGGGCGCTGGTTACATTTCCAGGGTCGCGCGTGGCAGGGTCCCGGGTGCTGGTTGAGGTAGAGGGGTTGCTGGGGGGCATGTTTGCGATCCGGTCGGGTCTCGGCGTTCTGCGGGCATGGGAAATACCTTGCAGCGTGTTCGGGTCCTCGAGCCATTTCCGAGGTCCTGGGTCTTGGGCATAGGCTTCCTGAGGCAGGTTGTGCTGAGTCCCGTGGTCTGTTTCCTCCTAGGGCGCTCCTGGGGTCGGGTCTTGGAGTAGGCCCGGTCGGGCCTCCACATGGATTTTTCTTTCTTCCATCTCCAGGTAGGTCAGGTTACTGGGCGGGCCCCTCCGGTTCGAGTCGCTGGGTGGGCCTCTCCGGGTCGAGTGGGGCCGGGTGGTCCGGGAGCTGACGTTGGTTGGTGGCCGGGTCGGGCCCAAATCAAGGTCGGGGCTTCACTTCCGGTTTCACTTCACTTCCTTAGCTGTGTTGTGCAATTCCTGGATTGACAATGATACTCTCTCCAATTATAGGTGATAAGCTTCAGCCACGTGATTAATATCTCCAGTTTAAGAGTGTCCTGGAGCTTTCAGCTAACATGGCTGGTCACCTCCTCCTCAGGCAGTGATAGACATATAGTCACAGAGGCATTGTGGTCAACACTCTGCACAATCTGACATTTAAGTCAGCATTTTGCAAACTACGATCATAGATCATAGAATTTACAGTGTTCAGGGATATAATAATTTACATTTTTATAACAATCTTTATTGTCACAAGTAGACTTACATTAACACTGCAATTAAGTTACTTTGAATTTGGCCCATCGAGGCTGCACTGGCCCTTGGAAAGAGTACCCTACTTAGAGGTAATTATTTCAGAGACACAGCAAAGAGAATTCCAGACACACAAATGAGGCAAAAAATCTTCGGAAGAACTGCAGACAGAAATAGTTCAAGTGAAATTGCTGGAAATGTAACCCTGCTCGAAAGGTTTTATTTGACTGATATCTAATTCCCCACATTCACTCGCCCGAGATTAGCTTCTTGCGGGTCGATATGATCAGCTGTTGAAATATTTGAAATTTCAATGACGCAGAGTTCTGATCCTGTCGTGCTATTACACTGGCTCAGGAAGAATTCTCACAATGTAGAGTCAGGCTGTCAGATGCCTGCTCTCCCGTGTCGGTCTAGCCACACAGGCTAACTTTAGAGTTCAGGTGGGTCCTTACACAACTCAATCCTTGGACTCTGACTTTAGAAAGAACCTTCACTAGAGTCATAGTCATATTTACATAGATATTTACAGCCCTTTGGCCCAGCTGGTCCATGCTGCCCAGTTTCTATCACTAAGCTAGTCCCACTTGCCCGCATTTGGCAAGTCTCTCCATACCCACCCTGCCCATGTAACTGTCGAACTGCTTTTTAAAAGACAAAATCATACCCACCTCTACCACTGCCTCTGGCAGCTCATTCCAGATGCTCACACCCCTCTGTGAAGAAATTTCCCCTCTGGTCTCTTTTGTATCTCTCCCCTCTCACCTTAAACCTACGCCCTCTAGTTCTAGACTCTTCTACCTTTGGGAAATATGTTGACTATCTACCTTATCTATGCACCTCATTATTTTATCGACCTCTACTTTGCTCTGTTTCTCAATATTCACTGTTATCAGCTCAACTTGAACATATACCTGAGAATAATCCAAACTGGCTCCAAGATACAATCCTTCATGCATTGTCAATCTCTACCCCTGCACATGCTGCCACTTGAGCCATTAATTGGAAGTCCCAGCATGCCTTTATTTGGTTTGTTTGTTGGCATAATTTCTTCCCAGAAGGTTGACTGCCCTGTCTGTCCACATCTGTCTGACCTGTGCTGCCTTTACACATTCCCCTTCAGTCAGATTCATTTTCTCCTTGTGGTGATACACCACTGTACCTCCCTACCATTGTACATAGTATATAATAGTTGTGCGTAACGTGGCCCTGTAATACTGTGTATTGTACTGTAACTCTGCAGAGGTTCGGTCACTGGTAGGTAACCCGACCTGGCCACGGAGAGCTCCGCCTTAGCCACTCCCCCGGGAGTCAGTATAAGAACCTCTTCTGGGACAGCCCCCATTCTTTCTGGGGTCGTCTGTGTCGGGTAAGCCTCCCATGTAGTATATTAAAGCCTGAGTTAAAGTCTCACATGTCTTTGTGGTTCTTGACGCTTAGCGCATCACTCCTCTTCTTCCCTCTCCTCCATTTCCTGTCCATCCTTCCACCCAATAACTGCCCCTATATATCCTCTGCTCTGATCGAGTCATAGAGTCAGAGTTCAACAGCGCAGGAAAGGCCTTTCGGCCCATCGAGTCTGCACCGAAAATAACTACCCCTTATCTCGCACTAATCCCACTTCCCAGCACTTGTCCCATATCCTTGAATGTGATGGTGTTTCAAGTGCTCACTCAAGTGATTTTTAAAGGTTGTGAGGTGTAGCCACCTAAAATGGCTGATTCCCGATTAATTTGGCCAAAACCCGATATAAAATGGCTAACCGAAAAGGCTGATGGGAAAAGCAGCCAACAGGACACAAACAGACAGCTGCAGACAGAATAGCGTATTCGGCTCTGGGGAAGTTGGCCCAGATCGATACTCAAGACTATTAGCAGCACATCAACCCAGACATCTGCAGTTAAATCGGCTATCCCCGGGAACAATTGCAACATATTAGCAATTGAATGCCGGGCCAGACCTGTCGGCGCCTGCAGTGGCCGAAACAAAGACAGGTGAACGACCACCCCCCGATCGAGGAATCGCCCCATTATTGGAGCATATCGAACCCAGTGATGGGGAACAAGTCCAATCACTTGGGACTCAGGGTCAAGGGCCGCCCCGAGAGGCGGGAAGCCCCTGGGCCCTACAAAGTGAGGGGCCAAGTTCAGATCTCGCTCTCTCTCCCTTCTTCTCCTGCTCGCAACCTTCGCAAGAACATCGACCAGAAACAGTAAGTTTGACTCCAGCGATCGCTACCTGATAGAGACTCCTAGCCATCGATCCATATCAGCCTTTTGAATCCCGTGGGCCAGATCCGATTCGATAAGCCATTCGTTTCCCTGACCTGGTGGGCCCTTCCTAAAGTTAAGTATTGGCCAGTAGTGGTAGGTTTCGATATAGACAGTAGGATTATTATGTAAGCATTTATTGTTGTACATAATAAATGACCGTTGATTTCAATCTTACTAAGCGGTGTGCTGACTTATTAATCATAACCCGAGCTTGAACCACGTGGCGGTATCAGAAAGATACCTGGCGACTCGTAAGCAAAGGTAACATAATCAGAGCTAATAAACTAAGGCTAATAAGAGCAACAGAGCTAATGATATGACTGATGTATCTTTCTCTCTCTGATGTTATGCATTAATTTCCAGTAATTTCCATCACTTGCTGATTAGTCTGCTTTCCTGTGTAGACTGTCCGCAACATCCTCCATATCTCAAATACATTCATTTTATCAATAGCCTGTTGTTCATGTCTCTGAGGCCAATAACATAAACAGAAAATATAACACCTCAACATTATTTTCCTAAGATCCAGTTCAGTTTCTTTGATATGAATACATCCTTCATTCTGACAAAGTTGCTCGTGGCTACCCCGAATCTCCGGCAGATTTCACAATCATGTCTCCCATTGTCTGTGATCATTTATCCAAAAGGGTACGAAATGTTTTCACTTGTCCCACGAACTGTCCATTTACTTCAATTTTCACTTCCAGGGTTCAGTCTGTATTTATCACCATTATCTTCACCTTCTTTGCATTCATTCTTGATCCTTGTAGATAGACTTTACAGAACCTCTGGTACATGACTGTTGATGTCACTGTTACATCATTCATTACTGTAACTATTCTGTAAACCCAGAGCTTCCGGTGCGGCATGCAACGGAATGGCCGCATGTGTGCTAGCTCACATCGGAGATCATAATTTAGATTCTACACGCCGGACTGGCATGGAAATTGATCTCAATAGTTTTTAAATTTGATGTCTCATATCTTGATATCCCACAGCAAGATAATGCAAAATATGTGCCAATCCAGGCAACCAAAGAAGAAAGAAACAAGGCAGAGGCGTTGTGTACCTCGTGGTGGAGGGGCGGAGGAGGGGGGTGATGATATGCATAAGCAATCACGTATGTAGTGATATATAAGACCTCCAACCAGCAGGTGGCTGCAGAGAACAACCACGTGACACTGTTACCTCAGGGAGTTGTTAGAGGGTCTTCGTAATGGATGGTCACAATTTGTAGTAGCTCGTAGTTAATTTATTATAGTTAGTTTTTGGTAATGTTCTTATAGGTATCTTAACCTCGCAATTGTTCAACAATAAAACTTCAACTAGTATAGAACTAGACATTCTTTAATGCATTTATTCCAATTGGCCAAGCACAAGAACGTAACGGGGATGGGGGGGGAACAAAATGGTGTGAGGGAATCTCTGTGCCAGGGGCCACTCCCTTAACCGTTGATGTTCTGCAGAGCTGCAGAAACTGCAATGTGAGGTTTAAGGTGCGAGGGGCAAGTAGATGTACGAGGTAAGTTTTTTTACACAGAGGGTAGTGGATGCCTGGAACTCACTGCCGGAGGAGGTGGTGGAAGCAGGGACGATAGTGACGTTTAAGGGGCATCTTGACAAATACATGAATAGGATGGGAATAGAGGGATACGGACCCAGGAAGTGTAGAAGATTGTAGTTTAGTCAGGCAGCATGGTCGTCACGGGCTTGGAGGGCTGAAGGGCCTGTTCCTGTGCTGTACATTTCTTTGTTCTTTGTTCTTTGATTCCAGAGGAAACTGAGGCATTTGTCCAGAGAAATGCATTGGGGTTAGGAATAATAGTATTTTATACGAATTGAAGGAAATATGTTTAGAAAAGGTGGGATGGTCACTTGGATTTCTCTATTTGTCTGTTCATTCTTGTCAATGTTTGAAGAGGTTGTCTGTTGCTATATATGAAGAGTTGTAATATGGAGGTTGGTGGGATGGGATTTGCTGTTATTATTGTTCTCATTTGGAATTTATAAATCGTTTTTTGGGTGAGTAGGACTGGTTTGGTACTTGGAATTTTTGGTTATTAAAGGTTCTCTGTGCAAGGCCTACCATGTTAGTTAGAATAATTAGTTAGATAATGAAAGCGAAGAGAAGAGGTTAACTGGTTTACACAAGGGGGGGTTCATTTAGATTGAGTTCAGGGGTTCAGGGGTTATATTAATCGCGGGGGGTAGGGTCTGGTAAGGGAGAAGGGAGTATTTATGTTTTTGTCTATAGTTTACTGGGTTGTTTGGATGAGGTATCGGTGGGTTATGGGGTGGAGGTGGGGGAGGGTGGGTTTAGTTTCTCTGACGGTGTCTGGGGACTCTTCTTTACCTGGTTGTGCTGGAGGTTCTGACGGCCATCTTGGGTGGGCATGGTTTTGATCCTTCTTGGAGGGTTGCTGGACTGCCTCATGGGCTGCCTTAACTGACTCCGGTGGTAGGGGGTAGGGGAGAGGGTGTGATTTTCCCCCATTCGGTTGATTACATGGAATGTGAGGGGGTTGAGTGGCCTGGTTAAGAGATCTGGGGTGTTTACGCACCTTAGGACATGGAAAGCAGACGTCTGCTGTTGCTGGAGATTCATCAGTGGATTAGAGGCCAGATAAGGTTGCAAAAGGGCTGGGTGGGGCAGGTGTTTCTTTCGGGGTTCAATGGCAGGGCCAGGGGGCTGGGATCCTGGTAAACAGGAGGGTAGCCTTCTCCAAGGGAAAGATTTTGACGGATCCGAATAGGAGGTGTGTCATGGTTAGTGGCCTGTTAGCAGACGCACCAGTGGTGCTGGTCAATGTATATGCCCCAAATTGGGATGACACAACTTTTATTACTCGGCGTTGATCCTGGATTTCGATTCACACCAGCTGATCGTGGATGTGGACTTTAATTGCGTTTTGGACCCCTGACTGGATAAGCTGAAGCCTAAGGTGTTCAGGCCCTCTGCAATGGTAAAGACTCTGTTGACCTTCAGGGAGAAGATGGGGAGAGCTGCTCCTTGGAGATTCCTAGACCCGGGAGAGAGGGATTTCTCATTCTTCTCTCAGATTCACCAGGTCTATTCCAAGATCAACTTTTTTGGTGGTCAGTCCTTGCTGCCGGGGGTGGTGGAGTCGGGATACTTGGCAATAGTGATGTCTGATCATGCTCCGTATTATGTGGATGTGATGGTTGGGTGTAGCCCCACTCAGCACCCCGCTGGAGGATTTGTGGATAAACGTTTCTGTGAAAGGATCTCCTCATTTATCGAGGAATATTTGAGATTTAACAGGGGTGAGGAGATTTACACATTATGGGAGGCATTGAAGGTAGTCATTTGAGTGATTATCTCCTTTATGGCGCACAAGGAGAAGACCGAAAGGGCTGAGAGGCAGAGATTGGCAGATGCCACCTGGGAGGTGGCCTGTCAATATTCGATCAATCAGACATCGGAATTGTTGGCTACTAGAAAAAAGCTACAAGTAGAATTTGGGCTTTTATCCACGGATAGGGCAGTGTGCCTGCTATGGCTTTCAAGGGGGGCTCTTTATGAACATTGGGAAAAGGCTAGTCACATGCTGAGATCAGCTGAGATGACAGGTGGCCACTCGGGAAGTTGTGCAAGTTAGGGATGTGGAGAGTAGACTGGTTTCCACCCTGGTCAAGGTTAATAGGGCATTTGAGGCATTTTACTGGAACCTTTATGGGTCAGAACCCCTGGATGAGTCGTCAATGTTCAAGTTTTTAGACGGTTTAGCCTTTCTGGCAGTGGAACAAGAGAAGAGGGAAGAGCTGGAGGCTCCTCTGACTCGGGAGGAGGTGAAGGAGGATATGGGTTTGATGCAGTCAGGGACGGCGTCAGACAGAATGAGTGCCCGGTTGAATTTTGCTGGCCTTGGTACCTGCTTGAGATGACTCGGGGGATGTTGCCAGCCTCTTTGGTGCAGACGACGATCTCCTTGATACGGAAGAAAGATAAAAACCTGGTGGATTGTGGGTTGTACTGAAAGATTAAGGCCCTATCTCCGTGGGCAGCATGGTAGCACAGTGGCTAGCACTGTGGTTTCACAGCACCAGAGGCCCAGGTTCGATTCCCCGCTGGGTCACTGTCCGTGCGGAGTCTGCACATTCTCCTCGTGTCTGCGCGGGTTTCCTCCGGGTGCTCCAGTTTCCTCCAACAGTTCAAAGACGTGCAGGTTAGGTGCCATGCTAAATTGCCCTTAGTGTCCAAAAGGTTTAGGAGGGGTTATTGGGTTACGGGGATAGGATGGAAGTGAGGGCTTAAGTGGGTCGGTGCAGACTCGATAGGCCGAATGGCCTCCTTCTGCACTGTATGTTCTATAATGAAACTGTTTGGGAGGTTTGGCACCTTATCGTGGTACAGGTTGAACCTGGGTAAAAGCAAATGTTTTCCGGTGAATCCCGTAGGAAGGGGAGCAAGTTGTCTGTTCGTCTGGCTGGGTGCAGCCTGGTTGTCTGGGAGTACAGGTGGCCCCCGACTGGGCTTCGTTACGGAAGCTACATTTTGGGGTATTGGTTAGAGTGGTGAATAGGGACCTAAGGAGATAGGATCGCCCCCCGCTGACTATGCCTGGAAGGATCGAATCGATTAAATGAATGCTCTTCTGTTTTTGTTCCAATTTTTCTTTCGAAATCTTGTTTTCCAGGAGTCAGTAAGATGATCTCGTCTGTTATTTGGACAGGCAGGACTCCACAGATCCTGAGGGTTTTTTACAAAGTAATAGACAATCAGGGGCCTAGTATTACCCAACCTGTTATCTTATTATTGGGCGGCGAACATTGAAAAGGTGAGGGGGTGATATAGAGGAGTGTGGTCTTTGTGGGGGTGGCTGCTTGTCATTTTCCTCCTTTTTAAACATTGCCCAACTTAATCTTCCCCCTGAAAACACCCCTCACCACCCCTTCCCCCCTTACTTGCTGGCGACAAATAAATCTTTAAACTCAGATATAAAGAGCCTCCATCTCAAACATAATCCCTCCTCTGACCCTCGAAGAGCAAACTTAATTTTCTCCAGTTGTAGGGATTTCCACATGTCCCCCAGCCATGCCGACGCTTTCAATGGCGCCACCAACTTCCACCCTAGCAGAATTTGTCACCAAGCAATCGGGAAGGCGAAGACCGTGACATTGGCCCCTCTCCTCTCCAGTAGCTCCTGCATCTCCAACACTCCACCAAGTTCACCACCAACGGGCACGGCTCCACCCTCACCCCATGATCTCCGACAATATCTCAAAGATCGATGTCCAAAACACTACTATCTTTGGGCAGGACCAGAACATGTGTACATGATTTGCCAGCCCCCCGCGTACCTCTCGCACTATTCTCCACCTTGGGAAGAAACTATTCATCGGAGTCCATGTCATATGGGTTCCATGGACAACCTTGAACTGCACCAGGCTCATCCTGGCACACTAGGAAGTCGTGTTTACCAGGCCCTACCCCAACCTCCACCCCCAGCTCTTCTTCCCACTTCCCCTTCATTTTGTCTAATGAAGTCTTCCCGCTTCCAGTTGCCACCCATAAATATCTGCAATTCTCCCTTCCCCAACTCATCATCTGATAACAACCTATCCAGTAGGGTACGAGTCAGCAGCTGAGGGTAGGATGGGAACTCCTTTGGTGCAAAGTCCCGCACCTGCATGTCTCTGAATTCATTTCCTTCAACAACTGGTATCTCTCCTGCAAATCCTCCAACCCCATGAACCTCCCTTTCATGAACATGTCCCTAATCCACACAACCCCCTCCCTACTCCAACTCCTATACATGGCGTCCATCCTTGCTGGTGTGAACCTCCGATTCCCACATATCAGAGCCTGTACCAACATCCCGCCCACTCCAAAGTGTCACCTAAGCTGATTCCAGATCTTAAGAGATGTCACCACTCCCAGCCTGGCTGTATATCTGGCTGGCGAAGATGGAAGAGGGGCCATTGCTAAGCCCTTATGCATGCCCCCACACAGGAGGCCTCCTCCACTCGTACCCACTCTGACCTCTTCTTCTCCCACCACGTCTGCACCTTTTCCCCCCCATAATAAGATAATAAATTTGGAATAAACTCCGAATTCTGGGTGTCTTGCCTGTTTACACGAAGGCTGAGATTAGCTTATACATCCTCCAAAAAAATGTATTGGGGAGGAATATTAGGAGGAACTGAAAGACAAACAAAAACCTTGGGAGAATGTTCGTCTTTATGGTCTGCACTCTGTCCGCCATGGACAATGGGAGGGCTTCCCACCTCTTTAGATCCTTTCTCACCCCCTCCGCCAAACTGGCCAAATTCAACTTTTTTTTAATATAAAATTGATTGTCACAAGTAGGTTTACATTAACATTGCAATGAAGTTACTCTGAAAAGCCCCTAGTCGCCACATTCCGGCGCCTGTTCGAGTACACAGAGGGAGAATTCAGAATGTCCAAATTACCTAATAGCACGTCTTTCGGGACTTGTGGGAGGAAACCGGAGCACCCGGAGAAAACCCACACAGACACGGGGAGAACGTGCAGACTCCGCACAGACAGTGACCCAGCAGGGAATTGAACCTGGGACCCTGGCACTCTGAAGCCATAGTGCTAACCACTATGCTACCGTGCTGCACACTTGTGCATTGTAGCCCAATCGTGAGCCACCTGAATACCCAAATACCTAATTTTTGTTTCGGCCAGCTAAAACAGCAGGGCTCCCAACTTGGCACTTTTCCTCTGTGCATTCTGGGCAGCACGGTAGTGCAGTGATTAGCACTGTGGCTTCACAACGCCAGGGTCCCAGGTTCGATTTCCCGCTGGGTCACTGCCTGTGCGGAGTCTGCACAATGTCCCCGTGTCTGATTGGGTTTCCTCCGGGTGCTCCGGTTTCCTCCCACAGTCCAAAGACGTGCAGGTTAGGTGGATTGGCCATGATAAATTGCCCTTAGTGACCAAAAAGGTTAGGTGGGGTTCTTGGGTTATGGGGATAGGGTGGAAGTGAGGGCTTAAGTGGGTCGGTGCAGGCCTCCTTCTGCACTGTATGTTCTATGTTCATTCACTGGAAATATATCACTCTTTAGCACATTGAGTTTGTAAGGTATCAAACATGAAAGGTACTAAACCTCACTAATAGGCCGGTTATGTTCTCCATGCATACCTGCGGGTCTGCGACATACAGCAACAGGTCGTCCAAATGGAGCGATACCCTGTGCTCCTTACCTCCCCTTTCAATACCCTTCCACTCCTTTGATGCCCGCAACATGATAGACAGAGGCTCAATAGCCAACACAAACAACAGCGGGGACAATGTGCATCTTGTGACCATATGCAGCCGGAAATATCCCGAGCCAATGCATTTGTCTTTACATTCACACAGGGGTGGCATACAGCAATCTCACCCAAGAGATGAACGCAGGCCCAAACCCAAACCGCCCCAGGACCTCAAACAAGTACTTCCATTCTACCCAGTCAAAAGTCTTCTCCGCATCCATTGAGATGACACCTTCGCCCCCCCACCCCCCCCACCCCCAGATTTAGTCATCACCATGTTGAACAGCCACCTGATGTTGCTTGACAATTGTTGCCACTTGGAAAAACCTGTCTGATCCTCAGAGATCACTTCCTCACACACCCCACCAGCTGCCTTGCCAACACATTAACCAGCGCCTGCACATTGGAATCCAGCAGGGATGGGCCTATATGACCCACACTTTACTGCATCCTTATCCTTTTTTGGAATCAAAGCGATCGATGCCTGCGTGACCGGCAACTCCCCCGTGCCAACGAATCATTGTACATCGCCAGGAGGTGGGGTGCCAAAGCTGCCGTGAATTGTTTTCTAAAATTCTGCTGGGAATCCATCCGACCCTGGTGTCTTCCCCAATTGCATCAGCCCAAAGGCCTCCGTTATCTCCTCCAGTACAGGTGGCACCTCCGAACCCTGTCCCTTCCCTCTCTCCACCTCCGGGAACTCTAACCCATCTAGAAACTGCCCCATCTCCACATCCTCCCCCTAGGGTTCGGACCTTTATAACCCCCTGTAAAACTCAAAAGTCTCGTTAATCTTTTCCAAGTCGTCACCAGCCCTCCTGTCCCCCCATCCCTCATTGTGCTATCTCCCGCATGGCCGGCCGTCGCCTCAATGATGGGCTAGCTGGCGGATGGCCTTTCTCCCATATTCATGGAACACTCTCCTTGAACGATGAAGCTAACCCACCGCCTTCCCTCATCAGGTCGAACTCCACCTGCAGCCTCTTTCGTTCAGCGAACAACTCTCTAGTCAGGGCCACTCAGTACCACCGGTCCACTTGAACGATGGCTTCCACCGACCTCTGTCTCTCTGCTCTCTCACCCTTGTCCCTGTGGGCCTTAATGGATATTACACTCCCTTGGACCATTGCCTCCAACACTTTCTAAAACGTGGAGGGAGAGACCTCCCTGTTTTGGTTGAACTCCACATAGTCCTGCATCACCGAGGCCACCTTCTCACACAATTCCTTGACCATCAAAAGATCTGAATTGAACCTCTACAAGAGTCTCTGGGCTTATCCCATTTCGAACCATACGTCCACATAGTGCGGTTTATTCCTCTCCCACAATCCTGGGAGATTAGATTGCACATGGGAGAAGAAGGAAAACACCCTCTCTCCCGGATGCCTAAACCTCCATGGATCCACCCCACATAGAATCATAGAATCATAGAAGTTTACAGCATGGAAACAGGCCCTTCGGCCCAACCAGTCCATGCCGCCCAGTTTTTACCATTAAGCTAGTCCCAGTTGCCCGCACTTGGCCCATAACCCTCTATACCCATCTTACCCATGTAACTATCAAAATGCTTTTTAAAAGACACAATTGTACCCGCCTCTACTACTACCTCTGGCAGCCCATTCCAGACACTCACTACCCTCTGAGTGAAGAAATTGCCCCTCTGGGTCCTTCTGAATCTCTCCCCTCTCACCTTAAACCTATGCCCTCTAGTTTTAGACTCCCCTACCTTTGGGAAAAGATGTTGACTATCTACCTTATCTATGCCCCTCATTATTTTATAGACCTCTATAAGATCACCCCTAAGCCTCCTACGCTCCAGGGAAAAAAGTCCCAGTCTATCCAGCTTCTCCTTATAACTTAAACCATCAAGTCCCGGCAACATCCTAGGAAATCTTTTCTGCACTCTTTCCAGTTTAATAATATCCTTTCTATAATAGGGTGACCAGAACTGCACATAGTATTCCAAGTGTGGCCGTACCAATGCCCCCCATAATCAATTGGTGTGAGTCCAAGTCCAGAAGGCTGCCAGCTCCTTCTTAATAAATTCCATATTATCCCAATGGGGTGAATACATATTATCATAGAATTTACAGTGCAGAAGGAGGCCATTCGGCCCAACTAATATTGACTTAAAATCAAACCTTGCCTGGTCCTTCGCCCTTTGGTGGGTCTCCTGCAGGAAAACCACACCTTCCTTTAAACTTTTCAAATGGGCAAATACCCGGGATCGTTTAACTGGGCCATTCAGCCCTCGCACGTTCCACGTCATCATCCTCATCAGGGGCATCTGAAACACCCTCTATTAAGGTCCGCCATCCCAATCGAACAAGAAGCTTCCGATATCTCTGGGCCCATCTCTCATTTGGGCCCATGCAAAATAGCCGTCCCTTCCATGCTCACCTACACCTTACCACAAAGCCACCACGTAGCTAGGAGCGCCTATCTCGTAGCGAGAGTTGAATTAAGACTTACATTGTTCGGTGTTCACTGCACCGGTCACGGTCAATGTTGGTTTGTGTTGCTGGGTGACCCGGGCAGGACGAAGAGGTGAAGAGAGCGATTTGAACTTGGGGCTTAACTCTTATAGTCCCCAGGGACTTCCCGCCTCTCGGGGCGGACCCTGTACCTGGTCCCAAGTGATTGGACTTCGTTCCAATCGCTTGGTTCGATTTCTCCAATACTGGAGCGGTTCCCTGATCGATGGGCGGTCTTGGGGTGTTCGTTAACCTCTTTTGTGTTGGCTCCTGCTGGCGCCGGGGAGTCTGGCTTTGCTTTGTGCGTCCAAAATTTTACTTATTGTTCCCGGGGATTGCTCATCAGTATGCAGATGGCTGCTACATTGTTATGCTGATGGTCGCTGGTATCGATGTTGTCTGGCCTTTGCTGAGGTAAATACACAGCAAACCTGCAGCTGCTGGTTTCTGTCTATGTTGGCTGACTTTCCCATCAGCCTTTGCCGTTCGCCATTTTCAATCGGGAGCTGGCCAATTTAGGTGGCTACAATACCAGGGAACACCATGGTAAATCTCTTCTTTACCCTCTCCAAATCCTCCACATCGTTCTGGTCGTGTGGCGACCAGAATTGAACACTATACTCCAAGTGTGGCCTAACTAAGGTTCTATACAGCTGCAGCATGACTTGCCAATTTTTATACTCAATGCCCTGGCCGATGAAGGAAAGCATGCTGTCTGCCTTCTTGTCAAAGGCTTTACTGAAGTCCATGTAGATAACATCCACTGCCCTACCTTCATCAATCACCTTTGTCACTTCCTCGAAAAACTCAATCAAGTTTATCATAGAATTTACAGTGCAGAAGGAGGCCATTCGGCCCATCGAGTCTGCACCGGCTCTTGGAAAGAGCACCCTACCCAAGGTCAACACCGCCACCCTATCCCCATAACACACTAACCCCACCCAACACTAAGGGCAATTTTGGGCACTAAGGGCAATTTATCATGGCCAATCCACCTAACCCGCACATCTTTTGACTGTGGGAGGAAACCGGAGCACCCGGAGGAAACCCACGCATACACGGGGAGGATGTGCAGACTCCGCACAGACAGTGACCCAAGCCAGAATCGAACCTGGGACCCTGGAGCTGTGAAGCAATTGTGCTATCCACAAGGCTACCGTGCTGCCCGTAAGTTGGTGAGACACAACCTCCCATTTATAAAACCATGCTGCCTCTCACTAATGGGAGTAAATCCTGTCTCAAAGAATCCTCTCCAATAATTTCCCCACCATTGATTAAGGCTCACCGGCATGGAACCTCTCCTGTATCCAATGAGGATACAAATATTTATGTCAAGGCCCCAGCAATGACCTCCCTTGTCTCCTTCAGTATTCTGGGGCAACCCCGTCAGGCTCTGGGGACTCATCTACCTTAATTTTTTTTTTTTTTCGTTCATGGGATGTGGGCGTCTCTGGCTAGGCCATCATTTATTGCCCATCCCTGAAGGTATTTAAGAGTCAACCACATTGCTGTGAGTCTGGAGTCACATGTAGGCCAGAACGGGTAAGGACGACAGATTTTCTTCCCTAACGGATATTAGTGACCCAGATGAGTTTTTATGACAATCGACAATGGTCACCTTTTAGACTTTTAATTCCAGATTTTTTTTAATTGATGGGATGGGATTCGAGACCACATGCCCAGAGCATGGGTCTCTGGATTACTGGTCAAGTGACAATACCACTACACCACTGCCTCCCTTGTTTTTTAAGACGCCCAACACCTCCTCCTTTTTGACTTCAATGTGACCCAGACTATGTACACACCCTTCCTCAGACTCATCAACCGCCAAGTCCTTCTCTTTGGTGAATGTTGATGCAAAGTACTCATTTTGCACCCTGTGCTTGAGTGGGACAACCCTTTCCCTGGCTACCCGCTTGCTCGTTATGTACGTATTAAAAGCCTTGGGATTTTCCATAATCCTGTTTGCCAATGAATTTTCATCACCCCTTTTAGCCCTCCTTACTCCTTGCTTAAGTTCCTTCCTATTTTCCTTATATTCCACACAGGCTTCGTCTGTTCCCAGCCTTTTAGCCCTTAGAAATGCTTCCCTTTTCATTTTGACTAGGTTCACAAAATCCCTCATTATCCAACGTTCCCAAAACTTGCCATACTTATCCTTCTTCCTCATAGGAACATGCCTGAATTCCAACCAACTGACAATTGAAAGCCTCGCACATCTCAGATGTTGATTTACCCTCAAACATCCACTCCCAATCTAGATTCTTCAGTACCTGCCTAATATTGTTATAATTAGCCTTCCTCCAATTTAGTACCTTCACCAGAGGGCTACACTTATCTTTATCCAACAATACCTTAAAACTTACTGAATTATGGTCACTGTTCCTGAAATGCTCCCCGACTGAAACTTCGACCACATGGCCGGGTTAATTCCCCAATACTAGGTCCAGTATGGCCCCTTTCCTGGTTGGACTATCTACATATTCCATCAAGACGCCCTCCTGGATGCTCCTTACAAATACTGCCCCATTCAAGTCCCTAGCACTAAGTGAGTCCCAGTCGATACAGGGGAAGTTAAAATCACCCACTACAACAAATCTGTTGATTTTACACCTTTCCAAAATCTGCCTACATATTTATTCCTCTATCTCCTGCTAGCAGTTGGGAGGTCTGTAGTAAACACCCAACATTGTGACTGCACCCTTCCTATTTCTGAGCTCTATCCATATTGCCTCGCTGCATGAGCCCTCAGAGGTGTCCCCCTGCAGTAGAGCTGTGATATTCTCCTTAACCAGTAGCGCGGCTCCCCCACCGCTTTTACATCCTCCTCTATCCCGCCTGAAACATTTAAATCCTGCCGTGTTTAGCTGCCAATCCAGTCCTTCCCTCAACCAAATCTCTATAATGGCAACAATATCATGGTTCCAAGTACTAATCAAAGCTCTAAGTTCATCTGCCTTACCTGTTATACTTCTCACATTAAAACAAATGCACTTCAGAGCAACAGTCCCACTGTGACCCCCCTCACTGAACGTGCTATTCGCAACTTGTTCAGCATCGCGGCTCCTCCACAGCGAACCCTCTGCTCTAGCTCCGAAAAGCAGTTGGGCATTAGCTGCAGTTGGACACACTTCCTGCACACTTGGTCACCAGGGACAACTGAAGCTTCCATGGTTTGCTACAGAGCACAGGAAGAGCACAGCACTGGTGCAATGACTACACTAAAGTCCCTTATTTACTCCCTTTTAACAAAACATACGCTATAAAATAATATTATTTACTTATCCCCCTTATGCTATACTTTGCTCACCCTACTCTGTTTCTTATATTACCTTATTATAATGACCATGGCTTACACTTATTTGTTTGTTTCTCAGTTAAACACTGGTGTTTATGCAGTGGGGCGGGGGTCTCACTGGTGTTTATACAGTGGGGCGGGGGGTCTCGCTGGTGTTTATACAGTGGGGTGGGGGTCTCACTGGTGTTTATACAGTGGTGTGGGGTCTCACTGGTGTTTATACAGTGGGAATGGGGTCTCACTGGTGTTTATACAGTGGGGTGGGGGTCTCACTGGTGTTTATACTGTGGGGTGGGGGTCTCACTGGTGTTTATACAGTGGGGTGGGGGTCTCACTGGTGTTTATGCAGTGGGGCGGGGGTCTCATTGGTGTTTATACAGTGGGGTGGGGGTCTCACTGGTGTTTATACAGTGGTGTGGGGTCTCACTGGTGTTTATACAGTGAGGTGGGGGGTCTCACTGGTGTTTATACAGTGGGGTGGGGGTCTCACTGGTGTTTATACTGTGGGGTGGGGTACTCACTGGTGTTTATACAGTGAGGTGGGGGGGTCTCACTGGTATTTATACAGTGGGGTGGGGGTCTCACTGGTGTTTATACAGTGAGGTGGGGGGTCTCACTGGTATTTATACAGTGGGGTGGGGGTCTCACTGGTGTTTATACACTGGGGTGGGGGTCTCACTGGTGTTTATACAGTGGGGCGGGGGTCTCACTGGTGTTTATACACTGGGGTTGGAGGTCTCACTGGTGTTTATACACTGGGGTGGGGGTCTCACTGGTGTTTATACAGTGAGGTGGGGGGTCTCACTGGTGTTTATACAGTGGGGTGGGGGTCTCACTGGTGTTTATACAGTGGGGTGGGGGTCTCATTGGTGATTATACACTGGGGTGGGGGTCTCACTGGTGTTTATACAGTGAGGTGGGGGGTCTCACTGCTGTTTATACAGTGGGGTGGGGGTCTAACTGGTGTTTATACAGTTGGGTGGGGGTCTCACTGATGTTAATCCAGTGGGGTGGGGGTCTCACTGTTTTTTATACTGTGGTGTGGGTGTCTCACTGGTGTTTATACAGTGGGGTGGGGTCTCACTGCTGTTTATACAGTGAGGTGGGGGTCTAACTGATGTTTATACAGTGGGGTGGGGGTCTCATTGGTTTTTACACTGTGGGGTGGGGGTCGCACTGGTGTTTATACAGTGGGGATGGGGGTCTCACTGGAGCTTATACAGTGGGGGTGGGGGTCTCAGTGGTGTTTATACAGTGGGGCGGGGGTCTCACTGGTGTTTATACAGTGGGGGGTGGGGGTCTCACTGGAGTTTATACAGTGTGGTGGGGGTCTCACTGGTGCTTATACAGTGGGGGTGGGGGTCTCACTGGTGTTTATACTGTGGGGTGGGGGTCTCACTGGTGTTTATACAGTGGGGTGGGGGTCGCACTGGTGTTTATACAGTGGGGTGGGTGGGGGTCTCACTGGTGTTTATACTGTGGGGTGGGGGTCTCACTGGTGTTTATACAGTGGGGTTGGGGGTCTCAGTGGTGTTTATACAGTGGGGTTGGGGGTCTCACTGGTGTTTATAGAGTGGGGTGGGGGTCTCACTGGTGTTTATACAGTGGGGATGGGGGTCTCACTGGTGTTTATACAGTGGGGTTGTGGGTCATACTGGTGTTTATACAGTGGAGTGGGGGGGTCTCACTGGTGTTTATACAGTGGGGTGGGGGTCTCACTGGTGTTTATACAGTGGGGTGGGGGTCTCACTGGTGTTTATACGTGGGGGTGGGGGTCTCACTGATGCTTGTAGAGTGGGGTTTGGGGTCTCACAGGTGTTTATACAGTGGGGCTGGGGGTCGCACTGGTGTCTATACAGTGGTGTGGGGGTCACTGGTGTTCATACAGTGGGCTGGGGGTCTCACTGGTGTTTATACAGTGGGGTTGGGGTCTCACTGGTGTTTATACTGTCGGGGTGGGGGTCACGCTGGTGTTTATACAGTTGGGTGAGAGGGGTCACTGGTTTTTAAACAGTGGGGTGAGGGGGTCACTGGTGTTTATACAGTGTGGTGAGGGGGTCACTGGTGTTTATACAGTGGGGTGGGGGGTCACTGGTGTTTATACAGTGGGGCAGGGGTCTCACTGGTGTTTAGAGTAGGTGGGGGACTCACTGGTGTTTATACAGAGGGGTGGGGGTCTCACTGGTGTTTGTACAGTAGGGTGGGGGGCTCACTGGTGTTTATACAGTGTGGTGGGGGTCTCACTGGTGTTTATACAGAGGGGTGGGGGTCTCACTGGTGTTTGTACAGTAGGGTGGGGGGCTCACTGGTGTTTATACAGTGTGGTGGGGGTCTCACTGGTGTTTATACAGAGGGGTGGGGGTCTCACTGGTGTTTATACAGTGTGGTGGGAGTCTAACTGGTGTTTATACAGAGGGGTGGGGGTCTCACTGGTGTTTGTACAGTAGGGTGGGGGGCTCACTGGTGTTTATACAGTGTGGTGGGGGTCTCACTGGTGTTTATACAGAGGGGTGGGGGTCTCACTGGTGTTTATACAGTGTGGTGGAGGTCTCACTGGTGTTTATACAGTGGGGCAGGGGTCTCACTGGTGGTTATACAGTAGGGTGGGGGACTCACTGGTGTTTATACAGTGGGGTTGGGGGACTCACTGGTGTTTATACAGTGTGGTGGGGGTCTCACTGGTGTTTATACAGTGTGGTGGGGGGTCTCACCGGTGTTTATACAGTGTGGTGGAGGGGTCACTGGTGTTTATGCAGTGGGGTGGGGGTCTCACTGGTGTTTATACAGAGGGACGGGTTCTCACTGGTGTTTATACAGTGGGGTGGGGTCTCACTGGTGTTTATACAATGGGGTTGGGGTCTCACTGGTGTTTATACAGTGGGGTTGGAGTCTCACTGGTGTTTATACAGTGGGGTGGGGCTCTCACTGGTGTTTATACAGTGAGGTGGGGGGTCTCACTGGTGTTTATACAGTGGGGTGGGGGTCTCACTGGTGTTTATACAGTGGGGTGGGGGTCTCATTGGTGATTATACACTGGGGTGGGGGTCTCACTGGTGTTTATACAGTGAGGTGGGGGGTCTCACTGCTGTTTATACAGTGGGGTGGTGGTCTAACTGGTGTTTATACAGTTGGGTGGGGGTCTCACTGATGTTAATCCAGTGGGGTGGGGGTCTCACTGTTTTTTATACTGTGGTGTGGGTGTCTCACTGGTGTTTATACAGTGGGGTGGGGTCTCACTGCTGTTTATACAGTGGGGTGGGGGTCTAACTGATGTTTATACAGTGGGGTGGGGGTCTCATTGGTTTTTACACTGTGGGGTGGGGGTCGCACTGGTGTTTATACAGTGGGGATGGGGGTCTCACTGGAGCTTATACAGTGGGGGTGGGGGTCTCAGTGGTGTTTATACAGTGGGGCGGGGGTCTCACTGGTGTTTATACAGTGGGGGGTGGGGGTCTCACTGGAGTTTATACAGTGTGGTGGGGGTCTCACTGGTGCTTATACAGTGGGGGTGGGGGTCTCACTGGTGTTTATACAGTGGGGTGGGGGTCGCACTGGTGTTTATACAGTGGGGTGGGTGGGGGTCTCACTGGTGTTTATACTGTGGGGTGGGGGTCTCACTGGTGTTTATACAGTGGGGTTGGGGGTCTCAGTGGTGTTTATACAGTGGGGTTGGGGGTCTCACTGGTGTTTATAGAGTGGGGTGGGGGTCTCACTGGTGTTTATACAGTGGGGATGGGGGTCTCACTGGTGTTTATACAGTGGGGTTGTGGGTCATACTGGTGTTTATACAGTGGAGTGGGGGGGTCTCACTGGTGTTTATACAGTGGGGTGGGGGTCTCACTGGTGTTTATACAGTGGGGTGGGGGTCTCACTGGTGTTTATACGTGGGGGTGGGGGTCTCACTGATGCTTGTAGAGTCGGGTTTGGGGTCTCACAGGTGTTTATACAGTGGGGCTGGGGGTCGCACTGGTGTCTATACAGTGGTGTGGGGGTCACTGGTGTTCATACAGTGGGCTGGGGGTCTCACTGGTGTTTATACTGTCGGGGTGGGGGTCACGCTGGTGTTTATACAGTTGGGTGAGAGGGGTCACTGGTTTTTAAACAGTGGGGTGAGGGGGTCACTGGTGTTTATACAGTGTGGTGAGGGGGTCACTGGTGTTTATACAGTGGGGTGGGGGGTCACTGGTGTTTATACAGTGGGGCAGGGGTCTCACTGGTGTTTAGAGTAGGTGGGGGACTCACTGGTGTTTATACAGTGTGGTGGGAGTCTCACTGGTGTTTATACAGAGGGGTGGGGGTCTCACTGGTGTTTGTACAGTAGGGTGGGGGGCTCACTGGTGTTTATACAGTGTGGTGGGGGTCTCACTGGTGTTTATACAGAGGGGTGGGGGTCTCACTGGTGTTTATACAGTGTGGTGGAGGTCTCACTGGTGTTTATACAGTGTGGTGGAGGTCTCACTGGTGTTTATACAGTGGGGCAGGGGTCTCACTGGTGGTTATACAGTAGGGTGGGGGACTCACTGGTGTTTATACAGTGGGGTTGGGGGACTCACTGGTGTTTATACAGTGTGGTGGGGGGTCTCACCGGTGTTTATACAGTGTGGTGGAGGGGTCACTGGTGTTTATGCAGTGGGGTGGGGGTCTCACTGGTGTTTATACAGAGGGACGGGTTCTCACTGGTGTTTATACAGTGGGGTGGGGTCTCACTGGTGTTTATACAATGGGGTTGGGGTCTCACTGGTGTTTATACAGTGGGGTTGGAGTCTCACTGGTGTTTATACAGTGGGGTGGGGCTCTCACTGGTGTTTATACAGTGGGGTGGGGGCTCACTGGTGTTTATACAGTCGGGTTGGGGTTCTCACTGGTGTTTATACAGTGGGGTGGAGGGGGGTCTCACTGGTGTTTATTCAGTGGGGTGGGGGTCTCACTGGTGTTTATAAAGTGGGGTGGGTGTCTCACTGGTGTTTATACAGTGGGGCTGGGGTCTCACTGGTGTTTATACAGTGGGGTGGTTGTTCTCACTCGTGTTTATACAGTGGGGTGGGGTGTCACTGGTGCTTATGCAGTGGGGTGGGGGTCTCACTGGTGTTAATACAGCGTGTTTGGGGGGTCTCACTGGTGTTTATACAGTGGGTGGGGGTCTCAGTGGTGTTTATACAGTGGGGTTGGGGGTCTCACTGGTGTTTATAGTGTGGGGTGGGGGATCACTGTTGTTTATACAGTGGGGTTGGGGTCTCACTGGTGTTTATACAGTGGGGTTGGGGTCTCACTGGTGTTTATACAGTGTGGTGGGGGGGTCTCACTAGTGTTTATACAGTGGGATGGAGTGTTCACTGGTGTTTATGCAGTGTGGTAGGGGTCTCACTGGTGTTTATACAGTGTGGTGGGGGGGTCTCACTAGTGTTTATACAGTGGGATGGAGTGTTCACTGGTGTTTATGCAGTGGGGTAGGGGTCTCAAAGCTGTTTATACAGAGGGGTGTGTTCTCACTGGTGTTTATAAGGGGGTTGGGTTTCACTGGTGTTTATACAGTGGGGTGGGGGAGTCACTGGTGTTTATACAGTGGGGTGGGGGTCTCACTGGTGTTTATACAGTGGGGCAGGTGGGTCACTCGTGCTTATGCAGTGGGTGTGGGGGGATCACTGGTGTTTATTCAATGGAGAGGGGATGTCACTGGTGTGTATACAGTGGGGGTGGGGGTCTCACTGATGTTTATACAGTGGGGGTGGGTGTCTCACTGGTGTTTATACAGTGGGGATGGGACGGTCACTCGTGTTTATACAGTGGGGGTGGGGGTCTCACTCGTGTTTATACAGTGGGGTGGGGGTCTCACTGATGTTTATACAGTGGGATTGGGGGTCTAACTGGTGTTTATACAGTGGGGGTGCGGGTCTCACTGGTGTTTATACAGTGGGGTTGGGGGACTCACTGGTGTTTATACAGTGTGGTGGGGGGTCTCACCGGTGTTTATACAGTGTGGTGGAGGGGTCACTGGTGTTTATGCAGTGGGGTGGGGGTCTCACTGGTGTTTATACAGAGGGACGGGTTCTCACTGGTGTTTATACAGTGGGGTGGGGTCTCACTGGTGTTTATACAATGGGGTTGGGGTCTCACTGGTGTTTATACAGTGGGGTTGGAGTCTCACTGGTGTTTATACAGTGGGGTGGGGCTCTCACTGGTGTTTATACAGTGCGAATGGGGGTCTCACTGGTGTTTATACAGTGGGGTTGGGGTCTCACTGGTGTTTATACAGTGGTTTTGGGGTCTCACTGGTGTTTATACAGTGGGGTTGGGGTCTCACTGGTGTTTATACAGTGTGGTGGGGGGGTCTCACCGGTGTTTATACAGTGTGATGGAGGGGTCACTGGTGTTTATTCATTGGGGTGGGGGTCTCACTGGTGTTTATACAGAGGGGTGGGGTCTCACTGGTGTTTATAAGAAGGGTCAGGGTTTCACTGGTGTTTATACAGTGGGGTGGGGGGTCACTGGTGTTTATACAGTGGGGTGGGGCTCTCACTGGTGTTTATACCGTGGGGGTTGCGGTCTCACTGGTGTTTATACAGTGGGGTGCGGCTCTCACTGGTGTTTATACAGTGGAGCCGGGGTCTCACTGTTGTGTTTACAGTGGGGTGGGGCTCACGCTGGTGTTTATACCGTGGGGGTTGGGGTCTCACTGGTGTTTATACAGTTGGGTGGGGCTCTCACTGGTGTTTATGCCGTGGGGGTGGGGGTCTCACTGGTGTCTATACAGTGTAGTGGGGATCTCACTGGTGTTTATACCGTGGGGGTTGCGGTCTCACTGGTGTTTATACAGTGGAGTGGGCGTCTCACTGGTGTTTATACAGTAGGGTGTGGGTCTCACCGGTGTTTATACAGTGGCATTGGTGGTCAAACTGGTGTTTATACAGTGGGGCTGGGGTCGCACTGGTGTTTATACAGTGGGGATGGGGAAGTCACTGGTGTTTATACAGTGGGGCTGGTGGTCGCACTGGTGTTTATACAGAGGGGTTGGGGCTCTTACTGGTGTTTATACAGTGGGGCTGGGGGTCGCACTGGTGTTTATACAGTGGGGTGGGGTCGCACTGGTGTTTATACAGTGGGGTGGGGAACGCACTGGTGCTTATACAGTGGGGGTGAGAGTCTCACGGGTGTTTATACAGTGAGGTTCGGGGTCACTGGTGTTTATACAGTGGGGTGAGGGTCTCACTGGTGTTAATACAGTAAGTTTGTGAGTCTCACCTGTGTTTATACAGTGAGGTTCGGGGTCACTTGTGTTGATACAGTGGGGTGGGGTCTCAGTGGTGTTTATACAATGGGGGTGGGGGTCTCACTGGTGTTTATACAATGGGGGTGGGGGTCTCACTGGTGTTTTTACAGTGGGGTGGGAGTCGCACTGGTTTTTATACAGTGGGGGTGGGGTCTCACTTGTGTTTATACAGTGGGGTGGGGTCTCACTGGTGTTTATACAGTAAGTTTGTGAGTCTCACCTGTGTTTATACAGTGAGGTTCGGGGTCACTGGTGTTGATACAGTGGGGTGGGGTCTCAGTGGTGTTTATACAGTGGTGTGGGGGTCTCATTGATGTTTATACAGTGGGATTTTGGGTCTCACTGGTGTTTATACAGTGGGGGTGCGGGTCTCACTGGTGTTTATACAGTGGGGTTGGGGTCTCACTGGTGTTTATGCAGTGGGGTGGGGGTCTCACTGGTGTTTATACAGAGGGGCGGGGTCTCACTGGTGTTTATACAGTTGGGTTTGTGTCTCACTGGTGTTTATACAGTGGGGTTGGGGTCTCACTGGTGTTTATGCAGTGGGGTGGGGGTCTCACTGGTGTTTATACAGAGGGGCGGGGTCTCACTGGTGTTTATACTGTGGGGTTGGGGTCTCACTGGTGTTTATACAGTGGGGTTGGGGGGTCTCACTGGTGTTTTTCTGTGGTGTGGGGTCGCACTGGTGTTTATACAGTGGGGTGAGGTGTAACTGTTGGTTATACAGTGCGGCGCGGGTCTCACTGGTGTTTATTCTGTGGGGTGGGGGTCTCACTGGTGCTAATACAGTGGGGTGATGGGGTCACTGGTGTTTGTGCAGTGGGGTGGGTGTCTCACTGGTGTTTATACAGTGGGGTGGGGGTCGCACTGGTGTTTATACAATGGGGGTGGGGGTCGCACTTCTGTTTATACAGTGGGGGTGGGGTCGCACTGCTGTTTATACAGTGGGGGTGTGAGTCTCACCGGTGTTTATACAGTGAGGTTCGGGGTCACTGGTGTTTATACAGTGGGGTGGGTGTCTCACTGGTATTTATACAGTGGGGTGGGGGTCGCACTGGTGTTTATACAGTGGGGGTGGGGGTCTCACTGCTGTTCAGACAGTGTAGTGGGGGTCTCACTGGTGTTTATACAGTGGGGTTGGGGGTCACTGGTATTTATACAGTGGGGTGGGGGTCTCACTGCTGTTTATACCGTGGGGCAGTGGAGGTCACTCGTGTTTATACAGTGGGTGTGGGGAGGATCACTAGTGTTTATTCAATGAGGAGGGGATGTCACTAGTGTTTATACAGTGGGGGTCTCACTGGTGTTTATACAGTGGGGATGAGGGTGTCACTCGTGTTTATACAGTGGGGGTGGGTGTCTCACTGGTGTAAATACAGTGGGGTGGGTGTCTCAGTGGTGTTTATACAGTGGCGTGGGGGTCTCTCTGGGGTTTATACAGTGGGACTGGGGGTCTAACTGTTATTTATACAGTGGGGTGGGGGGTCACTGGTGTTTATACAGTGGGGCTGGGGGTCTCAGTGGTGTTTATACAGTGGGGTTGGGGGTCTCAGTGGTGTTTATACAGTGGTGTTGGGGGTCTCAGTGGTGTTTATACAGTGTGGTTTGAGGGTCACTGGTGTTTATACAGTGGGGTGGGGGTAGTCTCCCTGGTGTTTTTTCAGTGAGATGGGGGTCTCACTGGTGTTTATTCAGTGGGGTGGGTGTCTCACTGGTGTTTATACAGTGTGGTGGGGGAGTCACTGGTGTTTATACAGTGGGATGGAGGGTTCACTGGTGTTTATGCAGTGGGGTGGGGGTCTCACTGCTGTTTATACAGAGGGGGGGTCTCTCTGCTGTTTTTACAGAGGGGTGGGGTCTCACTGGTGTTTATAAGGGGGTCGGTGTTTCACTGGTGTTTATACAGTGGGGTGCAGGTCTCACTGGTGTTAATACAGTGGGGTGAGGGTGTCATTGGTGTTTGTGCAGTGGGGTCGGTGTCTCACTGGTGTTTATACAGTGGGGGTGGGGTCTCACTGGTGTTTACACAGTGGGGGTGTGAGTCTCACCGGTGTTTATTCAGTGAGGTTCGGGGTCACTGGTGTTTATACAGTGGGGTGGGGGTCTCAATGGTGTTTATACAGTCGGGTTGGGGGGTCTCACTGGAGTTTATACAGTGGGGTGGGGGTCACACTGGTGTTTATACAGTGGGGGTGGGGGTCACACTGGTGTTTAGACAGTGTAGTGGGGGTCTCACTGGTGTTTATACAGTGGGGTTGGGGGTCACTGCTATTTATACAGTGGGGTGGGTGTCTCGCTGCTGTTTATACAGTGGGGCAGGGGGGGTCACTCGTGTTTATGCAGTGGGTGTGGGTGGATCACTGGTGTTTATCCAATGGGGAGGGGATGTCACTCGTGCTTATACAGTGGGGGTGTGTGTCTCACTGGTGTTTATACAGTGGGGATGGGGGTGTCACTCGTGTTTATACAGTGGGGGTGGGGGTCTCACTGGTGCTTATACAGTGGGGTTGGGGGGTCACTAGTGTTTATACAGTGGGGTTGGGGGTCTCACTGGTGTTTATACAGTGCGGCTGGGGGTCTCAGTGGTGTTTATACAGTGGGGGTGGGGGGTCACTGGTGTTTATACAGTGGGGTTGGGGGTCTCACTGGTGTTTATACAGTACGGCTGGGGGTCTCAGTGGTGTTTATACAGTGGGTGTCTCAGTGGTGTTTATACAGTGGCATGGGGGTCTCACTGGGGTTTATACAGTGGGATTGGGGGTCTAACTGGTGTTTATACAGTGGGGTGGGGGGTCACTGGTGTTCATTCAGTGGGGTTGGGGGTCTCACTGGTGTTTATACAGTGCGGCTGGGGGTCTCAGTGGTGTTTATACAGTGGTGTTGGGGGTCTCAGTGGTGTTTATACAGTGGGGGTGGGAGTCTCACTTGTGTTTATACAGTGGGGTTGGGGGTCTCAGTGGTGTTTATACAGTGGCGATGGGGGTCACACTGGTGTTTATACAGAGGGGCGAGGGTCTCACTGGTGTTTATACAGTGGGGGTGGGGGTATCAGTGGTGTTTATACAGTGGGGTGGGGGTCTCACTGGTGTTTATACAGAGGTGTGGGGGTCTCACTGATGTTTATACAGTGGGATTTTGGGTCTCACTGGTGTTTATACAGTGGGGGTGCGGGTCTCACTGGTGTTTCTACAGTGGTGTTGGGGTCTCACTGGTGTTTATACAGTGGGGTTGGGGACTCACTGGTGTTTATACAGTGTGGTGGGGGGTCACAGGTGTTTATGCAGTGGGGTGGGGGTCTCACTGGTGTTTATACAGAGGGGCGGGGTCACACTTGTGTTTATACAGTGGTGTTGAGGTCTCACTGGTGTTTATACAGTGGGGTTGGGGTCTCACTAGTGTTTATACAGTGGGGTTGGGGGGTCTCACTGGTGTTTTTCTGTGGTGTGGGGGTCGCACTGGTGTTTATACAGTGCGGTGAGGGGTCACTGTTGATTATACAGCGGGGCGCGGGTCTCACTGGTGCTTATACAGTGGGGTGATGGGGTCACTGGTGTTTGTGCAGTGGGGTGGGGGTCTCACTGGTATTTATACAGTGGGGTTGGGTGGTCTCACTGGTGTTTATACAGTGGGGTGGGGGTCGCACTGGTGTTTATACAGTGGGGGTGGGGGTCTCACTGGTGTTCAGACAGTGTAGTGGGAGTCTCACTGGTGTTTATACAGTGGGGTGGGGGTCGCACTGGTGTTTATACAGTGCGGTGAGGGGTCACTGTTGATTATACAGCGGGGCGCGGGTCTCACTGGTGCTTATACAGTGGGGTGATGGGGTCACTGGTGTTTGTGCAGTGGGGTGGGGGTCTCACTGGTATTTATACAGTGGGGTTGGGTGGTCTCACTGGTGTTTATACAGTGGGGTGGGGGTCGCACTGGTGTTTATACAGTGGGGGTGGGGGTCTCACTGGTGTTCAGACAGTGTAGTGGGAGTCTCACTGGTGTTTATACAGTGGGGTTGGGGTCACTGGTGTTTATACAGTGGGGTGGGGGTCTCACTGGTGTTTATACAGTGGGGCAGATGGGTTGGATCACTGGTGTTTATTCAATGAGGAGGGGATGTCACTAGTGTTTATACAGTGGGGGTGGGTGTCTCACTGGTGTTGTTACAATGGGGTGGGGTTCTCAGTGGTGTTTATACAGTGGGGATGGGGGTGTCACTCGTGTTTATACAGTGGGGGTGGGAGTCTCACTGGTGTTGTTACAATGGGGTGGGGGTCTCAGTGGTGTTTATACAGTGGCGTGGGGGTCTCTCTGGGGTTTATAAAGTGGGACTGGGCATCTAACTGGTGTTTATACAGTGGGGTGGGGGTCACTGGTGTTTATACAGTGGGGTTGGGGATCTCACTGGTGTTTATACAGTGGGGCTGGGGGTCTCAGTGGTGTTTATACAGTGGGGTTGGGGGTCTCAGTGGTGTTTATACAGTGGTGATGGGGTTCTCACTTGTGTTTATACAGTGGGGGTGGGGGTCTCACTGGTGTTTATACAGTGGGGTGGGTGTATCAGTGGTGTTTATACAGTGGTGTGGGGGTCTCACTGATGTTTATACAGTGGGATTGGGGGTCTAACTGGTGTTTATACAGTGGGGTTGGGGTCTCACTGATGTTTATACAGGGTGGTGGGGGGTCTCACCGGTGTTTATACAGTGTGGTGGAGGAGTCACTGGTGTTTATGCAGTGGGGTGGGTGTCTCACTGGTGTTTATACAGAGGGGCGGGTTCTCACTGGTGTTTATACAGTGGTGTTGGGGTCTCACTGGTGTTTATACAGTGGGGTTGGGGACTCACTGGTGTTTATACAGTGTGGTGGGGGGTCACTGGTGTTTATGCAGTGGGGTGGGGGTCTCACTGGTGTTTATACAGAGGGGCGGGGTCACACTGGTGTTTATACAGTGGTGTTGAGGTCTCACTGGTTTTTATACAGTGGGGTTGGGGTCTCACTAGTGTTTATACAGTGGGGTTGGGGGGTCCACTGGTGTTTTTCTGTGGTGTGGGGGTCGCACTGGTGTTTATACAGTGCGGTGAGGGGTCACTGTTGATTATACAGCGGGGCGCGGGTCTCACTGGTGCTTATACAGTGGGGTGATGGGGTCACTGGTGTTTGTGCAGTGGGGTGGGTGTCTCACTGGTGTTTATACAGTGGGGTGGGGGTCGCACTGGTGTTTATACAATGGGGTTGGGGGGTCTCACTGGTGTTTTTCAGTGGGGTGGGGGTCGCACTGGTGTTTATACAGTGCGGTGAGTGGTCACTGTTGATTATACAGTGGGGCGCGGGTCTCACTGCTGCTTATACAGTGGGGTGATGGGGTCACTGGTGTTTGTGCAGTGGGGTGGGTGTCTCACTGGTGTTTATACAGTGGGGTGGGGGTCGCATTGGTGTTAATACAATGGGGGTGGGGGTCGCACTGCTGTTTATACAGTGGGGGTGGGGTCGCACTGCTGTTTATACAGTGGGGGTGTGAGTCTCACCTGTGTTTATACAGTGAGGTTCGGGGTCACTGGTGTTTATACAGTGGGGTGGGGGTATCAGTGGTGTTTATACAGTGGGGTGGGGGTCTCACTGGTGTTTATACAGAGGTGTGGGGGTCTCACTGATGTTTATACAGTGGGATTTTGGGTCTCACTGGTGTTTATACAGTGGGGTTGGGGACTCACTGGTGTTTATACAGAGGGGCGGGGTCACACTTGTGTTTATACAGTGGTGTTGAGGTCTCACTGGTGTTTATACAGTGGGGTTGGGGTCTCACTAGTGTTTATACAGTGGGGTTGGGGGGTCTCACTGGTGTTTTTCTGTGGTGTGGGGGTCGCACTGGTGTTTATACAGTGCGGTGAGGGGTCACTGTTGATTATACAGCGGGGCGCGGGTCTCACTGGTGCTTATACAGTGGGGTGATGGGGTCACTGGTGTTTGTGCAGTGGGGTGGGGGACTCACTGGTATTTATACAGTGGGGTTGGGTGGTCTCACTGGTGTTTATACAGTGGGGTGGGGGTCGCACTGGTGTTTATACAGTGGGGGTGGGGGTCTCACTGGTGTTCAGACAGTGTAGTGGGAGTCTCACTGGTGTTTATACAGTGGGGTTGGGGTCACTGGTGTTTATACAGTGGGGTGGGGGTCTCACTGGTGTTTATACAGTGGGGCAGATGGGTTGGATCACTGGTGTTTATTCAATGAGGAGGGGATGTCACTAGTGTTTATACAGTGGGGGTGGGTGTCTCACTGGTGTTGTTACAATGGGGTGGGGTTCTCAGTGGTGTTTATACAGTGGGGATGGGGGTGTCACTCGTGTTTATACAGTGGGGGTGGGAGTCTCACTGGTGTTGTTACAATGGGGTGGGGGTCTCAGTGGTGTTTATACAGTGGCGTGGGGGTCTCTCTGGGGTTTATAAAGTGGGACTGGGCATCTAACTGGTGTTTATACAGTGGGGTGGGGGTCACTGGTGTTTATACAGTGGGGTTGGGGATCTCACTGGTGTTTATACAGTGGGGCTGGGGGTCTCAGTGGTGTTTATACAGTGGGGTTGGGGGTCTCAGTGGTGTTTATACAGTGGTGATGGGGTTCTCACTTGTGTTTATACAGTGGGGGTGGGGGTCTCACTGGTGTTTATACAGTGGGGTGGGTGTATCAGTGGTGTTTATACAGTGGTGTGGGGGTCTCACTGATGTTTATACAGTGGGATTGGGGGTCTAACTGGTGTTTATACAGTGGGGTTGGGGTCTCACTGGTGTTTATACAGTGTGGTGGGGGGTCTCACCGGTGTTTATACAGTGTGGTGGAGGAGTCACTGGTGTTTATGCAGTGGGGTGGGTGTCTCACTGGTGTTTATACAGAGGGGCGGGTTCTCACTGGTGTTTATACAGTGGGGTTGGGGTCTCACTGGTGTTTATACAGTGGTGGTGCGGGTCTCACTGGTGTTTCTACAGTGGTGTTGGGGTCTCACTGGTGTTTATACAGTGGGGTTGGGGACTCACTGGTGTTTATACAGTGTGGTGGGGGGTCACTGGTGTTTATGCAGTGGGGTGGGGGTCTCACTGGTGTTTATACAGAGGGGCGGGGTCACACTGGTGTTTATACAGTGGTGTTGAGGTCTCACTGGTTTTTATACAGTGGGGTTGGGGTCTCACTAGTGTTTATACAGTGGGGTTGGGGGGTCCACTGGTGTTTTTCTGTGGTGTGGGGGTCGCACTGGTGTTTATACAGTGCGGTGAGGGGTCACTGTTGATTATACAGCGGGGCGCGGGTCTCACTGGTGCTTATACAGTGGGGTGATGGGGTCACTGGTGTTTGTGCAGTGGGGTGGGTGTCTCACTGGTGTTTATACAGTGGGGTGGGGGTCGCACTGGTGTTTATACAATGGGGTTGGGGGGTCTCACTGGTGTTTTTCAGTGGGGTGGGGGTCGCACTGGTGTTTATACAGTGCGGTGAGTGGTCACTGTTGATTATACAGTGGGGCGCGGGTCTCACTGCTGCTTATACAGTGGGGTGATGGGGTCACTGGTGTTTGTGCAGTGGGGTGGGTGTCTCACTGGTGTTTATACAGTGGGGTGGGGGTCGCATTGGTGTTTATACAATGGGGGTGGGGGTCGCACTGCTGTTTATACAGTGGGGGTGGGGTCGCACTGCTGTTTATACAGTGGGGGGTGAGTCTCACCGGTGTTTATACAGTGAGGTTCGGGGTCACTGGTGTTTATACAGTGGGGTGGGGGTCTCACTGGTATTTATACAGTGGGGTTGGGTGGTCTCACTGGTGTTTTTTACAGTGGGGTGGGGGTCGCACTGGTGTTTATACAGTGGGGGTGGGGGTCTCACTGGTGTTCAGACAGTGTAGTGGGGGTCTCACTGGTGTTTATACAGTGGGGTTGGGGGTCACTGGTGTTTATACAGTGGGGTGGGGGTCTCACTGGTGTTTATACAGTGGGGCAGGTGGGTCGGATCACTGGTGTTTATTCAATGAGGAGGGGATGTCACTAGTGTTTATACAGTGGGGGTGGGTGTCTCCCTGGTGTTTATACAGTGGGGATGGGGGTGTCACTCGTGTTTATACAGTGGGGGTGGGTGTCTCACTGGTGTTTATACAATGGGGTGTGGGTCTCAGTGGTGTTTATACAGTGGCGTGGGGGTCTCTCTGGGGTTTATAAAGTGGGACTGGGCGTCTAACTGGTGTTTATACAGTGGGGTGGGGGTCACTGGTGTTTATACAGTGGGGTTGGGGATCTCACTGGTGTTTATACAGTGGGGCTGGGGGTCTCAGTGGTGTTTATACAGTGGGGTTGGGGGTCTCAGTGGTGTTTATACAGTGGTGATGGGGTTCTCACTTGTGTTTATACAGTGGGGGTGGGGGTCTCACTGGTGTTTATACAGTGGGGTGGGTGTATCAGTGGTGTTTATACAGTGGTGTGGGGGTCTCACTGATGTTTATACAGTGGGGTTGGGGTCTCACTGGTGTTTATACAGTGGGGTGGGGCTCTCACTGGTGTTTATACAGTGGGAATGGGGTTCTAACTGGTGTATATACAGTGAGGGTGCGGGTCTCACTGGTGTTTATACAGTGGGGTTGGGGTCTCACTGGTGTTTATACAGTGGGGTTAGGGTCTCACTGGTGTTTATACAGTGGGGTTGGGGTCTCACTGGTGTCTATACAGTGTGGTGGGGGGTCTCACCGGTGTTTATACAGTGTGGTGGAGGAGTCACTGGTGTTTATGCAGTGGGGTGGGGGTCTCACTGGTGTTTATACAGAGGGGCGGGTTCTCACTGGTGTTTATACAGTGGGG
This sequence comes from Scyliorhinus torazame, assembly GCF_047496885.1. NCBI lineage: Eukaryota > Metazoa > Chordata > Chondrichthyes > Carcharhiniformes > Scyliorhinidae > Scyliorhinus > Scyliorhinus torazame. Next base: position 215,115,270 of record NC_092707.1, read on the forward strand.
TTGGGGTCTCACTGGTGTTTATACAGTGGGGTTGAGGTCTCACTGGTGTTTATACAGTGGGGTTACGGTCTCACTGGTGTTTATACAGTGGGGTGGGGGTCTCGCTGGTGTTTATACAGTGGGGTGGGGGTCTCACTGCTGTTTATACAGTGGCGCGGGATTCTCACTGGTGTTTATACAGTGTGGTTGGGGTCTCACTGGTGTTTATACAGTGGGGTTGGGGTCTCACTGGTGTTTATACAGTGGGGTGGGGCTCTCACTGGTGTTTATACAGTGGGAATGGGGTTCTAACTGGTGTATATACAGTGAGGGTGCGGGTCTCACTGGTGTTTATACAGTGGGGTTGGGGTCTCACTGGTGTTTATGCAGTGGGGTTAGGGTCTCACTGGTGTTTATACAGTGGGGTTGGGGTCTCACTGGTGGTTTATACAGTGTGGTGGGGGGTCTCACCGGTGTTTATACAGTGGGATGGAGGCGTCACTGGTGTTTATGCATTGGGGTGGGGGTCTCACTGGTGTTTATACAGAGGGGTGGGGTCTCACTTGTGTTAATAAGAGGGGTCGGGGTATCACTGGTGTTTATACAGTGGGGTGGGGCTCTCACTGGTGTTTATACCGTGGGGATGGGGAAGTCACTGGTGTTTATACAGTTGGGTGGGGCTCTCACTGGTGTTTATACAGTGGAGCCGGGGTCTCACTGGTGTTTATACCGTGGGGTGGGGCTCTCACTGGTGTTTATACCGTGGGGCTTGGGGTCTCACTGGTGTTTATACAGTTGGGTGGGGCTCTCACTGTTGTTTATACCGTGGGGGTGGGGGTCTCACTGGTGTTTATACAGTGTAGTGGGGATCTCACTGGTGTTTATACCGTGGGGGTTGGGGTCTCACTGGTGTTCATGTAGTGGAGTGGGCGTCTCACTGGTGTTTATACAGTGGGGATGGGAGGTCACTCGTGTTTATTCAATGGGGAGAGGATGTCAATGGTGTTTATACATTAGGGTGGGGGTCTCACTGGTGTTTTTCTGTCGGGGTGGGGGTCTCAGTGATGTTTATACAGTAGGGTGGGGGTCTCAGTGGTGTTTATACAGTGGCATTGGGGGTCAAACTGGTGTTTATACAGTGGGGTGGGGGTCTCACTGGTGTTTATACAGTAGGGTGGGGGTCTCACCGGTGTTTATACAGTGGCATTGGGGGTAAAACTGGTGTTTATACAGTGGGGCTGGGGTCGCACTGGAGTTTATACAGTGGGGATGGGGAAGTCACTGGTGTTTATACAGTGGGGTTGGGGGTCTCACTGGTGTTTATACAGTGGGGCTGGGGGATGCACTGGTGTTTATACAGTGGGGTTGGGGCTCTCACTGGTGTTTATACAGTGGGGCTGGGGGTCGCACTGGTGTTTATACAGTGGGGTAGGGGTCGCACTGGTGTTTATACAGTGGGGTGGGGGTCTCACTGGTGCTTATACAGTGGGGGTGTGAGTCTCACCGGTGTTTATACAGTGAGGTTCGGGATCACTGGTGTTTATATAGTGGGGTGAGGGTCTCACTGGTGTTAATACAGTGGGTGAGGGGGTCACTGGTGTTTGTGCAGTGGGGTGGGGTCTCACTGGTGTTTATACAATGGGGGTGGGGGTTTCACTGGTGTTTTTACAGTGGGGGTGGGGTCTCACTTGTGTTTATACAGTGGGGGTGGGGTCTCACTGGTGTTTATACAGTGGGGGTGTGAGTCTCACCTGTGTTTATACAGTGAGGTTCGGGGTCACTGGTGTTGATACAGTGGGGTGGGGGTCTCAGTGGTGTTTATACAGTGGGGTGGGGGTCTCAGTGGTGTTTATACAGTGGGGTGATGGGGTCACTGGTGTTTGTGCAGTGGTGGTGCTGGTCTCACTGGTGCTTATACAGTGGGGTGATGGGGTCACTGGTGTTTGTGCAGTGGGGTGGGTGTCTCACTTGTGTTTATACAGTGGGGTGGGGGTCGCACTGGTGTTTATACAATGGGGTTGGGGGGTCTCACTGGTGTTTTTCAGTGGGGCGCGGGTCTCACTGGTGCTTATACAGTGGGGTGATGGGGTCACTGGTGTTTGTGCAGTGGGGTGGGTGTCTCACTGGTGTTTATACAGTGGGGTGGGGGTCGCATTGGTGTTTATACAATGGGGGTGGGGGTCGCACTGCTGTTTATACAGTGGGGGTGGGGTCGCACTGCTGTTTATACAGTGGGGGGTGAGTCTCACCGGTGTTTATACAGTGAGGTTCGGGGTCACTGGTGTTTATACAGTGGGGTGGGGGTCTCACTGGTATTTATACAGTGGGGTTGGGTGGTCTCACTGGTGTTTATACAGTGGGGTGGGGGTCGCACTGGTGTTTATACAGTGGGGGTGGGGGTCTCACTGGTGTTCAGACAGTGTAGTGGGGGTCTCACTGGTGTTTATACAGTGGGGTTGGGTGTCACTGGTGTTTATACAGTGGGGTTGGGTGGTCTCACTGGTGTTTATACAGTGGGGTGGGGGTCGCACTGGTGTTTATACAGTGGGGGTGGGGGTCTCACTGGTGTTCAGACAGTGTAGTGGGGGTCTCACTGGTGTTTATACAGTGGGGTTGGGTGTCACTGGTGTTTATACAGTGGGGTGGGGGTCTCACTGGTGTTTATACAGTGGGGCAGGTGGGTCGGATCACTGGTGTTTATTCAATGAGGAGGGGATGTCACTAGTGTTTATACAGTGGGGGTGGGTGTCTCACTGGTGTTTATACAGTGGGGATGGGGGTGTCACTCGTGTTTATACAGTGGGGGTGGGTGTCTCACTGGTGTTTATACAATGGGGTGTGGGTCTCAGTGGTGTTTATACAGTGGCGTGGGGGTCTCTCTGGGGTTTATAAAGTGGGACTGGGCGTCTAACTGGTATTTATACAGTGGGGTGGGGGTCACTGGTGTTTATACAGTGGGGTTGGGGATCTCACTGGTGTTTATACAGTGGGGCTGGGGGTCTCAGTGGTGTTTATACAGTGGGGTTGGGGGTCTCAGTGGTGTTTATACAGTGGGGCTGGGGGTCTCAGTGGTGTTTATACAGTGGGGCTGGGGGTCTCAGTGGTGTTTATACAGTGGGGTTGGGGGTCTCAGTGGTGTTTATACAGTGGTGATGGGGTTCTCACTTGTGTTTATACAGTGGGGGTGGGGGTCTCACTGGTGTTTATGCAGTGGGGTGGGTGTATCAGTGGTGTTTATACAGTGGGGTTGGGGTCTCACTGGTGTTTATACAGTGGGGAGGGGCTCTCACTGGTGTTTATACAGTGGGAATGGGGTTCTAACTGGTGTATATACAGTGAGGGTGCGGGTCTCACTGGTGTTTATACAGTGGGGTTGGGGTCTCACTGGTGTTTATACAGTGGGGTTAGGGTCTCACTGGTGTTTATACAGTGGGGTTGGGGTCTCACTGGTGTCTATACAGTGTGGTGGGGGGTCTCACCGGTGTTTATACAGTGTGGTGGAGGAGTCACTGGTGTTTATGCAGTGGGGTGGGGGTCTCACTGGTGTTTACACAGAGGGGCGGGTTCTCACTGGTGTTTATACAGTGGGGTTGGGGTCTCACTGGTGTTTATACAGTGGGGTTGAGGTCTCACTGGTGTTTATACAGTGGGGTTGCGGTCTCACTGGTGTTTATACAGTGGGGTGGGGGTCTCGCTGGTGTTTATACAGTGGGGTGGGGGTCTCACTGCTGTTTATACAGTGGCGCGGGATTCTCACTGGTGTTTATACAGTGTGGTTGGGGTCTCACTGGTGTTTATACAGTGGGGTTGGGGTCTCACTGGTGTTTATACAGTGGGGTGGGGCTCTCACTGGTGTTTATACAGTGGGAATGGGGTTCTAACTGGTGTATATACAGTGAGGGTGCGGGTCTCACTGGTGTTTATACAGTGGGGTTGGGGTCTCACTGGTGTTTATACTGTGGGGTTAGGGTCTCACTGGTGTTTATACAGTGGGGTTGGGGTCTCACTGGTGTTTATACAGTGGGGTTAGGGTCTCACTGGTGTTTATACAGTGGGGTTGGGGTCTCACTGGTGGTTTATACAGTGTGGTGGGGGGTCTCACCGGTGTTTATACAGTGGGATGGAGGCGTCACTGGTGTTTATGCATTGGGGTGGGGGGCTCACTGGTGTTTATACAGAGGGGTGTGGTCTCACTTGTGTTAATAAGAGGGGTCGGGGTATCACTGGTGTTTATACAGTGGGGTGGGGCTCTCACTGGTGTTTATACAATGGAGCCGGGGTCTCACTGGTGTTTATACCGTGGGGGTTGGGGTCTCACTGGTGTTTATACAGTTGGGTGGGGCTCTCACTGTTGTTTATACCGTGGGGGTGGGGGTCTCACTGGTGTTTATACAGTTGGGTGGGGCTCTCACTGTTGTTTATACCGTGGGGGTGGGGGTCTCACTGGTGTTTATACAGTGTAGTGGGGATCTCACTGGTGTTTATACCGTGGGGGTTGGGGTCTCACTGGTGTTTATGCAGTGGAGTGGGCGTCTCACTGGTGTTTATACAGTGGGGATGGGAGGTCACTCGTGTTTATTCAATGGGGAGAGGATGTCAATGGTGTTTATACATTAGGGTGGGGGTCTCACTGGTATTTTTCTGTCGGGGTGGGGGTCTCAGTGATGTTTATACAGTAGGGTGGGGGTCTCAGTGGTGTTTATACAGTGGCATTGGGGGTCAAACTGGTGTTTATACAGTGGGGTGGGGGTCTCACTGGTGTTTATACAGTAGGGTGGGGGTCTCACCGGTGTTTATACAGTGGCATTGGGGGTAAAACTGGTGTTTATACAGTGGGGCTGGGGTCGCACTGGAGTTTATACAGTGGGGATGGGGAAGTCACTGGTGTTTATACAGTGGGGTTGGGGGTCTCACTGGTGTTTATACAGTGGGGCTGGAGGATGCACTGGTGTTTATACAGTGGGGTTGGGGCTCTCACTGGTGTTTATACAGTGGGGCTGGGGGTCGCACTGGTGTTTATACAGTGGGGTAGGGGTCGCACTGGTGTTGATACAGTGGGGTGGGGGTCGCACTGGTGCTTATACAGTGGGGGTGTGAGTCTCACCGGTGTTTATACAGTGAGGTTCGGGTTCACTGGTGTTTATATAGTGGGGTGAGGGTCTCACTGGTGTTAATACAGTGGGTGAGGGGGTCACTGGTGTTTGTGCAGTGTGGTGGGGTCTCACTGGTGTTTATACAATGGGGGTGGGGGTTTCACTGGTGTTTTTACAGTGGGGTGGGGGTCGCACTGGTGTTTATACAGTGGGGGTGGGGTCTCACTTGTGTTTATACAGTGGGGGTGGGGTCTCACTGGTGTTTATACAGTGGGGGTGTGAGTCTCACCTGTGTTTATACAGTGAGGTTCGGGGTCACTGGTGTTAATACAGTGGGGTGGGGGTCTCAGTGGTGTTTATACAGTGGTGTGGGGGTCTCATTGATGTTTATACAGTGGGATTTTGGGTCTCACTGGTGTTTATACAGTGGTGGTGCTGGTCTCACTGGTGTTTATACAGTGGGGTTGGGGTCTCACTGGTGTTTATACAGTGGGGTTGGGGTCTCACTGGTGTTTATACAGTGTGGTGGGGGGTCACTGTTGTTTATGCAGTGGGGTGGGGGTCTCACTGGTTTTTATACAGAGGGGCGGGGTCTCACTGGTGTTTATACAGTGGGGTTGGGGGGTCTCACTGGTGTGTATACAGTGGGGTGGGGGTCTCACTGGTGTTTATACAGTGGGGTTGGGGGTCACTGGTATTTATACAGTGGGGTGGGGGTCTCACTGCTGTTTATACCGTGGGGCAGTGGGGGTCACTCGTGTTTATACAGTGGGTGTGGGGGGGGGATCACTGGTGTTTATTCAATGAGGAGGGGATGTCACTAGTGTTTATACAGTGGGAGCGCGGGTCTCACTGGTGTTTATACAGTGGGGATGAGGGTGTCACTCGTGTTCATACAGTGGGGGTGGGTGTCTCACTGGTGTTTATACAGTGGGGTGGGGGTCTCAGTGGTGTTTATACAGTGGCGTGGGGGTCTCTCTGGGGTTTATACAGTGGGACTGGGGGTCTAACTGTCGTTTAAACATTGGGGTGGAGAGTCACTGGTGCTTATACAGTGGGGTTGGGGGTCTCAGTAGTGTTTATACAGTGGGGTTGGGGGTCTCAGTGGTGTTTATACAGTGGTGTTGGGGGTCTCACTTGTGTTTATACAGTGGGGTTGGGGGTCTCAGTAGTGTTTATACAGTGGGGTTGGGGGTCTCAGTGGTGTTTATACAGTGGTGTTGGGGGTCTCACTTGTGTTTATACAGTGGGGTTGGGGGTCTCAGTGTTGTTTATACAGTGGGGCGAGGGTCTCACTGGTGTTTGTACAGTGGGGTTGGGGGTCTCATTGGGGTTTATACAGTGGGGTTGGGGGTCTCACTGGTGTTTAGACAGTGGGGCGGGTGTCTCACTGTGATAATACAGAGGGGTTGGGGGTCACTGCTGTTTATACAGTGGGGTGGGGGTCTCACTCGTGTTTATACAGTGGGGTTGGCGGTCTCACTGGTGTTTATACAGTGGGGTGGGGGGGTCTCACTGGTGTTTATACAGTGGGGTGGGGGTCTCACTGGTGTTTATACAGTGGGGTGGGGGTCTCACTGGTGTTTATACCGTGGGGGTGTGAGTCTCACCGGTGTTTATACAGTGAGGTTCGTGGTCACTGGTGTTTGTACAGTGGGTTGGGGTCTCACTGGTGTTTATACAGTGGGGTTGAGGGGTCTCACTGGTGTTTATTCAGTGGGGTGGGGGTCGCACTGGTGTTTATACAGTGGGGTTGAGGGGTCTCACTGGTGTTTATTCAGTGGGGTGGGGGTCGCACTGGTGTTTATACAGTGGGGGTGGGCGTCTCACTGGTGTTTATACCGTGGGGTTGGGGTCTCACTGGTGTTTATACAGTGTGGGGTGGGGGGGTCTCACTGGTGTTTATTCAGTGAGATTGGGCTCTCACTGGTGTTTATACAGTGTGGTTTGAGGGTCACTGGTGTTTATACAGTGGGGTGAGGTTCACTCTGGTGTTTATACAGTGGGGTGGGGGTGGTCTCACTGGTGTTTATTCAGTGAGATGGGGGTCTCACTGGTGTTTATTCAGTGGGGTGTGTGTCTCACTGGTGTTCATAAGGGGGTCGGGGTTTCACTGGTGTTTAGACAGTGGGGTGGGGGAGTCACTGGTGTTTATACAGTGGGGTGGGGCTCTCACTGGTGTTTCTACAGTGGGATTGAGGGTTCACTGGTGTTTATACAGAGGGGTGGGGTCTCACTGGTGTTTATAAGTGGGTCGAGGTTTCACTGGTGTTTATATAGTGGGGTGGGGGTCGCACTGGTGTTTATACAGTGGGGGTGGGGATCTCACTGGTGTTTAGACAGTGTAGTGGGGGTCTCACTGGTGTTTATACAGTGGGGTTGGGGAGTCACTGCTATTTATACAGTGGGGTGGGGGTCTCACTGCTGTTTATACAGTGGTGTTGGGGGTCTCACTTGTGTTTATACAGTGGGGTTGGGGGTCTCAGTGTTGTTTATACAGTGGGGCGAGGGTCTCACTGGTGTTTGTACAGTGGGGTTGGGGGTCTCATTGGGGTTTATACAGTGGGGTTGGGGGTCTCACTGGTGTTTAGACAGTGGGGCGGGTGTCTCACTGTGATAATACAGAGGGGTTGGGGGTCACTGCTGTTTATACAGTGGGGTGGGGGTCTCACTGGTGTTTATACAGTGGGGTTGGCGGTCTCACTGGTGTTTATACAGTGGGGTGGGGGGGTCTCACTGGTGTTTATACAGTGGGGTGGGGGTCTCACTGGTGTTTATATAGTGGGGTGGGGGTCTCACTGGTGTTTATACAGTGGAGGTGTGAGTCTCACCGGTGTTTATACAGTGAGGTTCGTGGTCACTGGTGTTTGTACAGTGGGTTGGGGTCTCACTGGTGTTTATACAGTGGGGTTGAGGGGTCTCACTGGTGTTTATTCAGTGGGGTGGGGGTCGCACTGGTGTTTATACAGTGGGGGTGGGCGTCTCACTGGTGTTTATACCGTGGGGTTGGGGTCTCACTGGTGTTTATACAGTGTGGGGTGGGGGGGTCTCACTGGTGTTTATTCAGTGAGATTGGGCTCTCACTGGTGTTTATACAGTGTGGTTTGGGGGTCACTGGTGTTTATACAGTGGGGTGAGGTTCACTCTGGTGTTTATACAGTGGGGTGGGGGTGGTCTCACTGGTGTTTATTCAGTGAGATGGGGGTCTCACTGGTGTTTATTCAGTGGGGTGTGTGTCTCACTGGTGTTTATAAGGGGGTTGGGGTTTCACTGGTGTTTATACAGTGGGGTGGGGGAGTCACTGGTGTTTATACAGTGGGGTGGGGCTCTCACTGGTGTTTCTACAGTGGGATTGAGGGTTCACTGGTGTTTATACAGAGGGGTGGGGTCTCACTGGTGTTTATAAGTGGGTCGAGGTTTCACTGGTGTTTATACAGTGGGGTGGGGTCGCACTGGTGTTTATACAGTGGGGGTGGGGATCTCACTGGTGTTTAGACAGTGTAGTGGGGGTCTCACTGGAGTTTATACAGTGGGGTTGGGGAGTCACTGCTATTTATACAGTGGGGTGGGGGTCTCACTGCTGTTTCTACAGTGGGGCAGGGGGGTCACTCGTGTTTATACAGTGGGTGTGGGGGGAATCACTGGTGTTTATTCAATGGGGAGGGGATGTGACTCGTGCACTCGTATTTATACAGTGGGGTGGGGGTCACACTGGTGTTTATACAGTGCGGCTGGGAGTCTCAGTGGTGTTTATACAGTGGGGGTGGGGGTCTCAGTGGTGTTTATACAGTGGCTTGGGTGTCTCACTGGGGTTTTATACAGTGGGATTGGGGGTCTAACTGGTGTTTATACAGTGGGTGGGGGGGTCACTGGTGTTCATACAGTGGGGTTGGGGGTCTCACTGGTGTTTATACAGTGCGGCTGGGGGTCTCAGTGGTGTTTATACAGTGGGGTTGGGGGTCTCACTGGTGTTTATACAGTGGGGTTGGGAGTCTCACTTGTGTTTATACAGTGGGGTTGGGGGTCTCAGTGGTGTTTATACATTTGGGCGAGGGTCTCACTGGTGTTTGTACAGTGGGCTTGGGGGTCTCATTGGGGTTTATACAGTGGGGTTGGGAGTATCACTGGTGTGTAGACAGTGGGGCGGGTGTCTCACTGTGGTAATACAGAGGAGTTGGGGGGGTTACTGCTGTTTATACAGTAGGGTTGGGGTCTCACTGGTGTTTATACAGTGGGGTTGGCGGTCTCACTGGCGTTCATACAGTGGGTTGGTGGGGTCTCACTGGTGTTTATACAGTGGGGTGGGGGTCTCACTGGTGTTTATACAGTGGGGTGGGATCTCACTGGTGTTTATAAGTAGGGGTGGGGGTCTCACTGATGCTTATACAGTGGGGTTCGGGGTCTCACAGGTGTTTATGCAGTGGGGTTGGAGGTCTCACTGGTGTTTATACAGTGGGATGGGGGTCTCACTGGTGTTTATACAGAGGGGGTGGGGGTCTCACTGGTGTTAATACAGTGGGGTGGGGGACTCACTGGTGTTTATACAGTGGTGTTGGGGTCTCACTGGTGTTTATACAGTGGGGTGGGGGTCTCACTGGTGTTTATACAGAGGGGGTGGGGGTCTCACTGGTGTTTATACAGAGGGGGTGGGGGTCTCACTGGTGTTAATACAGTGGGGTGGGGGACTCACTGGTGTTTATACAGTGGTGTTGGGGTCTCACTGGTGTTTATACAGTGGGGTGGAGGTCGCACTGGTGTTTATACAGAGTGGGTGGTGGTCTCACTGGTGTTCATACAGTGGGGGTGGGGGTCTCACTGGTGTTTTTACAGTGGGGGTGGGGGTCTCACTGGTGTTTATACAGTGAGGGTTGGGGTCTCACTGGTGTTTATACAATGGAGGTGGGGATCGCACTGGTCTTCATACAGTGGGGGGGGGGTCGCACTGGTCTTTATACAGTGGGGGTGGGGGGGTCTCACTGGTGTTTATACAATGGAGGTGGGGGTCTCACTGGTCTTTATACAGTGGGGGGGGTCGCACTGGTGTTTATACAGTGGGGTTGGGGGTCTCACTGGTGTTTATACAGTGGGGCTCTGAGTCTCACCAGTGTTTATACTGTGATGTTCGGGGGCACTGGTGTTTATACAGTGGGGTGGGGGTCTCACTGGTGTTTATACAGTGGGGTTGGGGGGGTCTCACTGGTGTTTATACAGTGGGATGGGAGTCGCACTGGTGTTTATACAGTGGGGTTGTGGGTCTCCCTGGTGTTTAGACAGTGCGGTGGGGGTCTCACTGGTGTTTATACAGTGGGGTTGGGGGGTCACTGGTATTCAGACAGTGGGGGGTGGGGTCTCACTGGTGTTTATTCCATGGGGAGGGGATGTCACTGGTGTTTATACAGTGGGGGTGGGGGTAACTAACTGGTGTTTATACAGTGGGGCTGGGGGTCTCACTGGTGTTTATACAGTGGGGTTGGGGATCTCAGTGGTGTTTATACAGTGGGGTCGGGGGTCTAACTGGTGTTTATACAGTGGGGTTGGGGGTCTCACTGGTGTTTATACAGTGGGGTTGGGGGTCTCAGTGGTGTTTATACAGTGGGGATGGGGGTCACACTGGTGTTTATACAGTGGGGCGAGGGTCTCACTGGTGTTTGACAGTGGGGTTGGGGGTCTCATTAGTGTTTATACAGTGGAGTTGGTGGTCTCACTGGTGTTTATACATTGGGGCGGGGGTCTCACTGGTGTTTAGACAGAGGGGTTGGGGTCACTTCTGTTTATACAGTGGGGTGGGGGTCTCACATGTGTTTATACAGTGGGGTTGGGGGTCTCACTGGTGTTTATACAGTGGGGTGGGGGTGTCTCAGTGGTGTTTCTCCAGTGTGGTGGGGGTCGCACTGGTGTTTATACAGTGGGGTGGGGGTCTCACTGGTGTTTATACGTGGGGTTGGGGGTCTCACTGGTGATTTATACAGTGGGGTGGGGGATCTCATTGGTGTTTATACAGTGGGGTGGGGGTCTCACTGATGCTTTTTCAGTGGGGTGGGGGGTTACTGGTGTTTATACAGTGGGGTGGGGGTCTCACTGGTGTTTATACGTGGGGTTGGGGGTCTCACTGATGCTTTTCCAGTGGGGTTCGGGGTCTCACAGGTTTTTATACTGTGGGGTTCGGGGTCTCACAGGTGTTTATACAGTGGGGTTGGGGGTCTCAGTGGTGTTTATACAGTGGGGTTGGGGGTCGCACTGGTGTCTATACAGTGGCGTGGGGGTCACTGGTGTTTATACAGTGGGGTGGGGATCTCACTGGTGTTTATACAGTGGGGTTGGGGTGTCACTGGTGTTTATAGTGTGGGGTTGGGGTCTCACTGGTGTTTATACTGTCGGGGTGGGGGTCACGCTGGTGTTTATACAGTGGGGTGAGGGGATCACTGGTGTTCATACAGTGGGGTGAGGGGGTCACTGGCGTTTATACAGTGGGGTGGGGGGTCACTGGTGTTTATACAGTGTGGTGCGGGTCTCACTGGTGTTTATACAGTAGGGTTGGGCGTCTCACTGGTGTTAATACAGTGGGGTTGCTGGTCTCACTTGTGTTTTACAGTGGGGCGGGGGTCTCACTGGTGTTTATACAGTGGGGTTGGGGGTCTCACTGGTGATTTATACAGTGGGGTGGGGGATCTCATTGGTGTTTATACAGTGGCGTGGGGGTCTCACTGATGCTTTTTCAGTGGCGTGGGGGGTCACTGGTGTTTATACAGTGGGGTGGGGGTCTCACTGGTGTTTATACGTGGGGTGGGGTTTTCACTGATGTCTATACAGTGGGTTGGGGGTCTCACAGGTGCTAATACAGTCGAGTTGGGGTCTTACTGGTGTTTATACAGTGGGGCGGGTGTCTCACTGGTGTTTATACAGTGGGGCGGGGGTCTCACTGGTGTTTTTTCAGTGGGGGTGGGGGTCTCACTTGTGTTGGTGTCTCACTGGTGTTCATACAGTGGGGTGGGGGTCTCACTGCTGTTTTTTCAGTGAGGGTGGGGGTCTCACTGGTGTTCATACAGTGGGGTTGGGGTCTCACTGGTGTTTATTCAGTGGGGTGGGGGTCTCACTGGTGTTTATACAGTGGGGTGGGGGTCTCACTGGTGTTTATTCAGTGGGGGTGGGGGTCTCACTGGTGTTTATTCAGTGGGGGTGGAGTTCTCACTGGTGTTTATACAGTGGGCTGTGGGTCTCACTGGTGTTTGTACAGTGGGGTGGGGGTCTGATTGGTGTTTATACAGTGGGGTTGGGGGTATCACTGGTGTTTATACAGTGGGGTTGGGGGTATCAATGGTGTTTATACAGTGGGGTTGGGGGTATCACTGGTGTTTATACAGTGGGGTGGGGGTCTCACCGGTGATTATACAGTGGGGTTGGGGGTATCACTGGTGTATATACAGTGGGGTGGGGGTCTCACTGGTGTTTATACAGTGGGGTTGGGGGTATCACTGGTGTTTATACAGTGTGGTGGGGTCTTACTGGTGTTTATACAGTGGGGTGGGGGTCTCGCTGGTGTTTATACAGTGGGGTGGGGTCTCACTGGTGTTTATTCAGTGGGGTGGGGGTCTCACTGGTGTTTATGCAGTGGGGTAGGGGTCTCACTGATGTTTATACAGTGGGGTTGGGTGCTCACTGGTGTTTATACAGTGGGTTTGGGGTCTCACTGGCGTTGGGATCTCACTGGTGTTTATACAGTGGGGGTGGGGATCTTACTGGTGTTTATACAGTGGGGGTGGGAGTCTCACTGATGTTTATACAGTGGGGTGGGGGTATCACTGGTGTTAATACAGTGGGGTGGGGGTAGTCACTGGTGTTTATACAGTGGTGTTGGTGTCTCACTGGTGTTAATACAGTGCGATTGGGGGTCTCACTGGTGTTTATACACTGGGGGTGGGGATCTCACTGGTGTTTATACAGTATGGTGGGGGTATCACTGGTGTTAATACAGTGGGGTGGGGGTGGTCACTGGTGTTTATACAGTGGTGTTGGTGTCTCACTGGTGTTAATACCATGCGATTGGGGGTCTCACTGGTGTTTATACACTGGGGGTGGTGGGTCTCACTGGTATTTATACAGTGGGGTGGGGGGTCTCACTGGTGTTTATACAGTGGGGTTGGAGGGTCTCACTGCTGTTTATACAGTGGCGCGGGATTCTCACTGGTGTTTATACAGTGGGGTGGGGGGTCTCACTGGTGTTTATACAGTGGGGATGTGGGGTCTCACTGTTGTTTATACAGGGGGGTGGGGGTCTCACTGGTGTTTATACAGCGGGGTTGGGTGTCTCACTGGTGTTTAGACAGTGAGGTGGGGCCTCACTGGTGTTTATACAGTGGGGTGTGGGTCTCACTGGTGTTTATACAGTGGGGTGGGGGTCTCACTGGTGTTTATACAATGGGCCGGGGCTCTCACTCGTATTTATACAGTGGGGTTATGTGTCCCACTGGTGTTTATACAGTGGGGTGGGGGTCTCACTGGTGTTGAGACAATGGGGTGGGTGTCTCACTGGTGTTTATACAGTGGGGTGGTGGGGTCACGTTGGTGTGTATACAGTGGGGCAGGGGTATCACTGGTGTTTATACAGTGGGGTGGGGGTCTCACTGGTGTTTATACAGTGGGGTGCGGCTCTCACTGGTGTTTATACAGTGGGGCTGGGGGTCTCACTGGTGTTTATACAGTGGGGTGGGGGTCTCACTGGTGTTTATACAGTGAGCTGGGGGTCCCACTGGTGTTTATACAGTGGGGTGGGGGGTCTCACTGGTGTTTATACAGTGGGGTGGGGGTCTCACTGGTGTTTATACAGTGGGGCGGGCTCTCACTCGTGTTTATACAGTGGGGTTGGGGGTCTCACTGGTGTTCATACTGTCGGGGTGGGATCTCACTGGTGTTTATTCATTGGGGTGGTGGTCTCGCTGGTGTTTATACAGTGGGGTGGGGGTCTCACTGGTGTAATAGGCTACATTAGGGGTATCGCGGTACCTAGGTGGGATGTACCTTATACTGTAGTATGAGTGGTGGAACCTGCCTGCTGGTTCCGCCCAGCAGGCGGAGCATAAGAGTCTGTGTTTCACCCACAGCAGTCATTCTGTACCGGAGCTGCTGGGGTAACTATTTGGTCATTAAAGCCTTCAATTGGACTACAATCTCGCTTCAGTAGTGATTGATCGTGCATCAATTTAATGAACAAGAATTGAAGAATGGCTGCTCTCCGCATCAAGCCAGAGTGTCTACAAATCAACCCCCACGCTGCAAATGCAGCAGCGACCTTTAAAAATTGGCCAGCATGTTTCAACGGGTACATCAGAACGGCCCCGACTACCCCCAGGGAGGAACAGAAAATGCAAGTCCTCCACTCAAGGGTGAGCCCAGAAATCTACACGCTTATCGAAGACACGGACGGTTTTGAGGACGCAATGACTTTGTTAAAAGAGCACTACATCCGCACTGTGAATCAGGTATACGCTCAGCATCTTTTAGCTTCCAGACGGCAGATCCCAGGGGAATCACTGAATGATTTTTACCGCGCATTGTTAGTGTTAGGTAGAAACTGTAACTGTCCACAACTCTCAGCCAATGACCACACCGAATTCTTAATACGGGATGCTTTTGTTGCGGGCATGCTGTCCTCTAAAATCCGCCAGCGACTGCTGGAAAACGACACGCTAGGGCTTAAAGAGGCACGGAAACCTCCGTACTCCCTAGATGTAGCCTCCTGCAATGCCCAGGCCTACGTTCCCGACCGCACGGTACCCGCATGGACAGGGTGGACTGCACCCGCGGCTGATTTCAAAGCACCCCTAAATTCCCCACAAGCTTGCGCACTGCGGCAGCCAGGAAGCCCTGGGGGGGGGGGTGATGCTATTTTTGCAGGCAAAACAAACACCCCAGGCAACGCTGCCCAGCCCGATCCGCAATCTGCAAGGGCTGCGGGAAGAAGGGGCACCTCGTGGCAGTAGGCCAGGCCCAGTCGGCCACCGCTGTCTCCACAGGCGAACCGGGCCCGCTGTCATTCCTCTGCTCACAGGCCATGTGCGATTCATGGGGGCAGCCACCTTGGATGACGTCTCAGGATCCCTATTCGGCTGGCCATGTATCGCCTGATGAGATCTCCCAGCGGCCATGTGCGATTCATGGGGGCAGCCATCTTGGATGACGTCTCAGGACCCAGGTGGCCGTGTATCGCCCGACGAGATCTCTCAGCTTCTGCCACAATTTGCCTCAGTGACACTGGACCATCTCGGCCCCGAACGCTTTCAACCGCTACAACGTCGCTGTCGTGTTGGGTGTTCCGCTACACAGACGAACCAACACGGTTGTAGGTGGTACAACTCTGTTTTATTACTCTTGATAACATCATCTGTAAACTTATGACTATAGTTCGTAATTTACCCGTTAACCTGTGGACCTAGCCCTAACACTATCTTAGAGAGGCACTCAGCACATGGTGTATGTCTGAGTGGCACGCTATGAGCTCTGTGCCCTGAGCTGTCTCCTGCTGGAATGAGCGGGAACTGTGGTGTTCCCCGTTTTATAGTGCGTGTGCTCTCACTGGTGATTGGCTGTGATGTTGCGTGTGTGTTGATTGGTCCGTTGATCTGTCCATCAGTGTGTATGTGTGTTTGCACCATGATGTTTATCTGAATACCATGACATCCCCCCTTTTTACAAGAATATGTGCCTATGTGGTAATAAATATTGGTGTATACTGAGTGCAGCTGAATATGTGTGTGCAATAGCTACAACATGTACATGAGGCTAAACTATATATATGGGAAGGTGTCAGGTGCAACATAGCAACGAGGTTGTACCATAAACAAAACAAGTGCAATCATCAAACATCGAAAACGAACTCCTGTAACGACAAAAAGAGAAACACATTAACATTGTGGCACTTTAGTGAGCCCAATGTGCAAACAGGCTCAGAAGTCCAGCTTAGTAGGTGGGCGATGAATTCGGGTTGACTGTTAGGGTGGCACACCATTCATCACCCGGATTAATGCTGTTCACTGGCATCGGCTGGTGGGTCCTACTTGGGGACATCCGATTCCTGTCAATGACCGCAACGCGGAAGGCTTCCCAGTCGTCAGTATCACCGGTCTGTACGCCGTCAGGGTATGACTCGGTGTATGGAGGTTGAATGGCCCGCACGTCCCTGCAAGGCTGGCGGAATTGGGGAGCGTTGGCAGGTTGAGCTGCTCGACAGCAGGCAGCGTAGTGTCCCATCTTGCCACAGCGGAGGCATTGTCGGGTTCTTGCGGGACATTGCCGCTTTAAATGTGCGGCTCCACAGTTGCCGCACGTCGTGACGTCATGGCGTTCGTTGCGCAACCGCACATGTGCAGTTCGGTCCTGCGTAGAGTGCGCCTGCGTGTCACGTCCCTCTGCGTCGACGTCTCTTTTGGCGCATACAAGCACGGGAGGCCGTGGAAAGCACGTGAAAATGGCCGTCCTCGTCCGGGCCGCGGGCCGGGAGGAACTCAATCGACTGGAAGCTCTGGAAAAGGTGCAAAGAAGATTTACCAGGATGTTGCCTGGAATGGAGAGTAGGTCTTACGAGGAAAGGTTGAGGGTGCTAGGCCTTTTCTCATTAGAGCGGAGAAGGATGAGGGGCGACTTGATAGAGGTTTATAAGATGACCAGGGGAATAGATAGAGTAGACAGTCAGAGACTTTTTCCCCGGGTGGAACAAACCATTACAAGGGGACATAAATTTAAGGTGAAAGGTGGAAGATATAGGAGGGATATCAGAGGTAGGTTCTTTACCCAGAGAGTAGTGGGGGAATGGAATGCACTGTCTGTGGAAGTAGTTGAGTCGGAAACATTAGGGACCTTCAAGCAGCTATTGGATAGGTACATGGATTACGGTAAAATGATATAGTGTAGATTTATTTGTTCTTAAGGGCAGCACGGTAGCATTGTGGATAGCACAATTGCTTCACAGCTTCATGGTCCCAGGTTCAATTCCGGCTTGGATCATTGTCTGTGCGGAGTCTGCACGTCCTCCCCGTGTCTGCGTGGGTTTCCTCCGGGTGCTCCGGTTTCCTCCCACAGTCCAAAGATGTGCAGGTTAGGTGATTTGGCCAATGATAAACAAAGAACAAAGAACAAAGAAATGAACAGCACAGGAACAGGCCCTTCGGCCCTCCAAGCCCGTGCCGACCATACTGCCCGACTAAACTACAATCTTCTACACTTCCTGGGTCCGTATCCTTCTATTCCCATCCTATTCATATATTTGTCAAGATGCCCCTTAAATGTCCCTATCGTCCCTGCTTCCACTACCTCCTCCGGTAGTGAGTTCCAGGCACCCACTACCCTCTGCGTAAAAAACTTGCCTCGTACATCTACTCTAAACCTTGCCCCTCTCACCTTAAACCTATGCCCCCTAGTAATTGACCCCTCTACCCTGGGGAAAAGCCTCTGACTATCCACTCTGTCTATGCCCCTCATAATTTTGTATACCTCTATCAGGTCGCCCCTCAACCTCCTTCGTTCCAGTGAGAACAAACCGAGTTTATTCAATCGCTCCTCATAGCTTATGCCCTCCATACCAGGCAACATTCTGGTAAATCTCTTCTGCACCCTCTCTAAAGCCTCCACATCCTTCTGGTAGTGTGGCGACCAGAATTGAACACTATACTCCAAGTGTGGCCTAACTAAGGTTCTATACAGCTGCAACATGACTTGCCAATTCTTATACTCAATGCCCCGGCCAATGAAGGCAAGCATGCCGTATGCCTTCTTGACTACCTTCTCCACCTGTGTTGCCCCTTTCAATGACCTGTGGACCTGTACTCCTAGATCTCTTTGACTTTCAATACTCTTGAGGGTTCTACCATTCACTGTATATTCCCTACCTGCATTAGCCCTTCCAAAATGCATTACCTCACATTTGTCCGGATTAAACTCCATCTGCCATCTCTCCGCCCAAGTCTCCAGACAATCTAAATCCTGCTGTATCCTCAGACAGTCCTCATCGCTATCCGCAATTCCACCAACCTTTGTGTCGTCTGCAAACTTACTAATCAGACCAATTACATTTTCCTCCAAATCATTTATATATACTACAAAGAGCAAAGGTCCCAGCACTGATCCCTGTGGAACACCACTGGTCACAGCCCTCCAATTAGAAAAGCATCCCTCCATTGCTACCCTCTGCCTTCTATGGCCTAGCCAGTTCTGTATCCACCTTGCCAGTTCACCCCTGATCCCGTGTGACTTCACCTTTTGTACTAGTCTACCATGAGGGACCTTGTCAAAGGCCTTACTGAAGTCCATATAGACAGCATCTACTGCCCTACCTGCATCAATCATCTTAGTGTCCTCCTCGAAAAACTCTATCAAGTTAGTGAGACACGACCTCCCCTTCACAAAACCGTGCTGCCTCTCACTAATACGTCCATTTGCTTCCAAATGGGAGTAGATCCTGTCTCGAAGAATTCTCTCCAGTAATTTCCCTACCACTGAAGTAAGGCTCACCGGCCTGTAGTTCCCGGGATTATCCTTGCTACCCTTCTTAAACAGAGGAACAACATTGGCTATTCTCCAGTCCTCCGGGACATCCCCTGAAGACAGCGAGGATCCAAAGATTTCTGTCAAGGCCTCAGCAGTTTCCTCTCCAGCCTCCTTCAGTATTCTGGGGTAGATCCCATCAGGCCCTGGGGACTTATCTACCTTAATATTTTTTAAGACACCCAACACCTCGTCTTTTTGGATCACAATGTGACCCAGGCTATCTACACCCCCTTCTCCAGACTCAACATCTACCAATTCCTTCTCTTTGGTGAATACTGATGCAAAGTATTAATTTAGTACCTCGCCCATTTCCTCTGGCTCCACACATAGATTCCCTTGCCTATCCTTCAGTGGGCCAACCCTTTGCCTGGCTACCCTCTTGCTTTTTATGTACGTGTAAAAAGCCTTGGGATTTTCCTTAACCCTATTTGCCAATGACTTTTCATGACCCCTTCTAGCCCTCCTGACTCCTTGCTTAAGTTCCTTCCTACTTTCCTTATATGCCACACAGGCTTCGTCTGTTCCCAGCCTTTTAGCCCTGACAAATGCCTCCTTTTTCTTTTTGACGAGGCCTACAATATCACTCGTCATCCAAGGTTCCCGAAAATTGCCGTATTTATCTTTCTTCCTCACAGGAACATGCCTGTCCTGTATTCCTTTCAACTGACACTTGAAAGCCTCCCACATGTCAGATGTTGATTTGCCCTCAAACATCCGCCCCCCCAATCTATGTTCTTCAGTTCCCGCCTAATATTGTTATAATTAGCCTTCCCCCAATTTAGCACATTCATCCTCGGACCACTCTTATCCTTGTGCACCAGTACTTTAAAACTTACTGAATTGTGGTCACTGTTACCGAAATGCTCCCCTACTGAAACAACTACCACCTGGCCGGGCTCATTCCCCAATACCAGGTCCAGTACCGCCCCTTCCCTAGTTGGACTGTTTACATATTGTTTTAAGAAGCCCTCCTGGATGCTCCTTACAAACTCCGCCCCGTCTAAGCCCCTGGCACTAAGTGAGTCCCAGTCAATATTGGGGAAGTTGAAGTCTCCCATCACCACAACCCTGTTGTTTTTACTCTTTTCCAAAATCTGTCTACCTATCTGCTCCTCTATCTCCCGCTGGCTGTTGGGAGGCCTGTAGTATACCCCCAACATTGTGACTGCACCCTTCTTATTCCTGATCACTACCCATATAGCCTCACTGCCCTCTGAGGTGTCCTCTCGCAGTATAGCTGTGATATTCTCCCGAACAAGTAGCGCAACTCCGCCTCCCCTTTTACATCCCCCTCTATCCCGCCTGAAACATCTAAATCCTGGAACTTTTAGCTGCCAATCCTGCCCTTCCCTCAACCAGGTCTCTGTAATGGCAACAACATCATAGTTCCAAGTAGTAATCCAAGCTCTAAGTTCATCTTCCTTACCCGTAATGCTCCTTGCATTAAAACATATGCACTTCAGGCCACCAGACCCGCTGTGTTCAGCAACTTCTCCCCGTCTGCTCTGCCTCAGAGCCACACTGTCCCTATTCCCTAGTTCTCCCTCAATGCTCTCACCTTCTGACCTATTGCTCCCGTGCCCACCCCCCTGCCATACTAGTTTAAACCCTCCCGTGTGACACTAGCAAACCTCGCGGCCAGGATATTTATGCCTCTCCGGTTTAGATGCAACCCGTCCATCTTATACAGGTCACACCTGCCCCGGAAGAGCTCCCAGTGGTCCAGATAACGGAAACCCTCCCTCCTACACCAGCTGTTTAGCCACGTGTTTGTCTGCTCTATCTTCCTATTTCTAGCCTCACTGGCACGTGGCACAGGGAGTAATCCCGAGATTACAACCCTCGAGGTCCTGTCTTTTAACTTTCTGCCTAGCTCCCTGAACTCCTGCTGCAGGACCTCATGCCCCTTCCTGCCTATGTCGTTAGAACCAATATGTACAACGACCTCTGCCTGTTTGCCCTCCCCCTTCAGGATTCCCTCTACCCGTTCGGAGACATCCTGGACCCTGGCACCAGGGAGGCAACATACCATCCTGGAGTCTCTTTCACGTCCACAGAAGCGCCTATCTGTGCCCCTGACTATAGAGTCCCCTATTACTATTACTCTTCTGCGCTTTGACCCTCCCTTCTGAACATCAGAGCCAGCCGTGGTGCCACTGCTCTGGCTGCTGCTGTTTTCCCCTGATAGGCTATCCCCCCCCGACAGTATCCAAAGGGGTATATCTGTTCGAGAGGGGGACAACCACAGGGGATTCCTGCACTGACTGCCTGCCCTTTCTGGTGGTCACCCATTTCTCTGCCTGCACCTTGGGTGTGACCACATTTACATAACTGCGATCTATGACGCTTTCCGCCATCTGCATGCTCCTAAGTGCATCCAATTGCTGCTCCAACCGAACCATGCGGTCTGTGAGGAGCTGCAGTTGGGTGCACTTTCTGCAGATGAAGCCATCCGGGACGCTGGAAGCCTCCCGGACCTGCCACATCTCACAGTCAGAGCACAGCACCCCTCTAACTGACATTGCGTCAATTAATTAAAATTAAAATTTGTCTTTTTTTTTAATACTTTTTTTTTAAATTGCAAAGTTACTGTCAACTATCTGTTTCCTAGCACTAGATTTCTAATAGAAATGCGATAGCTAACTACAATACTCTCCGATCTCTGGCTTAGATATCCTCTAAATTATAATTAAGTTATTATGTTTAATTAGTTCCCAAATACTCAAATTTTTTTTAAATTTAGGTTAGAATCCCAACCAGCCACTCTGGCCACAGCTTTTCTATGATGTCACTTCAGTTTCCCCCCGACACACACAATTTGAAAAAAGGTATAAAAGTAAAAATCACTTACTTACCTTCTTACCTTCTGAGTATCTGAGATGTTCTCAGGTTCTCTCGCTGACAGAGAAATTGCCCTTAATGTCCAAATTGCCCTTGGTGTTGGGTGGAGGTGTTGAGTTTGGGTAGGGTGCTCTTTCCAGGAGCCGGTGCAGACTCAGGGGGCCGAATGGCCTCCTTCTGCACTGTAAATTCAATGTTAATCTATGATTAATCTAGGACAAAGGTTTGGCACAACATCGTGGGCCGAAGGGCCTGTTCTGTGCTGTATTTCCTATGTTCTATGACTGGACCCGCTCGGTCTCATAGGACCCCTGCCGTGCCAATTCGGCCGCCTGGAATTGGGAGTACCGGCTGACACTGGACCAGTCTCGGCCCCGAACGCTTTCAACCGCTACAACGTCGGTGTCGTGTTGAGTGTTCCGCTATACAGACGAACCAAAACGGTTGTAGGTGGTACAACTCTGTTTTATTACTCTTGATAACAACATCTGAAAACTTATGACTGTGGTTCGTAATTTACCTGTGTAGCGCACAATGACTTACGAGAGACGAGAAGTGATGAAGTCGATCCAGGCTTTATTAAGCGATGCTTGTCCCCACGGCTCAGCAACAGAATGAAGCTGCGGGGAGAAGCTCAGGTTCTTCTACTCCGCCTTCAGGGCGGAGCCAGGAGTCGGCAGCCAACCAGGACCCGGGATCTGTCAGCCAATAGCATCACGGCTTCACAGTCCCACATGACCCCCAATACATACCACCACAACCTGTTAACCTGTGGACCCAGCCCTAACACTATCTTGGAGAGGCACTCAGCACATGGTGTATGTCTGAGTGGCGCGCTGTGAGCTCTGTGCTCTGAGCAGTCTCCTACTGGAATGAGCAGGAACTGTGGTGTTCCCCGTTTTATTGTGCATGTGCCCTCACTGGTGATTGGCTGTGATGTTGCGTGTGTGTTGATTGGTCCGTTGATCTGTCCATCAGTGTGTGGTGTGATTGCACCATGATGTTTAGTGTGCAGCAAGGGAAGTTGCTGCTGCTGTTATATATATATGTTATAGTAAATAAATGTTATTACTTTGTATCCTTAAAACTCGTGCTGGATACTTCGTGGCCCTTACAACACTGGCGACGAAGGTTAAAGTGAATAGCGTCTACACTGCTGAAGCCACCTCCCTGGATTTTTGTTGGATACAGGTTGGAAGTTGTTTTCTATTATACCATGCCTCTGTACGGACGTTTGGATGTTTTTGATGCTGCGCTGGAAAGCTGGAACCAGTACACACAACGGATGCGTTACTATTTCCGGGCAAACAATATCACCGAAAACGAGCGCCAGGTGGTCATATTGCTCACCGCCTGCGGCCCGCATACGTTTGGGGTGATTAGGAGCCTTACGAACCCAGCTGCGCCGGACACCAAAACGTTTGATGAACTTGTGAATATAGTGGGGCAACATTTTAACCCAACCCCGTCCACGATAGTCCAGCGTTACTGGTTTAATACCGCTGAGAGGATCCCTGGAGAATCCCTTGCCGATTTACTATCCAGGCTACGCAGGATTGCGGAGTAATGTGGCTATGGTGAGACCTTGTCAGAAATGTTACGCGACCGTTTGGTTTGCGGTATTAACAATGCAGCCACCCAGAGAAAGTTGTTAGCGGAGCCAACATTGATTTTTCAACAGGCCATTTAAATAGTATTGTCCCGAGAGAGCGCAGAGCGAGGAGTACAGGAGCTACAGGGAATGGAAGTGCATGCCTTGGGGCAACCCTTTCCGTCCAAAAACGTCCCCCCGCACTCCTGTGGTACCTTGGGCGAGGAAACATCCAGACCGACGCCAGTGGCCGTCGGACATTCCTCCCCGAAGGGAGCCTTCTCCAGAACCAATGGATGAGGAGCCATGTCCGTGTCAGACTTGCAGGCGCCGACCCCGTCGCGGACGGCGGTCCTGGGGGCGGCCGTCATTCCGACCGAAACTGGGACCAGCCCAGGGGCCGTAACTGGGACCAGCCCAGGTGTCGTACATTCCATGTGGATGAACCTGCGGCGACTACTCCCGAGGACGTGGAGACGGAGGACGACTGCCTGCAGTTGCATTGTGTGGCAGCTCCCCGTGTGGCCCCCATTAAGGTGACAGTACGGGTCAATGGCCACCCGCTTGAGATGGAGTTGGACACTGGCGCAGCGGTCTCCGTGATCGCCCAGAGGACATTCGACCGCATCAAGCAGGGAATACAGACCCTTACATTAACCGACTCACAGGCCAGGTTGGCCACCTACACGGGGGAACCACTGGACATTGCAGGAACTACAATGACCCCTGTTGATTATGGACGCCAGGAGGGGCGTTTCCCACTTATCGTGGTGCGCAGCCATGGGCCCAGCCTGTTGGGTCGGGACTGGTTGCGCCATTTGCGGTTGCAATGGCAGCACATCCTCCAAACGTTTTTTGAAGGGTTGACTGAGGTGCTAGGACGATACCCAGAGGTATTCCAGCCTGGTTTGGGGAAAATAAAAGGGGCTATAGCCCGTATCCAAGTCGAACCAGGAGCCACGCCGCGCTATTTCCGGGCGCGCCCGGTGCCTTACGCCTTGCTCGAGAAGGTAGAAGGGGAGCTCACTCGTTTGGAGAGTTTGGGTATTATCAGGCCCGTCCGTTTTGCTGACTGGGCAGCACCAATTGTACCTGTAATGAAGCCAGATGCCACAGTTCGCTTGTGTGGTGACTATAAACTTACAGTGAATACGGCTTCCCAACTCAACCGATATCCAATGCCTCGCATAGAGGATCTCTACGCGAAGCTTGCAGGTTCACAAAATTGGATATGAGTCACGCCTACCTGCAGTTGGAGCTGGACCCTGCCTCCCGACCATATGTAACGATTAATACACACCGGGGCCTATATGAATATACATGGTTGCCCTTCGGAGTATCCTCTGCCTGCGCAATTTTTCAACGTGTTATGGAGGGCATTTTGAGAGGTTTACCACGTGTTGCTGTATACATGTAAATATGGACTCCATGTTTTGATTACAGGGACGTCGGAGCAGGAACATTTGGAAAATCTGGAGGCTGTCCTTAGACGCCTTTCGGAGGCTGGAGTCCGTTTACGTTGCACAAAGTGCGTATTTCAGGCAAAGGAAGTAGTCTACCTAGGTTATCGAGTGGACCGCGAAGGTTTGCACCCCATCGCAGAGAAGGTGCGTGCGATTCAACAGGCCCCCGCCCCGACTGACACTTCGCATCTTCGTTCTTTTCTCGGTCTCGTAAACTATTACGGGAAGTTCCTCCTCAATCTGGCAACTACGCTGGCCCCGTTGCACCTTCTGCTAAAGAAAAATCACACCTGGGTTTGGGGTCAGCCGCAAGAAACCGCTTTCCGGCGGGTGAAGCACCAATTGTCGTCGTCTGGGTTACTAACCCACTCTGATCCTGGAAAGCCTTTGCTCGTCACATGTGGTGCATCCCCGTATGGTATTGGGGCCGTCCTGTCCCACAAGATGGAGAACGGGGCTTTCGCCTCCCGCACATTGACTGCAGCGGAGAAAAAGTACGCGCAGATTGAGAAGGAGGGCCTGGCAGTGGCTTTTGCGGTGAAACGCTTCCACCGTACGTGTACGGCCGCCATTTCACTATCGTGACTGATCATAAGCCTCTGCTGGGACTTTTCAGAGAGGATAAGCCAATACCGCCCATTGCTTCCGCACGGATCCAGCGCTGGGCTTTGTTGCTTGCTGCATACGAGTATTCTCTGGAGCACAAACCAGGTACGCAGATAGCAAATGCCGACGCACTGAGCCAATTGCCTTTATCGACCGGCCCCATGTCGACCCCCACGACCGGTGAGGTGGTTGCAACCCTAATTTTTATGGACTCCTTGCCTGTCACGGCATCACAGATCGTGAGTGGACCCAGACGGAGCCAGTCCTGTCAAAGGTTCGGCACATAGTCCTGTATGGTGGGCAGCATAGACAGCTCCCAGGCGAGTTGCGGGCATTTTCCTCCAAGCTGTCAGAATTCAGCGTGGAAGACGGCATCCTCTTGTGGGGGACGCGTGTGATTGTCCCGGAAAAAGGCCAGGAGCTGATACTAACAGACTTGCACAATGGGCATCCAGGTGTGACCAAAATGAAAATGTTGGCCCGGAGTTATGTCTGGTGGCCAGGCCTCGACACCGACATTGAGAAGGTGGCCGAAAACTGCTCCATTTGCCAGGAGCATCAGAAGCTTCTGCCGGCCGCGCACCTACATCACTGGGAATGGCCAGGGCGGCCTTGGGCACGCTTGCATGCAGATTTTGCAGGCCCTTTAGAAGGATCCATGTTCCTTCTACTAATCGACGACCAGTCCAAATGGCTAGAGGTGCATAAGATGCAGGGGACAACGTCCTGCGCAACAATTGAAAAGATGCGTTTGTCGTTTAGTACGCATGGCCTCCCCGAGGTGCTGGTCACGGATGACGGCACTCCATTCACGAGTGAGGAGTTTGCTAGGTTCACAAAGATGAACGGCATCCGCCATATCCGCACTGCCCCTTACCACCCGGCTTCAAATGGGTTGGCAGAGCGTGCAGTGCAGACATTCAAAAGAGGCCTAAAGAAGCTGTCT
Organism: Scyliorhinus torazame; assembly: GCF_047496885.1. Classification (NCBI taxonomy): domain Eukaryota; kingdom Metazoa; phylum Chordata; class Chondrichthyes; order Carcharhiniformes; family Scyliorhinidae; genus Scyliorhinus; species Scyliorhinus torazame. The sequence continues at coordinate 215,141,325 of NC_092707.1, forward strand.
TCCGGATCAATGGACACGAGACTGGCTCGCTTTTTGTTTACGTATAGGACCACCCCCCATGCGGTGACTGGGATAGCTCCCGCAGAACTCCTAATGGGCCGGAGACTTCGCACCCGCCTTAGTATGGTTTTCCCGGACATTGGCGCAAAAGTACGCCGCACACAAGAACGGCAGGGACAGGGATTGTCTCGGCATCGGCCGATTCGGCAGTTTACGCCCGGTGACCCAGTGTTCGTTCGGAATTTTGCTGGTGGTGCCCATTGGGTTCCTGGTGTAATCTTTCACCGAACGGGCCCTATATCTTACCAGGTGCAAGCCCAGGGTCGTCTCCAGCGCAAACATGTAGACCACGTTCGGTCCAGAAGACTATCCCCTCAAAAGATTCCCCGCCCCCGGAGCTCATTTCTACAGCCGCAGAGACCAGAGACAAGGGAAGGTAGTCCTCAAAATCTTCCACTGGTGCCTCACTCGAAGCCTGCACAGGTCGTTACAGAACCGAATGGAGATAGAGACGCTGACATGACGGAGGCAACAGACTCTGACTCCGAGATGGAGACACAGGATGCATCAGATCCTGTGCACGGGGTCCGCGGGCCGTGGATGTACAACCGTTGCGCCGTTCATCACGGAAGCGCCGGTCTCCATCTCGTTACACGCCGCCTGATCCAGCGTCGCGTGCAAATGGTGTCCGGCCTGCGGCAAAACGAGTCCGACGCCCTCCTTCGCCAGGGTCTTCGGTGGATTCCTTGGACTTTGGGGGGGAGGGATGTTATAACATGCCTACTTACCATTGGCTGGGGACTAATGACAATCCCACAATCCTGTGGGAGTATGAGCTTCCCCAATGAGGGGGGGCGGAGAAACCATTAGTAAACTCCTAGTATAAATAAAGCTGGCCAGTTTAGGAACCAGCAGGAAGGAGTGTGCAGCAAGGGAAGTTGCTCCTGCTGTTATATACATATGTTATAGTAAATAAATATTATTACTTTGTATCCTTAAAACTCGTGCTGGATTCTTCGTGGCCCTCACAAAACAACCTCACGGTCCAGGGCGTGGAGTTCAATAACTTCCGACTCTACGTCCTCCCCCATCTCTGCACTGCCACACTCCTGGGACTGGACTTCCGGTGTAACCTGCGAGGTTTAACGTTCAAATTTGGCGGCCCCATACCCCCCCTCACTGTCTGCGGCCCCGTGACCCTCAAGGTCGACCCGCCTTCCCTGATTGCAAACCTTACCCCCCGATTGCAAACCCGTCGTCATCAGGAGCAGACGGTACAGTTCCCAGGACCGGACCTTCATTAGGTTGGAAGTCCAACGGTTACGAAAGGAAGGCATTATCGAGGCCAGCAACAGCCCCTGGAGAGCTCAAGTGGTTGTTGTAAAGACCGGAGAGAAACATAGGATGGACATAGACTACAGTCAGACCATCAGCAGGTATACGCAGCTCGACGTGTACCCTCTCCCCCGCATATCTGAAATGGTCAACCAGATAGCGCAATACAAGGTTTTCTCCACAGTAGACCTTAAATCAGCCTATCAACTGCTCCCCATTCGCCCGGACGACCTCAAGTACACTGCATTCGAAGCAGATGGGTGGCACTACCACTTTCTAAGGGTTCCCTTTGGTGTCACAAATGGGGTCTCGGTCTTCCAACGGGAGATGGACCCAATGGTTGACCGGTACGGTCTGCAGGCTACGTTCCCGTACCTCGACAATGTCACCATCTGCAGCCACGACCAGCAGGACCACTGCACCAACCTCTGCAAATTCCTCCATACCGCAAAAATCCTTAACTTAACCTACAACAAGGACAAATGCGTGTTCAGCACCAACTGTCTAGCCATCCTCGGCTACGTAGTGCATGATGGAGTCATAGGCCCAGATCCCGAATGCATGCGCCCCCTCATTGAGTTTCCCCTCCCCCACTGCCCCAAGGCCCTGAAACGTTGCCTGGGCTTCTTTTCTTATTACGCCCAGTGGGTCCTCAATTATGCGGACAAGGCCCACCCACTAATCCAGTCCATGGTTTTTCCCTATCGGCAGAGGCCTGCCAGGCTTTCAGTCGCATCGAAGCAGACATCGCCAGGGCGACGATGCACGCAAACGGTGAGTCCCTCCCCTTCCAGGTCGAGAGCGACGCATCAGACGTCGCTCTGGCTGCCACCCTCAATCAGGCGGGCAGACCCGTGGCCTTCTTTTCACGCACCCTCCACGCCTCAGAAATCCGCCATTCCTCCGTCGAGAAGGAGTCCCAAGCCATCATCGAAGCTGTGCGGCATTTTAAGGCATTACCTGGCCAGCAGGAGATTCACTCTCCTCACTGACCAATGGTCGGTAGCCTTCATGTTTGACAATGCACAGCAGGGCAAAATCAAGAATGATAAGATCTTACGGTGGAGGATCGAGCTCTCCACCTATAATTACGAGATCTTGTATCATCCCGGGAAGCTCAACGTGCCTCCTGATGCCCTGTCCCGCGGCACTTGTGCCAGTGTACAAGTAGACCAACTCCGGACCTTCCATGACAACCTCTGCCACCTGGGGGTCCCCCGGTTCTTTCACTTTTTTAAAACCCGCAATCTGCCCGACTCCATCGAGGAGGTCAGGGCCGTAACCAGAAACTGCGAAATCTGGGCAGAGTGCAAGCCGCACCAAACCAGAGAATGCGCACCTGGTGAAGGCTTCCTGCCCCTTTGAAAGCCTCAGCGTGGACTTCAAAGGGCCCCTTCCCTCCACCGACCGCAACACGTATTTCTTAAACGTGATTGATGAGTACTCCCAGTTCCCTTTCGCCATCCCCTGTCCCGACATGACGCCTGCCACCGTCATTAAAGCCCTCCACAGCATCTTTACCCTGTTTGGTTTCCCCGCCCACATCCATAGCGATAGGGGGTCCTCCTTCATGAGTGACGAGCTGCGTCAATTCCTGCTCAGCAAGGGCATTGCCTCCAGCAGGACGACCAGTTACAACCTCCGGGGAAACGGGCAGGTAGAGAGGGAGAACGGGACGGACTGGAAGGCCGTCCTACTGGCCCTACAATCCAAGAATCTCCCAGTGTCCCGATGGCAGGAGGTCCTCCCCGATGCACTTCACTCCATCCGATCACTACTGTGCACTACTACCAACGAAACACTTCATGAACATCTCCTTGCCTTCCCTAGGAAGTCCTCCTCGGGGACCTTGCTCCCAACATGGCTGGCAGCCCCCGGACTCGTCCTATTCCGCAAACACGTGCGGGCCCACAAGTCGGACACACTGGTCGAGAGAGTACATCTCCTCCATGCTAACCCCCAGCACACCTATGTGGCGCACCCCAACGGCCGACAAGACACGGTCTCCCTCCGGGATCTGGCCCCTGCTGGATCCTCACCCCCACCCCCCCCAAACCAACCCCAACCATTTTTTCACCGGCGCACACCACCGCAGCCCCCTTCCCAGGAGGATCCGTCCTCCCACTGGCCCCATATCCGGATGCGATGAAGCTGAAGATGACACGCTCCCAGAGCCATGGATGCCCGCGCCGACACTAGCATCACCGCCGGGACTGTGACGATCGCAGGCGACGACCAGGGCCCCCGAACGGCTGATAGTTTCATTGTACAATGAACTTGTAAATAATTGTCTGTAAATATGTGTATTGCATGTAAAGGCATTGAAGGGTACCACTATAACCTCTACCACTGTAAAAGCAAGGCCATCACCCCCGCCGGACTCTTTTTTTAAACAGGGGGTGAATGTGGTAGGCTATATTAGGGGTATCACGGTACCTAGGTGGGATGTACCTTATACTGTAGTATGAGTGGTGGAACCTGCCTGCTGGTTCTGCCCAGCAGGCGGAGCATAAGAGTTTCACCCACAGCAGTCATTCTGTATTGGAGCTGCTGGGGTAACTCCTTGTTCATTGAAGCCTTCAACTGGACTGCAATCTCGCTTCAGTAGTGATTGATCGTGCATCAACTGGTATTTATACAGTGGGGTTGGGGTCTCACTGATGTTTATACAGTGGGGTTGGGGTCTCACTGGTGTTTATACAGTGGGGTTGGGGTCTCACTGGTATTTATACAGTGGGGTTGGGGTCTCACTGATGTTTATACAGTGGGGTTGGGGTCTCACTGGTGTTTATACAGTGGGGTTGGGGTCTCACTGGTGTTTATACTGTGGGGTTGGGGTCTCACTGGTGTTTATACTGTGGCCAACTAAAATGGCCTCCCGCACAGAGTGATGGGAAATGTGGTCAGACTTGGGTCACCGACAAGCTACAGTTTGTTTATTTGCAAATGGCAGCCCAGACTTGTGGAGGAATTCACACCTGCTGAAGGCCACTCAAAGGTCTTCCCAGGACAATGAGCTCCAGATAGAAACTAACAATAAGTGACAGACTCGGGGCGCCTTCTTGCCATATTTGGGAAGGCCAACGTGCCCTGGACACTAACGGCCATGGCCGACCTGGACGCCCAGCCATCAAGGTGCCTGCCCCTAATTGGCCAGGATCGATCAGGGTGAAGAAGACCCGATTGATCTATTGAATCCTCACCTAGGTCTGCCCAAAAGGGTGCGAAAGATCGGAGGATAAGAGGAACTGCGCAACCAGCATTTGCACTCTTTTGGACTGGCTCTCTGCGTCTGACATCCGATTACAGCACAGCTACCACCATGTGCCAAGTTCAAGGACCCGCGACAACTACCGAAGGACGGCCATCCAGCACAGACATACCACCTGAGTTCCAGCCGCCATATGTGAGGAAACAGATAAAGCCTTATCTATCCTGCACCTGCCGGTCATTTGGAAGTTAAGTGGAGGTCGTTAAGTGTAATAGTTATAGCCTTAGTGTGCATGAACACGTGATTACTTAAGTATATAACCTTGTGTCTAATAAATAAACTGTAATTGAACTGACATCCTTGTGTGATTATTTGTCCCCCAAACGGGTGAAACACACACTGTGGTTATAAAAGAGCAACATTTTCTGGGGGCTTGTCCAGGATTCGATTAGAAGTAACTTTGTTTCTCCAAAGGATCCCACGAAATTTATCAATTAGTCTAAAAGCAACAATCACAGATGTGAACTCCGTATTGGACAAATCATCGAGTTTCAAAACTGTGCACTAACCCAGTGTGTTTCAAACTTTTTTTCCGGGGACCCATTTTTACCTACCGGCCAACCTTCGGGACCCAACCCGGCCGACCTTCGCGACCCACGCCGGCCGACCTTCGCGACCCACACCGGCCGACCTTCGCGACCCACGCCGGCTGACCTGCGCGACCCACCATTTTCTCTTACCTTGTTTGCTGCTGACAAAAATGGAGAAAATGGTTTTGGGTCCCTTTGGCCCCAATGGTCCCTTTGGCCCCCCCGAACTTGGAAAATAAAAGGCTGCGACCATATTTTAAAAAATGTGGCCGCACTGCACATGTGTGCCCAATCTTCGGTGTGCAGGCGCATAGTTGCGCATGCGCACCGATGATCGGGCACACATGCGCAGTGCGGCCGAATGTTTTAAATCTGTTCCTGGCCATTTTGAAGGCCGCTCGCAGCCGGCATTATTAAAAGCTGGCTGCTGCAGCAGTTGCACGCGGATTTGCGCGATCGGGAGCGTCGTGACGGACGGCTCCATGACCCTGTATATACATGGTATATACATGGAGGATTCACAGGGACTCTCACGGGAAGAAGTAGCTCTCAAACCGCCGGGACACCTGGGGGCCCAGGCCACTGAACTTGCAGCCATAGCTAATGTGGTTGCCCACCCGGAGTTCTTCCCAATGCCTGTGGACATACACTCAGACAGTATATATGTTTGCAACAGTTTAACTGAATTCCTCCCGCTATGGGAAGCTCATGGTTTTGTATCCGTTGACGAAAAACCCCTACCCTCAGCCCCTTTTCTTAAACACATCATTAAGGAAGCCACTGGCTGCACATACGGCATAATTAATGTTTCCAGGGTGATAGATCTATCACAGGGTTAGAAGAGTGTAGCTATGAGGAGAGATTGGATAGGTTGGGGCTATTTTCCTTGGAACAAAGAAGGCTGAGGGGTGACTAAATTGAGGTTTACAAAATTATGAGAAGAGAGAAATAATGTCTGTGCGGAGTCTGCACATCCTCCCCGTGTGTGCGTGGGTTTCCTCCGGGTGCTCCGGTTTCCTCCCACAGTCCAAAGATGTGCAGGTTAGGTGGATTGGCCATGATAAATTGCCCTTAGTGTCCAAAATTGCCCTTAGTGTTGGGTGGGGTTACTGGGTTATGGGGATAGGGTGGTGGTGTTAACCTTGGGTAGGGTGCTCTTTCCAAGAGCCGGTGCAGACTCGATGGGCTGAATGGCCTCCTTCTGCACTGTAAATTCTATGAGAGAGAGTGAACAGGATAAAATTGTTTCCTTGGTGGAGAATTCTAGAATCAGGCGACATAGATTCAAGATAAGGTGGCACGGTCGCACAGTGGTTAGCACTGTTGCGTCACAGCTCCAGGGTCCCAGGTTCGATTCCCTGCTTGGGTCACTGTCTGTGCAGAGTTTGCATGTTCTCCTCGTGTGAGCATGGGTTTCCTCCGGGTGCTCCGGTTTCCTCCCACAGTCCAAAGATGTGCAGGTTAGCTGGATTGGCCATGCTAAATTTCCCTCAGTGTCCAAAAAGGTTAGGTGAGGTTACTGGGTTACGGGGATAGGGTAGAGGTGTGGGCTTAAGTAGGGTGCTCTTTCCAAGGGTCTGTGCAGACTTGATGGGCCGAATGGCCTCCTTCTGCACTGTAAATTCTATGTTAAGTGGCAGAAGCTGTAGAGGGGACTTGAGGAAGAACTTTTTTATGTCGAGGGTAGTGGGAGTCTAGAATTCACTGCCTAAGTTGGTCGTGGAGGCAGGAGCCTAAACTCTTTTAAAAAGTACCTAGATCTGCACCTTAAGTACTGTAAGCTTAGCGCAATGGACCGGGTGCAGGAGGGTGGGATTCGAAAGGGCACCTGGGTGTCCTTGGGCTGGCATGGACAAGATGGGCCAAACAGCCTCCTTCTGTGCTGTAACTTTTCTATGATTCTATGGGTACTTAAGGAAGTGGCACTAGAAATAGTAGATCCATTGGTGGTCATTTTCCAAAATTCTTTGGTCTCTGGAATGGTTCCTACCTCACTATTCAAAAAGTGAGATAGAGAGAAAACAGGGAACTATAGACCAGTGAGCCTAACGTCAGTGCTAGGAAAGTTGCTGGAGTCCATTATCAAGGATTTCATAGCACAGCATTTGGAAAGCAGTGGTTTAATCAGACAAAGTCAGCATGGATTTATGAAAGGAAAATCATGCTTCACAAATCCAATGGAATTCTTTGAAGATGTAACTAGTAGAGTTGACCAGGGTCCATGTGATTTATGTAGACTTTCAGAAGACTTCCGACAAGGTTTCACATAGCAGATTACGATGTAAAGCTAAACCGTATGGGGTTGCGGGTATTGTCTTGAGATGGATAGAAAGCTGGTTAGCAAACAGGAAGCAAAAAGTTGGAATGAATGGGTCTTTTTCTGATTGGCAGGCAGTGACTAGTGGGGCACCGCAGGGATTTGTGCTAGGACCCCAAATGTTCAAATTATATATTAATGATTTGGACAAAGGAACTGAATGTATTATCTCCAAATTTGCAGATGATACAAAGTTGGGTGGGCGGGTGAGCTGCGAGGAGGATGCAGGGATATTTCAGTGGGATTAGGACAGACTGAGTGAGTGGGCATAAGAATGGCAGATGCAATATAATGTGGATAAATGTGAGGTTATACTTTAATTAGGCTTTAATTAGCTTTAATTAGCAGAGAACCAGACAGCTGCCGAGAAGTGTGCTCACTGCACGCTGCCCACTGAACATTACCTTATATACGGCTCCCGGGGGGAGGGGGCGGGAGCCAGAGGCGGAGTCCCCCAGGGTTCCAAGTCCGGTCTTAAAGGGATCATTACATTGAGGGTACAGTTATCATTCATCACATTCACCCTGTTTTTTAAAAACGCATAGTCCGTCGGGGGTGAAGTGGAATTACATGTCCAGTCTTTTGGGTGGTCTGGTTGTCCGTGTTGACCTTCTCAGCTCTGGCGGTGGTGCGGCGGATACGGTCGTTGTTTTTGAAAACTCACCACTATTCTTAGAAGTCCCCCGATACCAAAAAGGGCCGACATTCTAAATGGTGATCAGGGATTCTCACTCCCCGACTCCGATACAGGCTTCAGTGGGTGCTATTGAGGTCAAACTATGTTTTCAAGTTATCCCCCTGTATAACCCATACCTTCACCGAAGATTTCATCTACTTACCACTTAGTAGCATCGATCCTGGGTCCCGCATTGCTAAGTAAGTAAAGTAGACTTTGGAATAACCACTATTTCAGGTTAAATTAAGTTATTTTATTATTCTATTTTTTCTTTTAAAAGCTGCAATTACTGTCTTTACAGGAAGGTAAAAAGATCTTGCTTCTGGATCCTTCTGGTTGGTTGAAGGGACCTTCAGGCCCAACTTGACAATCAATCTTCTTTAAAGTCTGGTCTACTTTAGATGCATTCGCTGATGAGCTTGGTTGCTGTGTCCTATCTTTCCCATGTACCGAGATATGAGAGCTGGCTCTGCTGGCTACCTCTGAGCTGACTGAGCTGAATTTGCCTACTCTTTAAATTCTAGTCTTCCTTAGATGTATTAACTATTTTAGCTCGGCTGCTTTGCCCTGTACCTTTCCCAAGACCGAGCTGACTGTAATCTGACTCTGCTTCTCCCCTCTCTCTCTCTCTCTCTCTCTGAGTTCTGGTTCTGGTTCTGGTTCTGCCTGCTATCCCCTTTCTTCGGGTTTATATTCTCTTTTTAACAGTTCAGTTTTTATGACGTTATTGTAAAGTAACTCTGATTTTCTTTGATTGTAAAAAGTATCTTTGATCTAACCCTTTTAATCCAACTAAGTATTCATTTTGACATGACTTCATCTCATAGATCTGATTACATTGTTTCCTTTGTGATGTTCAAAATGCTTTGTCTTCAAGAAGTGTTACTTTTAATTCCTGTCATTCCTATAGTTTTATTTTCCAATTGTGTCCTCAGCTCATAATTTTGACTTTGATTTTGGCTTTGAATTATGTTTCCTGTAGACTGATAGTCTCCAGTTTTCTTTAATTTACCTGGTTTAGCAAATTTTCACACCTAGAATTCTCACCAAATTCAACTGAACCTCATCCATGCTTTTCCAGATGCTTACTAAGATAGTTACTTTCAATGAAGGTGTGAGCCATTGTTTTTGGCTTCATTCAAAATCCTGTTTGTCTTGTTTGCTGAGCCTGCTTGACCAAGACTATCTGCATTTTACAATCCTTCCCTGGCAGCTGCTGTTAACCCTTTGTGGGATCTTGCCCTGTATTCTCTCATGTTTCTCTCAGACCAGATATTGCCAGACTTCCCAGTTTCAAATGACACATCTTTCCATATTTTCAATAACATCGTCCTCGGTGGGGGTATATCCGGGAGCACGGTTGTCTGAGCCTTTGCCCGTGTCGGAGCAGGTGGGGTATCCGGGGTAACTAGGGTGATTGGTGCCGGCGCCAGCGGGGAGAAAGGGGAGGGGCGCTATCGGGGTCGGCAGCCGGTGCGGCAAGGGGAGCGTCGGTAGAAGGGTGGGAGAGCCAGCGGGTACCAGGTCTCGCAGGGAAACTGTCTTGCCTTCCGTCGAGATGCTCGACGTAGGCGTATTGAGGGTTTGCGTGTAGCACTTGGACCCTCTCGACTAGTGGGTCTGTCTTATGGCTCCTCACTTGTCTCCGGAGCAGAACTGGTCCCGGAGTCGTCACCCAACGTGGAAGCGAGACCCCAGAGGTGGACTTCCTGGGGAAGACAAACAAACGGTTGTGAGGGGTCTCGTTCGTGGCCGTGCAAAGGAGCGACCTAATGGAATGTAGGGCATCGGGTAGGACCTCCTGCCAGCGGGTTATTGGGAGACTCCTTGACCGTAGGGCTAGAAGGACAGCCTTCCACACTGTCGCGTTCTCCCTCTCCACCTGCCCGTTTCCCCACGGGTCATAACTGGTCGTTCTGCTCGAGGCGATGCCCTTGTTGAGCAGATACCGACGCAGCTCATCGCTCATGAACGATGTACCCCGGTCGCTTGGATATCAGCGGGGAAACCAAACAGGGTGAAGGTGCTGTGCAGTGCCTTGATTACGGAGGCCGAGGTCATATCGGGGCAGGGGACAGCGAATGGGAAGCGGGAGAATTTGTCAATGACAGTGAGGAAATAAATGTTGTGGTTGGTAGACGGGAGGGGCTCTTTGAAGTCCACGCTTAGTCGCTCAAAGGGCCCAGAGGCTTTTTCCAGACGAGCCTTATCTGCTGGTAGACATGCGGTTTGCACTCCGCACAGATCTGGCACGCCTTGGTCATGGCCTTGGCCTCCTCGGTGGAGTACGGTAGGTTTCGGGACTTGATGAAGTGAGCAAGCCGGGTGACAGAGGTCATCATGGATGGCCCGCAGATGGTCTTTCTGCGCGTTGGCGCACGTGCCAACAGGTCTTCTGGGGACTCATTGAGCTTTCCCGGACGATATGTAATATCGTACGTATAGGTGGAGAGTTCGATCCTCCACCTCAGAATTTTATCATTCTTTATTTTGCCCCTTTGTGTGTTATCGAACATAAAGGCGACCGACCTCCTACTGGCTAGGTAGTGCCTCCAGTGCCGCACGGCCTCCACTATGGCTTGTCCCTCCTTCTCAACTGCAGAGTGCCGAATTTCCGAGGCGGTGAGGGTGCGGGAGAAAAAGGTTACTGGCCTGCCCGCCTGGTTAAGGGTAGCAGCCAGGGCGACGTCTGATGCATCGCTTTCTACCTGGAAGGAGATGGTTTCGTCCACCGCGTGCATGGCGGCCTTGATGATGTTGGCCTTGATACAACTGAAGGCCGACTGGGTCTCAGCCGTCAGGGGAAAAAACGTGGTCTTAACCCCGTTTTCCATGACGTAGCCGAGGATGGTTAGCCGGGTTGTGTGGAACACGCATTTCTCTTTATTGTATGTCAGATTTAGGGCCCGGGCGGTCTGGAGGAACTTCCTCAGGTTTGCGTAATGGTCCTGCTGGTCATGGCCGCAGATGGTGACATTGTCCAAGTACGGGTATGTAGCCCGTAAGCCATACTGGTCCACCATTTGATCCATCGCCCTTTGAAAAACGGAGACTCCATTTGTGGCGCCAAAGGGGACCCTGAGGAAGTGAAAAAGCCGACCAGCTGCTTCGAAGGCCGTGTAGGGGCGATCCTCCGGGCGGATAGGGAGCTGATGATAGGCGGATTTTAGATTAACCGTGGAGAATACTCGGTACTGGGCGATCTGGTTCACCATTTCTTCTATGCGGGGAAGTGGGTATGCATCGAGTTGAGTAAAACGGTTTATAGTCTGACTATAGTCCACTACCATTCGTTGCTTTTCCCCAGACCGGACTACCAATACTTGTGCTCTCCAAGGGCTGTTGCTCGCCTCTATGACCCCTTCTTTTAGCTGAACCTCTGATTTGATGAAAGTCATGTCTTGGGCACTGTACCGCTGACTCCTGGTGGCGACAGGCTTACAGTCGGGGGTGAGGTTCGCAAAGAGGCGGGGTGGTGCAACTTTAAGTGTTGCCAGGCTACATACCGTGAGTGGGGGCAGGGGTCCGCCGAACTTCAGTGTCAGGCTCCGGTGGCTGCACTGAAAGTCCAGACCGAGCAGAAGGGGGGCACAGAGGTGAGGGAGGATATAAAGTTTGAAACGGGTGTATTTGGCACCTTGAATAGCGAGGTTCGCGACACAATACCCCGTGATTTGGACCAAGTGGGACCCAGATGCGAGGGCGATAGTTTGGGAGACGGGATAGGTGCGCAAGGAGCATCGTCTTACCGTGTCTGGGTGAATAAAGCTCTCCGTACTCCCGGAGTCAAATAGGCAGGGGGTGTCGCGACCGTTGATTTGGACCTGCATCATTGAGTTCCGCAGGTGCTTCGGCCATGATTGATCGAGAGTGATCGCTCCCAGTTGCGGGTAGTCAGAGTCCTCAGTTGAGTCGGACTCACAAAATGGCCGCCGGGAGTCACAAAATGGTCACCGCCGTCGGTCGCACGTGTCGGATTTGGAAGAAGGCCGCCGCCAAGATGGCCGCCCCCGTGACTCGCACGAGGCCGATGACGCGTCAGAAGTGGGCATGTCCGGCCGGCGGGCAGCCGCGTTACGGGGCCTGTGGGCCCGGGAGTTCAATTTTTGGGCTCGATGAGACTTTTGTTTCTGGCCTTTGGGCCCAGCCAGGCAGACCTTTGCGAAGTGTCCCTTCTTTCCGAAGTCGTTGCTGATAGCGGGGCGAGCTGGGCAACGCTGGCGTGGGTGCTGGCCTTGCCCGCAGAAATGGCACGGTGTGCCGTCAGTGTGAGCAGGTCACCGCGCGGCGCAGGCCTGTAGCATGGCCGAGTCTGGAGGGGATCGAGAGGGGTTCGCAAGGTCCGCGGAGTACATGCGGAGATTATGGTGGGCCGCTTCCAAAGAGGCGAGCGTTATCGTGCCTTGGAGATCCTTTGCTCCGTCTTCTAGGAGCTGCTGCCTGATGCCTCACAAACCTTATCGAGTTCTTTGAGAAGGTGACTGTCGATTTCGGCGGCGGGAGAACAGCTGGTGAGTTAGTTTCAGCGGGAGCATTGCGGAAGGAGGTTGCTGGGAGGTAAGTCAACCTTTAAAAGCACTTGTCTTTGCAGGGGCAGGCCAGTCGATTTCGGCGGCGTGAGAACAGCTGGTGAGTCAGTTTCAGCGGGAGCATTGCGGAAGGAGGTTGCTGGGAGGTAAGTCAACCTTTAAAAGCACTTGTCTTTGCAGGGGCAGGCCAGTCGCTTTCGGCGGCGTGAGAACAGCTGGCTGGTTAGTCAATTTCAGCAGGAGCTGAGAATTTTCCTTTTTTTTTAAATTAGTTTTTTAGGCGGGATCAGGAAGTCGACCCGCGGACGTCTGGGAAGACCCTCACCAATAAATTCTGGTGGAGAGGAAACCCGAGACACTACACGTGTAGTGTCTCCCACCCGCCCTCCTCCTCTAACCTAAAAATAAAACCCATTGGTCTGAGGTAAGTACCATATTTTATATTATTATTATTTTTTATAAAAATTTAATTTAGTTGTTAGCCAGATCTTGGTAGAAAGTTAGAGGAATGGCAGGGAAGGGAGTGCAATGTTCCTCCTGCAGGATGTTTGAGGTGAGGGATGCAGTTAGTGTCCCTGCTGATTTTACCTGCAGGAAGTGCTGCCATCTCCAGCTCCTCCAAGACCGAGTTAGGGAACTGGAGCTGGAGTTGGAAGAACTTCGGATCATTCGGGAGGCAGAAGGGGTCATAGATAGCAGCTTCAGGGAATTAGTTACACCAAAGATTGGAGATAGGTGGGTAACTGTAAGAGGGACTGGGAAAAAACAGTCAGTGCAGGGATCCCCTGCGGTCGTTCCCCTGAGAAACAAGTATACCGCTTTGGATACTTGTGGGGGGGACGACTTACCAGGGGTAAGCCATGGGGTACGGGCCTCTGGCACGGAGTCTGTCCCTGTTGCTCAGAAGGGAAGGGGGGAGAGGAGCAGAGCATTAGTAATTGGGGACTCGATAGTCAGGGGCACAGATAGGAGATTTTGTGGGAGCGTGAGAGACTCACGTTTGGTATGTTGCCTCCCAGGTGCAAGGGTACGTGATGTCTCGGATCGTGTTTTCCGGGTCCTTAAGGGGGAGGGGGAGCAACCCCAAGTCGTGGTCCACATTGGCACTAACGACATAGGTAGGAAAGGGGATAAGGATGTCAGGCAGGCTTTCAGTGAGCTAGGATGGAAGCTCAGAACTAGAACAAACAGAGTTGTTATCTCTGGGTTGTTGCCCGTGCCACGTGATAGTGAGATGAGGAATAGGGAGAGAGAGCAATTAAACACGTGGCTACAGGGATGGTGCAGGCGGGAGGGATTCAGATTTCTGGATAACTGGGGCTCTTTCTGGGGAAGGTGGAACCTCTACAGACAGGATGGTCTACATCTGAACCTGCGGGGCACAAATATCCTAGGGGGGAGATTTGTTAGTGCTCTTTGGGGGGGTTTAAACTAATGCAGCAGGGGCATGGGAACCTGGATTGTAGTTTTAGGGTAAGGGAGAATGAGAGTATAGAGGTCAGGAGCTCAGATTTGACGTCGCAGGAGGGGGCCAGTGTTCAGGTAGGTGGTTTGAAGTGTGTCTACTTCAATGCCAGGAGTATACGAAATAAGGTAGGGGAACTGGCAGCATGGGTTGGTACCTGGGACTTCGATGTTGTGGCCATTTCGGAGACATGGATAGAGCAGGGACAGGAATGGATGTTGCAGGTTCCGGGGTTTAGGTGTTTTAGTAAGCTCAGAGAAGGAGGCAAAAGAGGGGGAGGTGTGGCGCTGCTAGTCAAGAGCAGTATTACGGTGGCGGAGAGGATGCTAGATGGGGACTCATCTTCCGAGGTAGTATTGGCTGAAGTTAGAAACAGGAAAGGAGAGGTCACCCTGTTGGGAGTTTTTTATAGGCCTCCTAATAGTTCTAGGGATGTAGAGGAAAGGATGGCGAAGATGATTCTGGATATGAGCGAAAGTAACAGGGTAGTTATTATGGGAGACTTTAACTTTCCAAATATTGACTGGAAAATATATAGTTCGAGTACAATAGATGGGTCGTTTTTTGTACAGTGTGTGCAGGAGGGTTTCCTGAAACAATATGTTGACAGGCCAACAAGAGGCGAGGCCACGTTGGATTTGGTTTTGGGTAATGAACCAGGCCAGGTGTTGGATTTGGAGGTAGGAGAGCACTTTGGGGACAGTGACCACAATTCGGTGACGTTTACGTTAATGATGGAAAGGGATAAGTATACACCGCAGGGCAAGAGTTATAGCTGGGGGAAGGGCAATTATGATGCCATTAGACGTGACTTGGGGGGGATAAGGTGGAGAAGTAGGCTGCAAGTGTTGGGCACACTGGATAAGTGGGGCTTGTTCAAGGATCAGCTACTGCGTGTTCTTGATAAGTATGTACCGGTCAGACAGGGAGGAAGGCGTCGAGCGAGGGAACCGTGGTTTACCAAGGAAGTGGAATCTCTTGTTAAGAGGAAGAAGGAGGCCTATGTGAAGATGAAGTGTGAAGTTTCAGTTGGGGCGATGGATAGTTACAAGGTAGCGAGGAAGGATCTAAAGAGAGAGCTAAGACGAGCAAGGAGGGGACATGAGAAGTATTTGGCAGGAAGGATCAAGGAAAACCCAAAAGCTTTCTTATAGGTATGTCAGGAATAAGCGAATGACTAGGGAAAGAGTAGGACCAGTCAAGGACAGGGATGGGAAATTGTGTGTGGAGTCTGAAGAGATAGGCGAGATACTAAATGAATATTTTTCGTCAGTATTCACTCAGGAAAAAGATAATGTTGTGGAGGAGAATGCTGAGCCCCAGGCTAATAGAATAGATGGCATTGAGGTACGTAGGGAAGAGGTGTTGGCAATTCTGGACAGGCTGAAAATAGATAAGTCCCCGGGACCTGATGGGATTTATCCTAGGATTCTATGGGAGGCCAGGGAAGAGATTGCTGGACCTTTGGCTTTGATTTTTATGTCATCATTGGCTATAGGAATAGTGCCAGAGGACTGGAGGACAGCAAATGTGGTCCCTTTGTTCAAAAAGGGGAGCAGAGACAACCCCGGCAACTATAGACCGGTGAGCCTCACGTCTGTAGTGGGTAAAGTCTTGGAGGGGATTATAAGGGACAAGATTTATAATCATCTAGATAGGAATAATATGATCAGGGATAGTCAGCATGGCTTTGTGAAGGGTAGGTCATGCCTCACAAACCTTATTGAGTTCTTTGAGAAGGTGACTGAACAGGTCGACGAGGGTAGAGCAGTTGATGTGGTGTATATGGATTTCAGCAAAGCGTTTGATAAGGTTCCCCACGGTAGGCTATTGCAAAAAATACGGAGGCTGGGGATTGAGCGTGATTTAGAGATGTGGATCAGAAATTGGCTAGCTGAAAGAAGACAGAGGGTGGTGGTTGATGGGAAATGTTCAGAATGGAGTACAGTCACAAGTGGAGTACCACAAGGATCTGTTCTGGGGCCGTTGCTGTTTGTCATTTTTATCAATGACCTAGAGGAAGGCGCAGAAGGGTGGGTGAGTAAATTTGCAGACGATACTAAAGTCGGTGGTGTTGTCGATAGTGTGGAAGGATGTAGCAGGTTACAGAGGGATATAGATAAGCTGCAGTGCTGGGCTGAGAGGTGGCAAATGGAGTTTAATGTAGAGAAGTGTGAGGTGATTCACTTTGGAAGGAATAACAGGAATGCGGAATATTTGGCTAATGGTAAAGTTCTTGAAAGTGTGGATGAGCAGAGGGATCTAGGTGTCCATGTACATAGATCCCTGAAAGTTGCCACCCAGGTTGATAGGGTTGTGAAGAAGGCCTATGGAGTGTTGGCCTTTATTGGTAGAGGGATTGAGTTCCGGAGTCGGGAGGTCATGTTGCAGCTGTACAGAACTCTGGTCCGGCCGCATTTGGAGTATTGCGTACAGTTCTGGTCACCGCATTATAGGAAGGACGTGGAGGCTTTGGAGCGGGTGCAGAGGAGATTTACCAGGATGTTGCCTGGTATGGAGGGAAAATCTTATGAGGAAAGGCTGATGGACTTGAGGTTGTTTTCGTTGGAGAGAAGAAGGTTAAGAGGAGACTTAATAGAGGCATATAAAATGATCAGGGGGTTGGATAGGGTGGACAGTGAGAGCCTTCTCCCGCGGATGGATATGGCTGGCACGAGGGGACATAACTTTAAACTGAGGGGTAATAGATATAGGACAGAGGTCAGAGGTAGGTTCTTTACGCAAAGAGTAGTGAGGCCGTGGAATGCCCTACCTGCTACAGTAGTGAACTCGCCAACATTGAGGGCATTTAAAAGTTTATTGGATAAACATATGGATGATAATGGCATAGTGTAGGTTAGATGGCTTTTGTTTCGGTGCAACATCGTGGGCCGAAGGGCCTGTACTGCGCTGTATTGTTCTATGTTCTATGTTCTATGTTCTAACAGGTAGACGAGGGTAGAGCAGTTGGTGTGGTGTATATGGATTTCAGCAAAGCGTTTGATAAGGTTCCCCACGGTAGGCTATTGCAGAAAATACGGAGGCTGGGTATTGAGGGTGATTTAGAGATGTGGATCAGAAATTGGCTAGCTGAAAGAAGACAGAGGGTGGTGGTTGATGGGAAATGTTCAGAATAGATTACAGTCACAAGTGGAGTACCACAAGGATCTGTTCTGGGGCCGTTGCTGTTTGTCATTTTTATCAATGACCTAGAGGAAGGCGCAGAAGGGTGGGTGAGTAAATTTGCAGACGATACTAAAGTCGGTGGTGTTGTCGATGGTGTGGAAGGAAGTAGCAGGTTACAGAGGGATATAGATAAGCTGCAGTGCTGGGCTGAGAGGTGGCAAATGGAGTTGAATGTAGAGAAGTGTGAGGTGATTCACTTTGGAAGGAAAAACAGGAATGTGGAATATTTGGCTAATGGAAAAGTTCTTGAAAGTGTGGATGAGCAGAGGGATCTAGGTGTCCATGTACATAGATCCCTGAAAGTTGCCACCCAGGTTGATAGGGTGGTGAAGAAGGCCTATGGAGTGTTGGCCTTTATTGGTAGAGGGATTGAGTTCCGGAGTCAGGAGGTCATGTTGCAGCTGTACAGAACTCTGGTACGGCCGCATTTGGAGTATTGCGTACAGTTCTGGTCACCGCATTATAGGAAGGACGTGGAGGCTTTGGAACGGGTGCAGAGGAGATTTACCAGGATGTTGCCTGGTATGGAGGGAAAGTCTTATGAGGAAAGGCTGATGGACTTGAGGTTGTTTTCGTTAGAGAGAAGAAGGTTAAGGAGACTTAATAGAGGCATACAAAATGATCAGAGGGTTAGATAGGGTGGACAGTGAGAGCCTTCTCCCGCGGATGGAAATGGCTAGCATGAGGGGACATAGCCTTAAACTGAGGGGTAATAGATATAGGACAGAGGTCAGGGGTAGGTTCTTTACGCAAAGAGTAGTGAGGCCGTGGAATGCCCTACCTGCTACAGTAGTGAACTCGCCAACATTGAGGGCATTTAAAAGTTTATTGGATAAACATATGGATGATAATGGTATAGTGTAGGTTAGATGGCTTTTGTTTCGGTGCACATCGTGGGCCGAAGGGCCTGTACTGCGCTGTATTGTTCTATGTTCTATGTATGTGGATCGTATAACGGACACAAAAGCATCTCGAATGTGCAAGTTCATATGGACTTCTGCCGTCGCCTCCTTATGGTCGCAGTTCCTAGCGAGCGCAGTGAGTCTCTCCAAGTATTCATCCAACGTTTCCCTGGAGCGCTGCCGGCAGGTCGAGATCAAATGCCGGGCGTGTACCTTGTTTATCGGCTTAACGAAGCGCTTCTGCAGGATTTCGACCGCTGTTTCATACGTAGTAGCCTTTTCGATCACGGAGGAGAGTCTATGGCCCACCCGGGCATGTAGTAAGCTCGGCTTGCGAGGTCCGTCGACTGCAGTTTCTGAGGAATTCAGGCAGGCCTCAAAGCACCGAAGCCAGTGTTTAAAAATGTCAGCAGCCTCCGGCGACCGAGCGTCCAGATTGAACTTCTCCGGCTTTAGACCGCTGTCCATCTTGAAGTATTCTGCTAATTAAATTGAGATGCCCTCACTTACAACTCGAGAGAGATGATTGGTAATACAAAGGCTTTAATTAGTAGAGAACCAGACAGCTGTCGAGAAGTGTGCTCACTGCATGCTGCCCACTGAACATTACCTTATATATGGCTCCCTGGGGTGGGGGCGGAGCCGGAGACGGAGTCCCCCAGGGTTCCAAGCCCGGTCTTAAAGGGATCATTACATTAAGGGTACAGTTATCATTCATCACAAGTAGCAAAAATAGGAAGGCAGATTATTATTTGAATGGGTGTAAATTGAGAGTTGGATACTCAGTGAGCCCTTGGTGTCCTCGTCCATCAGTCCCTGAAAGTAAGCAGGTACAGCAGGCAGTAACAAAGGCAAATTGTGTGTTGGCCTTCATAGCAAAAGGATTTGAGTATAGGAATACAGGTGTTTTACTGCAATTGTATTGGGCATTGGTGAGGCCACACCTGGACCACTGTGTGCAATTTTGGTGTCCTTATCTAAGGAAGGATGTTCTTGCTATTGAGGGCGTGCAGCGAATGTTTACCAGGCTGATTCCTGGAATGGTGAGACTGTCATATAAGGTGAGACTAAGTCCGTTAGGATTATATTCATTGGAGTTTATAAGAATGAGAGGGGATCTCATAGAAACTTACAAAATTTTAACAGGATTAGACTGGGTAATTCAGAAAGAATGTTCCCAATGGTGGTCGAGACCAGACTAGGGGCCATAGTTTGAGGATAAGGGGTAAACCTTTTCAGACTGAGGTAAGGAGAAATTGGCAGAATCCATGATGTTGATTTGCTAAACTAGGCCCGCAGCCAATTGGTGAATGTAGGATTCTCTGTCAGCTCCTATTGTTGCCTCTGATTGGTGAAGCTAGTCAGAACCGTCCAGAAATAAGGCAGGTCTTCTGCAGAGTTCCATCTTTTGTTTCAATTCTGAGAAGGTTTCAGCCAGGTCGCAGCTGGAAAGCACTCTTTCGCTCTGCTGTATTTTCTCGCTTTTGACCAGGCAATATCTAAAACCTCCAGGCCAGTTCTGTGAAGGCTCTCCTGGTGAGAAGGCAGACAGCACTCAAGTTTGTGGAAGGCGTCTGGGGTAAGAAAACAAGCTGTCACTCACCAGATCTGTAACCTTTTAATCCTCTGTCTGGAAGGCTGGGAAGAGCTCAAACTGAGAGCATTCTTTAAAATACTGCCAGCATTTGTGCACAGAAATCAGGCAATCGAAAGTTCTCCTAACTCTCAAATTTAAAGCCCAGTAATATACCAAGGAGGCAGAAGGCCAGAATTACACTGACCTGGAACTCTTGGGTACAACACCATCTGGTGGTCGAAGGATGGAATTGTGCCAACCTGAACTTCTTGAGTAACGTTATTCTCCAGAGGCCACAACTGCAGCAATGAAGAGGGATTGAATTTAAGAGCCGTGAGGTGATGATGCAGCTGTACAAAACTTTGGTAAGGCCACATTTGGAGTACTGTGTACAGTTCTGGTCGCCTCATTTTAGGAAGGATGTGGAAGCTCTGGAAAAGGTGCAAAGAAGATTTACCAGGATGTTGCCTGGAATGGAGAGTAGGTCTTACGAGGAAAGGTTGAGGGTGCTAGGCCTTTTCTCATTAGAGCGGAGAAGGATGAGGGGCGACTTGATAGAGGTTTATAAGATGATCAGGGGAATAGATAGAGTAGACAGTCAGAGACATTTTCCCCAGGTGGAACACACCATTACAAGGGGACATAAATTTAAGGTGAAAGGTGGAAGATATAGGAGGGATATCAGAGGTAGGTTCTTTACCCAGAGAGTAGTGGGGGCATGGAATGCACTGCCTGTGGAAGTAGTTGAGTCGGAAACATTAGGGACCTTCAAGTAGCTGTTGGATAGGTACATGGATTACGGGAAAATGATATAGTGTAGATTTTATTTGTTCTTAAGGGCAGCACGGTAGCATTGTGGATTGCACAATTGCTTCACAGATCCATGGTCCCAGGTTCGATTCCGGCTTGGGTCATTGTCTGTGCGGAGTCTGCACGTCCTCCCCGTGTCTGCGTGGGTTTCCTCCGGGTGCTCCGGTTTCCTCCCACAGTCCAAAGATGTGCGGGTTAGGTGAATTGGCCAATGATAAATTGCCCTTAATGTCCAAATTGCCCTTGGTGTTGGGTGGAGGTGTTGAGTTTGGGTAGGGTGCTCTTTCCAAGAGCTGGTGCAGACTCAAAGGGCCGAATGGCCTCCTTCTGCACTGTAAATGCAATGATAATCTATGATTAATCTAGGACAAAGGTTCGGCACACCATCGTGGGCCGAGGGGCCTGTTCTGTGCTGTATTTTCTATGTTCTATGTATGTTCATCTTAAACCTACTCTTTAATCCCCGCTTTTTCATCCTCACCAACCTTGTGTCTATCTTGTGTCTGTCTGTGTAGAGGGTGGGACAGGGTCTTGAGATTAGGTAGACTGGTAGACCATTGTCCTGTTATATCTTTATAAATTCATCTTTTCCTCTTTTTATTAATAAACAGTTTGTTAATGTTTTACTTATAAATCTGCTGTCTGTAACTTATTGGAGCAGTCGAGCTTTAATGATCTCAGGAAAACACAAATTATTGGTTAATTCACTTATGTTGGGTCTCCAGTACCTGTCGGGGTGGAACTGACCGCACACTCTTCCAGGATATCGTAACATAAATTGAGGACTCGTCCTGGATTGGAAACATTAGACACCTATTTGGGGTACAGAGTAAATTACAAAGAGACACCAGGTTTGTAGTAATAAAGCAAGTTGGCTATGGAGTGTGCTAAGTGAATGATCTAACTGTGGTTCACTTAATGGAGCTTCACAAAGCCAATCTGGTCGCGTTGGCAGGCGAATTACAAATGGTAGTACCAGCTAAAGTTATGAAGGCTGGGGTAGTTGATGCAATTGCTAAAGATTTAAATTTGATACAAGTGCCAGGAACACAGGGAAGCTGACGTGGTTTTATGCATCAGAGATTTTGTCAAGTGGGGAAACAAAGCTGGAGAGAACTCGCTTGCTGTTAGAGCATGAAAGGGAATTAAAACAAATGGAGATGAAGCAGAAAGAAATGGAAATGAGGAGAGAGGAAAGAGAAAATGAGAGAAAAGAAAGGGAATGAGAGAAAAGAAAGGGAAAGAGAATGGGAAAGGTAGAGAAAGGACAGATAAAGGGAGAAAGTGTTCTAACTTGTGGTTCTGGAAAAGAGTGGGAAGATGCCAGAATGTGGAAGGGAGCCTAGTCCTAGAACAGAACTTAGTGGTGATATGTTTAAGTTTATACATGCTCTCCCAAAATTTGAAGAGAAAGAGAAAGAAGTAGAAATGTTCTTTAGGGCTTTTGCGAAGATAACAACCCAAATGGAATGGCCAAAAGGGAAATGGACATTATCCCTGCAGAGTAAGTTGACAGGGTGAGCACGCAACGTTTATGCCACCTTGTCAGAGCAGGACTCTAGGGATTATGATTCAGTGAAAAAGGCTATTTTAGATGCACACAAATTGGTTCCCGAAGCATATTGGCAAAAATTCCGGAATTTGTAGAGACTGCAGCGACAGACCTATGCAGAATTTGAGACATTTAAACAGAACAATTTTAATAGATGGGTACGGGCTTTGGGAGTTGTGAGGCTCTGAGAGAGGTCATTCTCTTAGAGGAGTTTAAGAATTCCTTACCTTTAATAATAAGGACCCATGTTGAAGACCAGAGGGTACAAACTGCTAGGCAAGCAGCGATTATGGCTGATGATTATGAGCTTATCCATAAATTTAAACCTTTGTTCCATCACCCCCATAATTTTGAAAAGGATTGGCAGATAGCCAAGATAAAGAATGGATAGCTCTCCTCCTCAGACCAAGAAGGAAGGTACTGGGGGTGGAAGTGAGACTGGGAAGCCTAGATGTTACCATTGTAACAAGTGGGATATGTCCATTCAGCATGTTGGACGTTGCAAGGAAATCCCATGGGACTTGTGGGTGTTCACAGGGAGGATTCGGAGAAGGGAGTGAAAGTGGAGAATGCTTCGGTGCAGGTGGTAGCATTAACTGGACTTAGGAGACCCAAGGTGAACACTGCTGTGGGAGAAGCTGTCGGGAATGGAGGTAGATGAGAGATATACTATTTTGTATCTAAGGGGAAAGTTACCCTATCTACCTCGACAGAGGTAGCCAACCCCATAACGATTTTAAGAGACACAGGGGCTACTCAAACTCTTGCGCTGGAGAAGGATTTGTTTTTTCCTCCAGAGAGCTCAGTGAAAATGGAGGCATTTATGAATGGGATGGATGGAAGTTTTATCCCAGATCTGTTGTATGAGGTGCAGGCTTGCTCTGAAGGAAAGTATACCTGACAGCATAGCATCAGTTAGTCAGGATGAGGACAGTAAGGACTGGGGAGTGATACCAAGCGAGCAGCTGGTTAACCCACATCCTTTTGAGGGGTTACAATGCCTCCTTGAAGTATGACAGAAATTGACTTTTCTAGTCAGCTATAACCATGAGAGTAAGGGAAGATGATAGAGGGAAAAGGGTTGAATGAGAACTCATTAAGAATAATTAACTATAATCATATTAAGCATTACTTGAATGCAACAATAGCTGGGAATCCACTAAGGGTTAATCCAGACTATACACTTTAATTTCTTTCTTAAACGTAGGTTTCACATCTGCAAAGTCAGTGACGTCAACTAGCTAAAATGCTCCATTGTATTGTAAGAACTGGTGCTGCTTCCCCAGCACGGGTAGTCCCATTTCTATGCAACAGCCAGTCGAGGGTGATAATGTCTTAACAAAAACTGTGTTTTTCTAATTAATGTTAGATGCAGGTGTGGATAATTTGGAAAATTGGCAAGTGATGAATGCAAGCGTTTTTTTGTCAGAGTCTTTATTGCAATCGCATCCTTTCCTCCTGCTCATGAGGCATGAGATCCATAGATTCCAGCAGGTGAATTCTGAGAAAAAGAGACTGTTACTGTGTGTCCACAGCTTTTGCCTATACAACTGTGGTGAGATTTTCTACTCCTCCCACTGTCCACGTCTAAAACTCCTCCAGCCCACAATGATCTCCTCCCATTTGGGTCAGCACTCCTGGAAGCTACAAGTGAGTTTCTGTAAATGGCCAGCAACAGTGTGCAAATGTCCAGAGTTGCAACATATGAATTAGGAGCAGGAGGAGGCCATTGGGCCCAGTGAGCCTGCTCCACCATTCAATAAGATCATAGCTAATCTGACTGTAGCACTTTCCTGCCTGTCCACGATAACCTTTGATATCTTGTTCGTCAAGAATCGATCTACCTCTGCCTTAAAAGATTTCACCATCGCTCTCTGGAGAAAAGAGTTCCAAAGATTCATGACTTTTTGAGAAAAACCTTCTCCTCCTCTTCTCATTTAACTGTGTTAAATGGAAGGTTCCTTATTTGCAAACTAGTCTCTCCCACAAGGAGAAACATCCTTTCAGCTTATCAAGTCCCCTCATGATCTTGTTTCAATAAGACCACCTCTCATTCTTCTAACCTCCACTGGATACAGACCCAGCTTGTCCAACCTTTTCTGCAACCCTTCCACCCCCATTCCAGGTATCATTCAAGTGAACCTTCTCTGAATTGCTTCTAATGTATTTATATTCTATGTTAAATAAGGAGACCAAAACTGTTCCCGATACCCTTGTACAACTGGAACAAAATCTCCCTACTTTTATATTCCACTCCCCTTGCAATAAACACCAACATTCCATTTTCCTTCCTAATCATTTGCCTGCAGACTAACTTTATGTGATTCACCTACCAGGGCCCACCAGATTCACCTACCAGATCCCATTGTCCCTCCGGGTTCTGCAATCTCTCTTCATTTCAATCTTATGCTGTTTTCTTATTCTTCTTGCCAAAGTGGGCAAGTTCACTTTTTCCACACTATACTCCATCAGTTAATGTATCCCCCCCCTCGCTTAACCTTTCTACAATCTCTTTACAGACTCCTTGAGCGCGATTTTCCACTCCCATGCCGGTTGGGAGAATCGCCTGGGCTGCCAAAATCTCCCGGGATGCCGGTCCGATGCCCTCCCGCGATTCTCCCAAGCGGCGGGAACGGCCCGGTCGAGTTTTGCGGGCCGCAGGCCGGAGAATCGCCAGACACCCAAAATGGCGATTCTCCTGCACCCCCGCTATTCTGAGGCCCGGATGGGCCGAGCGGCCAGGCCAAAACGGCGGGTTCCTCCCGGTGCCGTCCACACCTGGTCGCTGCAGTCGTGTGCGGTGCGTGAACGCTGGGGGGGGCGGCCTGTGGGGGGGCGAGGGGGGATCCTGCACCGGGCTTCACCTTGAATGTGGGGTGGCCCGCGATCGGTGCCCACCGATCGTCGGGCCGTCCTCTCTGAAGGAGGACCTCCTTCCTTCCACGGCCCCGCAAGATCCGTCCCCATCTTCTTGCGGGGCGGATTTGGACAGGACGGCAACCACGCATGCGCGGATGACGTCCGTTATGCGGCGCCGGCCGCGTCATCTATGCGGCGCCGCTTTTACGCGGGCGACAAGGCCTGGCGCGGGTAGATGACACGGCCCCGATACTGGCCCATTGTCAGGGCCTGAATCGGTCAGGACCGGGGCCGTTCCGCGCCGTCGTGAACCTCGACGGCGTTCACGATGGCGCGGCCACTTTGGCGTGGGAGTGGAGAATCCCGCCCCCTATGTTCGCTTCACAACTTACTTTCCTACCTATCTTTAAGTCATGATGTGGAGATGCCGGCGTTGGACTGGGGTGAGCACAGTAAGAAGTCTTACAACACCAGGTTAAAGTCCAACAGGTTTGTTTCGATGTCACTAGCTTTCGGAGCGCTGCTCCTTCCTCAGGTGAATGAAGAGGTCTGTTCCAGAAACACATATATAGACGAATTCAAAGATGCCAAACAATGCTTGGGATGCGAGCATTAGCAGGTGATTAAATCTTTACAGATCCAGAGATGGGGTAACCCCAGGTTAAAGAGGTGTGAATTGTACCAAGCCAGGACAGTTGGTAGGATTTCGCAGGCCAGATGGTGGGGGTTGAATGTAATGCAACATGAATCCCAGGTCCCGGTTGAGGCCGCACTCGTGTGCGGAACTTGGCTATAAGTTTCTGCTCGGCGATTCAGCGTTGTCGCGGGTCCTGAAGGCCGCCTTGGAGAACGCTTACCCGGAGATCAGAGGCTGAATGCCCTTGCCTGCTGAAGTGTTCCCCGACTGGAAGGGAACATTCCTGCCTGGTGATTGTTGCGTGATGTCCGTTCATTCGTTGTCGCAGCGTCTGCATGGTCTCGCCAATGTACCATGCTTCGGGACATCCTTTCCTGCAGCGTATGAGGTAGACAACGTTGGCCGAGTCGCACGAGTATGTACCGCGTACCTGGTGGGTGGTGTTCTCACGTGTAATAGTGGTATCCATGTCGATGATCTGGCACGTCTTGCAGAGATTGCCATGACAGGGTTGTGTGGTGTCGAGGTCACTGTTCTGAAGACTGGGTAGTTTGCTGCAAACAATGGTTCGTTTGAGGTTGCGCGGTTGTTTGAAGGCAAGTAGTGGGGGTGTGGGGATGACCTTGGCAAGATGTTCATCGTCATCAATGACGTGTTGAAGGCTGTGAAGAAGATGACGTAGTTTCTCCGCTCCGGGGAAGTACTGGACGACGAAGGGTATTCTGTCGGATGTGTCCCATGTTTGTCTTCTGAGGAGGTCGGTCCGGTTTTTCGCTGTGGCGCGTTGGAACTGTCGATCGATGAGTCGAGTGCCATATCCCGTTCGTACGAGGGCATCTTTCAACGTCTGTAGATGTCTGTTACGCTCCTCCTCGTCTGAGCAGTGACTCTCCAAAATCAGTTGCATTCTTGGACACACTTGTCTCCATCAAGGACGGTCACCTCAGCACTTCGCTTTACCGCAAACCCACGGATAACCTCACGATGCTCCACTTCTCCATCTTCCACCCTAAACACATTAAAGAAGCCATCCCCTATGGACAAGCGCTCCGTATACACAGGATCTGCTCAGACGAGGAGGAGCGTAACAGACATCTACAGACGTTGAAAGATGCCCTCGTACGAACGGGATATGGCACTCGACTCATCGATCGACAGTTCCAACGCGGGTCACCGCGCGGCGCAGGCCTGTAGCATGGCCGAGTCTGGAGGGGATCGAGAGGGGTTCGCAAGGTCCGCGGAGTACATGCGGAGACTATGGTGGGCCGCTTCCAAAGAGGCGAGCGTTATCGTGCCTTGGAGATCCTTTGCTCCGTCTTCTAGGAGCTGCTGCCTGATGCCTCACAAACCTTATCGAGTTCTTTGAGGTGACAGATCAGGTAGATGAGGGTAGAGCAGTTGATGTGGTGTATATGGATTTCAGCAAAGCGTTTGATAAGGTTCCCCACGGTAGGCTATTGCAGAAAATACGGAGGCTGGGGATTGAGGGTGATTTAGAGATGTGGATCAGAAATTGGCTAGCTGAAAGAAGACAGAGGGTGGTGGTTGATGGGAGATTTTCACAATGGAGTTCAGTTACAAGTGGAGTACCACAAGGATCTGTTCTGGGGCCGTTGCTGTTTGTCATTTTTATCAATGACCTAGAGGAGGGCGCAGAAGGGTGGGTGAGTAAATTTGCAGACGACACTAAAGTCGGTGGTGTTGTCGACAGTGCGGAAGGATGTAGCAGGTTAGAGGGACATAGATAAGCTGCAGAGCTGGGCTGAGAGGTGGCAAATGGAGTTTAATGTAGAGAAGTGTGAGGTGATTCACTTTGGAAGGAATAACAGGAATGCGGAATATTTGGCTAATGGTAAAGTTCTTGGAAGTGTGGATGAGCAGAGGGATCTAGGTGTCCATGTACATAGATCCCTGAAAGTTGCCACCCAGGTTAATAGGGTTGTGAAGAAGGCCTATGGAGTGTTGGCCTTTATTGGTAGAGGGATTGAGTTCCAGAGTCATGAGGTCATGTTGCAGCTGTACAAAACTTGGTACGGCCACATTTGGAGTATTGCGTACAGTTCTGGTCACCGCATTATAGGAAGGACGTGGAAGCTTTGGAGCGGGTGCAGAGGAGATTTACCAGGATGTTGCCTGGTATGGAGGGAAAATCTTATGAGGAAAGGCTGATGGACTTGAGGTTGTTTTCGTTAGAGAGGTTAAGAGGAGACTTAATAGAGGCATACAAAATGATCAGGGGGTTAGATAGGGTGGACAGTGAGAGCCTTCTCCCGCGGATGGAAATGGCTGGCACGAGGGGACATAGCCTTAAACTGAGGGGTAATAGATATAGGACAGAGGTCAGAGGTAGGTTCTTTACGCAGAGTGGTGAGGCCGTGGAATGCCCTACCTGCAACAGTAGTGAACTCGCCAACATTGAGGGCATTTAAAAGTTTATTTGATAAGCATATGGATGATAATGGCATAGTGTAGGTTAGATGGCTTTTGTTTTTTGACTTCCCATGTCGGTGCAACATCGTGGGCCGAAGGGCCTGTACTGCTCTGTATCGTTCTATGTTCTATGATCCTTGATTTAGATTAGGTCCTGGGGCCATCGGACAATACATTTGATTATCCCCACCTCAGACTGGACCTGTCCCCCGACCAAATTGTCCCCACTCCCCACTGTGACTATGAATGTTCCCTCAGCCAGCTAGTACATTGCTTCTTTTACCACAGGAATTCATAAGTGGACAGCCCTTTATGCCCCTCGTTTTATCTATTTGGAGTTCATACAGCAATCCCCCCTCCCTCCTTCCCAGCCATATCAAAGGCGCTAGGTCCACTTCCATTCCTGGCCAAGCCCTCCACCCCTCATTCCTGATTTGCCCTCACCTTACAACCCTCCGTGCAAGTTGCCATTCTCCTACTCCTCGGACACAACTGTGCAAAACCAGCTGACCTATGCCGCCTTTAAATTGTGAACCAGGTAACAAAAGGTTTTGTGCACTGTTGCCTTCATCTTGAAGGTAGGACTTAATTTCAAAAAGTTTTAATGAGTCCTTGTAACATTTATCCCTTCGCTGTGTCTGCTGCTTCAAGACAAAAGTTTCTATCAAGCCCTCCATCTTTATCTTTAGAGTAAAATCCCAAAGTAGATTATATATGACGAGCAGAGACAAGCCGTTAGTCCAATTGCTTTATGCAGATTAAAGTCACCCATAATCACAGATGTTGCTTTATCTCATGCATCTCTGATTTCCTGTCTAATGCTATTTCCAATACCACTGCAGTTTGGTGGTCTGTATACCACTCAAATGTTTTTTTCCTCTTGATGTTTCTTAACTTCACATCATCACTACTACTATCTTTCCTCAATATTGTATCAATATCTTCTTTAATTCGCAGTGCATCACCAGAACCTTTTCCTTTCTGCCTATCCTTCCTAAAAACTGAATAACCCTCTATGTTTAGTTCCCATCATTGGTCACCTGGAAGCCAAGTCTCCTTAATCCTAACTATATCATATCCCTTTACATCCATCTCCGCAACTAATTCATCCATTTTATTTTGAATGCTCCGCGCATTCAGCTACAGATCCTTAAGGCTAGTCCTTTTTACATTCCTTATCCCAAAGAACAGTACAGCACATGAACAGCCCCTTCGGCCCTCCAAGCCTGCATCGACTATGCTGCCCATCTAACCCAAAACCTTCTACACTTCTGGGGTCCTCTATTCATTTATTTGTCAAGATGCCCCTTAAACATCACTATCGTACCCGCTTCCACCACCGCATCCGGCAGCGAGCTCCAGGCACCCACGGCCCTCGTATAAAAAACTTCCCTCACATCTTCTCTAAACTTTGTGCCTCGCACCTAAAACCTATGATTGACTCTTCCACTGTGTGGGGGGGGACTTCGGACTATCCACTCTGTCCATGCCCTTTATTTTATTGACTTCTCTCAGGTCATCCCTAAACCTGTCATTCCAGTGAGAACAGTTTATCCAACTTCTCCTCATAGCCAATGCCCTTCATACCAGGCAATAGCTTGGTAAATTTCTTCTGTACCCTCTCCAAAGCCTCCATATCCTTAAGGTAGTGTGGCAACCAGAATTGAACATTATGTTCCAAGTGTGGCCTAACTAAGGTTCTATACAGCTGCAGCATGACTTGCCAATTTGTATACTCAATTCCCTGGCCCATGAAGGCAAGCATGCCATGTGCCTCGACTACCTTCTCCACCTGCATTGCCACGTTCAGCGACCTGTGGACCTACACACCCAGATCCTTCAACTGGTCAATACTCTGCCATTTACTGTGTATTTCCCACTTGTATTCGACCTTGCAAAACGCATTACCTCATATTCGTCTGGATTAAACTGAAATCTGTCATCTCTTCACCCAAGTCTCCATTGATCTATATCCTGCTGACAATCCTCATTACTATCCGCAATCCCACCAACCGGTCAGCAACTTGCTAATCAGACCAGTTACATTGTCATCCAAATCATTTATATATACCGTCCCTATTTTTTGATACAGGCCATTAATTTCTCTGCTTTTCACATTGCTTATTCTCCTGTCTTTTTCTGGATTCCCCGTTTGAATCCTTACATAGGTTCCCATCTCTCTGCCATAACCACAGCCACAGAAATGCCTATTTATTCACCTTACAATCGAATCCCCAATAACTATTGCACTCCCACACTTTTTACTCCTTCCCTCTGCAACAGAACCAACCGTGGTGCAACAAATTTGGCTTTTGCTGCTTTCCCCTGACAGGTCATTCCCATCAAAGGTATCCAAAACAGTGCATCTGTTTTGCAGTTACAACCT
The DNA here is from genome assembly GCF_047496885.1 of Scyliorhinus torazame. Classification (NCBI taxonomy): domain Eukaryota; kingdom Metazoa; phylum Chordata; class Chondrichthyes; order Carcharhiniformes; family Scyliorhinidae; genus Scyliorhinus; species Scyliorhinus torazame. The sequence goes on from NC_092707.1 coordinate 215,171,786, forward strand.
CCTAACCCAAATTAACTACTTAGAGTTGGGATGCTTTAAGAGTTGCTGATCGATACTCATTTCACGAAATATTTTCCCTTGTTCCTCAATGCAGACAGCAGGTTGAACCGACATTGATTTAATTGGATGAATGTTTTACATGCTACTTACTGCTCAATCATCAGCCTTTCAGCTTGCCACTGTTGAGTTTCCAGATACATGATCGTTTCGTTCAGTAGTTTGGAGCAGAGGGTATTAGGCAATAATGCTAATCGAAATTGTGTGTAAATTCCTACCAATAGATTGAAGCAGTGGTAGAGTTTCTAAACAGAAGTTGACATTCTGTTTTGGCTGTTCCAGCATTGTTCTATCTCAAAAGATATGACAATAGCAAGCATTCCCACTGGACACTAGAACAGGATGAAATGTGCTTAATGTTTAAAAACATGCTGTATAATTAAGCTCGCATGTAAACACTATTAAATATTTCAATTTCCCTCAACAGTGGCGGTCATAATTCTGGGCTGAATCTGAATTTAGCAAGCACCGTGCAGGCCTCATAGTTGCTAGATTACATCAAAACCCCAAAAGCTCACTTAGGAGTCTTGCAGAGTTAGCTGTGTGTGTCATCTCAGTCCCACGATTAACTAATTTTACACTGTAAAACCCTAATGAGATTGAATAGATGTTGGAAGAGGCAATCCTGCACCATAGACTTGAAATGATGTTCCAGATCATTAATCACACTCTGAAGAATTATATGGACTCAAAATATTAACTCTGCACCCCTCTCCACAGGTGCTGCCAGACCTGTTGAGATTTTGCAGCATTTTCTAGTTTATTTCAGTAATCCGGATCTTGGAATTACTAGTTCAGTAACAACATAGGGGAATGATTAAGAAGCTTTCAAAACAACGCATTTGGTTTAAAAAAAGCCGAATCAAGAAAGCCAATGAGTAAGACACTGAACAAAGTAAAAACAGCTTTATTTAAAACCCAGTTATCTTCCAAATGTTTCAAAAGCACAAGCTGTAAGAATTTTCCACCGACAAAAATCAAAAGCTTTTACAGATGTGAAATCAGTAGTCAGCCATGTCATTTTTTTAAAGTAGAAGTTTTAGCTGAATTAATTCTCATTCAGGTAAAATTTACCAGACAATGTATTACACATTACATTATATCACATAAAAACAAAACACTCTGAACTTGGAGAATGTGCCAGTATGGAGGCTGAAACAATTCTCCTTTTGCATTCTGGGGATCTGTGTACACCACACAAGTTCAGAATGCAGCATTGCTATCAGCATAGTAACACTTCTGGCTGCATAGGGCACACCCAGGTTTTCCAGAGAACCTGTGGCTTTCAAGTATAATCTTCACAAAGATTCAAAACAATTCAATTGAGATATTTGATTTGGTTAATGCAAAATATGCATTGTTTATTATCTCATTTGGACATTACAGATTTGTTACTGAGAAATTAATTTACAGCCATGGTGACTAGAAAAGGTGTTACAGGATGTGGGACTCTTGTGTGGTCATAGAATTGTTACAGCACAGGAGGTGGCCATTCAGCTTATTGTGCCCACCATGGCTCTGCCAAGGAATAATTCAAGGACTGCCACTCCACCCTCTGCTCCCTCCCCACATTCCTCCCTTTCAGATAGTTAAAAATGTAGAAAAGTTTATAGCACAGGTCGGGTCTGCACTGGCCAAAAAAGGAGCCACCCAGCCTATCCCATTTTCCAGCATTTGGTCCAGAGCCCTGGAGGTTACAGGACTTCAGGTGCATTTGCAGGCATCCTTTGAATGCGTGGAAGGTTTCTACCTCTGCTACCCTTTCAGGCAGTGAATTCTCCCCCCCCCCCCCCCCCCCCCCCCCCCCCCCACACATCACCTTCGGGGTGACAAAAGGTTTCCTCATCACCCCTCTAATCTTTCTACCAATCAATTTAAATCTATGGCCCTTAGTCACTCACCTAAGGGAAATAGGTCCTTTCCATCTAATCTACCCAGGCCTCTCAACTTTGTATATCTCAATCAAATTTCCCCTCAGTCTCCTCTGTTCCAAGGGAACAACCTCAACCTGTCCAATCTTTCCTCACAGCTGCAATTTTCCAGTCCGAGCAACATCTTGTAAATCTCCTATGTACCCTCTCTAATGCAATGATACCCTTTCTGTAGTGAAGTGAAGTACAAAATTGTGATCCTAATTACTGTTTAAATGATTAAGGGCAACAAGTCTCCCAATATCGATCCCCTGTGCCTTGTAGTTGGCTGGCCTCCTCCCTGCTGCAAACATGATGTTTAGTCCTGTTTTAGTCAATTTTCTATGCAACATAGTTAAACTCCAATTGCTATACATGAAATTTGAATCTCCCATTGCTGCGACTGCAGTGCCAGAAATGAAATGAAAATCGCTCGTCACAAGTAGGCTTCAAATGAAGTTACTGTGAAAAGCCCCTAGTCGCCACATTCCGGCGCCTGTTCGGGGAGGCTGGTACGGGAATTGAAAGGTGCTGCTGGCCTGCCTTTTAAAAGCCAGCGACTTAGCCCAGTGAGCTAAACCAGCCCCTAATGAAATGAAATGAAAATTGCTAGTCACAAGTAGGCTTCAAATGAAGTTACTGTGAAAAGCCCCTCGTCGCCACATTCCGGCACCTGTTCGGGGAGGCTGGTACAGGAATTGAACCGCACTGCTGGCCTGCCTTGGTCTGCTTTCAAAGCCAGCGACTTAGCCCTGTGCTAAACAGCCCCATAGCAAACCAAAGCACATTATCTCACACTTGCGCAGTGAATTCTACAGCATTATGCTCTTTGGAACTTTTCTTTGATTTACTAAAGTGCCTACTTTGGCATCACCTGCAATTCACTCCTAGGCATATTTAAAAATAATTCATAGACCATGAACAGGAGTATCCCCAAAACAGAAACCTGTGGTGATCACTACCCATAAACTCCTATTTCCTGCCCCTTTTAACCAGTATCTAATCACTAGCAATCCTCCTCCCAATTCCACACATCAGTAATCTCCCATGTGGTACTTTGTCATACATGCAGAAACTCCCAGTGCTGAAGAATAACAACCACTCAAATCCCCAGGCAAGACTGTGCAGGCTGCTTAGAGGGACTTCTAAAATGACATGATTTACTGGACAGGTTTTGTGATCGTTTTCAGAACTGCATAACTTTCGTTACACTGTTCTTAATGAAGTAGGATAGCAGTCAAGGGGAGAAGGAAATCCAGGTGATTTCACTGCATCTTTGTGGCTATATTTTATTTGATAGATTGCTACTTCCTCAGGAACAATTCAAATAATCAATATTGTTTAGCCAAAAGTAAAAGACTGAGAATGCTGGAAATCTGAAATCATAAAATTCTGGAAAATCTCAGCAGCATCGGTGGAGAGAAAGAGAGTTTCAAGTCCATGTCTTTCCAGCATTTTCTGTTTTTAACAGCTGACCAATCAGAAGGTAGTGTGCTTGATAAACAAGAGTACATGCCGTACAAGGAACATCCATGATCATAATATTGACACAATAGAATTTTAACATGGAGCATGTTACACAATAGAATTTTAAGAGCATGCTAACACCATCCATCACCTTAGTGGTATTTCCAAAGATTTCAGATGGGTAAACACAAAAAACAGCTTCCTGAATCCAGAGCCTTCCTTCACACGTAACGTTCCAGCAAATGTTTACCCACCGGGTTCATCAAAACAGGTACGGAGGTTCCCCCAAAGATAATGGGCACTTGATTTGTCATTTTCCATCTCCAAACATTTATTCAAACAAGGAAGGTTTGATGTGGAACCTGTGACCATTAATTTAATTAGCTGTGTCTTGATTCAAGACCTCCCACAATTTCACTATTAGCATGCCTTTCATAGGTGTACTGCTCAGCTTGGAACCTTTTTGAGAAATGACAGAGTTCAAGTTTACTGAAGCCATTTTAAGTCCCGAAATGATATCGTAATCAGAAGGGATTGTTACTGCAAGACTAGGTAAACTGCTGACACCAACCAGTACATGATGCTGCCAAATATACTTGGAGAATATTTGAAGTCTATCTGCATTATGGCTTTTGGATTCATTCAGACAGATGGATCCCAGACTCCCAGTCCAAAAGATCTAGTTGGAAAGGACAATATCATTAAAAGGTTTATGGGACCTTGTTACAAACATACTACTGAGATCCAACAGATTTCAAATGGATGGCCTGTAACCTTCATTTTCAGAACACAATATTGTGATTAAACTTAATAGCCCCACAATTAATGTTCCTTTAAGATTCAGTTGCTTTTTTGCAGTCTCACATCAAGTATTTATCAGGGAAATGTGTGTCATCTCTTAGGCAGCTCCAGCTGCAGTTCAGCAGTAACAATGCTCACAACACATCCTAGTTGACACTTAAGAGTAACTGGTAACTGTAACATTTTGTTGCAAGGATCTTAATAGAAGTCCCACAGTGCAGGAGGCCATTCAGCCCATTGAGCCTGCACTGACCCTCCAAAACAGCACCCAAGGCCCATACTCCTTCCCCATCCCCACCTAACCTTTTGGATACTCAAGGGAAATTTAGCATGGTCAGTCCACCTGCCCTGCACATCGTTGGACTGAGGAAACCATAGTACCCAGAAGAAATCCATGCAGACACGGAGAATGTTTTAATTCCTTCGTACTCACTCTCTGGCTGTTCAGTAAAGTCAATGCCTGGCAAGGATGAAAACCAAGATCCAATTAAAAAGTTGTACAGGCCAAGATCTGGTTGGGGAGGGGGGGGGGTGTTAATAGGGAATGTAATTGGAAAAGGATGGCAGACAGGAGTAGATACAAACGTTTTATACCTGGACAGAAACTGTGGGTTACAGTATGCAACTGCACATTAGAACGTTAGTTTAGCTTTAACTTCAGGGTTGGATTTCTAGTGCAGGCCATCTACAAAACTGTCATCTTTCAGTTTTAATTTAACCTAATTTTAAATCATCAGCTTTCAGAGCAATCACAAATACACATCACTTAATTACCACACAATTAAATTAGGACATTTAAAGCATGACAGTGCTCCAGTTCTTCAATTGTAATCTACCACTGCACCTTTGTATTGGTACCAGTACCAACATGTAGACAACATAACCAGAACAGTTCCCACTGCTTGGGACAGTGTCAGGTGCACATGGTGTAAGGAGGGCAGCACGTGCCACAAGGCACCAGTGAGGCACAGAGAAAGAAACACACACAGGGACAATAACAGAGGGGGACGGTTGCCTGAGGACCACAAATATTGATCCCTAAAGAGGTGACTTGATACACCCATTGCATACTCCAATAAAAAAGGCAAATTGAACCATTTTCTTCAAAGGATGTACGAATGGCCAGTTGCATCTTCCATGACTGATCTCAGTTAACAATCAGCATTTTCCCTTCTTTTAAGATTGTAGGGTGTGCAGATAAAGGGTAGAATACAAACTCCGGAAAAATTCTCAAGTGTGTAGAAAACTCTGGCATGGCTCGATTGCTACTATGGTACAAAATTCTGGTACTGTTCCAGTATAGCTACAACAATATCGACCTGACAATGTGTAAAATGGTCCAGCTCTCCCGTGTCCACAAAAAGGTCAAATCCAGTCCAACCAATTACACCCATTAGTTTACATCACATTGCTGATAATCATGACATGGGAAGGAAGATGATTGTTAATTTGTAATGTCACTGGACTAGTGAACCAGGGTAATACCCTGGGACACTGGTTCAAACGCCACTAGAGTAGCTGGTGGAATTTAAATTCAATTAATTTTAAAAATCGAGAATGAAAGCTAGATCATATGTTCTGGTTCTGTCCAAAGCTGGAGGATTACTGGAATGAGGTTTTTAGGTTAATCTCTAAAGTGGTGCATGTGAAACTGGACCCGGGCCCTCAAGAGGCCATATTCGGGGTGTCGGACCAGCCGGGGTTGGAAACGGGTGCGGAGGCAGATGTTGTAGCCTTTGCCTCGTTGATCACCCGAAGGCGGATCCTGTTGGGATGGAGATCAACCTCTCCACCCTGTGCCCTGGCCTAGCGGGGGGACCTGCTGGAATTCTTGACTCTTGATAAGGTCAAATTTGAACGGAGGGGAAGGATGGAGAGGTTCTACAATTCATGAGCGTTATTCATTATGCACTTTCGAGAATTGGATTACATCGACATTTGGGGGGGGGGGGGGGGGGGAAGAGAGAGAGAGAGAGAGAGAGAGAGACACGACGACGACTGTATGTGTTATTGGTGACTATGGGTGATTCTGGATTACTTTTTGTTATTTATGTATGTTAACATGCGGGCTGCTGTTTGGGGATTTGATGGAAGGATGGGGTTGTTATTATTGATATGGGGATTGAGATACTGATTATTGTTTATTGTTGGTGGGTGTAAATTTGGGAGATGTGAAAAATGATAATAAAAATATTTTTTTTTAAACTGACCTCAAAGGGTAATTTGTGATGGGCAGCAAAAACTACGCTACTCAGTCTGCTACGGCAGAGGGTAAAGTGAAAACCAATGTTATAATGGAAAAGCAGAACACTGCGAATGCTGGAAAACTAAAAAACTGAAATTGCTGGAAATACTCAGCAAGCCAGACATCATCTTTGAGAGAAATTGAGTTAATGTTTTAGGACAATGACTTTTCACCAGAACAAGGAAAAGTTGGAGATGTATTAAATGGTGGGACAAGAATGTGATCGGAAGGTCTGTAGGTTGAATGACTGCAGAGCTCATTTTAGAGTCAAAAGGGAATTGGGATGGGGCATGAAACAAAAAAACGTGCCGAGACAGTTGCGCACTGTCTGAAAGGCAAACATAAGCGTACAATTTTAAACATACAGAAAAAAAGAAAACAAAGTAGGGGGACAGAATTTCCAGTCTGAAATTGTTGAACAGAGGGTCTGGAAGTGCCTCATCATCGAAAGTGACACTTTGAGCTTCACTGCAACAGTACAGCAAGCCAAGGATGGAGATGTCAACACGAGAGCAAAGTGGAAAATTAAAATGAGGGGCCACTAGCACTGCTGCCAAATGACGACAAGGACCTGGGTCTGATTCCGTTCCCGGGTCATGGTCTGTGAAGATTTTGCACATTCTCCCCGTGGATCTCATGCCCACAACCCAAAAGATGTGCTGGGTAGTGGATTGACCATGCTAAATCACCCCTAAAAATAAAAAACAGGCCACTGGAAACTCAGGATCATGCTTGCTGGCAGGACAGAGGCATGTTATAAGGACCCAATCTGCATTTGGTCATCCCAATGCAGAGGAGGGTACATTGTGAGCACTGAATGTAGTACAGCAAATTGAAAGGACATTAAATTGTTGCTTCATCTGGAAAGGTTGGGGTCTTGCATGCGGAGGTAAAATGAAAAGCGTTAGATTTGCGTTTCATAGAAATGTGCCATGGGAAGGGCACAAAGTGTTGGGGATGATCGAGGGACAAAATTATGCCCTGAAGTCAGGATCCACATCACAAAGAGGAGTATTGGAAATCTACTACGGTGAAGAAAAGGACCGGGAGATCAGGGTTAAAGGTGTATACTTATTTGGAACCACAGAAATGAGAATTTATAAGGGGGCACTGACATGCATCCAGCAACAGCAATAACTATTAGATACTGTTCCGGAGAAGCAAATCGGGTTGGCAAATTCATAAGTTACACAAATATTCTTCAATCCTATCCACCACCAAATAAGAAAGCACTGTGGAAGATGTTTCACACCAACCAGATGGCATCCATTCCTTTAGTTTTAGGAAATGGCATCAGCAACTCAAATATTCTGCATAAAAATGCAGAGCTACAAAGTCATATCTTTTAGAATTTTGCCACTGCATTTGAATTGTACACCATCCCGATTTGACTGGGAAGAACCATCTGACCTCGGATCTCAAATTCCTGGTCAGCTTTGCATAAGAGATACCATCATAGCCAGACATCGGAAGGTAGCAGTGGAAAAGTTAGCAAAGTTAAAAAAAATAATCCGTTATGTTTATTTTGTTGGAAACAGCAATCCAAAACATTTTCTGCAGTCATTAACAATCTCCAAGGATAGAACATAGAATCATAGAAGTTTACAGCATGGAAACAGGCCCTTCGGCCCAACCAGTCCATGCCGCCCAGTTTTTACCATTAAGCTAGTCCCAGTTGCCCGCACTTGGCCCATAACCCTCTATACCCATCTTACCCATGTAACTATCTAAATGCTTTTTAAAAGACACAATTGTACCCGCCTCAACTACTACCTCTGGCAGCCCATTCCAGACACTCACTACCCTCTGAGTGAAGAAATTGCCCCTCTGGGCCCTTCTGAAACTCTCCCCTCTCACCTTAAACCTATGCCCTCTAGTTTTAGACTCCCCTACCTTTGGGAAAAGATGTTGACTATCTACCTTATCTATGCCCCTCATTATTTTATAGACCTCTATAAGATCACCCCTAAGTCTCCTACGCTCCAGGGAAAAAAGTCCCAGTCTATCCAGCCTCTCCTTATAACTCAAACCATCAAGTCCCGGTAACATCCTAGTAAATCTTTTCTGCACTCTTTCCAGTTTAATAATATCCTTTCTATAATAGGGTGACCAGAACTGCACACAGTATTCCAAGTGTTGCCGTACCAATGTCTTGTACAACTTCAACAAGACGTCCCAACTCCTGTATTCAATGTTCTGACCAATGAAACCAAGCATGCCGAATGCCTTCTTCACCACCCTGTCCACCTGCGGCTCCACCTTCAAGGAGCTATGAACCTGTACTCCTCGATCTTTTTGTTCTATAACTCTCCCCAACGCCATACCATTAACTGAGTAGGTCCTGGCCTGATTCGATCTGCCAAAATGCATCACCTCACATTTATCTAAATTAAACTCCATCTGCCATTCGTCGGCCCACTGGCCTAATTGATCAAGATCCCGTTGCAATCCTAGATAACCTTCTTCTCTATCCACTGTGCCACCAATCTTGGCGTCATCTGCAAACTTACTAACCATGCCTCCTAAATTCTCATCCAAGTCATTAATATAAATCACAAATAACAGTGGACCCAGCACCGATCCCTGAGGCACACCACTGGTCACAGGCCTCCAGTTTGAAAAACAACCCTCTACAACCACCCTCTGTCTTCTGTCGTCCAGCCAATTTTGAATCCAATTGGCAACCTCACCCTGGATCCCGTGAGCTTTAACCTTCTGCAACAACCTACCATGCGGTACCTTGTCAAAGGCTTTGCTAAAGTCCATGTAGACATCGTCTACTGCACTGCCCTCATCTACCTTCTTGGTCACCCCCTCAAAAAACTCAATCAAATTTGTGAGACATGATTTTCCACGCACAAAGCCATGCTGACTGCCCCGTATCAGTCCTTGCCTCTCGAAATGCTTGTAGATCCTGTCTCTCAGAATAGAACATAGAACGATACAGCGCAGTACAGGCCCTTCGGCCCACGATGTTGCACCGAAACAAAAGCCATCTAACCTACACTATGCCATTATCATCCATATGTTTATCCAATAAACTTTTAAGTGCCCTCAATGTTGGCGAGTTCACTACTGTAGCAGGTAGGGCATTCCACGGCCTCACTACTCTTTGCGTAAAGAACCTACCTCTGACCTCTGTCCTATATTTATTACCCCTCAGTTTAAAGCTGTCTCCTCGTGCCAGCCATTTCCATCCGCGGGAGAAGGCTCTCACTGTCCACCCTATCTAACCCCCTGATCATTTTGTATGCCTCTATTAAGTCTCCTCTTAACCTTCTTCTCTCCAACGAAAACAACCTCAAGTCCATCAGCCTTTCCTCATAAGATTTTCCCTCCATACCAGGCAACATCCTGGTAAATCTCCTCTGCACCCGCTCCAAAGCCTCCACATCCTTCCTATAATGCGGTGCCCAGAACTGTACGCAATACTCCAAATGCGGCCGTACCAGAGTTCTGTACAGCTGCAACATGACCTCCTGACTCCGGAACTCAATCCCTCTACCAATAAAGGCCAACACCCATAGGACTTCTTCACAACCCTATCAACCTGGGTGGCAACTTTCAGGGATCTATGTACATGGACACCTAGATCCCTCTGCTCATCCACACTTCCAAGAACTTTACCATTAGCCAAATATTCCGCATTCCTGTTATTCCTTCCAAAGTGAATCACCTCACACTTCTCTACATTAAACTCCATTTGCCACCTCTCAGCCCAGCTCTGCAGCTTATCTATATCCCTCTGTAACCTGCTATATCCTTCCACACTATCGACAACACCACCGACTTTAGTATCGTCTGCAAATTTACTCACCCACCCTTCTGCGCCTTCCTCTAGGTCATTGATAAAAATGACAAACAGCAACGGCCCCAGAACAGATCAATGTGGTACTCCACTTGTAACTGAACTCCATTCTGAACATTTCCCATCAACCACCACCCTCTGTCTTCTTTCAGCTAGCCAATTTCTGATCCACAAATCTAAATCACCCTCAATCCCCAGCCTCCGTATTTTCTGCAATAGCCTACCGTGGGGAACCTTATCAAACGCTTTGCTGAAATCCATCAACTGCTCCACCCTCGTCTCCCTGTTCAGTCACCTTCTCAAAGAACTTGATAAGGTTTGTGAGGCATGACCTACCCTTCACAAAGCCATGCTGACTATCCCTGATCATATTATTCCTATCTAGATGATTATATCTAGATCTCAGTGTTAAACTGAATTTTATTGTACACTGGACAATACCTCTAAACATAATAAATACAGCTTCACAAAGAGCCCAACATGATCCATACCCAACAGCCTTTTCAGCTATTCTGCTTTTTATACTGACTTAACAAAATGCCTGAACTCTTACCTCCCAGTTGCAGAAGATAGATTAATTGTTCTAACCAAACGTGGCAACATTTCACTCAGGAGCAGTCTGCAATCTTTTCAGCATCATATAATTGCTTCACAGAATCTTTAATCTAACAAGAACATGATAGAATTTAACGCATGCACTTTATTATAAAGGCAGTTCTTCTTTCCTCACTGTCCGAGGGTGGAATGGTTCCATCAGAACATAGGACAAATAACAGAACAAAAATACATGTCACCAGATATTAGACCAATTGTTAAACTTCCTGTCCTTTAAGCAGTCCTCTGTTTATTAGAATACCAGTTTCTGCACACGCTGACATAATTGTAATCTCCGGGAAACTTCATGACTGCTGCTTCAGTAGCACCTTGCTCCTACTACTTTACAGATCATGCTGCAATATCAAACACAATAATCTAATTTAGATTTGGAGATATTTATTTATCTTTCCTTATTGACACTAGTCTTTACCACATCAACTGTAAAAACAGGCTGCCCTTAACACTGACAAGACTGAGTATTGTCCATCTCAGACTCAGAAGTAAATCATAAAGTGTGGAACTGGAGTCACACTTGGGTCTGGCAGTGAATCAATTGGGTTTTATAACAATCAAGAATATTCCATGATCATTTTCTGGAGCCAATCCATAAATTGATTTCATGATTTCCCACTGTAGGATCTGAACTTAAAACACGAAGTTGTGAGTTCAGTAACATAACTATTAACCGGATTACGGCACAGTAGCTTAACTCAGATGATCAGATGGTCCTCTCTGTTCGTAATAAATTTCCACTTCGTTGTACCATACAAGTTGCTGATGATTGAGAATTCAAATCTTTTCAGGAAAACATTAGTCGACTGTACCTATCCTTGCACACCATGTCTACTGGTGCTGTTGTTTACAGAAACACAACAAGCAGTTCTGTTTCTTGCCTCCATTTCGAATTGCAATGTCTGAAGCTTCAAAGTAAACATTTATTTCATTATGTTTTGAGCTCTTCAGTTATTGTATTTGTGTTATGGTAAAGGTTCTAATTAATAAACTTTAATTGCAGAAATAACAGTAGACACAAAGCAGGAATAATGAAGGACAGAGCAGTGTAAAACAGTCTGTATGTGAGATTACTCAGGTTGGACAGCGACATCTCATTTGAACAGGGGTCCTAGACAGAGACAGTCTGCATTTTAAATCCTTAAATTATAATTTTTTTTTGCAGGTAGTTTCCTAATCCAATATTTTTGATGTTAGACAGATCATAGTGTCAGTACAAAACTCACTTTGATCAATCGGAGGTGGCAAAACTCAATGAACTCCTTGATCCAAAGTGACTAACCAGCAAATCTTTATTGGTCGCCATCTGCAAAAACATCAGATTTCACCTTAAAATCTTGGGAGACACGACATCACTCCCCCAATGCAGTTGTGAACAGCTAACCCTCATTTAATTCCCTCTCCCTAATGCAGACGCTTCTTCAAGGAGAAATGCCCCATTCTTGAGACCAGTCTTGATCAAATCAAGTGGTTTTCTTCATCCAGATTCTTTTAAAAAAATATATAAATCTAGAGTACCCAATTCTTTTTTTTATTTCCAATGGGCAATTTAGAGTGGCCACTCCACCTATCCTGCACATCTTTGGGCAGTGGGGGTGAAACTCACGCAAACACAGGGAGAATGCGCAAACTCCACACAGTGACGTGGGGACGGGATTGAACCTGGGATCACAGCGCTGAAGCTGCAGTGCTAACCACTGCGCCATCGTGCCGCCCTTCATCCAGATTCAATGTTGAACAAGGTACTATGCAACAACCATATTGGAAACCTGGAAACATTTACAATAGCAGCGTGCAAACGTACATACATACCCAGCCAGACTTCCCAGCTCTCCGAGGATGCAGATTTCAGCATGGGTTACTATCCTGTGCCTGCAAAAGGGAAAAAACTGGTAAGAGTTCAACCATTTAGACGCACATAAGGTGGTAAAAGCGGTTCGAGTTATTCCATGCAAATTAGATTTATATTACACACAAGGGCAGCATGCAACTCAAGCTTTTATATAAATTGAAACAAACTTCTGAATTAAAGTTTGAAAAATAGATACAGTAAAAATAAATTAATCTTAAATAGGCAAAATCTAAAATACATTTTTATTAGTGCTTGAGGACGAAACCAATTTTCTTTTAAAGCTTTACCTGGACTGATCTATTTTTGTGTGCTTTGTTTCAAGTTTAAATTTAAAGCATTCAGCGTTTAGCAAGAGTTGCATTACATTCATATTATGATGGGCAAATTTAGACTCTTTAATCAAGACAGGGTTAAAACAGAACAAGTTTATCACTAGTTAACACTAATTAGAAATTTATTTTCCTGTTTTCCTATTTTAATGTTTGGAAGTTTACAGTTTTACCATTTATAACTATAATAGTTACCAAGAAAGGCTGTATATACACATCAGTGCCTTAAAATTACAGATTTAGCATTACTGTTACCTTGTGCATTTTGCGAGGTGGTTAAGGTTTAGTCATCCGTCCTGCGATATATTCCTTTAAAAAAATCAGCCATCATCTTTCATTTCATCATAAAGACATTGAGCCCTGTAAACTGACTGGGATTGCCGAGACTTAGTCACATTAACACTGAAAATTGCAAATACATTTTAAAATTCAGTATAGAAAGACATTAACTTGTATTCGTTAACCTCGTGGGTTTTTTTGGTTTTTGTTGTTAACTGTTACACTGCAGTGCTCAGGACTCCGCTGGTTGGGCCCCGTGTGAGGTAGTGTCAAGACGTATGATTTAATGGTGTTAGTCACAATATAGAATCTACAAGGAATATTTTGTCTTTAACAGTTTTATGGTGAAGCAGTGGTCTTACCTCTATCTTCTTTACGTTTTGTTCACAGATAACATGCTGGCATAAACAAGTCCGTTATATTTATTTTAGCAAGATGAAACCGTCTGTGTTTGTTTATTTCACCATTTCTGTACATATTAACCAAGATTTACCAAAATCCATGCAACAGGTTTAACAGATTTGCTTTTAACTTTCAACTCATCCCAAGGACTTTAACCAAAAGAGGTTTTTTTTTTTTTTTTTTTGGTAAAATGAAATAATTAGAACAGAGGTCTTTAAAGTTTATATAGTGAGAATGTTTATTGTACCGCAGAAAAAGAGTTTTATATTTCTAAGGAAAAAAGGGAATTCAGTTTAGTTCTATACAAAAGAATTGAACTTTATTGACAAACTGCTGCAAACGTGTTTGACAAATGTTTAGCTACCTATTTAGGTCAGCTCACACAAGGAGTGCAATGCATATTTATGTCCAGGCACAGATTTCAAGGACAACAGACAATTGTGGTTATAAATTTCCAACTACATACATGAACTCATTTTAGCTGCAGTGTCCCTTTCTTACATCAGCAGACAGACCCTCTCGAGAATTGCCAGAAACACAAAAGGCTAAAAGAAAACCATGAAGAGATGGGGAGGGAAGAATGAAATGAAGTAATAAACTTGACTTCAACAATAAATTTCTGACCCTGGCAGACTATAATTACACTGCTCAAAGTTCAAGTCTTAAAAGCAAGAGAATTTGTCAACAGCATTTGAATATCAGGATCCCAGCTATCCACATGTGAACCTCGCAAAGCTCTTGCTGCAAATGGCAGCTGAGACACTACTAAAGACATCCTCCCAGTTACTCCAGGTTAACTAATCCTCTCAAAGTGGTCAGACACCTCCCCCAATTATAAACAGGGAGAGTAAAGCCAAAGCTGCTAGAGCCCCATCATTGTCTCAACACAAGAATCCTGAGGCAAACGATTTGGTGCCTGTGGCTGTTATCACAAACCATCCACCCGCTGAGTCAATGCAATAGTGACAACGGTCTTACTCATTCATATTTCATTGTGCGCATTGCACAAGCTCAGTACATTCTGTGAGAACAGGTACACTGTTCTGGGGCCTGGTGACCTCAAGTGAAACCAACAGGAGAGAAAGTAAATCCATCCCCAGTCACTGATGCTCCAGCTTCTGCAAGAACATCAAGAGCAAAAGGGGCTTCATGACAGGGCTGAAAACAATGTGACTGAAGCTTCAGTCAGCAATCTGAATTTAATGAAAACAAGCATAAGGAAACAGGTGTATCCAGTGGCTAAGGGCAGCTAGCGAGTACCCGGCGATCAGTGCAATTGAACCTGCCCGTCGAGAATACTGCACATTTTGGAGAAGCCCAAAGCCACAGACAGCACATTTTCCGTTATTCACCAGCCCATTGGGAAAACACCATCAGTTGGTCTTTGTATTGAACAAACATACACCATTGCACCATTATGGTGACAAATCAGCTTTCACCATCAGAACTAACATCTTTGCTTGTAGGGGCTCTTCTTAAAAAAACATACCAACCTCAAAGGGGTCTTTCAAAAAAAAAAAAAAAAAAAAAATCAAATGTACACAACATTCTTTTATAAAATTATAAACATTTACTTCCCTGGTTTGGAAATGACAATGTCTGATTGGGTTAAAAACACAAGATTCATACTGCGCCCCTAAAACGAAAGACATGCAGATCGTAGCACATTGACCAGCAAAACATCTTGAATAAAAATCAAATTGGTATGGAAGCAGAGGGTGAATGGAATGTGAAGATTTGATTTGACAGATTTAAAATGCAGCTCATGTAATCCAATGGGATTCTGCAACTTTGAAGATCATTTAAACATTGTACGTAATTAACAGAAATAAGTCATGGTAAACAAGTCTAAAAATACCTACACAGCAGAATGAAATTCAAATGGCGAATAAAGGCCATCTTTACACGTACATGTAAATTGACAGATGCGTCAACAGTATAAAAACAAAAACAAAGCATTCTAATCATATGGGTTTAGCTAGAACTTGCTGCCCTCTAATTTATTGAAACATATCATGCCAGAGTTGCACTACCATGGGTATTAGTTATCTAAACATGTACATAAATCAGTCTGCCCAATAAATGTCCAAAGTAGAAAACAAATGGACTATTACTTGTGTCACAGTTGATAACAAGATGGTGACCACAGAAGATTGAAGCAATTTATAAGGAAGCACACATGGTCAGAGGCCAGACTTAGTATCTCCCATAGGGATGTTCTCTGTACATTCCCTTGAGTGGCCTTGCTGGTGCCTTCAGGCTTGCTCGTCCTGCATTCCAATCCTCCTGTCCTGTAACACAAAAGATAAACAAATTTGCATTACACACAGTACCTGAAGAGGAAGCTCTGGAAGCTACACTGCATACATCTCTACCAGTGCCTGATGTGAAGCACAATCAGTAATAAATGCAGACACAAGAATAAACCATACTATTGTTGGATACTAACAAAGTGAGTACAACACCTCAATAACAAAAACTTTCCTGGGCCCAAATCACCAACTCAGCAACCTTGCAATCAGGTTGATGAATATTGGATTGTGGTCATCCTTTAGCCCGAAAGTACAGCAAAATGGGCAAGAAAAATGCCCAAGCAATTCTGCTGGGATACAGACAGGACGCGTGCGCAGGCACTTGGAAATCAAACTTGTTGTTTTCTGGTCCTCGTTGGTTGCCGGATTTAAATGGGCCAGCTGAATGGTTGCAATGTGAATGTGATTTCACCATAAATACAGATATCCACATACACTGCAACTGCAAATGTTCAATGAAAACTCTGTCCATTTGAGGGGAGGGGGAGAGTTAGCCACATGATCTAAGGTTGTCGTCATCTCAGAGAGTGCCACTGCTTAATTAAATTACTCAGAAGTCACAAGGCAAATAGAAAATACAATCCCAAAACTGACACAAGAATGGCAAATTTCAAAGGAAACAATAATTGCACAAGAGATGCTGATTGATTGTCAAGTTGGCTTCAATTGGTCAAGATTATGCCATGGAAGGCAGCACGGTGGCATTGGTTAGCATTGCTGCCTCACGGCGCTGCCCAGCTCTGGGTCACTGTCCGTGTGGAGTTTGCACATTATCCCTGTGTTTGCGTGGGTTTCACCCCCACAACACAAAGATGTGCAGATCAGATGCATTGGCCACACTAAAATAGCCCCTTAATTGGAAAAAATGAATTGGGTACTCTAAATAAAAAAAAAGATGGTGCCATGGCAAAGGAAGCCCATACTTCTGGTTATTCAAAAAAGGTGCAATGCCTGAACATATTCTTTTTACCTGTAGAGAACATATGAATAAATGAAGCTGCCAGCAAGTCACATTGTGAGCCCAACTGACAAAACCATGTTGATTGTGTAATTCTCAGCACACTTGGGATTGTTCACAAGTGCTGACCTATCACAGAATCACATCCAACATGAGACATTAATGTTCTGAGTTTTGCAAGTCGCCACGGCAATATCAGCTTTAAGACTTGATCAGAGTAAGTCTTGTTACAGGGCAGCACTGATAATTTCAGTTCATTAGGTAAAGAATACCCCCACATTATACTTTGCTGAAATTAATTTGACTATAGCGAAACTTGGCAATTTATTATTTTACTGCAGCGTGCCAAAATACAGAACCACAGCCTTTCCCAGGAAATGAATTTGTCTGAAGGAGGTTCCCCACATTGCATTTCTCCGTTTATGCTCTTACCAGTTCTTATGCAATTCAGACAATCAGCTGCAGCATTCACTCACTTAGCATTCACTCACTTACTTCTCGGAAACAATTCCATTCCAATGTCACGCCATTCCCATAAACACTTTAGATTTCCAGCCCAGCTGGACTTGGTTAGTTAGGACCTGCATCTCCCAACATACAATCATAAGTACTTCTAAATACCAGTGCAATTTGAACAATATCGTGTACCAGATCCCAATTGCGACTTTGAACACATCCTTCAGCAAATCCAATCAGCTGTCCTGCAATAACCAAAACCCCAGGAGCACAGAGGACAGGAGCAGAGGCCCTGGCCAACTTGTGTAAGCATAACACAGGAATAGGGCGGCAGCAGCACATGTTGTGTATGGAAAACAAATGCATCCACACGGGAACTTGGATGAGCCAGGGAGGTACAGTAAAGCCCCAGTTTGAGATTTCCAATTCAACAAATTTGCTGATCCATGCAGAAGTCTTCATATATCCATCCCACGCTCAAATTA
Organism: Scyliorhinus torazame; assembly: GCF_047496885.1. Lineage (NCBI taxonomy): Eukaryota > Metazoa > Chordata > Chondrichthyes > Carcharhiniformes > Scyliorhinidae > Scyliorhinus > Scyliorhinus torazame. Next base: position 215,189,756 of record NC_092707.1, read on the forward strand.
TCCAGGGTTTCAAACATGAAAAAAATAGATACCAACTTTAGAAAATGCCAGGAAAAAACTGCCTAGATGTAGCTCAAAAAATCTGAACTGCTATTCCCTGCGACAGTGTGTGCGCATTCTGTCATTGTTTGCATGTGGGCGTTCCTTTCTGCTGCAATTTAATGCCTAATGGGTAGCATGGTAGCCAGCACTGTTGCTTCACGGCGACAGGGTTCCAGATTTGTTCCCGTTTGGGTCACAGTTGGTGCAGAATCTGCACATTCCCCCCCAGTCGGTTTCCCCTGGGTGCTCCGGTTTCCTCCCGCAGTCCAAAGATGCGCAGGTTAGGTGGATTGACCATGCTAAATTGCCATTAGTATCCCAAAAAGGTTAGGTGGAGTTACTGGGATAGGGTGGAGGTGAATGCTTAGGTAGGGTGCCCTTTCCAAAGGCCGGTGCAGACTCAATGGGCTGAATGGCCTCCTTCTGCACTGTAAATTCTATGAAATGTATCTCCACTCTCAAATACTGAAGTGTGACAAACTTTACATTGTTCTGATGAAATGCCAAAAGGACTCGCAGCATTAACAGTTCTCTCTCTCTCTACAGATGCTGCCAGACATGCTGAGTTTTTCCAGCATTGTTTGTTCCAGATCCCAGCATCTGCCATATTTTGCTTATTCTACATTGTTCTTGTTTTATCAAACAATTTGTCCAGTAAATTTTGCTTTAAATTTATTAAGAGCATAGTTTTTATTGCCTTTGATTCTTTCTACATGCCAAATTTTAGGATAGCTGGCACCTATCTAGATCGACTCCCATTGTGAAATATTTGTTCAAAATTATGCTGTTTGCCAGGTTTCGTGCCAGCGGTGGTACTTTACTGCACTATACCAATTTGGATGCCTCATCACGGAGGTTTTAGGGCATAGATTTGATACCTCGCCCTGGGTAAAAGGAGTCAGGATACAGACCCAATTAGATTGCAGGCCTGGCTGAATGGCCTACTCCTGTTCCTATGCATCAACTCTTCCACACCCACTATTTAGGTAACCTGATGGATTGGAGCTGGGAACCTTTTTAAATACGCTCACATCTAATCTGGGAAAGACGAGAGCAGTGATGATATATTTTGGATGAGACATGAAACCAAAGGTCACATCTGCCTGCTCCGATGGATGTAATCAATGTTAGACGTTTAGTTGTTGTTGTATAAAGATGATGGCGTTGGACTGGGGTGAGCACAGTACGAAGCCTTACAACACCAGGTTAAAGTCCAACAGGTTTGTTTCAATGTCACTAGCTTTTGGAGCGCTGCTCCTTCCTCAGGTGAATGAAGAGGTATGTTCCAGAAACAAATATATAGACAAATTCAAAGCTGCCAGACAATGTTTGGAATGCGAGCATTAGCAGGTGATTAAATCTTTACAGATCCAGAGATGGGGTAACCTCAGGTTAAAGAGGTGTGAATCGTGTCAAGCCAGGACAGTTGGTAGGATTTCAGATGGTGGGGGATGAATGTAATGCGACATGAATCCCAGGTCCCGGTTGAGGCCGGACTCATGTGTGCGGAACTTGGCTATAGGTTTCTGCTCGGCGATTCTGCGTTGTCGCGCGTCCTGAAGGCCGCCTTGGAGAACGCTTACCCGGAGATTAGAGGCTGAATGCCCTTGATTGCTGAAGTGTTCCCCGACTGGAAGGGAACATTCCTGCCTGGTGATTGTCGCGCGATGTCCGTTCATTCGTTGTCGCAGCGTCTGCATGGTCTCGCCAATGTACCACGCTTCTAGGAGTACAGGTCCACAGGTCATTGAAAGGGGCAACACAGGTGGAGAAGGTAGTCAAGAAGGCATACGGCATGCTTGCCTTCATTGGCCGGGGCATTGAGTATAAGAATTGGCAAGTCATGTTGCAGCTGTATAGAACCTTAGTTAGGCCACACTTGGAGTATAGTGTTCAATTCTGGTCGCCACACTGCCAGAAGGATGTGGAGGCTTTAGAGAGGGTGCAGAAGAGATTTACCAGAATGTTGCCTGGTATGGAGGGCATAAGCTATGAGGAGCGATTGAATAAACTCGGTTTGTTTTCACTGGAACGAAGGAGGTTGAGGGGCGACCTGATAGAGGTATACAAAATTATGAGGGGCATAGACAGAGTGGATAGTCAGAGGCTTTTCCCCAGGGTAGAGGGGTCAATTACTAGGGGGCATAGGTTTAAGGTGAGAGGGGCAAGGTTTAGAGTAGATGTACGAGGCAAGTTTTTTACGCAGAGGGTAGTGGGTACCTGGAACTCGCTACCGGAGGAGGTAGTGGAAGCAGGGACGATAGGGACATTTAAGGGGCATCTTGACAAATATATGAATAGGATGGGAATAGAAGGACACGGACCCAGGAAGTGTAGAAGATTGTAGTTTAGTCGGGCAGTATGGTCGGCACGGGCTTGGAGGGCCGAAGGGCCTGTTCCTGTGCTGTACATTTCTTTGTTCTTTGTTCGGGACATCCTTTCCTGCAGCGTATGAGGTAGACAACGATGGCCGAGTGGCACGAGTATGTACCGCATACGTGGTGGGTGGTGTTCTCACGTGTAATGGTGGTATCCATGTCGATGATCTGGCACGTCTTGCAGAGATTGCCATGGCAGGGTTGTGTGGTGTCGTGGTCACAGTTCTGAAGACTGGGTAGTTTGCTGCAAACAATGGTTTGTTTGAGGTTGCGCGGTTGTTTGAAGGCAAGTGGGGGTGTGGGGATGACCTTGGCAAGATGTTCATCTTCATCAATGACGTGTTGAAGTCTGTGAAGAAGATGTCGTAGTTTCTCCACTCCGGGGAAGTACTGGACGACGAAGGGTATTCTGTCGGTTGTGTCCCATGTTTGTCTTCTGAGGAGGTCGGTGCGGGTTTTCGCTGTGGCATCACAAAATTGGCATAGGACGCATCACTATAAATGATGAGTTTCAAGGGCCTACGGTCACCTATAACCATCAACCTCACACCCCTGCATTTTTAGTTTGACCAACACTTTATTTGCTCTTATTATGTCTTCCACTTGGGATCATTCATTTTCGTACTCAACTCTAAGACATCAAAACTCATGTCCGGTCTAGTCTGTCTACCTAACCAATTCAGTTGCGCAATTAAACTTCGCAGTTGCTCTTTTTCCATCTTTGAAACCATTGCATCTTTTTGTGAAATCCGGCCATGACTAATTGCTATTGAGCGGATGCTTTCCAAATAAGATTGCTGACGTAAAGTTGCCCCTTAGTCTGTCCAATTTCCAGTCCAATATATTTAAATGCACCGGAAGCCTGACTTCCAACCTCGAATTCTTTCCTCAAACCAGATTACAATAGCTTCAAAATCACTAGTCCCACCCCACAAAAAAATCATCGACATGCATCGTAAAGATGCCAGAAAAGATTTCCTTTACACTGCCAATAAAACATTGCCGATCTGCTTTCGACTGGCAACAGCCTAACTTTAACAAAACTGACATTAGCGAGAAATACTACACTCCAGGCGCATCATTTAATCCATAAACACATTTGTTCAACTTCCAGAGTACCCCTTCTGGGTTAGCTGCCACTTTAGGAGGACGGAGAAAAATCTCTCTGGAGCTGCTGCCCCTGCAAAAAGGCAGCTTTTATATCTATAGATTTGCATTCCCGTGCCTTTGTGGCTAATAGAGCCAAGATGATCTTTAAAATAACCTTTCCTGCCGTAGGTGAATCTACCCTTCCTTCTACGAATCCCCTTGCCACAAGCCTGGCCTTTGCCTTATAAGTTCCATCAGGAAGAACCTTTTCCGTGCAAATCCAAGTGTGGGATAGAGCTCTTTTATCCAGTACTTCCGTGTATACCCCAAATTCACTCCAACTATGCAGTTCTTGCTGTTTGGCATCTTTGATAACTTTTTCATTGAATTTATTGGAAGACACCAAAATCTCACGTGCATGTGGGCTTTACTCCCATTAGTATTCGTAGTCTTACTCATGTTCCGAGACCTTGAAAAACGACGTCCCCTCTCCCGCCTGGTATCTCGTTCTGTACTGCTACTGCTTGATCTTTCCCTTCTGCTGTGGGATGTCCTTTCAATAGTTCGTGACCTTTTCCTGCGGACCTGTTCACTATCCGATGTACTATCTGAACTGGCACTGCATTTTTGTGCCCTCCATTTTTTGAACTTCGTGTTCCCAATCCATTGTCTTGACTCCCTCCCCTTAATGCTGTACATTCAGCCAATGTCTATACTTTCCAGTGGCCTTCCCTGCTCTACTAATATCAGCTGCACCCTTCCATTGAGTAGACCCTTCAGGCAAGTATGTCACTTTTGTACCAACTTTTGGCAGTTGTCCTTTCGGAAAAATGGCTTGTTCTAATTCATCAGAAGTGTTGTGTTCCTCAACAGAAACCCTGTCTATATCAGTTAACTGGTCCTCATAGTTCTGCAACACGTGCGTACCAGATGACTCTGGTTCCTCATCATGTCTGTCTGCTCTGTCCAAATTTGTAATCTGTACCCATTATCCTTGATGAATGTACCCTAACAGTTTGATTGTCATGTTGCAAAATAATTGTTTTGCCATCTATGCCTATGATCTTCCCAGGGCGTTTCCATTCATTAAAATTGTCTCTCGAGACTTCCGGTTGCGGCTATGAAGGAGTAGGTCGCACATTTGGTGGCTCCCGCTCGGGTCGGACTTTTGGACCTTTTCAGAACTACCTGGATATCAACGACGACGACGACGGGGGGGGGGGGGGGGGGGCTTTTAAGGGAACGACGGAGGCTACAGTGTCTCCCCATCTTTATTCCGCGGTCCTTTTTTTAAATGGGTCAACAAGTAATCACTGGCTTTGTATGGGCGGGCAAGACCCCGCAAGTAAAAAAGGAGATGCTTGAGCGGAACCGCGGAGAGGGTGGGCTGGCGCTGCCAAACTTCAGTAATTACTATTGGGCTGCGTATATAGCCATGATCAGGAAGTGAGTGGTGGTGGTGGTGGGGGTGGGGCTTCATGCAAGGGCACCAGCTTGGGGGGAGTTGATAACGGCGCCTCTGCCGTTCCCGCCGGCACGTTACTCCACCAGCCCCGTGGTGGCGGCGGCCCTGAGTGTCCGGGGGCAATGGAGGAGACATGTGGGAGTGGAGGGAGCATCAGTGTGGTCTCCAATCTGTATTAATCACCGGTTTGCCCCGGGAAGGATGGATGGGGGGGGTTTTGGAGAGCAGGGACTGAGAGGATGGGGCATATGTTTATAGAGGGGAGCTTTCCTAACCTGAGGGAGCTGGAGGAGAAATTTGGATTGGCGAGGGGAACGAATTTAGGTACCTGCAGGTGCGGGACTTCCTAAGGTACCTGCAGGTGCGGGATTTCCCACGTCGGCAGGTTTCAACCTTCCTGCTCCTCCCACCAAGGGGGATACAGGACAGGGTAGTTTCCAGAGTGTGGGTGGGAGAAGGGAGGGTCTCTGACATCTACAAGGAACTTATGGGGTCAGAGGGGACGCAGACAGAGGAGCTGAAGCGCAAGTGGGACGAGGAGCTGGGTGGAGAAATTGAGGATGGTCTCTGGGCGGACGCGCTGAGTAGAGTCAACGTGTCCACAACATGTGCCAGTCTCAGCCTGATAAAGTTTAAGGTTGTTCACCGGGCTGACATGACAGTGGCTCGGATGAGCAGATTCTTTGGTGTCGAAGATAGGTGTGCATGGCGTGCGGGAGGGCCAACAAATCATGTCCACATGTTCTGGACATGCCCAAAGCTTAGGGGATTTTGGCAGGCGTTTGCAGATGTCATCTCCACGGTGTTAAAAACAAGGGTGGCACCGAGTCCAGAGGTGGCGATTTTCAGGGTGTCAGAAGATCCAGGAGGAGAAAGAGGCGGATGTTCTGACCTTTGCTTCCCTAGTAGCCCGGAGACGGATATTATTAGCTTGAAGGGACTCAAAGCCCCTGAAGTCGGAGACCTGGCTATATGACATGGCTAGCTTTCTCTGTTTGGAGAAAATCAAGTTCGCCTTGAGGGTCAATGTTAGGGTTCTCCCGAAGGTGGCAGCCGTTCGTCTACTTCTTTGCGGAAAATTAATCGTCAGCAGAAGGGGGGGTTAGCTTAGCTTAGAGTTGGGGGTTAATAAAGGTGGGACCTGTAAGGGAGGAAGACGGCTTTTGCACTGTTTATAAATTCACGTCATTTATTGTTTTTGTTGTAAAACCGTAAATACCTCAAAATGATTTCTTTTTTTTTTTAAATTGTCTCTCGTATAGTATACTATGTTTCCTTGCTGAAAAAAGGTATTTGATGGCCGTACATTATGCCTTAAAGCTCTGTGAATTCTTTCAGATACTTCTGCTTCCAAAAAAGCTTTTCTACTGCCATTTAATGCATTTAAATGCTCAGCAAAGGCAGAGCTAATTGTAGTCCCTTCCCAAGCTGGGAGCTGGTCATCCAAAATGGATGGAATTTTAGGATTGCTACCAAACACTAATTGATAGGGACTATGGCCCTCAACCATCTGCAATGAATTCTTTGCATGTACCACCTGTGCTAAAGCTGAATTTAGCTTGCAGTTTGGTCTGTCTGCCAAAATTATCAGGAGCATGTCATCTATTACCGCACGAGTTTCTTTCACACACACCTTTACAAAATGGGCTTTCTGCAGCCGTATTCATTACTGTGATATTCACGTTTTCACACATATTCCTAAACTTATTAGCAAATTCTTCCCCATTGTCCGTAAGGAATTTTGCCGGTGGATCCATTCCTGTCCCTACCCATTTTTCCACGATTTGATCCAGAATTACTCTCTTTTCTTTACTTCGTACAATCATTGATTGACTAAATCTACAAAATAAATATATTCTTGGCTTTATCCCAGATCTTAAGGTCCATGGCCACAATGTTGTTAAAATCCCTGGCCAAAGATAGGGTTACTGTTGATCGTGCTGGTGTCCTTGCTGTACTTCCTACAAACGTCACAGCGATCACTAACCTGTTCTATCAGCTTAGTCTTCACCCCTTACCCTTGCATCCTTTAATACATTTTTCAGAGGAGACGGATGTGCAAATTGCCTATGCAGTTTTAATTCAACAAGCTTATCAGCTAAAGTCCCATTTTCAACTGCCATTAACACATCCTTAACAACTGTACTTGAAATATTATTTGTCAGTAATGGAATACAAGAGCGTCCGACTGTTCTTCTGACTCTTCCGTGTCAGGTGTCGCTTCAAACACTATTATAATGTGTTGGACAGTTGAAAGCATAATAGTATTGAGAGTCACATCGATTTATCATACCCTGTGCATTTCTGGGGCTCATCTTCCTATTGTAGGTTCTAACTCGGTTTCTGTCTTCATAATTTCCGGGTTCCGATCTCCTTCTAGTCTTGGAACCTGTTCATAGTCGTACGATTTTGCCATCCTGTTAGTATTGTTTCTTCCATATTCTGCTTTATTGCACACTGACATATTTGAGTCATTATAGCTTTTAAGCCTCCCAATACCTTGTCACTCCCTATGACAATTTGCTCAAGAACCTGTCTCACTCTCTTGTGAAATCTGTGCGAATGTTTGAAACCTCTGCAACCGTGTCACTATAATGCGTATTACAAGTTATCAGTCTTCACAAATAAAATTCATGGGACGCCATGTGCTGTTTAGAACGAAAGAGAATGCAGTCCGAATGCATGCCCCCTCAGGCAGATCGGGCAGTATGCAGGCCTGACGCCCAGCGGGGCAGACTGCCACCTCCTGACATCAGCGCACTGACCCAGTATAGTCTCCTCCTGATGCCAGCACGCTGTCCCAGCGTCAAATTTCTTTTGAAAAACAGCAGACTCTTCCCACCAGAAGTGGCAAGTGAGGGGAGGTCATGCGCCTGGCACGTTCACTGACATCACGTGATCTGTGCTTTATCCGCAAAATCGTAGGAGAGATTCCTCCATTTTGTAGCTGCCAGCATGCAAACAGCAGGAATGCATGAAGAACTGAAAATGGATCAGTTTGTAATAAGGTAGCGAGGGCCAGAGACACAAACAGCCAGGATCTCACAACTGAATCTGCTGGAGACAGCTTCTCAGAAGAGTACACGGCAGGACAAAGCAGTGTTGGTGTGAGCTTCAGGGCCTCTGATGAACAATCCATTAAGACGTTGAAATCAGGAACAAAGCAGTATATAGATGATTTGAGGTATGGTTTTATTAATTGTGCCAATGTAAATCAGGATGCAAAGTCAATGTGCGTTGCGCAGGGAAGTATTGGCAAATGAAAGATTAAAGCCCTAAAAATTTCAAAGGTATTTGAAGGCATGGCAACTTTAAGGACAAACATCTTGACTTTTTAAAAAGCTGCAGCGAGAACTTAAATCATCAATTGAAGTCCTTAGCAGAAATGTAACACTGAATGACAAAGTAATGAGGTTGTGAGGACCAAAGCAGGCCCACCTAGCGCATTAAAGGTAAGCGATGAAGTCGGTCGCAATGTTCGGTCGGCCGACGTGGGTCCCGAAGGATGGCCGGTTGGTAAAAATGGGTCCTGGGCAAAAAAAGTTTGAAAAACACTGCCATACATGTTGGAGGCTCCAGAATATGTCAAGCATTTCCTATTGCCAGCCACCTCATTCAAAAGGCCACCATTGTCAGGGATCCAGCACCAGATCGGCTGCAACGGCTCAATCTTTTGAAAACTACAACGGTGAATGTTTGACAACAAAGACTTACACAGGTCAATTAAAGTCAGTGTACAGAGCAGTTGTTGTTATCACATTCATGTACTGCAGTGAGATCTGGACTGTGTACCAGTGATACACAAGAGTGAAAGAGAAATTCCATCAGTAGTGCCTCCACCCCATCCTCCGGATTCAATGGGAGGATAGACAAAGATTTGTGTCCTCCCTGAAGTCAGTTCCACAAACATTCAGGCAAAACCCCAGATTCCCAGCATTCCGAGGACAAAAACGTTTCAGACACACTCCCCTTGAAGCACAATAACATTGACATTGAGAGCTTGCTAGCAATCATTCAAAATGATCACAACATGCCCAATGTCTTAATGAGGCAGCAGAGCAGTTAAAAAAAAAAAATAGGAAGAAAATCCTGAACTCCAGATCCCACTCATCGTGAGGCACCCTGCCCCAAGTATCTAAAGGACTGTGGATTGCGTATCGGCCTGTTCACTCACGTGAAGACCCATCGCAGAAAAACATAAACCTGAGTAGATGTCATCCTCGAATCGAGGGTCAGCCACCACTGATGTGACAGTAGCTACACTTGGCACAACTGTAGTAAAACCTCAGTGGATCACATGCAAATTAATTCAACAAAGAACTAATTCACTTAGTTGCCTGGCAATCGTACATCTGGTTTACAACAATGTGGTAGAAAAATCAATTACGACTCTCACTTTCAAATGCATATGATCGATGCAGCATTGGACCAGTTCCAATGGAGTAACTCACCATAATCTTCGTAGGTTTCCTGCACTTCTCCATGTCCATAGTCAAAATATTCAGCATCACTGCAAAAAGAAACATTTTTTAAACAGTCACAAGGTGATGTATTTAAATCTTTGCTGAGTACTTTTTTTAAAAAGCAACTCTAGTATCTTGGTTCCATATTAAATGGGTAATATGCCATTACAAAATCCATGGCTTATGTTTAAATAGCTTCACCTCCCCCAAAGACTGCAGTATCAGAATTCAGCAAATAATGCAGACCACAAAAATGCAGATCTAATCCTAATCATAACCTAAATCGCAGTGTGATGCATCTGTCAACTCTGTTCTACAAAGGCAATGAGTATCTACGTCTCTGATTTTATGCAATCAGCACTGTGGACCCATGGTGACTTGGGCTACAATTCAGACAGCAGCAATACTTTCAATCCAGAACCAAGGTTCTGACTCAGAACCAATTGCAGGAGAACGATAGCATTTGAATGGACAGACTTGAGGTACGAATTTGATTGGTGAGATATTTGCCTACTGATAGGATGGCCCGCATCACTGCAACACAAACATTGTCCAGTGAAATCAAGTGAATTCCACACTTGCTTGTGGTAGATAGTTTACATTACAGAGTGAAATGTTCCTGCTGGGAAGTGATATAAATTACAATGAAAGGCCCCACTTTAAAATTTGCAACCTACAAGACTTAAGTACCAAATCACCATAATTCCTATTTAATTAGTGCAAGCGTAGTCATAAGCTGAAGCACAAATTTATATAAAACACACTTCTACTTCAGCAAAAATCCCCAACTCTACTTACCCTTGGGATTGGTCATAATAGTTTTCATAACTGTCATAATTCTGCTCTGCGTATCCATCATCATAACCCTGCAATGTTTAAATACAAATTTTCAGTTACTCCCAACGGCGTATCATATTCACAACATTCATCATTACTGATTTAACAAGAGTAATTTATTTAGGAGCAGTTTTGCTCCCCTTCCAGAATGAAAAATAACTTGCGCAAGAAAAGTTCTTCCATAATTAAATACCTGCAATGCTATTGTGTAGAACTACTCAACACTACAAGAGAGGCGAGACTCCAGCAAAACTATTTAAAAACTACATAGCACCCAAAGCTGAATTAACTATAAATATTCATCTCAAATATATTCTCCTCAGGACCAGCAGCAACTGAAGCAGCTATCTGCATGCAAACCAAGAAATTCTGCAATGGCCAGTTATCAGAATGTTATTTAAACCAAGGAACACGATGTTGCTTTCCAATGTCAAATATTCTTTTTAAAACACTGGCTCTAGATTTCTTGTTGGTATAAATACTTTGAAATATTGTTTGCTGTGACCAGGTCAGTTATGTCAGACGAGACTGCTGGTTTTACTTCAAATCTGGCATTATTGGCTTGCACAAAAACATGGGAGAATTGGTCCCTTCTTGATACAATTACAGCTTCCATTTTAAGCACTTAAATTTGCAACCCAATGCAATACAGAATGGCGATTCACCCGATGCTGGCATTATAATTCACAAAACCTTAGGAGCAATTAAATTCAATGTCACAGGCCTGATCTCCAATTTACTGAGTTCTGAAGAATCATATTGAACTTGAAATGTCGACTCTTGTTTCCAGCTTCACAGATGCTGCCAGCCTGCAGTTTTTCCAACACTTTCAGTTTTTATCTCCAATTTTCCCACCAGAATATCTGGAAGGGTTACACACAAGTCCCAAATGCCCCCACTGCTTACAATATACAAGAAATGCACCACAGCCACACACAATAAAACTCATATCTTTATGCACTTACATATTCATCATAGCTCTCTTGAGCAGGTGGAGGATGCAGCGCCTGTCTGTATGCTGCAGGTGCACCCCGAGCCCGAGGGGCTGGGGCACCCCTTTGCGCCGGTGTGGAACCTCGTCCACTTGCCACTTCCCTGCGCCCCCCAGGTGCTCCTCTCACAGCTGCTCCACGTGTCATTGCACCACGTGGTCCATACGGAGTCGAAGGTGGCGGCGCCGCCGCCGCACCACGGCCCCTAGAAACGAAGATGTTACACTTGCCAGTTGGTTTCTCAATGTGCAAAGTAAATCTTATTTTACCACAAGTGCAAATAAACGAAGCAGATAATTCAAAGCTTTCATCAGCAGAATCCAAGAGATCAACACTTACTTAAAAACTCATTGGAACCAGATGAAAATGAGGACGAACTGGGGACAGAGGTAGGGTGGGGACTCTGGAGCGAAGCACTGAGCAGGACGAACTCCACCTCCTCCTGCACAATGCAGCTCAAAGTGGTGCACAGAGCACAACTGACCAGAACACGAACGAGCACAGCACAAGTGAATAGCAATGTGGCTTCACAGCGCCAGGGACCCAGGTTCGATTCCCCGCTGGGTCACTGTCTGTGCGGAGCCTGCACGTTCTCCCAGTGTCTGCGTGGGTTTCCTCCGGGTGCTCCGGTTTCCTCCTACAGTCCAAAGATGTGCAGCGTAGGTAGATTGGCCATGATAAATTGCCCTTAGTGTGCAAAAAAGATTAGATGGGATTAGGGTGGAAGTGAGGGCTTAAGTGGGTCAGTTCAGACCCGATGGGCCAAATGGCCTCCTTCTGCATTGTATGTTCTATGTTCTCAATCCACATACCCTGCACATCTTTGGGTTGTGGGGGTGAGATCCACGCACATACAGGAAAAACGTGCAAACTCCTCACAGAGAGTGACCTGGGGCCAGGAACGAACCCAGATGGCATCAGTTCGAACCACTGCGCCACCCATAAATTACTGTTTGTAAGTTTCTTTCAGATTGAGGTATCAAATAAAGATATAAAGAAAAGTTAAATGTAAACAAAAAAACAAATTTAAAAAAATAAGGATGGAGGGCCAAGATGTGTTGTCCCTGCATGATTTAGGAGCTGGTGGACCCCACTGTGGTTCCCAGTGTACATATCTGTAGTAAGAGTTGGTTGCTTGAGGAACTCCGGCTCAGTTGTCGAGCTGGATTTTGAGCTTTGGACATTGCGACTCTTCAGGGAGGGGGTTCAGTTATATAGATCAACGTTAAAGGAGAAGGTGACAGTGCAGGTTAATGATGAGGACTTTAAACGAGTTAAAGGGGCCGAGGGCTCAGGAGAGGTTTGTAAAGTTTCCAGAACACGGAATAGAACGGAGAGTATAGAAGGTGGCAAGAATCCAATTACTGGATTCAGGCAGAGCAAAAAAGGTGACAAGTATGAGAAGGGAGGTGGTTAATGCAGGACCGAGGGTGTTGTACCTAAGTGCGTGCAGTATACAAAACTAGGTAAGTGAGCTTGTTTCATACATTGAAATTGGCCGGTACGATGTTGTGGGAATCACAGATGTGGCTGATAGGGTTGCATTGTTAGTAAGGAACAAACTTCTTGATAGCAATAAACGATAGAGTTGGAAGGCGCAGAATCTGTGTGGGTAGAGTTGAGGAATCACAAAGGGAAAAAATACCTCGATTAGTCAGGATGTGGGGCAATGGTTTTTTTTGGAGAAGCTTGTGGTTAGAGCCCAAGGCAATACTGGATTTGGTGATGTGTAATGAGGCAGACTTAATTAGGGAACTTAAGCTGAAGGGGCTAGTGACCGCAATATGATAGAATTTACCTTGCAGTTTGAGGGGGAGAAGTTGGAATCAGATGTAATGGTTTTACAATTGAACAAAGGTAACTACAAAGACATGAGGGAGGAGCTGGCCAAGAGGGGCCTAGCAGGAAGGACAGTGAAACAGCAATGGTAGGAGTTTTTGGTGTGGAGATGCTGGCGCTGGACTGGGGCGAGTAGAGCAAGAAGTCTTACAACACCAGGTTAAAGTCCAACAGGCTTGTTTCAAATCACTAGCTTTCGGAGCACTGCTCCTTCCTCAGGTGAATGAAGAGGTATGTTCCAGAAACACACGAGTACGGCCTCAACCAGGATCTTGGATTAAAGTCCAAAGATGTGCGGGTTAGGTGGATTGGCCATGATAAATTGCCCTTAGTGACCAAAAAGGTTAGGAGGGGTTATTGGGTTACGGGGATAGGGTGGAAATGAGGGCTAAAGTGGGTCGGTGAAGACTTGATGGGCCGAATGACCTCCTTCTGCACTGTATGTTCTACGTTGCATTACATTCATCCCCCACCAAGGAGCAGTGCTCCGAAAGCTAGTGATCTGAAACAAACCTGTTGGACTTTAATCTGGTGTTGTAAGACTTCTTGGAGTTTTTGGGGTTACTCAGGAGGCACAACAGAAATTCATCTCAAGGAGAAGGAAATATGCTAAGGGGAGGACAAGGCATCCATGGCTGACAAGTGAAGTCAAAGAGAATATAAAAGCAAAGGAAAAAGCATACAATGTGGTGAGGATTAGTGGGAAGCCAGAGGATTGGGAAGCCTTTAAAAGCAAGCAGAGGACAACTAAAAAAGCAATAAGGGAGAAGATGATATAGGAGTGTAAGCTAGCTAGTAATAGAAAAGATAGGAAAAGTTTTGCGATGTATAAAAGGTAAGAGAGGCAAGAATAGACATTGGAAAATAAGGCTGCAAAAGTAGTAATAGGGACCAAAGAAATGACAGAGGAACTGAATAGGTACTTTGCATCAGTCTTCATAGTGGAAGACATCAGGGGCATACCAGAACTTCAAGAGAACCAGGGGGGCAGAGGTGAACATAGTGGTCATCACTAAGGAGAATGTGCTGCGAAACTGAAAGATCCAAAGGTGGGTAAATCACCTGGACCAGATGGACTAAACCCCAGGGTTCTAAAGGAAATAGCCAAGGAGATTGTGGAAGCATTGATGGTGATCTTTCAGGAAAACTGGAGTCAGGGAGGGTTTCAGAGGATTGGAAAATGGCTGATGTAACACCCATTTAAGAAGGTGGCAGAATACAGGAAATTATTGGTCGGCTAGCCTGACTTCGGGCGTTGGCAAGATTTTAGAGTCTATTATTAAGGATGAAGTCGCAGTGTACTTAGAAGTGCGCAGCACGGTAGCACTGTTGCTTCACAGCTCCAGGGTCGATCCCCGGCTTGGGTCACTGTCTGTGGAGTCTGCACGTTCTCCCCGTGTCTGCATGGGTTTCCTCCGGGTGCTCCGGTTTCCTCCCACAAGTTCCAAAAGACGTGCTATTAGGTGAATTGGACATTCTGAATTCTCCCTTTGTGTACTCAAACAGGCGCCACAATGTGGCGACTAGGGGCTTTTCACAGTAACTTCATTGCAGTGTAAGCCTACTTGTGACACAGACAATGACCAAAGCCAGGAATCAAACCCGGGTCCCTGGTGATGTAAAGCAACAGTGCTAAGCACTGTGCTACCGTTTCTAAATGGGAAAAGGCTTCAGAAATCAGAAGCACAAAGCGACTTAGGGGTCCCAGTTCAGGATGCTCTTAGGGTTAACATGCAGGTTCAGTTGGCAGTTAGGAAGGCAAATGCAGACGGTGGCGGCCATGGAGTGAAAGGTCGCACATTAGGCAGCTCCCACTCATGGTGGTCTTTTTGTGGCTTTTACGCCGGATTGTTGCAGGAAATTTGGGACCTTGGGAAGGATTTTTTGTTGGTTTTTGCTTCTTGCCTTTGATTGTTTGCACTAAGAGTTGGTTGGGGGGGGGGGGGGGGGGGGGAGAGGAACCCCCCTAAGATGGTCGGCGTCAAGGGCGGAAGCTGCCAGGCTAGCTCATGGAAGCAAAGTGGGGGGTGAGCTGAAGACCGATGGGATGGGAGGGGACGGGGAACTAGACTGCTGACGCTGAGGGAACTTTCAAGGTGGTGGAGGAGGGTCGATGGCGGCCGTTACCGGAGGGCCAGGAGAGGTGCGGGACCTGGGCCAAAGACGGGCCTAGGAGCGGTTATGGTTGATCGGGGGGGGGGGGGGGTGCTCCCCAACTAGGCTGGTAATGTGGAACCTTCGTGGAGTGAATGGGCCAGTCAATAGGGCCCATGTGTTCGTGCACTTGAGGCAGCTGAAGGCAGACGTGGCCATGTTGCAGGAGACACATCTGAAGCTGGGAGACTAGATTAGGTTGAGGAAGGGATGGGACTGGCAGGTGTTCCATTCGAGATTGGACTTTAAAACAAGGGGGGGGGTAGCAGTCCTGGTCAATAAATGCGTGGCATTGAAGGTGGGGAAGATAGAGGCTGACCCGGGGGGGGTAGATTCATTATGGTTAGTGGGAAGTTGGAGGGAATGGCCGTGGTATTGGTGAATATATATGCCCCAAACTGGGATGATGCTGAATTTGTTAGGAGGGTGCTGGGGAAGATCCCGGATCTGGATTCACATCGACTGATTAAGGGGGGAAGACTTTAACACGGTCCTGGATCAGAGGCTGGTCGAGTCCCAGGGCTAGAAAGGTGTCACCTCTGGCAAAGGAGCTGTGGGGGTTCATGGAGCGCATGGGGGGGGGGGGGGGGGGGGGGATCTGTGGAGGTTCGGGAGGCCAAGGAGTAAGGAGTTTTCATTCTACTCCCACGAGCATAAGGTGTATTCCCACATAGACTTTTGTGCTGGACAAAATGCTGCTGGCTGAGGTGGTGGATCTGAATATTCAGCAATTGTGGTGTCAAGACCATGCCCCACACTGGGTAGACCTGCAAGTTAGCAAAGGAAAGACCCAGGGGCCACAATGGAGGTTAGATATAGGGCTGCAAGCGGAGGATGAAGTGTGCGAGCGGCTGAGGGAGGCCATTCGGGGATACATAACGATCAATGACACGGGTGAGATCTCAGCAGGGGTGGTGTGGGAGGTACTGACGGCAGTTATATGGGTGGGTGGGGGTGGGGGGGGGGGGAAAGAGAGAGAGGAGAGAACTCATTTCAATTCAGGCCCATAAGGAGAAGGCTGAACGGGCGGAGCTGGACAGGCTGGTCGGCGAAATTATACAGGTGGACAGGAGGTATGCGGAGTCTCCAGGTGATGGGCCTCTCAAGGAGCGTCAAGAGACTATAATTGGAATTTGGGCTCCTGTCCACAGGCAAGGCAGAGGGACAGCTGAGGAGGGTCAAATGGGGCGGTCTATGAATATGTGGGAAAAGCCAGCAGGATGCTGGCGTACCAGCTGAGGAAACAGGCGGCGGCGAGAGAGAATGGAAAAGAGATACGGGGGGGGGGGGGGGGGGGTGGATCCGGCGGGGGTGAATGATGTGGTTCGGGAATCTTACAGTAGATTATATAAATTGGAACCCCCAACTGGGGAGGAGGCGATGAAGCGATTCTAGAGGGGGCTGGAGTTCCCGAGGATGGAGGAGGGATTGGTGGAAGGCTTGGGAGCCCCAATTGGGCTTGGGGAGGTTATAGATGGGTTGGGGGGCGATGCAATCAGGCAAGGTCCCGGGACCTGATGGATACCTGATTGAGTTCTATTAAAAAAAATCCGGGTTGCTGGGCTGTTCCTGGTGAAGGCTTTTAACGAGTCTAAGGAGTTGGGAGTGTTCCCCCCAATGTTATCACAGGCATCAGTTTCCCTTATTTTGAAGCGGGATAAGGATCCGGAGAGTTGAGTCGTATAGGCCGATCTCCCTTTTAAATGTGGATGCAAAATTGCTGGCAAAGATCTTGGCCACGCGCATAGAGGATTATGTCCCGGGGATAATAAGGGAAGACCAGGCGGGATTTGTGAAGGGACGTCAAATATTAGACGGCCCCTAAACGTGATAATGATGCCAGTGGAGGGGGGCAAGGTCGAGGTGGTGGTGGTCATGGATGTAGAAAAACCCTTTGATCGGGAAGAATGGAAATACCTGTGGGATGTCCTGGGAGGGTTTGGGTTCGGGCAGGGATGCGTGGACTGGGTCCGGCTGCTTTATTAGGCACCAGTGGCGAATGTAAGGACCAATCAGGTTCGGTCAGAGTATTTTAGTCTGTGTATGGGGTCAAGGTAGTGGTGTCCACTCTCCCCATTACTGTTTGCCTTGGCAATGGTGCTTAGGTCATCGAACATTTGGCAGGGGAAAGTGAGATGGGGAGTGGAGCATAGGGTCTCGCTCTATGCAGACGATTTGCTTCTTTACATAACAGACCCGTTGGGGGGAATTGCAGGAATTATGGGCAGACCCGTTGGGGGGAATTGCAGGAATTATGGGGATATTGGCGGAATTTGATCGGTTCTCAGGTTAGAAATTAAACATGAGCAAGAGCGAGGTCTTCACGATCCAGACAAGGGCCAGGAGAGGGGACTGAGGGAGATGCCGTTTAAAGTGGTGGGAAGGAGTTTTAAGTACCTTGGGATTCAGGTGGCATAAGTTAAATTTTGGGCAGGGCGATCGAGCAAATGAAAGGAGACTTCCACAGGTGGCACTGTGAAGGTGACAGTCCTCCCGAGATTGCTATTTGTGTGTTTCAGTGTCTCCCAGTCTACATCCCCAAGGCATTTTTCAGGAAGATGAACATGGCGATCTTGGGTTTTATATGGGCTGGGAAGGCCCAGAGGGTGACGAAGGTCCTTCTGGAACGGGGGGGCGGGGAGGGGGGACTTGTCCCTTCCGGACTTTATTAATTATTATTGTGCGGCTAATATATCGATGGTTAGAAAGTGGGTTTGGGGGGGGGGGGTGGGGTCGGGTCGGTGTGGGAACGACTGGAGGTGACATCTTGTAAGGGCACGAGTCTGGAGGCTGTTAATGGCACCTCTGCCGTTCCCGGTACTCCACAAGCCCAGTGGTAGTGGCAGCCCTGAGAGTGTGGAAGCAATGGAAGGCAGCACATGAGACTGGAGTGGAGGGGGCATCGGTGTGGTCACCGATCTGTGATAACCACCGGTTTGCTCTGGGGGGGTGGGGAAGCTTTAGGAGGTAGCACCGGGCAGGGATCGAGAGATTTGGGGATCTCTTCATTGAGGAGGGTTTCCCGAGCCTAGAGGAGTTTGAGTTGCCGGGTGGGAACGGATTCCGATACCTGCAGGTACGGGACTTTGTCCGGTGGTAGGTTGCAGGCTTTCCTCGCCTCCCCTAAGGGGACTACAGGAGAAGGTGATGTCAAAAACAGGGGTTGGGGAGGGGAGGGTCTCAGAAATATATAAGGAATTGATGGAGAGGGAAGGGGCCCCAATCAGGGAGATGAAGAGGAAGTGGGAGGCTGGGTTGGTTTGGGGGGGGGGGGGGGGGGGGGGGTGGAGAGAGGAGAGGAGAAGAGTTGGAAGTCAGGCTATGGGAGATGGCCCTGAGAGTCAATTCATCCTCGTCGTGTGCCAAGCTTAGCCTGATCCAGTTCAAGGTGGTCCACAGGGCTCATATGACTGTGGCCCGGATGAGGTGTTGCGAGGAGGTGGAGGACAAATGTGGGCAGTGTGGGGGAAGCCCGGCGAATCATATACACGTGTTTCAGCCGTATCCAAAGCTGAGGGGATTCTCAGATGTCATGTCAGAGGTCCTGGAAGGGACTGTTACTCAGAGTCCAGAGATGGATGGCTTCATCTGCAGAAAGTGCACCCAACTGCAGCTCCTCACAGACCGCATGGTTCGGTTGGAGCAGCAATTGGATGCACTTAGGAGCATGCAGGTGGCGGAAAGCGTCATAGATCGCAGTTATGTAAGTGTGGTCACACCCAAGGTGCAGGCAGAGAAATGGGTGACCACCAGAAAGGGCAGGCAGTCAGTGCAGGAATCCCCTGTGGTTGTCCCCCTCTCGAACAGGTATACCCCTTTGGATACTGTCGGGGGGGATAGCCTATCAGGGGAAAACAGCAGCAGCCAGAGCAGTGGCACCACGGCTGGCTCTGATGTTCAGAAGGGAGGGTCAAAGCGCAGAAGAGTAATAGTTATAGGGGACTCTATAGTCAGGGGAACAGATAGGCGCTTCTGTGGACGTGAAAGAGACTCCAGGATGGTATGTTGCCTCCCTGGTGCCAGGGTCCAGGATGTCTCCGAACGGGTAGAGGGAATCCTGAAGGGGGAGGGCAAACAGGTAGAGGTCGTTGTACATATTGGTACTAACGACATAGGCAGGAAGAGGCATGAGGTCCTGCAGCAGGAGTTCAGGGAGCTAGGCAGAAAGTTAAAAGACAGGACCTCGAGGGTTGTAATCTCGGGATTACTCCCTGTGCCACGTGCCAGTGAGGCTAGAAATAGGAAGATAGAGCAGACAAACACGTGGCTAAACAGCTGGTGTAGAAGGGAGGGTTTCGGTTATCTGGACCACTGGGAGCTCTTCCGGGGCAGGTGTGACCTGTATAAGATGGACGGGTTGCATCTAAACCGGAGAGGCATAAATATCCTGGCCGCGAGATTTGCTAGTGTCACACGGGAGGGTTTAAACTAGTGTGGCAGGGGGGTGGGCACGGGAGCAATAGGTCAGAAGGTGAGAGCGTTGAGGGAGAACTAGGGAATATGGACAGTGTGGCTCTGAGGCAGAGCAGACGGGGAGAAGTTGCTGAACACAGCGGGTCTGGTGGCCTGAAGTGCATATGTTTTAATGCAAGGAGCATTACGGGTAAGGCAGATGAACTTAGAGCTTGGATTACTACTTGGAACTATGATGTTGTTGCCATTACAGAGACCTGGTTGAGGGAAGGGCAGGATTGGCAGCTAAACGTTCCAGGTTTTAGATGTTTCAGGCGGGATAGAGGGGGATGTAAAAGGGGAGGCGGAGTTGCGCTACTTGTTCAGGAGAGTATCACAGCTATACAGCGAGAGGACACCTCAGAGGGCAGTGAGGCTATATGGGTAGAGATCAGGAATAAGAAGGGTGCAGTCACAATGTTGGGGGTATACTACAGGCCTCCCAACAGCCAGCGGGAGATAGAGGAGCAGATAGGTAGACAGATTTTGGAAAAGAGTAAAAACAACAGGGTTGTGGTGATGGGAGACTTCAACTTCCCCAATATTGACTGGGACTCACTTAGTGCCAGGGGCTTAGACGGGGCAGAGTTTGTAAGGAGCATCCAGGAGGGCTTCTTAAAACAATATGTAAACAGTCCAACTAGGGAAGAGGCGGTACTGGACCTGGTATTGGGGAATGAGCCCGGCCAGGTGGTAGATGTTTCAGTAGGGGAGCATTTCGGTAACAGTGACCACAATTCAGTAAGTTTTAAAGTACTGGTGGACAAGGATAAGAGTGGTCCGAGGATGAATGTGCTAAATTGGGGGAAGGCTAATTATAACAATATTAGGCGGGAACTGAAGAGCATAGATTGGGGGCGGATGTTTGAGGGCAAATCAACATCTGACATGTGGGAGGCTTTCAAGTGTCAGTTGATAGGAATACAGGACAGGCATGTTCCTGTGAGGAAGAAAGACAAATACGGCAATTTTCGGGAACCTTGGATGACGAATGATATTGTAGGCCTCGTCAAAAAGAAAAAGGAGGCATTTGTCAGGGCTAAAAGGCTGGGAACAGACGAAGCCTGTGTGGCATATAAGGAAAGTAGGAAGGAACTTAAGCAGGGAGTCAGGAGGGCTAGAAGGGGTCATGAAAAGTCATTGGCAAATAGGGTTAAGGAAAATCCCAAGGCTTTTTACACTTACATAAAAAGCAAGAGGGTAGCCAGGGAAAGGGTTGGCCCACTGAAGGATAGGCAAGGGAATCTATGTGTTGAGCCAGAGGAAATGGGCGAGGTACTAAATGAATACTTTGCATCAGTATTCACCAAAGAGAAGGAATTGGTAGATGTTGAGTCTGGAGAAGGGGGTGTAGATAGCCTGGGTCACATTGTGATCCAAAAAGACGAGGTGTTGGGTGTCTTAAAAAATATTAAGGTAGATAAGTCCCCAGGGCCGGATGGGATCTACCCCAGAATACTGAAGGAGGCTGGAGAGGAAATTGCTGAGGCCTTGACAGAAATCTTTGGATCCTCGCTGTCTTCAGGGGATGTCCCGGAGGACTGGAGAATAGCCAATGTTGTTCCTCTGTTTAAGAAGGGTGGCAGGGATAATCCCGGGAACTACAGGCCGGTGAGCCTTACTTCAGTGGTAGGGAAATTACTGGAGAGAATTCTTCGAGACAGGATCTACTCCCATTTGGAAGCAAATGGACGTATTAGTGAGAGGCAGCACGGTTTTGTGAAGGGGAGGTCGTGTCTCACTAACTTGATAGAGTTTTTCGAGGAGGTCACTAAGATGATTGATGCAGGTAGGGCAGTAGATGTTGTCTATATGGACTTCAGTAAGGCCTTTGACAAGGTCCCTCATGGTAGACTAGTACAAAAGGTGAAGTCACACGGGATCAGGGGTGAACTGGCAAGGTGGATACAGAACTGGCTAGGCCATAGAAGGCAGAGGGTAGCAATGGAGGGATGCTTTTCTAATTGGAGGGCTGTGACCAGTGGTGTTCCACAGGGATCAGTGCTGGGACCTTTGCTCTTTGTAGTATATATAAATGATTTGGAGGAAAATGTAACTGGTCTGATTAGTAAGTTTGCAGACGACACAAAGGTTGGTGGAATTGCGGATAGCGATGAGGACTGTCTGAGGATACAGCAGGATTTAGATTGTCTGGAGACTTGGGCGGAGAGATGGCAGATGGAGTTTAACCTGGACAAATGTGAGGTAATGCATTTTGGAAGGGCTAATGCAGGTAGGGAATATACAGTGAATGGTAGAACCCTCAAGAGTATTGAAAGTCAAAGAGATCTAGGAGTACAGGTCCACAGATCACTGAAAGGGGCTACACAGGTGGAGAAGGTAGTCAAGAAGGCATACGGCATGCTTGCCTTCATTGGCCGGGGCATTGAGTATAAGAATTGGCAAGTCATGTTGCAGCTGTATAGAACCTTAGTTAGGCCACACTTGGAGTATAGTGTTCAATTCTGGTCGCCACACTACCAGAAGGATGTGGAGGCTTTAGAGAGGGTGCAGAAGAGATTTACCAGAATGTTGCCTGGTATGGAGGGCATAAGCTATGAGGAGCGATTGAATAAACTCGGTTTGTTCTCACTGGAACGAAGGAGGTTGAGGGGCGACCTGATAGAGGTATACAAAATTATGAGGGGCATAGACAGAGTGGATAGTCAGAGGCTTTTCCCCAGGGTAGAGGGGTCAATTACTAGGGGGCATAGGTTTAAGGTGAGAGGGGCAAAGTTTAGAGTAGATGTACGAGGCAAGTTTTTTACGCAGAGGGTAGTGGGTGCCTGGAACTCACTACCGGAGGAGGTAGTGGAGGCAGGGACGATAGGGACATTTAAGGGGCATCTTGACAAATATATGAATAGGATGGGAATAGAAGGATACGGACCCAGGAAGTGTAGAAGATTGTAGTTTAGTCGGGCAGTATGGTCGGCACGGGCTTGGAGGGCCGAAGGGCCTGTTCCTGTGCTGTACATTTCTTTGTTCTTTGTATGGCAATATTTGGTGTCGGAAGATCCGGGAGGCGAGACGTTTTTGCCTTTGCCTCCCTGGTGACCCGGAGGCGGATTTTGCTGGGATGGAGGGATTCGGAGCTAGATAGGGTCTGGATTAATATGAGGATGAGGGTTATGGGGAGAAGACAGGAGAATGGCAGAGCAGACTTGACTGGCTGTGCCCTAATTCTGTTCTTATGGTCTTAATATTGTGGTACAATTAGTGACACTTATGCTGTTTATATTAGACTTGTAGAGAGTCAAGTTTCTAACTGCTCAGAAACACTCAATGAGCAAAAGTGAAATCTTTTGAGTGCGTGGTAACATGGAGACCCAGATGGAAGACGAGACAAGTAAACTCATGGGGATCAAAGAGTGGCAGACATAAATACAATGCCTGGAAGCATTCATGAAATTTATATCACCAACAGTGGGAAATATTCGTAAGATAGTCAAGTGTCTGGATACAAAATAAGATTCAGTGATGCAGTGCAACATTGCACTGATAGAAGCACAAATTCCACTTAAGATCCTTGAGTGAACTCTCAATTACCCTTAGTGAGAGTGAACACACCAACACGCAGTTCAATATCCTTGGAAATTGGAATTGAAAATACAGGGATATGATCCCTGGCCCCCATATTTCTAACTCTGTGTTGATGCTTTGTTGATAACAAATGGAAGTATCAGCACAGACAATACAGTCCAATGTACAGCCAGAGTGACATTCAACAGCAGGAAAATCAGATTATCTGGATGCAAGTTTATTTTCTGTTAAATCTTGTGGAAGAATAAAAATGTAGATTGAACAGCCTTTCAGAAGGTTTCCGAGGGTGCAAAATGAAGACATTTCCAGAATTTGAGAATGTAGTGACTGAATTGTTTAATGTGGCACAAAGCAAAACAAGCCAGTATGACCCGATGTTTGATTCCCTGTGTGTTAAGGTAGCCGATTTAAAGCAAGCCAGCTACTGAAATGGTGCCGTTTACGTGGTTAGCAATGCTGCCGCACAACGCCAGGGACTCGTTCAATTCCGGCTTTGGGTGACTGTGGAGTTTGCACTTTCTCCCCATGTCTGCATAGGTCTACTCTGTGTGTTCCGGTTTCCTCCCACAGTACGAAGATGTGATGAAGTGGATTGGCCATGATAAATTGCCACTTAATGTACAGGAAAGTGCAGGTTAGGTGGGGCTATGGGGTTACAGAGATAGGCCAGGAGAGTGGGTCTAAGTAGGGTGCTCCTTAAGAGGGTTGGTGCAGACTCGATTGGCCGAATGGCCTCCTTCTGCACGGTAACAATTCTATGGTTCTAATTCAGTGTGCCGACATTAAGGAATTGGTTGTTGGATTTGAGGGGTGGGGGGAAACAGCTTTGACTCTTACACCTGATCAGTGAGCTCTACTGGGCTGAAGATGTATATTTCAGATGCTGAGCTTTTTCAACTCAACCATTATGTAACTGTTACCTTGCAAGTGGTACAGGTGGAGCTCCACGGCCACGTACACCTCTCCCACGAGAAGCTTCTTGCCCACCATTCAAGTACGCCAGCTCAGTTAACTGCTCCTGCCTTATTTCATCATTGTAGTCCTGTTAAAGTGATTACATAAATAATTATAAATACAGAAAAATAATTATGTTATGGCACCAGCCTTTCAACACCACATCTAGCATGTAATTCTTTGTCGATCAGAGCTCTCAGTAAGCAACCAGTGCTATTTTCTTTTCTCTCCTGCCTACATTCCTGTGGCTGACTTACTGGCCACTTTACCATTGCGCACAAGTTTACAGTTAACAACTTTAGTTTTAATGCATCTTGCTATAATCAGTTCATAGTTGTCATCTCCTGTGTCAGATATATGCAAGTACCGCAAGCAATTAGGAAATTAAAAGGTATATAGGAAGATACCCCCCTTACTACAAAGGAATTAGAGTACAAAAATGAAAACACCATACTTGGGAGCACGGTGTGGAGTTTTGGTCTCCACACCTAAGGATACAATTGCCTTAGAGCGAGTTCAACAAAGGCTCATTAGATTAATTTCTGGGATGACAGACAAGGAGAAGTAGAGTAGACTAGATCTAAATTTAGAAGAATGAGGGGTGAGCTAATTAAAGCATAAAATTCTTCAGGGACCTGATAGTGTAGATGCTGGGAAAGTGTTTCCTCTAGTTGGGGAGTCTACAATACAAGATCAGACTCAAATACAAGGGTCAGTCATTTAGGACTGAAATGGAGAACAGGGTTCATAATCATTGAAATTCTATGCACCAGACTGTGCATAGAACATTCAGTCACGGATTACGTCAAAATATATTGCTAGATTTTTTGGAATTAAGGGATTCTACTACAGTGCAGAAAGGTGTAGCTGAGGTAGATGATCATTCATGATTTTACTGAACACTGGAGCAGGCTTGAAGAAGCTACTGCTCCTATTGCTACATACTTACTGAACATTCAAAATTGTCAACAACTTTGCAAACATTTGTTTCCTTTTTAAAGCTTGCACTACTAAAGAGCCCAAATTCCCATCAGTTTACAAATGCTGGCAGCTTTGGGTCTAACAGTTTATGCACACCACTGGATTGATTGGAGAATCAGTGCCGAACACAGTACATCATGCTTAATTCTAACAATCCAAAATCAGTAAACCATGACAACAATAACTGTGAAGCCTTGCTGTCCCCTCCAGGATTACAGTCCTCTTCAACCTACACTTCATTCCAAAGCATGAGCATTTCAGCAGTGCATCAGTGTGTTGGTCGTTCTCATTTGAGCATGCTTATTACAATTGACTGAAAATTAGTTTTATAAACATTGAACCCCGTTGCCATTCCGGCATCAACAGATTTTCAGGACTAAAATTGCAGTAATGCAATAATGCTGCAATATTCACCTCGACATCACACCTCTCCAACACAACACATGCAATGTACAGCAGAATTAATGGTCATTTAGTACAGAACAGAAAACACCATAGAAATAGGTAGCAGGAGAATAAGTCAATGTGGATTAAATGTAGAACATACAGTAGCCCAATTAAGGGCTGTCTGAAGACTTAGTCGGATTAAGGAGGGTTTTCAGCGACGGAAGAAGTGATTAAGGCAACAGCAAGCTACAGTTCTAAGAGCTTCTAAATGCAATATGAAAGAACCAAGACAATAAGTTTACACAATTTTGAAGGGGACTTGAGCAGATGACACGCTGATTATTAAATCCAGCAATGTGGTGTGTGCACCATTTTTGCTTTCTCACTGTGTTACACAGCTATCCCATTTGTCATCCGATACAGTTTTTAAAATCTCTCCCTAGAGTATAATAGATAGAGCCCAATAGATAATGGACTTTTCTATAATTAGCATTAAATTGAACCCCATCCTTGGTCTTCCAATGTTCGGGAATTTCATGGATGTTTATTACAGCAATCACTTCAGAATACAGAAGACTGCCGCTGTCTCAGAATAAAATTAACTCAAGCTGAAATATGCATACATTCCGCTGACGAGACCTGCTGAATCCAATGGCATTAACTCCTCACTTCTTTCCTAAGTGTGTTTGAGGTTTTGGCACGGGAGGGCGGATGGACAGGGAATTGACATATGCCTAACAGAGCCGCAACATCTATTTGCCCAACTCCCAGGAGGCAAGCTCAGTCTCTCATATTTGTGGCTGCAGTGGGGAAAGCAGTCAAAGAAAATACACAACACCATCCTCCTTGTTACAAAGGACTTATTTGTCAGATAAACAATGTATTTGTAAAAATCACACTTAATCGTGAAGATTTTTAATTAAACTTCCAATTCAACTACCCATTTATACAACTTTGATTTAAATATTTTGCCCAGTTTGAGCCCAACGGATGGAATGAAATCCCCCTCCCTGCTGCAATAAGACTTGACTGGGTCCCCACCATGTAGGGGTATGGCTCATGCATGTGGAAAGTTGCAATGGCCTTCTTCTCAGGTTGAAGTGTACAGTCAAGGGAGAACTTTGCTCTGGTCTTAAGCCTGCAGTCCTAGAGCTAGGAAACTACATGTGATAGAAAACCAAAAAGTGTTCCATTCAAAAGGATCATCTCCCCGTTATAAATAGAAACATAATTGAAAACACAATCAGTAAAAATGCTAGTATGTAAAACTAGTCTTCAAACGTAGCAGATTTCTCCACAGGAGCATTCTAACCAACAAAATTATGACAAAACCTAATTTGCTATGAAGCAGATTTCAGCTGACCTTCAATCAAAGGTCTTGCTTCCATGCATACTAATCCCAGTGGTGTAAAAGGCATATTTGCAAAATCTAATTACTGTTGTGTAAGGATCGAGCTAATGAGAATTTGTAATGAAGTGCGAGAAGTATTAAATGCATGTTTAACAGACACTGTAATTGAGTAAGGAAATAAATCCATCCCACTGGCTCCCTGTCACAGACTTGATACGTCATCACAATGTTCCAGCTATGGGCTTTTCTGCAGTTATCCTACTTGGACAAATCTGAATCTGCTTTTCAGTGAATCCAAGCTAAAATGTGAAAGTCAAATTGGCCTGTACTCACTCCACATTTCGACCACTGAACATAAGCAGCTCAAGACTACAATATGAAAGGCACAACCACCCCCATTCATTGATTCCCTCCATTTTGGGATTGGTGCAATGGGGAAAGGGAGCAAAGTTGACATTTGGAAACAAGCTGCAGCCTGAATCTGACGATCAAGATTAAATAATGACTCACGGGAATAAGGAATTTTTTAAGCTCCTCCATGGCATGGTACATTCGTGAATAGGCCTCGGTTGGGGGAGCGAAGACTTCAACAAGAACATGCAGGTCATTGTTCAGATGTGCATATTTAGCTTCTCCTCCTTTACGAAGTTCATCTTCCTGATGAGATGGAAAGGAAAAAACATTTGTATTTAACAACAGATACTGAACATCATGCATAGCTGAGCACTGGCACTGATCAGATGCCAAATTGCTATGATTTGTTGATGATCTTGACAACAGTATGTTAAACCATTTCATTGATTCAAGGATTTTCCTAATGTAAAGTGGGTTGTTCTGCCAGGGTACACTGGCCTACTGACAGCAGCCAACCTTGGTATCACCTACAAGTAATTACTGCTCTTCAATATGCAATTCACTCATGGAGGGAAAGGTGATCAATTTAAACCCTCATCTGCACTGGGGGCATACACAATAATCAGTAATCAGAGCCCAGGCTAATCTTCCCCTCTCCTTTTCACATTTATGAAAGCAAACTATTATGTCCCTGTCAGTACGTCAGAGATCATAAATCGCCAAGTGGAGATCAAACTTAACACCATCTATTCTCCTTCTGCAAATAATCGTGAATCATATGCAGACATAAATTACACTCATTCTCATGTCTACAATATTTTAACACCAACTCACTCAGTTCACACCACCTGAACTTAAAATGTTTTGACAAGTTTATGCAAAACTGAATCAACCATTCTACAGGAACAGTTGCACCCGGACATGAATTTCAGAAGTTTGAATAAAGTGGCCACACTGATCATGTTCCAAAGGATTCAACTGGGGCACAACCTTTCTAACCCATCTACAATCCCAATGAGATTGTATATTGATCATCAAATCATTCCTGTCCAACACAGTTTTTGTACCTTAGACTTATCTCTCATCGAGCCTTTGCCAAGGATGGACATTTTTGTGCCAGTATCTTCCTGTAGCCTCTTTAATGAATTTCCTCTAGGTCCAAGCAGTTTCCCTACAAAGTTGAACTGTAAAAGCATGGCAAATTAATGCAGAACTTCATTACAACAAAGATCACATTTCAAAAAAGTATTGGTTATAAAGCATTTTGGGGACATCTTAAGGCCATGAAAGGAGCTAAAATTAATGAGATTGTCTTTTCGTTAAACCATTCAACTTAGAAGATAACTACTCACATGAAGTTCACATCACAAACCAATGAAAAGCATAATGTTTTCTCTTCATTTCTTCCCCCCACCCTCATCTTGAAACATTTAGCATTGAGTGGGGAAAGAGGAAAAGATTCACCAAGCTTCATTCCAGGTACAGCAAGTTCCCCAAAATTCAACTAGCTTAGATAAGACAGTTTGGGATTAATTTATCCTTATTTCTCCCTCAGAAACACTGCCAAAGATCAAGCACGTATGCCATTCAAGTGCACCATGGCATAAATGGACACAGGGTAAGTTGTGGAAATAATGGATCCCCTTAATAAATTATTCCAATTTTGGAATAATGCCATGAAACGAGATACGCTATGCTACCACCATTGCTGTATTTTACAGGTAGTCAGGATTAAGTCAGAGCTCCCCAAATCCCCTGGGTCTTAATGTCCATCACCCATTTAAAAATAATTGGTACCTTAACATTTACTGGAGGTTGTTGGGACACAAGTTAAATTTAAGCAGGCGCCAAAGGGGACTTTGGAAATGTCACACCCTTTCCAGTGAATGGCACATTGCTCACCCTCTTGTGCTCCACATGTTATCGCTGTGGTGTCAGCAGACAACGTACTGAAGTATGAGTCCCCCCGCCCCCGAAGCCACAACAACACAGTAGCACTATCAGCAGAAC
Organism: Scyliorhinus torazame; assembly: GCF_047496885.1. Classification (NCBI taxonomy): domain Eukaryota; kingdom Metazoa; phylum Chordata; class Chondrichthyes; order Carcharhiniformes; family Scyliorhinidae; genus Scyliorhinus; species Scyliorhinus torazame. Next base: position 215,219,047 of record NC_092707.1, read on the forward strand.
CAAAACAATGCTGAGCAATCATACTGCACAACACACCATGAATGAATGGACAATCGCACAAGCACTAATCTCACCCCCACCAGCAAATCAAAATCCTTGCTCCCAAAGCATCAGAATTGCAAAGCACTGCTCCAACTCCAAACTAAGATACATGCAGTGCATCAGAGACCTTACCTTGGGGAACTGCGCAATCGGAATCAGACATCGCTCAGAAAGCTTGATGTTCTTCTGTGTCAGGACATCAAGAAATCTCTTTTCCTCCTCTTTCTTCTCTCCCTTCTGAACCTTTTCCATTTCTGGGAATAAAAAAGGCAAAATAATTCAAAACTCCTCTAGAGATCAAATAAATTATAGAGAGAGAGCACTTGTATTAATACACACCATGTTACTGGGTTGAAAGGTGGCAAATGGAGTTTAATGTAGAGAAGTGTGAGGTGATTCACTTTGGAAGGAATAACAGGAATGCGGAATATTTGGCTAATGGTAAAGTTCTTGAAAGTGTGGATGAGCAGAGGGATCTAGGTGTCCATGTACATAGATCCCTGAAAGTTGCCACCCAGGTTGATAGGGTTGTGAAGAAGGCCTATGGAGTGTTGGCCTTTATTGGTAGAGGGATTGAGTTCCGGAGTCGGGAGGTCATGTTGCAGCTGTACAGAACTCTGGTCCGGCCGCATTTGGAGTATTGCGTACAGTTCTGGTCACCGCATTATAGGAAGGACGTGGAGGCTTTGGAGCGGGTGCAGAGGAGATTTACCAGGATGTTGCCTGGTATGGAGGGAAAATCTTATGAGGAAAGGCTGATGGACTTGAGGTTGTTTTCGTTGGAGAGAAGAAGGTTAAGAGGAGACTTAATAGAGGCATACAAAATGATCAGGGGGTTGGATAGGGTGGACAGTGAGAGCCTTCTCCCGCGGATGGATATGGCTGGCACGAGGGGACATAACTTTAAACTGAGGGGTAATAGATATAGGACAGAGGTCAGAGGTAGGTTCTTTACGCAAAGAGTAGTGAGGCCGTGGAATGCCCTACCTGCTACAGTAGTGAACTCGCCAACATTGAGGGCATTTAAAAGTTTATTGGATAAACATATGGATGATAATGGCATAGTGTAGGTTAGATGGCTTTTGTTTCGGTGCAACATCGTGGGCCGAAGGGCCTGTACTGCGCTGTATTGTTCTATGTTGTATGTTCTATGTTACGAGAAATATTCTTACCCGATGACAAGTTATTCATTGAAAAGTAAACATGGATGATCATGGGAACTGCTACAGAAATTCCAATTTGTAACTAACTTCACTTTTATGAGCATTTTGTTGTGTTTAACCAAAGCTCTTTCTCGGCTGCACTCTACAAATTTACAGAGAGGAGTCTCAGCACCTAGGATAGGAAGGGTGCAGGTTGGAGAACAACAAAAATATTTTTAGTGCTGACGGACCCGATTCTGTCAGTATCATGGGGTGCTGAAATCCAACAAGGAGAGTGCCGAAGAGAATAGAAACTAACTGCCATAGTTCAATCTTGCCCCAATCCCCATAACCAGCTCACAGAATATCACATGCCATGGCTGTGCAATCTCCTGGAACACACTCCTGTGGGTGATCTGTAAGTGCAGATGTGGAAACATAGAAGATTGGAGCAGGAGGCCTTTTGGTCCTTCGAGCCTGCGCTGCCATTCATCACGATCATTCAACTCAATAGCCTAATCTTGCTTTCTCCCCATAGCCTTTGATCCCATTTTCCCCAAGTGCTGTATCTAGCCGCCTACATCTCGGAAAATGTCATCTGCAGTGCAGTACAGATGAGGTTCCTAACTTAATGTTAATAACATATCCAATATATTTCAATTTAAAAATATAAATATCTATGCAGTGCACAAAAGTTGCTTGTTTATGCAATTTCCAAGTCATATTAAAGAATCCCAACTGCGTCAAATACATGGGTTGAGATAGCTTCATAGAATGTGGAAAATACCACAACCACTGTAGCACAGTGGTTAGCACTGTTGCTACACAGCAGAAGGGACCCAAGTTCGATTCCCAGCTTGGATCACTGTCTGTGTGGAGTCTGCACGTTCTCCCCCTACAAGTCCTGAAAGACAGGCTTGTTAGGTGAATTGTAAATGCTGAATTCTCCTTCAGTGTACCCAAACTGGCGCCGTAGTGTGGCAACTAGGGATTTTCACAGTAACTTAATTGCAGCGTATAATGTAAGCCTACTTGTGACACTCATTATTATTGATGTCCGGAGCTTCTTTTTGAACACCTGAGGCTTGTGTTCACTGAAGTTTACAAGAATAGGAGGCAACTTGATTGAACCATACAAGATCCTGAATGGCATTAACAGGATGGATGTGGGAAAATCTAGAACTGGGGTCACTGTTTAAAAATAAGGGATCACTCACTTTAAACAGAGATGACTGGTATTTTTTCTCTCAGAGGGTTGAGTCTTTGGAATTCAATGTTAAACGGGAGTAGAAGCAGAGCTAAATGGATTCTTGATTAACAAGAGGGTGAAAGGTTATCTGGACCCTATTTGCCAATGACTTTTCGTGACCCCTTTTAGCCCTCCTGACTCCTTGCTCAAGTTCCTCCTACTTTCCTTATATTCCACAGGCTTTGTCTGTTCCCAGCCTTCTAGACCTGACAAATGCCTGCTTTTTCTTTTTGATGTGGCCTACAATATCTCCCGTTATCCAAGGTTCCCAAAACTTTTCATATTTATTCTCTTCCTCACAGGAACATGCCGATCCTGAATTCCTTTCAACTGACATTTGATAGCCTCCCACATGTCAGATGTTAATTTACCCTCAAACATCCGCACCAAATCGAAGTCCTTCAGCCCCCGCCTAAAATTGTTATAATTAGCCTTCCCCCAATTTAGCACATTCCCAGGACCACTCTTATCCTTGTCCACCAGCACTTTTAAACTTACTGAATTGTGGTCACAGTTCTTGAAATGCTCCCCTACTGAAACTTATACCAACCACCTGGCTGGGCTCATTCCCCAAAACCAGGTCCAGTATAGCCCGTTCCCTAGTTGGACTATCTACATATTGTTTTAAGAAGCCCTCCTGGATGCTCTTACAAACTCTGCCCCGTCCAAGCCCCTAGCACCAACTGAGTCCCAGTCAATATTGGGGAAGTTAAAGTCTCCCATCACAACCCTGTTGCTTTTACTCCTTTCCAAAATCTGTCTACATATCTGCTCCTCTATCTCCCGCTGGCTGTTGGGAGGCCTGTAGTAAACTCCCAACATTGTGACTGCACCCTTCTTATTCCTGATCTCTACCCATATAGCCTCGCTGCCCTCCGAGGTGTCCTCCCGCAATACAGCTGTGATATTCTCCCGAACCAGTAGCGCAGCTCCTCCAGCCCTTTTACATCCCCCTAGTTCTCCCTCAATATTCTCATCTTCTGACCTATTGCTCTGGTACCCACCGGAGAAAAAGAGAGAATCTAACCATCTCACTGACATTCAATGGCATTACCATTGATAAATCCCCTATATTAACATCCTGGGGGTTACCACTGACCAGACTGAACTGGACCAGCCATATAAATACTGTGGTTACAAGAGCAGGCCAGAAGGAATTCTGCAGAGAGTAACCTACTGACGATACAAAGCCTGCTGACCGTAATGGAATATTCCCCACTTTCCTGGACGAGTGCATCATGAAATATTTACAAGGCTCCACGCCTATTCATAAAACCATAGAATAGTTACAGTTAACAGTAGGATTGATGTGGAGATGCCGGCGTTGGACTGGGGTGAGCACAATAAGAAGTCTTACAACACCAGGTTAAAAGTCCAACAGGTTTGTTTCGATGTCACTTGCTTTCGGAGCGCTGCTCCTTCCTCAGGTGAAAGAAGGGGGTCAACAGTAGGATGTTCAGCTCCCACTCCCACACATTTTCATCCAGCCTTGCAATGTTCTCTCCAGGTAATTATTCAATTCCCCTTTGAAATGCACAATTGAATCTGCCTCCATTAGGCAGTGCATTCCAGATCCTAATTACTTGCTGCATAAAAGGATTTATCGTGTCATCATTGCTTCTTTGACCAATCACCTTTGATTGGTATCCTCTGGTTCTCAACTTTTCTGCCAATTGGAACAGCTTCTCTCTCAACTCTTCGCCAAATATCTTGTTCCAGTTTGATCAACCTATCCACGAAACTTCTCTCAGTGCTGGACCAACACCCATGAATCTTTTCTGCATACTCTGCAATGCCTTCACATCCTTCCACAGTTGGACATAAAACTCCCAGTTGAACCACTGTGCCATAAAGGTCCAGCATAACTTCCTTGTTTTCGTACTGTGTTTACAAAACCCAGGATCCTGTGTGCCTTATTCTTAACAACTCCTCCACCGTACCCCACAGACCGGCAGTCTTCATCTTGTATCGCCTTGTCACATTATTCCGGCCAAGGCACTTATAACATGTGGTTTTGTAAATTAAACCACTTTAGATGGAGACGACAGACATAACATTTAAATAAGCAGTAAACAAGTATAGCGACCTCATCAATAACACAAAATAAACCCAGGTTATAGGGTGCAGCAAAAGAAACACGATGCATATAACTCAGCACAAAGCACACCACTGAAA